>NC_132799.1:28110760-29310760 GCF_048594095.1 Paramormyrops kingsleyae | reverse complement strand
GTGGGCTGGGCTCCATTTTATATTTTGACATTGAACATAACTGATGATGTACAGGAACGGCAGAGAGCTTCACACAGATAGACAAGAGGGATTAGTGACTAGATACATTATATGTAGCTAGTGATGGACAAAACAATGCTTCATGAACCATTTGCTGTAGTTTTTGACCCCACTAGATGGTGCTCTCTGTTCAAAAAAGGGCGCAAAGCATGTCCCAAAGTAAACCAAGAGCACCATCTAGTGGGGTCAAAAATACGGCAAATGGTTCATGAAGCATCATTTTGTCTATCACTACTTGAAGCCAAAGAGCAACGCTCTCTAAAATCTAGCGTGGAGTGTATATTCCTGCAGTTTAATCTGAATATCTAATTCTGTGTGCGAGCATGATCATTTTTTATTTTAAAAAGTGTGCCCACTTATAGTAGCCATTGTTTGGATGTTTTTCCCCCATGTCCTTTACTAAAATGACAGCAACCAACGATGTCCCCGGTCCATGAATGAAAACAGCAGTACAGCTGATCCCCAGCATCTCACAGAAAACACAGGCCTGACAGCTGCAGAAGTGGCTCAGAGGTCATATTACAACACGGAGCACCAAGCCTGATTTCTCCACCACAAATCACTTTATGGCTTTAGAAAAAATCCTGAAGTTGACTGCTTTTTGTGCAATCCATCACCCTCTGGTTTCTGCCTTCCTTGCTGGTAATGGCTAGAGTCTGTCCATCCATCTATACAGTGAGGCGTCGCAACGATCCTCGGTTTCAAAGCAGGTGTACCATGGACAGGATGCCAGACCATCACCTGGCACACATGCACAGGCGATCACACATTGAGGGCAATTCAGAGCCACCCGGAGTGCATATTTTTGGACAGTAGGGGGAAATCTGTGTCGTGCCTTGAATGGTTTTATTGTTTTGTTTATTGGGCGAATTTAAGAAGCAGCAACACTGCTGTATGATATTTGTAGGCTTGTCACGCCTGCTTTGACTCACTTTTGCATTTTGCATGCTTTGTTGAGTTTTGTTGAGTGAGAATTGTTGCGTTTACTGTTTGTCTTTGTGTGTATTCATGTTGATTTGCGTTCAAGACGTGGCGGCAGGCTCGGGTGGTGTATATGTGCAGCATGCGTGTAAATCCGGGATGCCGTGTGTTTTCTCATGTGCGCTCCCATGTGACACACACGGCGTGGGCTCCCATGTTTACAGCTGGGGGCCGTGATGGCGGGGTCCTTAACATCACTCCCGTGGATTGGTTAATAACCTTCAAACAGAGCCATACAGAAGAGCAGGGGTGACTTTTCTTCCGGCACACAGCATACACTCCGCTGGGTAGGCTGGAGTAATTGTTACCTTCTGAGTAATTTGACGGCGTTAATCGGCACTGCATAATCCCCTCTCAATCCAAATTCTTCTCGCGAGAGAGGACAAGGGCCGATCGAGACGGCGCCTGGATATTAGGCCAAATCCTGTTCATTACAGCAAAGTGGCGCATATTCGGTTAAATGTGGCTTAGGGGAAGCAGCCTGCCGTGTGCAGCGTGAGAGACTCGTCCTTCTCCGAGCGCTCAAGAGGTGAGATTGTTCATGCTTATCTTTTAATTGACAGTTCCAATTTTGTAAGGCCCGCTGAATTTTTACGACCTGCAGACCACTGGGACATACTAGTCACAGTAGCTACACAGACACTGAAGGAAGCATGCGGATTTCGAACTGGTTTCGACAAGCAGCCCGACTGCAGATAAGAGGATGCGTTTGGTGCGTCATCGTGGATGAGCATGTGGTTTACGGACACCAGATGCAAATGCAGCATGACACTATCATCTTACTTCATTTACCAAAAGAGTACGACTCAAATCTCCTTTGTGTTTTGAACAGAAACGGCAGACAGAATGGATGTGGTGAGTCTGGCAGTGCACAACGCGTTTTTGAACCTAAACACGCGTGCGGTGTGGCTTGAGTGCGGCCTGGATGAAGTTCTGGGTGTTTGCGCTGTGCTCGCTCTCACTCCCTGGGACCTGTTTTGTGTGTTTCTCCGCTTCTGTTTTTGAGGACGCGCAGCCTAGGAGAAGCCTGGGGTGTTTTTCTCTGCACAGGGCCCTCATGGAATTTGAAAGCCGGCGCGGCACTTTAGGGAATTAGTGCGCAGGAGTGGGAGGCCGGGGGGCCTAGTGTTTCAAAGGGGACTTGTAAGTTTCCCTCCTCTCTTTCTCCACCCCCCCCCACTCTTCCAGCTTTTTCTCCTTTTCATGACAGACCTGTATTTCCCTGAATTCTGTTTGGCCTCATGACTGTTTTTTGTCGCTGTTCACGTTTTGGGTTGGCTTTCAAATTTAAAGTCCTACTGTCCCTTCATAAACAAGGTTAGACATATTTTAATTGTTCTGCATAAGCTTGCTTACCTGAGGAAAGTAAGTGGCAATAAGGCCAAACTGCAATTTATTAAGCTTTACCATCGCTGTATAGATACCTCTATTAGCATTAGCATGACAGTATGGATAAGTCCTTTAGTATTAGCATCACTGCATGGATAGCTCTATTAGCATTAGCATGATAGTATGGATAAGTCCATTAGTATTAGCATCACTGCATGGATAGCTCTATTAGCATTAACATCCCTTATGGACACCTCTATTAGCATTAGCATCACAGTATAGATACCTCTATTAACATGAGAATTGCTGTATGGATCCCTCTTTTAATGGATACAACGATATAGATGGATGGATGGATCCCTCTTTTAGCATTAGCATCACCGAATAAATATCAGTATCAGCATTGCAATAGTTTAAATAGTATTTCTGTTATCATTAACATCCTCCTATGGATAGCTCTATTAGCATTAGCATATTAGCAACCTAAATCGTTTACTACTTAGTCTGATAAAGCGTCCACCTTCCTCTCCTACAAGCTAGCTTCATATGTCAGCTTGTTTGAAATGTCTTGCCCTAACTCCACCACCCCCCCCCCCCCCCGACCAAAAAAAAGCCCTTAAAGGGATGATATTATGTTCTTCGCCCATTCGATTCGCCTAAAGAACATCTGATGTCATTAAGGTCCTGAATTTGTTTACTGGAATAATTGTCTCCGACACAGTGACACTTAGACCCTGCTCAGCGTTCCATTTCTGGATCTGTCACACTGTTGGCTCATGGTTCAAGCAAAGCTGAAAGCGATCGTGTGACCTGGTCCAGCCTCTGAGTTTGTGCCGTGTCCCGGACTCAATGAAGAAACACGCAGAGATTAATAGGTGAGGAAGCTCTGTAGAGTGCAACTGACCCCTGTCACAAACACCCCACTCCGCTGGCTGGGTCACAAACACCCCACTCCGCTGGCTGGCACTTTTCTCTTCTGTTTCTGAACACTGTGCTCCAACGTTTGTTTGGTTGGTATAATTAGTATTAATGATGTTTAAAATCCAATACGAAGGGGACTTTTATTTTCAAAACTGCACTATTGTTCTGACGTTGTTATTGCTATCTTGATTATGAATGATTCTTGGGACAATAAGAAATGTTTCATTCCCTAAATCCGCTCATAATCTCACTGTTCTCCAGGATTTTTAGATGTTATCTAAATTCATCCTTAAATGTCTGGGACAGTGTCGGGGGGCGGGGGGGCAGTATGGGCATGGATACCCTGACAGAATTAGGGGGCCCAGCACTTAAAACAAAATGATATATTGCCATAGGGGAGCCCTAGGCAACATTTTGTCAGACGGCCCAGAATGTCTAGTGATGCTCCTGATTACATCTAGAGAGCTCCTTCAAAGTGACAGTTAATTACCTGCTGTTTTTTTCCTCCATACTGTTGCCGAGACGACCCCCCCCCCCCCCAAGGTGTGGCCGGTGTGACTGGCAGGCGCCTGCCATGAGCTATGCCGCTGTCGGAGGTGCGATTCTGCGCCCAGCGTGAGAAGTGCTTTGTTTCACAGCAGTTTCCTGAGCGCCATGTGAAACCACCAGGGCCCCCCAGGAGGCGCTCGGGCTCGGGGGGGAGGGGGGTTTCACAGCCCGGGTGTCGATTGCGAGGTCCAGTCTGCAAGCCTTTCTCAGGTAGAGCCGTTGTCGCTTTCCTGTCGCGGTTCCCAGGTGTTTTTCCTGGAATGTTGGATTTATTTATAAGGAAAACTCACACTGTGACATCATATCTGCTATATAGAAGCCCGTTTCTACCACAGTGGAAAAAATATATATATAATTTAAGTCAAAATTTTGACTTGGTTAGCTTGTTATTTTGAGATATTATCTCAAATTTTGACTTAAGTCGAAATATCGAGATATCTCGAAATATCGAGATATCTCTAAATAACGAGAGTTAAGTTGAAATTTCGAGATAACTAAGTAGAAATATCGAGATAACTATCTCGAAATTTCAACTTAATTCTCGTTATTTCAAGATAATATCTCAATATTTCGACTTGGTTACATTACACTGAGATCGACAGGCGGATCGGTGCCGCGTCAGCAGTGATGCGGGCGCTGCATCGGTCTGTCGTGATGAAGAAGGAGCTGAGCCAAAAGGCAAAGCTCTCGATTTACCGATCGATCTACGTTCCTACCCTTACCTATGGTCTGGAGCTGTAGGTAATGAAAATAAATAGATGTCACCCAACCACTGAAGAATTGGACAAGGGATAATCCATTCGATCAGCAAATACTCAGCACAATTTACATTTACAGTATTTATTTAACAGACGCTCTTATCCAGAGCGACGTACAACAGTACCACAACTATTCATCAAACTGTTAAGCTAACTTAAATCAATACTCCAAATCAGTCTTTTCCGGGAAAGCTGCTTAATGCGCGCGCATGTGACTGCGAGTTTCTCATTATTTTGAGATAACTAAGTTGAAATATTGAGATAACTGTTGAAATTTTAAGATAATATCTCAAAATACCAAGATAACTAAGTCGAAATTTTGACTTAAATTATATATATATTTTCCACGGTGGTGGAAATGGGCTTCCATAGATCTCAGTGTAATATAACTAAGTCGATATTTTGAGATAGTTATCTCGTTATTTTGAGATATTAAGTTGAAATTTTGAGATAATTATTTTGAGATAAGTCGAAATTTCGACTTAAATTAAATATGTATCTTTCTCCACGGTGGCGGAAACGGGCTTCCATAGATAACATCCTCTAAAAGTCAGACAAAACTTTTTAGCCTTGCGATACATGTTGAGATTTGGCTAATGGCACTGATGACAAAGCATTAAATATACAGTCTAAAAATACAACTGATTGGTATATGTCAAATCACAATGCTCAGTGAGTCATTTTCTTTGCCTAAAAGTCACATTTTTAGTGGACAGGATTGTAATTCAGACTCATTAAATTTTATCAGGTTGCATGTAACTATTTGTAGGTCATTTTTTAGTGATTGTTCATCACCGCATTCTTAAGGATGTTTCAGAAGTTGCCAGGGGACGCCTCTCTGCTCTTTTTCCCGGGTCATTCTGCCGTTCCGCAGTCAATGCACAGCCTCGAAGTAACAAAGTTAAATACCGTTCCTCAGATGAAGGCTTCCTCCTGGGGTCAGAACCAGCACATGGGTCCATCAGGACCGCGATCACTGTGCCCTCTGCACCGTCTGCTGACATTTCAGCGCCACGTCGCTGTGAAAATGGAGACTGCAGAGGAAACAAGGACCAAGGACATGGGAGGGAGGGGGGGGGGGGATGCCTGGTGGCAGGAGGGGGACGTGGAGGGGGACGTTCGCTAGGTGGCGTGAAAGAGCCTGATTCACACGTACATACAGACAATGGCGTAGGAGAGAGTTTGATATGGGGAGGGGGGGGGGGGGGGGGGGGGGGGCACAGCTTAATCATTTAAATATAAAGGTTTGTTTATTAGGGGAATGAATGAAAGCAAGTTAAATATCCCCCCGGGTCCTGCACCCCTGCATGCACACACACACACACATAAACACAAACGCAGACCAACTACTGACTACCACATGCGTGTGCTCCGTATGTTGTCCAAGCAACCCCCCCCCCCAAAAAAAAATCCGACGTGTGTCCACTGAGCCGTTCTGTTGTTCCTCTTGCTGCTGCCAAAATGAACATGGCTAGCAGGGTGTGATCCCACAGGCGGCCGGGGAGAGCCCAGCCCTCTGCTTTTTGTTTTTCAATCAATATGTTCTCGCAATGTTTTTGTTTTCTTGGAACGATGAGTTAATACCGGTGTAGCACTGCTTATGCCCTCCGTTGCTGGATTTGAGTGATTAATTATGCCCCCAGTGGCTGTCTGTTTTACAGGTTTGTACTGTTAACACACTGGTAGATGTTTATCAGAGCGGGTCAGATTAAGTGCACTCGCATTTTGGCTGGATGGCCCGTAAGCTACATGAGCTCACTGTGTATTTCATGACGTTCCTCCGCTTAGAAAGCAGCTTCTTCAAAACTCCACTGCGTACTAGGCTTCCGGGAGCTTCCGGGCATCCGCTAATCCGGAGGCCCCTCACGTGTTGAGCGCCGTGGTTCCATCTGCCATAGTCTGGAGAGCATGCGGCGAGCTCCTGTGGTCAGTCGCGCCAAGCGCCAGGCGCCCGCTGCCTTCCGGAATAATCCCCCTGGCTTCACTGTGAAGCGTGTCATATATACACACCCGCCGCGGTCGTGTGCCTCTCTCCTCACTTTCGCCACCTTTTTCTCTCCCTTGCTTTGTTCCGTCTCACTGTAGTTTGCCCAAGACGGCTGTCGATTTCCTCATTTCACGCCACCGTACGTCTGATTTGATATTTTTTTTTTGCTTTGTTTTCTAATCTCGGCCCCTCAGAATGGCTGCAGACAATGAGCCGCTCTCATTGCTGGATGGGAGACTCTGTTCGCTGTGGGATTTTTAGACCAGCCTGTCCCTGGTGGTAATGCTGCAGAAATCACAAGACCATTGAAAAGTCTATGCGGGGTATTTCAATATGTGTTTCTGTTGTTCCTTCTGGAGTATTCTGTCAGTTTGTGGGGTTTCCACAGTTCCAGGGCTCAAACGATGGCCACGTCCCCCATCCTATTTGATCTGGTCTGTGGAGACAAAGTTACAGTGGTTTTCCGTGACACATGCCCACCGAAACACGGCTGCAACATACTAGGGGCTGCACTTTAGACATCACTAGCTTTCGCATATAAAATGATCCAATTCCTCGGAATGCAAATCAAACCACTGCGTAGGCTGGTACAGAGAGGGCAGCTAGACTGCCATTCATTAGCGTTACATTTACATTTCATTTAGCAGACTCTCTTATCCAACGGCGCGTGCAGTGTGTATATAACAAACAGGGAAATCATCAGCATAGACACCGCTGCCCCTAGTGGTCAAGTTTCCCTCAACATTTTACGCTTTTATAATATGATCTGATGGTGCGTCCAAATCAAAGACACGAAAAACATACACAAACAAATGCACAAGACGAGGTGTTTATAGTTCCTTTAATCCATTCCTCATAGCTGCTTATCCATTTCCGGTTTTATGGTGAACTTGGAGCATGTCCCAGTTAGGGGAGATACTCTAAGTGGGACGTCAATCCATTATGGGACTCACATCATGTGTTAAGGGTAATTTAGAAACCATTCAAAACAGCTGGGTGTTTTTGGACTGTAGGAGAATGCCAGTGTAGCTGGAATTAATGTATGAAAACACAGGGGGGACATGCAGACTCTTTGCTCACAGAGACAGGGCGGGACTCCACCCCGTGAGATTACACTGCTGGCCAATGAGCTCCGGCCTGTGTTATTCCGTCCAATCAGATCCTGCCTGCTCGCTGACTGATGTCTGCTGCACGTCACAAATGATTTGCGGGCCTCCCCGCCGCGTGAGCAGACTGGGGCGATTGATTCGCGTGTGGCGCTCAGTCATGTGGCAGATAATAAACCAATCCCTCTGTTTTAGTCTCAGGGGCGCCATGTCATTGTCTCATTGCTCCCTGTCAGACGTTACCCTGGGTAACAGTTTATTTATTGGGCCACTAATCGCTTCTGTCTCTGTGCATCCAGACTGTCCGAGAAAGAAGCCACATTATCGGTTTTTGAAAGGTCCCTTATGACAGAGAACAAGGAGCCTAATGGCCGGGGGTGGGGGGGTCTGAGCGGGGGAGGGGTGGGGGGTTGTTTAGGTAATTCCCGTATCTGTCAAGCTCCTGTCCTGCTCCATATATGGGCAACTTCCTGTTTCCTCAGAGCAGGCTGTTATAGCTGCATGTGGTGTAGGTGCTGAAGGGACTTAAACATTCTTAAGCTTTGCTCGGCTATAGTGCGGCTTCTCGTGCACGATTAAAGTTCATCAGTATGGTTGAGGAAGACATCCTATGGCTTTATCGCGATGATCCGGTGTCCGTTTCCCGTTTGGCCAACCTCTTTAGGATTTTCTTGCAAGTCTTAGAATTAATGTACAGTTTTGGGAGGTGGCAAAGGTAAAGGTGTAAGTTACCACGGAGATGGCAAAGAACACAAATGTGTCGCGGGGGGGGGGGGTGCCGTGATCTGTCCCATGATGCCGCAGGAGACCCGTCCCACCTGTGTATTACAATGACGATGACAGGAAGCTTGGCAGTGGTCCATGTTTCAGATCTGTCACTGTTACTTAGTGGCATTCCCACGCTTCCTGTACATGCATGTGCGTGTCGTACGGCACGTCGTCTTTCATGTTCCCGTGACCGTTTGACGCTTAGCCGGTGATGACAGCGTCATGCTACTTTAACACACACTGGTTCCCTTGAAAATGACTAAGTAATTTACCACCGCCACTGTCTGTAATATTTGGATGGGGAACGGGGGGGCACCATGATTGCAGATGGCGTCTGGAGCGCGTTCTGCCTATGGGCTGTCGTTTGACAGCAAAGGCGCCCCCAGGTGGCTGCAGAAGAAGTGACGCATGATCAATCCTGACAAAACAGTGACATTTTTCCAACAGGGAGGACGTTCCGGATGTTTCTGTGAAACACATAGCATGTGCTTAATGTGGATGAAAAACCACCGTGGCTGGGTGAGTACATGAATACCAGTGCCCCCCTCCGCACTCTTAGACCTCTGTTGCACAGGGGCAAATACAGGGGCGGAGCTACGTAGACCCTAAAAGCTAACTGGCCCCCAGCGTGCCTCACCCCTGTCACTCACCTATTCAAAACATATCATTGGTTAACGATGAAGTTGGCCCTTTTGTATGATTATGGCCCCTCTTATAGCCCCGAGCTTAAAAAATCCCAGGATTGCTCCTAATTCCTCTCCCCATGGATTCCTGTCCGGCTACCCAGTCCATGCAAGACTCTCTCTCTTTTCGAACCAACGCCAGTTGAGCATGTTGGTACAAACTGTCATGACCCGAGTCTGTCACTGTGAGCCTGACACTCCCTGCTGCCCTCCTCCGGGACCGAGCGATGAAAACTGGGCCCCTCGCGCAGCATTTCTCCAAACACCCAACTGCCTTTCTACTATTTTTGTCCCACAGCTGTAATCATCTCCAGACAGAAAAAGAAACAGAAATAACAGCCAGAAATCGCCCCCAAATGGCAGCATTGTTGCCTACGGGGGTTAGGGACATCTAACAAGCCTTAATTGCCCAAAATGTAGGTGTGTGGGCCATTCTGTGGGCATCTTGCCGGCACGATACGCCAGAGGGTGTTTTGCAGTGTGCCGGTGAGGTTTCTTCTCCCTGACAGGCTGTAATCGATGTCTCTCCGTGGCCCATGGGAGGTTGGTGGCCGAGACACGCGGTCGTGCTTGACGATGATGTGTCCTGGCAGGGGGGAGCCCAGTTTCTTCGATGGGGGCTCACATGATCCGGCTTACCTGTAAACAGCTCTGCTCTTGCCCAGTGGGCCCAGAGCTTTTTAATTAGTCTAATTTCATCAGGCCGATCGGTGCGACGTGGTACATCAGCTCTCGTAATTGGCGAGAAGAATCAGTCCGGAGGCTGGTCCCACTGTACTGCGGCTCCCGCTCCGAGTTCCCGCTTCTCCGCTCCCGGACAGATGGCCTCGATAGCCGACTTGAGGAAGAGCGAATTGCATTCATCATTTTTTTTTTTTTTGTCAGGCGGTGAATGACAGTGACAGTGAACACACAGATCTTCGAATAATGACTTTCTTTGCTAGTCTCTCGACCATTATCCTCCGAAAGTGCGGCCGGCTCTGAGCCGAGTCATATAAAAGCTCTGTGAGCGGCAACAACAGCAGTGTGAACTCTTTAATGTTGTTCCTGTGGGTGGGAAGAGCATGAATGCAACTGGGTCACTGCAGGATCCTGGTCCACTCCTGTCAGAATCATTTTCCTTTTGTCCTGAATAAACCAGTTTGGAAAGTTGAGATACATCCCGACTGCTGCTGATTGCGATTCTCTGTACTCGTTCATGGTGCTGACTCCACGCATGTTGTCCGTCAAACTGCTTATCCTGTTACCCGTGCACTGGTTCTGTGGAGTACTGGTCAAGTGAGGGCATCCGGACCCCAGTAGAGGGACTCTGGTTCATGGTATGATGGGCAAACACACACAGAGGGCAATTTAACGCCTCAGTACAAGAGTCACTTTGGATGAAATGAGACAGACCTCAATGGTTGGGAGTTGGAGGCCTGCCCTGGCCCTGTCTGTGTGCAATGTGCATGTTCCCGTAGGACCGTGTGGGTTTTCTCTGGGGACTCCAGTTCCCACATGCCAAGATATGCAGGTAAGTGAAGCCCATAGTGCGTGAATGTGGGACAGGCAACCATCCTGGGTGACCATCAGCTTATGTTCTGCGCCTATCTGTATAAGGACTTTTGGAAGACGGCTAGCATGTCTGCGCAGAAGGTAACCCATCACTAATGCGGAATTTGCGTTCAAGAGTCATAAGGGCTCTGAAATTACACAGGTTTTATAAGATTTTATTTTAAACTCCATCGATCCATCCATCCATCTTCTAACTGCTTATTCAGGGTCAGGGCTCCTGGGGGGGGGGGGGGGGGGGGGTAGTGGTTGGTGCTTATTTTATCTTTAATTATGAATCATAATTGTGGTTTTAGCAAACGAATGTCCTTGCTTGGCATACGCTCCATGTTGTGGAGCAGGACCAGGCCAGGGCTGATGGGATGAAGAGGAAAGGCAGGCAGAGAGGTCTTCTTCCCATTCTATATATGGGGGAGGGGCTGAAAGCTGATTGGCCCCCAGAGTGCCCCCTCCCCTGTCGCTCATTGATTCGAAACATATAATTGGCTGATGCTAGAATGGCCCCTGGTTCTGGTGTATTATGCACACCATTAGAATACAGATCCACGTGATGGGGGCTGCCTGTGGTTCTCAGGACGCTGCCGGCGACAGTTCCTCGCGGCCGCTGGCTTCCGGCACGTTCTTCACCTCTCATGTCTCTCATTTGAGCTGCTTTCTCGGCGTGCCTTTCGCTGCCGGGGGAAGGAGCGGAGCGTGTTCTCATTAAGAGCTCCCATAATGACTTTGGACAAATACCAAATTGCGCTGAATTATTTATTTGCTTGTAAAATTCATGCAGCTGTATTTTCTGAGCAATTGAGGGTAAAGTGCACCTTCACTGGAGCACAACACCATGCTGCATATTCTGGGACTCAAACCCATAATCGGGTGCACTGGTCTGCTGTCCACGTGCCGCTAAATGTGTGTGGTTAAAATGCTACATTTTTTGAGACAGCTGGGTCTGATGGTCCTGGAGAAATTGGGGGTTATGACTTGGGGGGCCTGATGGTGAAATTGCTCTACTGGCTTTGGGATTTGAACCAGTGACCTTCTGGCTTCAGGTACCGCAGCCAAACCTGCTGAGCCGCACAACCCCCCACCAAAAACGTAAGTACACATACATACATCTCATCATGATGGCCAGAAAAGCTTACCTTTACAAACACCCCCCCTCCCCGTTGTGTTGATTCTAATTTGTCTTTTTGGAGGAAGGTCCTCATTATTCATTCTGTCTCGATTAAAAGGATTACCGGCTCTCTGTGTTTCCGTGGGTCACGGCGCTGACTGAATCTCTCTCCGGAGTGTGCCGATGTGCCAGAAGGATCCATGTCACTCCCCAGTTTGTGTCCCTCACTGGGAGCCGTGTATTAAGGTGGGGGAGGGAGGGACGAGAAGCGAAAGAACAAAGCGCGAGATTTGGGGTTGAGAAAAAAAAAAATTAAAATAAAATTATATTTCCATCTTTAAAGATTTAGTTAAAAAGCACAAGGAGGCGTTTAAGGTGGTGAGGGGGTGTTGGGGGCTGGAGGGTTGGGGGGCAGGGGGGCTGACTTCTAACAGACATTTTGTCATAAGATTTGTTATTGACCTGGTGAAAGAGAGATCAGAATGTGAACATCCAAATATTTGTTATGTTAAATACCTGGAATCCTTCCCATCTCGATGAATAATGAATGAACAATCTCAGGGGTGATTGTTTACTTGTTTACAGACCTCGCCAGATTCAGGAAGGAGGCTTATCTGCTCCTATATATGAAGCTGTGATTCTGAACAGGGAACGTTAGTAAATAAGAGTTGTTGACTTCAATAATTCTGTGCCCAGTTTGAAATCACACACACATACCATAACATGAGGCTTTCCAGAAGATCAGCTATGCCGTGATGTTCTCCTTCCCAAAGCGTGATGCTGCTAAGTGATGAAAGCGTGGTTCTCCTACCCTTATGGGTCCATCACAGTACGAACAGGTACAGCCCATTCACTGGCACAACTCAATGCTCACGTCTAGTTTGGTGTTTAGGTTCTAGATTTAATGCTGTGGCCACTAACAAGGACAGTCTTTCATTTTACACTTTTGACCATTTACGTGTAATCAGCTACTTACAATTTCCTTCATGATTAATAAAGTATCTATCTATCTATCTATCTATCTGTCTGTCTGTCTGTCTGTCTGTCGGTCTGTCTGTCTGTCTGTACCTATATTTCTTAGTTTATTTCAGCCCATATTACGAGTGGCATATAGTAACTCTAACAAAGCCTCTCATTTTGATGTAGCCGTTGTAAAAATGTGATACATTTCCACATCTCAGCTTGCTGCTTGGAATTAATGACACTGAAACACATCTATTACAGCATGTGAGTTCATATTTCATATTCTGTGATGTTCTGTCTTATTATATTAATAAAATATCCAAAGGATAGCCGTGATAAAAGAGAAAATTAATGACTTCTGTCTGCCCGCTAAGTAGTGTTGACTTCTTTTAGCTTTTGAGTTTGGGGGGAAAATCGAGAGCTGGGTGTCATTAAGGAGGTGTTTGTGTTCTCCCAGATAAAAATTTTAATCTTATCTCCACTTCAGTAGCCACTCAGTCATCTTGGATTTTTTTTTCCCGAGCAAACAATGTCATGAAGAAGGTGAGGCAACAAATGAACTTTCTTGTGCATTTGGGGTGTCACTCTAGGGTGTCATTTCCATAATTAATTGCGATTGTGACAGCATGCATGTAGAAGCTCCAATTAGTGGTTACTGCTGTGTGTGTGTGGGGGGGGGGGGGGGCAAGCAGCAAACATCTCTAGATTGAGCTGTTTGTGTAACATGAAGTGACAAGATGAGCAGTGTCAGCATGTCTGTGATCAAATTTCCATCGGTTTTCTGTAACCATTCACCCAGCCGTGGAGATTCTGGAGTGTATCCCAGGGGGCACTGGGAGCAGGACGCCAGGGGCTCCTTGGGGGGGCGCCAGTCTGTCACAGGATACACACATCCAGCGATTTAAAGTCGCCGCTTCACCGTACTGCATGTGTTTGGTGCGGGGGTGGGAACTGGAGTTTCTCAGAGGGAAACTTCTAAATCCCCCAGACAAGGAATCAGGGGCGGGATTCAAACCCCGACCTGCTGGTGTGCGGCCACAGTGCCACCCAAGTGTCTGCTTTCAGGATACGCATAGACCTTGAGGACTGGTCAGGGATCACACCAGCTCAGGAATGTCACACTGCAAGCCGGTCCCCGGAGGTGCAGGCATTAAAATTTTCCGGGGTGTGAGGATACGATATTCATTTGCATTCCATAAAAGTGCCCCCGTAATTTTTCTATGTGGCTCAGAAGCATGCCACACAGTTTAAGAACCCCTGAGTAAGCTACACCGCTGTTATTATTGCGTTTCCCAACCCTTCTTGCTAACCGGCATCCAGAACAACCCACCGGGAATCTTCCCGATTATCGGGATTATCCACTCCGACACTAGATCATGCCAGTCTGCGCTCTTTTCTCTGCCACACCAACCGGGTGCTGCTTACTGTTGCCGTGTCGGCTGGATCTATTTGTTAGGGAATGCTTATGAAGAGAGCATGTCCTCTCAGAGAAGGGCGGTTTAACGCTCGGGCTGGGTGCGAATGATTAAAAAGACAGCGGCTTTGATAAGGGACCGTTTGAAGTTTTCCGTTAAACGTGAATCGCTATCCTATTTACGTTCGAAAAAAGCAGTGTTTACGAAGTTAATGAATCCTCCATAAAACACACACACGCACACACACATTAATGAAGACAATGGTACAAATGAAACAAAGGCCTGCTTTTAAGAGCAGAGCTTTTTTTCTCTGATGGTAAGAACAAAGAGGAAAATGGGTTGTCGGGTAGCGGATGCCAGTAATAGAGGGGTAATGGGGATGCTTGATAAAAGTATAAAAATATATTTGACGTGAAGAGCTGAACGGTAAACGGAGGTAATGGAGAAGAGACACATTAAGGCTTAGGAAACCATCACTAAGGAGGCCAGGAAATGAACTGAAATCAAGGAGCGTCGGACGTGAGAGACAGCAAGGCCGCGGCGATCCAAAGTAGTGCTGGATAAATAGTCCAATGGATTTTCCCAGCTTGAAGCAGACCACAGACTCTGTGCATGTGTCCTGGGGGGGGGGGGGGGGGTGTTGGGTGATTAGGGGGCATCTGGCGCTTCTTTGCGGAGCCTCCAGCTGGTTGTCAAGGCATCGGAGCCAACGGTGTGTCGAGGAATGGTGTGAAAAGGACATGTGTGGTTTAAGGGAAAGACTGAAGGATAGAACAGGGTGATAGAATGTGGTGGGGGGGGGGGGGGGGCGCGGGGGTACCAGGGGTGCCAGCTGCAAATATCGTAATGACATGGAAAGATCTAGAACACAGATAATACACAAACACTCAAGGTCAGTCTGAAAACGCTGAAAATGATGACAGCTTCAATACATTTAATAGCAGCTGTCTGGGAGAGAAAAAGGGTTGTGATTTGCATAGAGGTTGTTGGCTAATTATAATCATATCTGGGTCATGGAGCTACCTTTACAGCCTTTAATGGGATTTTTTTTGAGTGTATATGTTTTTCAAGAACAAATTACAGCCTGTGGTATAAGAGGTTTTTATTCCGTCGGTGTTGCTATAGAAACCGCGAGAGCAAGATTCCGGCTCTTTTGAAGGATCCAATCTTTCAGGAAAAATAAAAGTTTTCGGAAGATATGGCCGGCATTTATCTCCCCGCACAAGATTTACTGTATGACATTCTTTTAAGAATTCATATTCGGTTTAAAATATTTGAAGAAGGCTAGCGATTCCATAAACTTTAAAAATGTCCCTTTAAGAGCATGTAAAACCTCGTCTACCCTTATACAGTAGGTGTCTGAGAAGCGCTCGCAGAAATACAGGCCGTCAGCCTTGGTGTCCTTGATATTCTGATAATGAATCAATACTGTTTATAGAGCAATAATTTTCTCATGCCGCATTTCTCGCTATTGGTTTATTGTTTGGATGTCTGAGTCGTTTTTTAAAAAAGTTTTGTTTTTTTCTCATTTTACAACATTAAACATATCTGTATTTTCCGAAACGTGCTGTCAGCTTTAGAGAACACTTTATCTGCGTGAAAGATAGCATGATGGAAATGAGAAAGCACGAAGTAGAAGATTGCTCATCCGGAAATGTGCGTGCAAATATTTATTCTGTGGAAACAGACACGGGACTTTATTCTTAATCGACGGTTCTCGTGATCGTGGGGGTGGTTAACGATTCATTTGATGTCTACATTTATGTCAATATGGACAAGAGGGGATCCGGTCACGCAAGAGCTGTTTGATGCGGAAACAAGCCCCGAGTCCTGATCTACAGACTGTAACTAAGTGCCACGTTTATCGCTTTGAATAAAGTCACGGCCGTTATCGGTATTACAGCCCTTCATCACTGTCATTATCTCATTCTTTGGTCCTCAAAGGATCGACAACAATGCATAGGTAGATCGTAGAAAGATATGGTGTTGGGAGAGTTTCAAATATAATTCTTTGTTTTGTTACATGATATTCCTGCCATCTGGGTTCTAATATAACCTTCCGTAGCCCTACAAGTAGAGTATTGTGCGAACAATGCAAAATGTGTGGGTTTAAATCCCGGGAAGCACATGTAAATTATAACCCTTTACCGTTCCCTGTACTATAACTCGCTTTGGATAAAAGCAGCAGATAAACGAATATGAACCTTGACCAGATTGACAATGCCCTCACAAACAGACCCCTATAAATTAAAATATTTAAATGAAAATGATGTGTCTAGGAACATCACAATTTTCATCACACTTCACATGGAGGAACACTAGATCTGACCTGGTTCATTTAATTTCTGCAGCATTTTTCTCTACAGAAACTTAATTGCATTGTTTTAGTGCAGATTCTTTCTGCGGAAAAGCCTCTCTGCAGATGCTCTTTGTTGCATTTTTTGCTGCATGCAAAAGCAGCGCGCCGACCCGTTTAGTCGTATTTTCGTTGTCTGTCCCTGGGCGCCTCTGGTGCCCGTTTTGTCCCGCGCTCCGTGTCTCCAGCCGCCTTCGCGTCAGGTGGGCGATTCCCTTCCGCAGCGGCAGCGGACGGGAGAAGAGCGGAGTCTGTGCAAAAAAAAAATGACTAAAATATGAGGAGCGGAACAAGTTTTGTTCATTACTGTTCCCATAGTGCAGTGTGAGAAAATAGAAGCCAGGATCTCGAGGGAAATCATCTAATCAGTGGCAAGCTTTGACCAGAGTGATTTATTTCACGAAGTACACTTAAAGCGACAGCTGATTTAATGCAGCACGCGCTCCTTTCTTATGATATCGTTAAGGTAAGATTATACCTCTGGCACCTGGTTTACTCTCTGTCACATGGACTAAGAATTCGGCAGGGAGGATTTTGGGGTGGGATTTGTGGTCTTTGTTGCTTTAATTAAATGTGGCTACATCAATGTAGTGTGCCTCTTGGTGAACTAGGTATCCCATAATCCTGGTTTAGGGCTGTCAGATTTAAACTCATGTATGTGCTGGCATTTGTGTGTAGGTTATGCCGCCCCCTTTTTGTTTAAAGTGAAACCGCAGCTGAAGTTAAAACATGAACTTTGTTGAACTACTGGTGTCTCCTTTGTCATAAAGCCACAGAACAGGACCCTAAGTGGTTTTCTGTTTCACTAGTCTTGCCTGTCTCTGATTCTTGAAGACGGATGGGTATGATACTGTGGATTGGATTCCCTTTGCTGAAAATCTCCCACGTCCATGAAGGCAGACGTGCTCAAGAACACGTCAAATCCTGCAGCCTAGGAAAAGGCCAAAATATGTGACAGATACAGGAGAGCCTCAGTCCTGCATTAGCTCCCCCCTGGTGCTCAGTTCCTCAGTCACTGAAGCAAGAATATCTATGCATTTGGTATGAGAGCAGGAGGAGAGCCAGCCTACAGCCTGTCCCAGGAACCACAGGGAATGATGAGGGACACCTTGTATGGGATACAGGGCACACACCTGTTTCCAGACTGTGAGAGGAATCCCACCCAGTCAGGGAGAGAACATGCAAACTCCACACACACACACACACACACGCATGCATTTGCATTGATATCTTTGTGGGGACCATCCATTCATTTCTATGGGGAAAACTCTAATCCCAACAATGAAAAACTTAACCCATACCCAGCCATAACCTTAACCATAAGTGACCAAACAAAATGTAAGACTTTTGGCATTTTTAGTTTTTCGATTGCAGTTAACGATTTTTATAAAATTGAATTTCCCCTTGTGGGGACCGAAAAAATTGTCCCCACAACATCAGAATAACAGGTTTTTATTACATCGTGGGGGGCATGTGGTCCCCCATAATGTTACACCTTATAGCAAAAAAACATTTAATAGAAAACATATTAGTAATATGTCCTAAACAATGCATATTAAATAAATGAAAGTAAAATGTATACATTTACTTTCTGGCATATGTGGCCTTTTTGCATTAGCCCTTCTGTAAATTGTGTGTCTTGGATACATTTGCTTAAGTCCGGATTTACTTAAGTTGGTTTTACATAAGTCGAGAGCTGCCTGTACATTACAAAGCAGCCAAAGATATTCCACTCAAGCAGTGTTTCACTGGATATTCCACTCAAGCAGTGTTTCACTGGCATTTAGCATGGAGTGGAATTCGCAGCTTCTCTGTGACACACCTTTAAAAGCCTCCCATAATGACTGACGTTTGATTCATTGGGGCTGTCAGAGCTATTATGAAAATCTGTCTTGATGCACCACTGCCGTTTGCCCCATAACAACACAAATAAATCTTCACAGGACAAATTGATTGCGTTCGTTGTCACATGCCACCAAGCAATTTTGCCATTTCCCACTTTATACGCCGTGGCATGACTCTTAATTTCCTCAAGAGTAGAAAACAAAATTCAGAGCTGGTTACAAAGGAAGGCCCAACGTTAAATATTAGCAGGTATTAACATAATGTACCCACTTAATTTCAGCTTAGGACTGCGATTTAAAGGGGTCTGCGCCACAGTTGAGAAGCACTACTGAACTAATTAAACGGATCAATGGGATAATCGTATGTTAAATTAAAATCTTGCTGACCTTATCCTCGTGTAGGTCTGAACCTTCCATCAAATCAATCCTTTAACCCATATGTGACCTGCCAACCCTCCTGGTTTGAAGGAAGGACTCTGACTATATAAAGACCAAAACTAATTAGCGATTTCAGCAGCTCCTCCATTATAAACCAAGATAGTGTAATAAAACATGTGCACAGATGTCACGCACACGGTGTCCTCACCGGGAGTCACAGCACACACAGGAAGCAGCGCCCGTCTCGCGCGTCTGCACCGAAATCACATGACCTGAACGAGGCAGATGTGTTTGGGCCCCCCCCCCGTGATGCCGGCTCCGCCCCTCCATCACTGCCACGCTGTGGCCGCCTGCAAGCAATTCAGGTGCTGCTTCCTTACTTCCCTCCCCGCGGCTTCACATCACCGCGGTTTCACATCACCGCGGCTTCACATCACCGCATCCCCTGACGTTTTTTTTTTTTACACTGGAATGACTGATAATGAAAGGAACTTGTGTTTTATTTCCAGCGAAAATGTTTGTGCATATAAGTTTTAATTTACATGGCTTCCTTCACAAGCCCTAGGGGAGCCCCCCCCCCCTGCCAGTCAGCTGACATCACGCTCAGGCGTGGTGGAGAGTCTGGAGCCACATGGGGGCGCCGCATCAATTGCGATGATAACGAACGACTGACGTCGAAGCCTCTGGCGGGTACATGCCAGGCTCCACTGGGCTGTTGATTTTCCTCCAAAGATGGTTCTAGAAGCTCACAATTTTTCGCACTGCAGGGTTTAAATAGAAAGCAATAGGTTTACAGAAAATTAAAGATTGTTCTGTCATTCTGTTGTTTCTTGCACTACGACCAACGAGATCAGAATTTCATTACAGTATATGACCCACACGTCTAATGGCTGAAGACTTGCTGCTGCCATGCAAATCTCCTCCTTTTTATGTCAAGCTGCAAGATCGCAGTGGGTTCCTGCGTCTGGTCGTCATTCGGAGCCATGACCCCTCAGAGGTTAATGAGCCCCACTCCTGCTTCTCCTGCCTGCCTCTCCTCCCTGCTTCTCCTGCCTGCCTCTTCTCCCTGCTTCTCCTGCCTGCCTCTCCTCCCTGCTTCTCCTGCTTGCCACTCCTCCTTGCCTCTACCCCCTGCTTCTCCTCCCTGCCTCTTCTCCCTGCTTCTCCTGCCTGCCTCTCCTTCCTGCTTCTCCTGCCTGCCTCTCCTCCCTGCTTCTCATGCCTGCCTCTCCTCCCTGCTTCTCCTGCTTGCCACTCCTCCTTGCCTCTACCCCCTGCCTCTCCTCCCTGCTTCTCCTGCCTGCCTCTCCTCCCTGCTTCTCCTCCCTGCCTCTCCTCCCTGTGTCTCCTCCTTGCCTCTCCTCTGCATCCTCACCAAGGAGCATGTGTTGCCTGGGGCTTATCGGACCAGCGTTCCCTGTTCTTATTGTACTTTTGAGCAGCGCTGTGATGACAACCAGGCTTTGAGCACCGCGTGCTTAAGCTTAAGTGGCCTTCTCTCTCTCTCTGGTGGAGAGAGGAGCCAAGCAACCGGGGGTGGGGGATTGGGGCTGAGGGGTCACATTTTTTTCCCATCTCTCCTTTTACTGACGATTCCAGAGATCTCACTTGTCTTTGTCATCTCAGTGTTTTGCTGTTTTTTTATCTTACTGCTAAAAACTTATTTATGTGGTATTTTATTATTTAGTCATGAAGAGTTTTTGTTATTACTAAGTCACGGCGCATTGCTGAAAGGCTTATGGAGACCTTTTACAGGATCATACGGCCAAATCCTGAGGGATCCATTTGTCGGAAGAGCTGATGATAAGGAGCAGGTTCCCTCATCGCATGTGTGGCCTGCAGTCGACGCGTGAGCAGATTTCACCCTGAATTGTCGCGGGATATTCCGCGCTGTTTAGACGTTTCATTCTGCGGCTGCTCGATTCTGCCACCAGTGAGTCCCTGATCTTTGGCCGTTCAGCCGGTGTGCTGTTCCCCAAATGCTCCCCCCCTTCCCAGTGAGAGCGACGTTCCTCCGCTCCTGCCCAAAGATGGCACTGTCTCCCTTTGGGGGGGGGGGCTACCCTGCGCAGGTCACACAGACTTCCCGCTGTGAACCGTTATCCTTAACAGATCGCTGCCTGGGCTTTCTGAGAATGCTAATTCACGTTGTGGCAAAACCCCGCCGTGCACGGTGACACCGCGCGGCGCGTTGGACCCCACGGAAGACCGGCGCCTGGTATATTTGGAAGCGTTATTTACTATTTTAGCTCCTGCCTGCTGAATCCGGCATGTCCCAGCGTGTCCCAGAAGATGCCAAAGTCTCCCGGCGCTGTAAAGAGTCCATGTGGCATACTCTCATATTCGTATAGTGTATTATCACCCTCCTCCAAGAAGACTTTTCAAATGCAATTCCTACCATTATTTGCACTTTTAAGAAAAAAAAACCCTCCCCAAGAAAAGAAACAGCACAACTTTTCTCATTTCCATGACCAGCAGCTAAATACATCATTGCCTTCGACCTTACCACGGAAAAGTATGTTTTATATCTGTTACATGTCACACTTAAATATTTACAGTATACTTGTTGTTAGTGGGAAATTAATATTTAATATTATGGAGAAATCGTTATAGCAACATGTGAAGAGGGGCCATATTGACACCCGAGTCGGGGGGGGGATTTCATTAAACTGAACGGCCCGAATCTATTTGCTTCCCCAGGAAAGAGTGCTATCCATTATTTACATTTCAGATCTCGTGTTTATCTTCCACTGCAGAATCTAATTCTCAAATATAATTGATATTCATTTTGAAGGCAAATAGTTCAAGGGAATATTTCCGTCCAGAAATAACATCTCATTTGCGGGATTTCAGTCATTTTGGGGTGCCGTTCGATAGGGAGGATGGGCCCGCCGTTCGCTGGTGACATGTGGTGGGCTGCCCGTTTCAGGCTTATAGCTGAGCTCTTCTCCATGTTGCTTCAACGTTGCTGCTTACTGTATTTTGGAACAGCTGAAAGCTGATTCCTGGATGAACACATTTCCTTTAGTTTCAGTTTTGCACAGACGCTCCTCATTTAGCAGCTACCATGGTTAGCCGTCATTTGCAAATTTGGAAGCTAATAAAAAATTTATTTTCCGACCAATGCGCCATTTTCTGGCCAAATTTCATAGTCCTCTCAATATCGCATGCCGGGGTGAGAGAGATCTTGAAGTAGAATGTAAAAAAAAAGTGAAAAGTTTCTAAATGAGCAGTGGTTGTATTTTGTGTATGTACAGATTGATAGATGGTCCTGTAGTACAGTGATTCTCCATATATAAGGTGGCTAGACTGTTTGTCGAAGACGGATACGGGTGTGACTGTAGTCTTTGAGTCGTCAGTGTCTGTCGTGCTGTCTTGGCGTTCAGGACCGTCAATGCTGTCTGTTCCTGAGCTGGATTCGAGCGACAGGGCACAGAGGTGGTAAATCATTGGCCCTAAAGCCAGCTTTTCAGGTCCGTCTGGCTGAGCCTCCCTGAATCATTTTGCAGATCTGCAAACTCTGTTGATGGAGAAGAGCGCTCACTAAAAGAGGCTGACGTACACTCCTTTTTTTGTTATTCCAAACAGGGACTGAACATTTCAGCTCTGGTGATTTTCTGATAAGTTTGAACCGCTTGAGAATTGACACCATGACACTGTCAGTCCCAAAATGCACCACTCTAGCTAAGAGAGCCGATTTGTTCACTAAGCTAACAGACACAACACTCCAGGTTGTGGCCTCATTGGGTTGCTTGGAACGCAGGTCTGAACAAAGAGGGAGAGATCAAATGCAGGGAATTATCCTGGTTTTTGGGGTAGCTTAGGATGTAGACGCAGTGAGTGAGAATGTCAGGGGCGCTCTCTGTGATGTCTGTGTGGGAAAATGATCTGGCCCCGCCCCCCCTCTGATCAGCTGGGTGGGGCGAGGCAAATGCGATGGCCCAAGATGACCCCCCGTCAAAATCTCCTTCTAGCAAAATTGCCCCCTCTCACTGGAGTTCACTCAGCATGCAAACCTTTGATTTTACACAAAGAATTAATTAGCAAGCGTGGCTTTGCCCGATCGTAATTAGCACTTTTAATATGCATTCCTTCGTGCCTCAGAATCCAGAAGTTGATTCGTCGTACTTCTTAATGAGCCCGGACACCCCCCCCCCCCCCCCCACTCTGAACAGACCTAACCGTTCAGTTAAATTTCCGTGTTTATTTACATATTTATTTATTTCCATCAGGAGCAGATTAAACATTCATGCCTTGTCTGCTGAATGATTTATGGTAATGATTTAGGCTGGCTTTTTACCCACGTAATTACTACAGTTATAATTATTACATTCACGCCATCGCTAAGCTGCACATTGCCGTGTGTACTGTGCAGTAACATAATATTACTGAGCACACAATTTGTATTAATATGCATGTTTCATTTAAAGGTTGTGTTTTGGATGGAACATTCTGGAAATCAGTCTCTGATGTCGAAAACCCAGTTTGATGATTCTAACGCGTTGTGAAGCCTTACTCCTGCTGATGCATTTAGTTTGTGTCATGAAGCATTTTGGGCTTGGACCAGGAACTATGACCATGTGACCCTCAAACTTTCACACGTCACTTTCCGGAACATTCTGATCAGGGCGCTGCGTAGCCCTGAGCAGAAACCATGGCCCACACTTAGCTGTGATCCTGGGCATCAGTTATCAAGCTTCTCCCAGTGACCTCTGCTTCTCTAACGCCTACGTATGGGTCATTGTCACGGAACATGGGGAACACGTTACGTAAATGTGGAACAGAAGCGTGTGGCATGTAGAGGTGGCAGGATGACGACGGCGTGTCTCTGGACGTGTCACGGGTCCTCTGGTATGACATGGGCAGCTCAGGTGAGCTCGCCGGCCCCATCACACTGATTGTTCTGATTACAGTCCTGATTACCCACCGTCGTGCCGAGTCTTTGAGCATGCCCAGATGATAACCCTACTGGCCAGGCCCCCACGTTTCCCGGGAGTACATCTCCAGGGCCCGCTTCAAATTTTTTATTATAATTTTTAAGATTAAACGCCTTGGGGGGGCCTTGAATGTTTCACTGCCTCAGATTTCACCTGAGCTAGCTCTACAACTTGCTAACCCCCCCCTGCCCCCACCCCGGATGCTACTCAGTGAGGATCGAATGCCCGTAGCACATCCCCCCCTCCTATCGTGTTATTGACTTAATGGCTGCGTGAGTTGTCAGATCTAGTCCGGGTGCTCGCTGTCACTGTGGTGAGGCGGTGTCTGTGCTGACCCATCTGCTGCCCGTGCCTGGGCCGTCGCATCACGTGTTCACAAGGTCGCATGTGCGCCTGCATCTCACTGCCGGTGCAATCCGGAGGCCCCGCTTGGGAGAAAAAAATGCATCTTGTAATTTCACATAATAGACAGGAAAATCACTTGAAAACGGCGCCGATCAACCCAGCCAGCCACTTAGGGCGCCACCTACAGGGGGGCACTGGTACTGAAGTTTGCCTAGGATGCCGCATGTGCTTCCATCAGCACCGCTTGAAGATAATGTTAAATAAACTCAAAATCAAAACATGGTTTTGGTCCAAAGTTTCAGTTTTTAAAAACTGTGCTATAATTATTTTTTCATATAGATGATAATGGAATGCTGCACACTTTCGTCAAGCGCCTTGAAGCGACTCTGTTGTTAAAGGCATTGTATAAAAATAAAATGAAGTGAATTGAATTAAAAGGAGGCACTAGATTTTTAAATCGCTGGATGAGGTCTCTTGATCCTCTGTCTCCCAGCCGATACCGTGAATGTCGTCAGACTTCTTCCTGCTCAAGTGACTCACCATCAGTGTCACTGTCACCTAATTCTGACCGATTTCGAGGGATCGCAGTAAACAGTGTGGCGAGGTGGTGACCCTTTGCTGCAAAAATGGGAAAAAAAGAGCACTTTCCAGTTATTTGAGCTCTTTGACTTGTGTAGGAGAAGGGCCACATGTGGTGAATCAAGATCCAGGACTTCAAATAGTCCTTTGAAACCTCCATTGAAATTGTCGTCAAGGCTGGGCTATGCCTGGAAATGGTCCAGAACTGTATGTTTTGTGAGGATTGATATTCAGAATAAAAGCTCCTTGCCCCATCAAACGCGTGTCTCTGAATTTCTGAGCGAGTCTTCCAGTAGATATACCTCCCGGTAACTCTTACTGCTTACTGGTATGTTTGTTCTCCGCTGAATGTCAGAACATCACATTGAACTTCTGTACCAGGAATAACTGTACCCCACTTTGCAAAATGGCCGCTGTTGGCTGTTTTCTTTGTTTATTGCCTGAGCAAGAGATAAAAAAAAATGTTAAATGGAAACTAAAGACAAGAGAGAAATATTCTATTATATATGAAGTACTGTATCTGTGGTTACTTTATAGATAAAACAGAACAAAGAAGTTCCAGGCTTAGGTGAATTTATCTGTTTTTACCCTATGCTGGTAATTGATCTTAAAAATTAAGACGGTACTTGTCATCCAGTCCAGAATCCAGTTCTTTTGTTCTCCATGGCCACGCCCACCTCCAGGTGAGTCTAACTTATAATCACACGCACATGAATCACTTAATTTATGCTCATTCTAGTCCACGTATTCTTGTATAATCTGAGTGTTTCTTCCTAAGGCTTGGTGGACTGGGATTTTTAACCCCATCTCCTGGTTCTCAGGTATCGTTCAGTCCTTTGATTCGGAATTGTTTGTTTTGTTCTGGTCCTAACGTCTGGTTCTCATTCTGGCTTCGCTTTGCGTCTTGCTTCCTGTTTGTCGATCACCTGACCCTTTTCCTACGGTCTCACCTTCTGTCTGATCCATTTCAGCCGGTACCCGAGTCCTGCTTAGCCCCTTGCAGGCAGAAGCCCCGGTTCTGTCAGCACTGAGGAGTCTGGGGCTCACCTGATCAGGTAGAAAGCTTGCAAGCTGGGTGGGCGTGGTTTTTGGACGGGGCCTGTTGCCACAGTTAGATTACCAATGTTAGGACCTGATCAGGTCAGCAGTGTTTGAATTGACGGAGATGCCAGGTCCACCCCCCCATTAGGGAGAAATAATGTGCATTAAAATGACCATTGTACAAGAATCAGTGCCATGATCCTGGTCGATGACTTTTACCAACCTCTTAGACAATTCGACCACTGTCATTGACCACTTGTCAATATGTCCAGTAGCCATATTAATGCATATAATAACTGCATATTGCATGAGTGTTTAAGTTGACACCGGCTGATGATTCTGCTCAATCCCAGTTTTACTGCTTATGTAAGACTTGCATGTTTAACATCATGACTTTGGATCATCGTCCAGCCATAAGTCGATTCCCCAGCTTGGCGGACAGAGACAGGCTCTCCTCTACTGTCTGAGCACATTTCCTGCTGTCCCATTTCCTCCAGTCCCAACAGAGGCGCCCTAACAGTGGGATACTCCTGTCTGTGTTAGTGGGGGAGGTGCTGACATGGACACGCTCTCTATTCAGCCTGGCCCAAACATAATGGTTGACATTTATGGCCCCCTTTGCCTGCGGCCGCTGTCCGGACCGGGGGGTGCTTTGTCGCAGGGTCGCTGGAGGCTTTCAGACAGCTCACTTCAGCAGATCCTCCATCTGGTCTCCCAGCTCGGTCACCGGACTCTGCAGTGCCGCTCACTACACAATGCTATCTAACCCCCCCCCCCCTTTTTCTTGCTTGTCCTGATGCTGTTTTTTTTTAGAACCTGTCTGCCTGATTTAATCTCCATCTGGGGGCCATGATGCATCTCCCATTAACTGAGGGTTCATCAAGTTGCTCTGATAGTGGAGTCTGGCTCAGCATGGTAGGCTTCCGTGCCTGTGATCAGAAAGGTGCTGGTTCGAGTCCCGTCCTTGGCAAAACACTCTCATTTCTGTTGGGCCCTTAACTTTTAGGGCCTTAAAGAGTATCAGATAAATGGCCTGACCCTGTGCTCTGACCTCCAGCTTCATGTTCAATTGTGTGTATATATTTGTGTTTGTCTCAAAGGAGAGCATGATGGGATATGTGAAGAGAAGCATTCCAATGTGATTGTGCGAGTGGCAAATAAAGCATCATTTCAGATTCACTTCTTTCTGTGACTGTATCCCCAACCTGTTTCAAGAGCTCCTCAGTCTGCATTTCTTGGTCTTACAGTGAAACTCCGAGCTCTGTTGTTCTAAAACCCCAAGAAATTGCCACAGACAGACATCGGTCCCTGAGCTAATTGTGTTAGTCATTAGGGTAATTTTATGCACGTGATTTAATTATAGTTTGCCACAGCAAAGGGTTTATACAATATTCATCATTACCCAAATTGCCTACTTGCTTCAATCTTTTTCTTTTTTCATCTTTAAATACATTTCAGAGCCACCACAAATAAATTAATCTATTCTAGGAGGAGGAAGATCACTGTGAAATCAGCATGCAGATTTTAATATTTAAAAATGATTGATAAATCATCTGTAATTCTTGCTATGGTTTTATATTTAATGACTGAAATTGAATAAGCGGCTGGTTTTGACACCCAAACCCCCGCACCTCTGAGGATGTCAAAGCTCTACCTTAAAAACCCCGCAGAGTGAAATATGTTGATTCTTCAAAAGAATTAATTTGTGCTTTAAGTGCCCCGGGTGGAGAAATGAGGGCCAGGCCACGGGTGAATGTTGATGTGTCATTAATATGTTGTCTGGGCAAATTTATCCTGCTTGTTGCCGGATATTTTATTCATGAGACGGGGGCCGTTCTGCTCTGCTTCACAGATTACTAGCAGACAGGAGATGGAGGAGAAATTAGAGGTTATGACTTGCAGCGTTTCACTCCTTTGCCCGTCACACCACACATGGTAAGAGAGGCAGATTTCACAGTCCTGGTTTTAATGTTTTTAGGAGTGATTAAACAGTGTGAATGGGATGACTTTGCATATAGTGTAACATCTTTAAATGCCCCCACTTAGGTTTCTGCTCAAGGACCTGCAGGCTGTCCAGTTTAAACACTGTGACCACATAACAAAACAACGGAAAAGCTGCTTTTTTTCCCCTGCTTTGTCCGGCTGTCGGGTGTATTTCCGTAGTGGGATTCTTACCTCTCCGTGTCCCCGTTTGGCTTCTGTTATCAGCCGTGATAAATGAACGTTTTGCGCCGGCTAAATTTCGAGTTTAAAGAGTTCCCCCTTGAAGTTCGGCGACTCAGCTCGAGAGCTGTTTGGGGTAAAAAAAAAAATCATCGCTCAACCGTGAGGCGACGTCAACAAAGAAAAATGACGGCAGGTTTGTTTCACTTCTTTATTGGTTGTACGTGTCAGCATGAGCTATGGGTGTTAGAGGATGGGCATCGCCGTTGTGAGAACCTGGAAAACAAACCCAACAGTCAAGCTAGGTAAAGCAGAGGATCAATTCTGAGCTTTAGAGTGTCACATTTTCCCTGGATTAGGAACGATGGCAGTTAAAAGAGAAAAAATAGTGTCTCCCCCCACAGCCCAGGGGGGGCAGCATTTGAAATTTCCAGCTCTTGTTTTTATTGTTTTTGAATCTCACAGGAACCCCTCCCATTCCTCAGAATCGCTCCACGATCTTACACAGGCAAGCTACAGACTGGCGAATTTCCACGGGGCTCATTCAAATGTGACCGTTCCCTTCAATCTAAAGTGCCACGTTCAGCGCAAAGAGCGTTAAAGGGACGAGGAAAATGTTCAAGAGCCAGAAGCACGACTAGTTTTTTTTACAGCCATCACTTCATAAACAGCTCAGAGTGCAAATATTGGTTGGGAATGTCTAATCCTAGTTTTTTTTCCAAAGGAAAAAAGACTTCAAAGCAGTTAGCATATAGGCTTGCAAGGTGCACATTTTTCCGGACCAGTCATTTTTATACATTAAAAAATATCTTCATTCAGGTTGGAGGGGACTCTGTCTTTGAAGTATGAGAGCATAAAATGTTTGGTATGGACAAAACAGGCTAATTAAAATAAAAAGTGAGTTTGTGTTAGTGCCGAATAAACCAAAAGCAGTTCTTTAGTTTAGTCACCCATTCTTCTAAATCAGCAACATAAGATATTTACTGTTGTATTTTTATATAATTATGGCCAGAGTATTGCCTCATATATTCCACTTTGCAGTTATGAAAAATAGCCTTGGTTAATCATCAGATTTATGCAGTCTGTTTATATACACTGCAAAATCAGCACTGTTAATTTAACACTGCCAGTGTCCACAGGAACACCGTGTGTGTTCATTTAACGCTTCGAACTGTTATGCGGAGGATTCACATGTTCAGAACAAAAAAAAAAAGCATCATTCCCAAAATAAACACAGGTCATAAGGGGTGTCTCAAAAGCGAGTAGGTCCTGGGGAGAACAGGATACGGCCCTTTGCTCCAGTAGCAGCTTTTCAGAAGCATCAAAGATAGTATTTGGCTTCAGAGACCGCGGGGACACTCAGCCTGAAACAGGGATGACCTTAACGTCCATTCTTTACCTGTTTCTTAATATAACAGAAGCTCACACTACTAGATTTAACAGCCAAGATATTAGGTTGACACATTGAGGGCATGATGAAAGCACAAATTTATGAACGGGGTGTTGGGGGGTGGGGGTGGAGGCAACGTATGAGTTATAGTACAGGAATTTCCAAAGAGGGGCTATCCGTCACTCATCTCGCTAATTGAAATGCGACAACAAGTGTTCCTTTGGGACAGAGGAAGTGATCAGGGCAGACTTCTACAGTATATATTAAAAAAAGGTTATTTAATATACAGATAAATAGCCTGGCGCTGTGAGAGCTGCACACCTCCAATGCTATGGGATTGATTCCTGCCCCCGTCTCTCTGCGTGTAGTAGGGGTTCATGGGAGCGTATTCTCCACAAAATCACATGGATCTTCTCAAGTTTCCTCCCACGGTCGGAAAAACATGTGCTTTTTGGTGAAACGCTGTCTCTAAATTGCCAATAGCATGTGTGTGCATGCGTGTCCCGCATTGAACTGGCGTCCCATCCAGGGTGTCCCCTGCCTCCTGCCCAGTGCATTCTGGGATAGGCTCCAGGCTCACCGTGTCCCTGTACCGGATCAGCAGTTAAGGAAGATGGATGGATGGAAATTTACTTAAGTGGTGTAACGAAATCTAACAATCGGTATGTTTTTTTTTTTTTTGCCTTAACCATCCAGCTGATTTTAGGAGTATTTACAGATTGATAATCACCTCGAATAAAGCTTGTTTCTCTGTTTCTGTTGCCATCAGAACTGCTAGTCTTGCTTTTTCCACTATTTTAGTGAAATACTGATAAGGTAACAGAGAGTATTCACCATCATACTCCCAAAGCCTCGGTTTTTATACAGGTACACCGAAATGTCTGGGGTGCCTACTACGTCTCCCCATGCGCATCGCACGAGGAAGGCCAATTAAAACACCCCAGCGGGCTGAGGAGGGATTATTCTGGGAACATTTAGGACTCAGAGACAGAGCTCCGACGGCAGACCCGTAGAGACGGGATTGAGAGAGGCTCGCTGCTGTTCCTCACTGTCGCCATTTCACACCTGTTACCGGCAGAAGAGCGGAACGAGTGTCTGCAAGCTGCACGAGGCATCTGGTAACCTAGGCAACGTCACATTCTCGCGCTGGAGCTGCGCCGCGTGAAGGCAGAGAGCGGCGCTCGAAAATTGCCCCCGATAACGCAAATAGTGGCGGCTTATAACGTAAATGGGGTCTTTCGAAATGAAAAGAAATATGCGGCGTGTTTACCGACTGGCTCGTTTATACGGGTCAAACTAAATCTGCCACTAGAACTTGTAATCCACGTGAACAGCTGGTCTTCAGCGTCCAGACTGGAAATACCCCAGGTGTGTTACACTCGTGTGTTGTCCCTCAGGATACCGGGTAATGCCTCAGTGAGGCATCCTGCACTTATTATCAAACATATTTAATGTAAAAAATGTATGAAAATGATCAAGTGCAAGACCGATTGGTTAATTTTCTGTATTTAATATCTTTATAGTCTTGTTCTCTACATTCATCTTATTATCTTATGCTACAAACATTTAATAATCCAATGCCAGCAGCTGACGTTGTTAATGAAATAATCGAGCGAAAATGCATTCTATGATGGTCAGAAAACAACTTCGTTTCAGTCTAATCCCAGGTATTCGTGAAGCCACACTGACGGTGACTGATGGCTGTTCATCCATCTGCGGAGACGTATTATTCAGTTATACTGAGTTATTACCCAGGATTGCATAGACTCGCAGCTGCTGCAGGCGAGATCCCCTCATGCAGGCTGAGTGATTTGTGCTCTACCTCACAGGGGTTACAGCTGCGGAAGATTTTTCCGTCGCCCGTCACTTTCCATATTAATGCGACACGGTCCGCCTGAATCCCCGACGACGGATGCGGGTGACCGCGGCTGAACCGGGACGGATGCAAATACGCGCACGTGCGGACGAGCGCTTTATGGCCCCGTGGAGTCGCGTACACGAGGCGCGGCACCGTAATCATCGGAGCCGCGTATCCGAGGCGCGGCACCGAAATCATCCGATGCTGCTTGGATCCTAAATTGGAAACCGGGAGACCGATATCGGCATCGGAGTTCCGAGTCTCGGTGGTAAACTTTATGGAGGGATGTGTGTCGAGTCGCACAACTTTATGTTCCCCTGTACGTACGTTTATTCTCATTTACAGGTAACTCGATCCCCTTCGACAGCCCTACACCATTTTACAAGAAGCTTTATTAAGCTTCCTGGACTTCACGGGGATAAAATTAAGTTTATTTAAACTACTCACATGGATGATGCAATCCCCTTGGATCTATGATACTAAAACTTATGACTTAAGTGATATTGGTCTAAAATCAATATAGCATATTTAAAGTGTCTTATGTAAAACCCGAAATCCTTCATCATATGACCCCCCCAAAACAAACCATGTGTCTAGGATGACCTCGGGCTTATGTAATGAAAATATTAATGTGAATAGTGATATTAAATAACGAAACGATAATTTCCCAAATTTACTTTTTTTGCAACACGTAGTGTCTTTGAGGACAGTCATTCTCATTAAGCCTAAATTTAAATATAGACAAATATTTGGACACAATTATTAAAAACATGTGAAAATGCGATGTTTTGGCACACCTAATGAGGATGATTCATAAATAGGCCCAATCTTTTGTTTGGTGTTAAGTGTTAAATATTATTGTGTTCGGGGAAACAGAGAATGTCAACTGTTTATCTGAGTTTCCGCTATATATATAGAGAAATTCTGATAGAGGAGATGTAATCTGCCGAAAAATTGTACTGAATTGAGAGGATGGCTGCCGGTTTTACGCACAAACACAATCTGAAGACAAAGGAAATGGAAACTTTCAAGGCTGTGGCCGAGCGTGCTATTCCTCTGTGCTCTCTGGGTTCTTTTTACTTCCCTCATTGTCTTGCAGATAAATGGAGATGATTTGCACTAATGTATACGTTTAATGGTTTGCTGAGATGCATCGTTTTTAAGGTCTCGACGGCACGCAATTGGTGCTTCGTTCGTGTACATCCCCTCTGTCTGGCAAAATGCCTTAAAATGTACCATTTAAAACTGAAACGTATCAATGGAGAGAGATATAAAAGGGAAACGTCTTCAAAGCTGCACCAGACTGAAAAATAATATCATATGCATGCTTAAAATGAATTCTGAACCGTTTAGCCCCTTGTGAATTACACCTATGCACGCTGAAAAGTCTCTGTGAATTGGGGGCAATAAGAAAACGTTTTCTTTAAAGTGCTGTCATTTTTTTTCTCTGTGTACCATCAAAGACGGGTCGCTGTCTAGGGAAACTCCAATGATCAGGCACGTGCAGGGGGGGAGGATGGGGCTGAGCACCTGCCCATTTTCCCTTGACGATTAAAAGTGTCCCACTTTTGAGGTTTTGAGTGCAAAACGCAACGAGAGAAACTCCCGGCTGAACGTCAGCCCATTGAAAAGTCTCTGCGCGGCCCTGGGAATGATCTTTGTTTTCAGTCGGGATCTGCATCGTCCGTCATTGTCGCGTAAAAAATTAATAATTCATGTCGTATAATTAGTCTTCGGGGGAGGCGGGTAAAATAAACTCGCTGGGTGAAATATTCCAGTGGTGTTAAGCTACTAATCCTCCTCGCTCTGCTGACGCTCAGATTGCGGCTGGGCGTTAATAACTTACCGTATATTAATTATTCAGTGATCTTATTTAATAGGGTTAAATTGAATAACTTCGATGCTTCCTGGCATATGTTTAAGGTTCACTGTGCCACCTGCGCTGAATAATCGGTTACAGAAAATGGATGGATGGACAAATAAAACAAGAAGCAATTTCATGTACTACATTCGATTACTGCCTAAACACACACAAATCAATCAACTTTGATCAAGTTTTTATAATTCAAAAATTAGTACAATATCATTATTCCATTATATCCTTGGTCCATACTATGTGTGTGTGTGTGTGTGTGTGTGTGTGTGTGTGTGTGTGAGCGGGTTTACCTATCCTTATGGGGACACAATGTCCCCATAATGTGATAAATATCCGTTTTTTTCCCTTATGGGGACCGGTTTCCTGGTCCCCATAAGGGAAAACTCTATTTTATAAAAATCGGTGACTGCTATGAAAAAACTAAAAATGCAAAAACTCTTGTATTTTGTTAGGTTACTTATGGTTATGGTTAGGGCAGGGTAGGGGTTAAGGTTGTCATAGTTAGCGTTAGCGTTAGGATATGTTTACCCTACATGCGTGCGTGTGTGTGTGTGTGTGTGCGTGTGTGTGTGTGTGTGTGTGTGTGTGTGTAGTACCCTCACATATCATGTCGATATGTAATTTAACAGATTAAAATGGGATTTTTTTTTTTAATGTGCTCCTGAAATCCTCTCACTTCACATTCTACACATGGGCCACCTTTTGCTTCCCACGTAAGTATGTTCCCAAGTATTTCCACTGCAAGTGGAAGAGATGACGGAAGACCGGCAGGTGACCGGTGAGACCTCGCTGGATGTCCTGTCGTCATTTCTGTGACTCTGTGCTACCTGTAAAGCCCCACCCCCGCCAGGACTCCTCCCACTCGTCATCAAACTCCAGGATCTCTGATTCAGTGTTCCCCTACTCCACAGACCTGTCCGTGGCTAGTTTTTATCTTCCTGATGCACTCCGGAAGGCCCCACGCACCGACACCCCGCATTTTAGCAGACATACCAAAGCGTAATCCCAGTAAACTGAACTGGAGCGGGACACAGACGCCTACTGTAAAGTTTTCCCTTTATATAATAACCAATTTGTATTTCCGGAATTCCTGATGTGAACAGACCACACTGTCGCAATCCTTCCCTAAGCTTTAGGAATGAATCCTGGCAGTTCAAGCATATGCTTCCTGCCTCTGCCGATCACCTGACCAGAACAGTTCTGGATGCCTGATTTCCCACCTCTTTTGAGTGACCGCGGCCTGTACCTTAGCCCACAAATAAACACTAGTGTAAGGTCTGGGGCAGCAAGCAAATCCTCGTGACACTAGGGTTGAATGGGGATGATAAGCACTCTTATGAAAAGCTCAGCCTTGACAGGAAGGAAGACGACCAAACACCCCCCCAAAACTCCTGCTGTAAAGCGCTCACGTGTCCTTAATGATCACAGGTCAATGGTAATTAACCGTGAACTAATTAACCACCAGTCACCAATTAACCACTTACAGGTGCATTGCCCGTTTTTCCCTCCTGCTCTTTTCCCCCGACAGACATTTGTGACCCGAGTTAATGGATGTGAATGAAGCTGAGACAGTTTTCTCGTGGAGGTGGGGGGGTCCGCTATGGGGTTAATGAGCAGCGACTGTTTCCTGTGGGTGGCCATATTACTCACAGCACAATGACGACTAGAATTAGAAGCAGCTCTGTTCTCCTGATTGGTGTAAATGGGGCTCTCTCCACTCTCCCTGGACATGCTGTGGGGGTGGGGGGCTTTCAGGTGCAAGCAGTCTTAGGGGAGTCCTAAGGAACATCCCATAGTTATCCTCTTGCCATCACATAGCAACAGGTAGCATAGCAACCCAGGATTAAACCAGATAATGCTGTATAAATGTGTAACGCAGGAGCCTGTAGGCTATGAAAGTAACTGATCCGTCTTCCATAACTGCTTATCCAGTACATGGCTATACCTTAGAGCCTATCTCAGGAAGCACAGGGTACAGGGCAAGGATGCTAGTCCATCCATCCATCCACTCATCCTGGTCAGGGTCTGCACTCTATCCCAGAAGCCCCATAGGTACACCCCAGATAGCATGCTGGCCCACGGCATGACACATACACACACAGACTAGCATACACTATGCGCAGTATAGAGATGCCGGTTACTTTAACAATGTGTCTGTGGACGAAACCCAGGGGGACACGGGGAGAACATGCAAACTCTACATACACAACGCTCCCGGTTGCCCATTGAAAGCCATTTTAGATGACATCAGTCTGTAAAGGAAGTAAGTGCTGGCACATTTTCAGTCTTCTTTTGCAAAACATATTTTCCCTCCATGGGTTCTAACATGCATATAATATGCAGGTACAAAAGTTTCAATTAGTCCTTTGTTCAAAGTATTATTTGCTAATTGCTTATATTTGTAAGCCTGAAGGGTAGCTTACTGGATTACTTGCCTTTTTCTAACACTGAGAAAGGTTCAGTAACCTGTAGTCAGACGACATGCTTTTAGTAATGCATTTTAAAATCTTTTTAATGGGGGCGAAGGCGAGTTGTAGCGTGATTGATTCACATCATGCTTGATTTTTAAATAAAACGTTCTTGATATTCCTTGAGGTAGATTAGTGTAGATTAGGTGCTTTATCCTCTTCTCCCGTGAACAGCTAAATTTGAGAGTGACTGGTAGCCAATAGCCTCTCCTGCTTTTGGCTCAGGCCACCCCGGACCTGGCAGGTACATAGACACACGCTACCCAGACCTGGCAGGTACATAGACACACGCTACCCAGACCTGCCTGTAACAGGCACTCTCCAGCTTCTCGGCCATGCAGCTTCGGCGGGTATTTTTAAAAATGGTTGCCTAGGCAACAAGTTGATTGGAGATGCAGGCGGGCGGGGGGTGGGTGGGGGGGGGCGGTGTTCATTCATCCACGTCTCCAGCTGGCTGATGCTGTAAGGACAGCCGGCCTTGAACGCTCTTGAAAACCTCGGTCCGTGTTTTCCATCACCCGCTGTTCACTGCTACTGTGCATATTTTATGTCTGTGCTCCTGAATCTTTCATAGCAAACTGGTCATATAAGCCCTGCCGGTGTCTGAAAATAAAGGTCTGATGTTGTCAGGTCTGAAAGCTGCTTCACACACACATGCACACACGCACGCATGCGCACAAACACACACACACACACACAAAAACTCCCCACAATGTTCCCAAGCCAAATACTCCATTATCTTCGGAGAACCAGATTTTTATTCTGTCATTATATGATGGGGATTGTGTGTTCATTTTTTTTTACATTTTTTTATTTTGCATTTAAAGAATTCTTGGACTCTTTGATGAGAGTACAGGGATTGCGGGAGTGAAATATTAGGCCAATTTAACAATCCACAGACGAAGAATCAGCGCGCCAGGTCACATTACGCTGGCTTAATTTCTGGCGTCTCACGGTGAAGCGCTGGTGGCATTTTTCCTTATGTGTTACGCTGTAGGATGGTTGATTCATAGGGGTTTAGCAGATGTAAGAAGGAGGGGGCGTCATGGCCTGGACATCGTAAGCATGGGTGACGGGTTAAGGTCAAGGGCTGTGAGTGTCTTCACACGAAACTCCAGGTGAATTAACTGGACACCAGAACCAAGTCCAGCTCTCATATAGGCAGAAGTGACAGTTGCCTGGGGCCCCAGAATTATCTGCGTTGTGAAGGAATGGCAGCGATCATCCCTTTTCATGTTTGGGGGGCCTCACATGTAAAATTTTGCCTGGGGCACCTGAAAAGGTAGAGTCAACTCTGTCTGGGACTCAAACGGTGCCAGGCTCTTTTTCTAAATACAAGGCGTGATGTGTGACTGAGACACTCATGCCTCCATACCATTCTGAGCAAAACATTCTGCGCTGATTTTACACGATGTACCGGCACCTATAGCTGTGGTGTGTGTATTTTTTTTCACTCACTCACCTTGAGGAATCTCGAAAGACTGAAGGTGGGATACGCCACCGGACCTGGGTGGCATCGGCACGTGACCCTTCCCGCCCAATGGGGCCTGCTCTCTGCCCCGGTGCGTTGTGTAATCGGGAGGCTAATGACTTCCTGTTGATGCGCTATCGATTTTCACATGCGCATTTTTTTTTTTCCGCTGATGGATACTGGACCGGCGGTATCTAATCGATTGTGTTCGCCTAGGGCCGCCACGTGCAAGCGAGTGGCTGAATAGACGGCGAATCGAATGACACGAGCGCGGGCGGCCTGGCATATGTTAGACACTGTATTTAAAGCGGCGGTGCAGGCAATTACCGCTCACTCTCCAAATGTAGCAGGAGGAGGCGTGACTATTTTAAAATGCCATTGAGGGATCCTTTAAACTGAACCTTTTTATTCTTCTCCTTCCTCGTTGTAATTTTAGACTGACTAACTGTGGTGATCATAAAAAAAGCCAGTCCAGGGTGTGAATGCGGTTTATTCAGTAGCTGTATGTACTTATCTGGATGGACTCCCTGTGAAAACACAACAAGAACCTGCAATGTGCGTCATTGCTGTGATTTTAAAATTGGGATCGGAGGCATCGTGATGCATCGGAGAATTCGGGAATGTATTAATGGTCATTGAAAATTCTTTAATATTCCCCCAGTCCGAATGCCAAGTCCAAAGCAGCGGGAGTGAGAGAGAGAGAGAGAGAGGGAGAGAGAGAGATACAGAGAGAGACTTATATGTACATTCTGTTTAGTTTGTAGAATTTTGAATTGTCAACCTGCATTGTTAGCTTTCTTGGGGGGGGGGGGGGGCAGGCTGGCAGTTGATTTTGGACCCCGCAGAACTTTTTTCTCTCCCTTTCATACTAGGGAGTTTTGTTTCCTCTCCACTCCTGCCTTGTGGCTTTTATATCCTATTCATTTTAGAATTGTCACCTTAAGCCAAAGGTACTTGAAATCTACCTGCAAAAAATTCATCGGTCAGTGGACCTTGGCTTTGTGTAGCTGTCGGAATTTTGCAAAATAACTGAGCATATGCCTGTGCCTTGTATATCAGTTAGTGACAATGATGTTTGATTCTTTGTTAAGTGCACTGGGATAGCTACGTTTGGAAGGACACGATATAACAGTAAATTGGCTTTAATTAAATAGCTGCCCTCCATAATGAACTTTTAGCCCCAGTGTGCAGATGTTCATCAGGTTTTAGCACCTAGCACCCTGCCAGTGCACTGGCCAGTGGTATTTCACTTAAAAACAACAAGCCTTTAGATGAAAACAGCCACCCTAGATTATAGTGGCTTATCTTTAGCCAAACAGAGCATAAAAAGTGCACTGATGTGTTTCAACACACACCTCTATAATGTTGTCGTGACCTGGTTCGGGTGTGCTTCTTTCTCCAGGAGATTCAGATGTTCACTGGGGTTGTGGTGCTGTCTGCGTCGGGGGGCTGATTCAGGTGACCCTGATCCCTGATTCACACCACATCGCTTTTTATTACATCTCTATTTATATAACTGTGCTGTTTATTTTTGACGCTAAGATCCAGACCAGAGAGCATCCCAAGCAGAGCATCATAGCCTTGTTTTTAACAAGCGACGTGTTATTTCCCCATTGTGGTGCCAGTCGTGAGGCCTGTGGACTGTCCTCTGAATCCCGAACTTCCGCACCATTATCCTCTTGTGTCCCCAGAATGAAAACTCTAGCGTCAGACTGTCACCTGTGTTATACGGACTGTAAACTACGATCGTAAAAGTCGAATCCAATTATACACTTAAATAAATCTTAATTGGTAAGTTTGTACCATCCATCAGGAGCAGTTTACGGAGCGTGCTATGAAGAATATTTCATCACTATTTGCACGCATGTCAACCTGGAATGTTTGGCTTCACACATTGGCTGATAGCGCTATCGTGTGTAATACCGTTTCGTTTTTTGAAGGGCTTAAAAAACTGGCTGTCACTCAGCTAACTTTAATCTCTTTTCCTGTTTTGTGTCATTTAGCGCTGATTAAATTCTTGCCCAACCTCTTGTACTCTGGCAGTCAGACAGGTAGCTGTTTCAACCGCGACCTTCCTCTGTTGCCGTGACGGCCGGCCGCTATTGGCCCGGCCTGCCACATTATTAGCGTCTTTAGTTTTAGCGAGCTGCTTTTCTGTCCTTTTGATCATTAGAAGAAAAATAATAGGAAGAAAAAAAGAGCTTAAGGATCAGACGAAACTGCTGGAACTTGCATCCGGTTGTTTTTGTGTGGCCTTCATGGTTTGGTTTGGCAGACGGCGGGTTGTGCTGTTTTCTGTATTTGTTTTTCTTCTGACACTCGTCTTTGAGGTTGAAAAGTTTTCGGTGTGAGGTCGATTTGGCTTAATCTCGGTTTTTATTTTGTACCAGTGTGTACTTTTGACACAGGGGTGGGATGCTAGGATGCTAATATCTGGCACTATGACGGATGAGGGCGACATTCTAGCTAGTCACTTAAGCTCCAGTGCCTTTAAATGTAATTTGCTACAGGACTGCTGCCATTTTCCCTTCCCTACCGATTCATCTGGGCAGCCTCATGGTTGTATACGTGGATGCAGTAACCTAGACGATGTGGTTACCGAGGAGATGCCGTATTGTGGAAACCTTGTCCCCGATCCTTGGTAACATCACGCACTGATGACGCGCTGTGTTGTTGTGAGTTGTACTAAGCCCCGGTCCTCAGCGAGGCTGACTCAAAGTGATCTAGACAGCCGTGCTGTGCTTTCCGGACCGCCCGCATCAATCCGGCGTTCTGATCAGGCCCCTTGGCTCGCCGAGGATTTGCTCCATTCCGGAGACGCCTTTCCATTTTTAAACTGGGGCCGTCTCCCCCGGCCCGGTGGACCTCCAAACGTCCCAACACAGACCACAGAGCACTGGAATAACTTGTATACCGTCCCCCCCCCCCACCCTGTGCAGTTTCTTTCTTAGAAAACTGTTTATTTCTTTAAACTTCGACACAAACCTCTGGGGACCAGAAACAGCGTTTGTGAATATTACTGCTATAGCTGTGGCAGGCTAGCGTGGTGCATGTAAAACAAATTAACATACACAAATATCACGGTCTCGGGAGAGGGATGTATATGCTACAGTCAGTGCGGCAGGAAAGTGCTCGATTTGGCAAGATAATGAACGCTGAGAGGGGAGCACGCCTCCACTGAAACGCAGACGTCCCTCCTTGTCATACTTGTTTTGCATCCTTGCGTCTCCTTACTGCATTTTAACTGACTCGCCAGAGTAATTTTATTTGCACTGGGATGGAGGGGTGCATGCAACTGCTTCCTGCCCCCCCGCGGTTCTCACTTACTGGCGCCCATGAACATTACTGGTGATTGTGGGTAGTAAAATGCAAGCACAGAGAAGATGCATGTGAGAAAAAGAGGCCGCGTGTGTTTCTGCGCGTTTCAGCACCAAAGAAACATGGCAGAGGCTCCGCTTGCATCTGACCTGTGACCCACTGATTCAGATCCTGGCCAAAGGCTCGCCTGCGTGGATTGGCAGGGACAGCCCTGGGTCAGTGTGCGGGTGTCTGGGATTGGCCAAATGTGGACGGCCCCTTTGTACTGCGCCGCGTTACAGTTCATCCATGGACATAAACACCTCTGCAGGGCCGTGGCTGTGTTTTCTCCTCGCCGGTTTGGCCGTTTCACGGAGCCCCGTCAGGAGCTCCTCTGAGGTGTGCGGTGACCTGCAGTGTGTTCAACAGGCACCGTGTAGGAGGAGGTGCGCATCACACAGGCACCAGAGAGGGGTGTAAAAAGAGGGGGATGGTAAAGAAGGAGAGGAAAGGCCACTGTATTCAGCTGGATCTTGTGTAAGGGGTTTGCTGTCACCCATAGGGGAGTATCGATGTGCAACCAGAGGCTGATCTGATCTGGGCAGAGGAGAGCTAAATTAGACACCAGATGTTTGTTTCCAGGGGTGCAGAAGAGATTTTTGAAGTGGGGGAGGGGGAGAGCAAACAGGGAGCAAAAGGTCTCAACTTTTGAGGAGGCATTCAGCATGATTTGGGCTAACGGTACGATACACTAAACATTTTGATTGACACTGGCCGACATACATACACTGTTACTGTCCTGTCTGGTGTGGATTTGCCAGTCAGCCACAAATGGACAGCAGCCTAAACAGCAGACAACCGTCTGTACAATGTGCTGCAGGTTTAAGTTTGTGTACTGAGCCCCAGCATATGTAATGTTACATATTAGATGCGTTCATAGGTTTACTGCTTTATTCTAATAGATATAATATCATGTTACGTCAGATTTAGATGAAATCGTTAGCTTTGCTGTAGTAATATGAATTAGCCTGAGATATGGAGAAAATCATGTCTACGATTGCATCCAACTGTCAGGGTCAGCGGCCGTCTGACCCCGCCCCCTGTAACCTTTCCCCATCTGACCAGCAATCATTGCTGGTCATTCCAACTTTCCCCCTCTCTGTCATAAAGTCCATCCCTCTCCTATGTGTTCCATCCCTGTTTGGCCAGCAGATGTTGCTGTCCATCCCGTTCCTCTGTCTTAGTCCAAAGCCCTTCCTTGCTCCCTGGACCGCTGTGTAGCTCTGTGCGTTGTGTGTGTGGCTTGGGGGGGTACTAACGTACCACCCCCCATTATCTAAAAGCTTCTCCTCCTGCAGTTTTAGGAGTACAGCCATCACACTTTCCACACTTCTTTGTCCGCTGAACACCCCATTTTCCCCATCGACTTATACTGGCAGGATGTTCAAACTGCTGCCCATCTCACAGCTTTTAAGCTAAACCCGCCAAACTTGAATCACACAGTCATGAGGTCACATTAAAGCAACTGGCAATATATGGTGGATACCCATGATCCTGGGTCCTCTCCTCCTCCTCCCAATCAAATTTCATCCGATCAGAAAACAGGTACACAGAAAATCTATTAATTATGTCATTATTTACTAGTCAATTATGTCCTCTGCCATTCTAGAAACACTTCAACTGCTGCCATTCTCACACTTCAGATGGCAGGACCCCCCAAACAGAGAGTCAATTGGGTGACTGCAGTTTAAGGTTCAAAAAGTGGGCGGAACCTCCAACAGCTGATCAGAATTCACTAGTAGACTTTAATAGTAAAATTTAAACTGCTTAGGACAAGCGGGTAGATGGGTGGATGGATGACTTAGAAGGGTGTGAGTAATAAATCCAATCCCACCCGCCATGTGGTGTCACCGCATTCTTTCACAGAAGTGGCTTAATTTCTCATAGGAGTAGCGAGTGTCAAATTGTATTTCCTGGTTAAAACCGAGTGTGAGTTCAAATTTCCTATTTCAGTAGCATGCTAATTTGAGGTTGTTTTCTCTGCACAGCTGTGTAAGTACACTTGTGAAATAGTATCTTTGTGTGTCTACCTTGGCTTGGTACCTTTTATCTTCCTCCTTTTTCCTCTAGAATCGTAGTGCTACAGAGACCCTGGTGCATCCACCATCATGCTGCTCTGACCAGAAGCTCACTGCAGCATTGAGGACTTTTTCTGAAATGTAGCAAAGCATCACAGTTTTTTGTGAACTTTTTTGTTTTGTTATTTTTTTTCACGGTCTGAAAATAGTGCCAGGCTTTTGCGTGTTGCTTTGTAGCTGAGAGGCCTTTTTTTAAAAACATCTTTAAAAGCAGTAATTTTCTGCCACATGGCGGGACGCGCCAGGAGACGGTAGTGAGGGGAGGGTGAACATGACTGGCTCGCCACCACAAATCACAGTGGTTGGATGCCGTCAGCTGTCTGTCACCGACTGCCACTCCGGGACCCTGCCTGTGCGGTGTCTAATTATCAGGAAACGAGCAGCCCCCAGAATCAGGACCCTTTTAAAGGAGAGGAGATCAGGGGTTCTGAGTGGCTCCCTGAGGTGGTGCTGACGTGCTAAGTGAGGCCTGGTGGAGTAAATCAGTGGCTGAATCTGGCTATGATGGACGGGGGGTCTCTCAACCAAGGATGTAGAAATCGCTCACTGGCATCCATCTTCCTAATGCCGAGGAGTTCAGGTGAAGGTGTCATCCATCCATCCATCCATCCATCTTAGGCCTGTCAGTCAACTAATATTCTTAATCACAATTTATCACATAAACTGGTCGATTAATCTTGCAATTGATCACATATTCAATCATGTTATAATTTGTTGAAAATACATTGCGATTATGTTCACCTACAGAAAAAAAAATGATCACTGGATAGATACACTCACCTAAAGGATTATTAGGAACACCTGTTCAATTTCTCATTAATGCAATTATCTAATCAACCAATCACATGGCAGTTGCTTCAATGCATTTAAGGGTGTGGTCCTGGTCAAGACAATCTCCTGAACTCCAAACTGAATGTCAGAATGGGAAAGAAAGGTGATTTAAGCAATTTTGAGCGTGGCATGGTTGTTGGTGCCAGACGGGCCGGTCTGAGTATTTCACAATCTGCTCAGTTACTGGGATTTTCACGCACAACCATTTCTAGGGTTTACAAAGAATGGTGTGCAAAGGGAAAAACATCCAGTATGCGGCAGTCCTGTGGGCGAAAATGCTTTGTTGATGCTAGAGGTCAGAGGAGAATGGGCCGACTGATTCAAGCTGATAGAAGAGCAACTTTGACTGAAATAACCACTCGTTACAACCGAGGTATGCAGCAAAGCATTTGTGAAGCCATAACACGCACAACCTTGAGGCGGATGGGCTACAACAGCAGAAGACCCCACCGGGTACCACTCATCTCCACTACAAATAGGAAAAAGAGGCTACAATTTATACGAGCTCACCAAAATTGGACAGTTGAAGACTGGAAAAATGTTGCCTGGTCTGATGAGTCTCGATTTGAGACATTCAAATGGTAGTCAGAATTTGGCGTAAACAGAATGAGAACATGGATCCATCATGCCTTGTTACCACTGTGCAGGCTGGTGGTGTAATGGTGTGGGGGATGTTTTCTTGGCACACTTTAGGCCCCTTAGTGCCAATTGGGCATCGTTTAAATGCCACGGCCTACCTGAGCATTGTTTCTGACCATGTCCATCCCTTTATGACCACCATGTACCCATCCTGGTGAAATGCACCATGTCACAAAGCTCGAATCATTTCAAATTGGTTTCTTGAACATGACAATGAGTTCACTGTACTACAATGGTCCCCACAGTCACCAGATCGCAACCCAATAGAGCATCTTTGGGATGTGGTGGAACGAGGGCTTCGTGCCCTGGATGTGCATCCCACAAATCTCCATCAACTGCAAGATGCTATCCCATCAATATGGGCCAACATTTCTAAAGAATGCTTTCAGCACCTTGTTGAATCAATGCCACGTAGAATTAAGGCAGTTCTGAAGGCGAAAGGGGGTCAAACACCGTATTAGTATGGTGTTCCTAATAATCCTTTAGGTGAGTGTACATTAATATGTTACAGAACAAATAAGGCAGTGACTTGCAGTTGTTCAATAATAGAAATTAAAGTACAAAAACATTAAAGAGGATTACAGAATTTTCCATAGTAGACAGTCTGTAGCAGGCTTGACTTTGTATATGCCTTAAAGAAATGAGGAGATGCAGCATGGGGGAAAAAACTATAGATAGGGTTACATTAGTAACATTACATCGATAGTGACAGAGGCGCTACTGCATTCCCTCACTACTTATACAGCAAGAAGTTGAACAATAATTACAGTCAATTTTTAATTGCAGTCAGACAGCATCATATTCTACAAGTTTGCATTTATGGATAAAACACATCGCCAGAATAATTGTTAATTAGACTTAATCTATACAAGGATGCTAGACTAACATTTCTGGGTAATTTACATAAAAAAAAAAAAAATAAAGGCATTTCGGAGAAGCAGGTCTTATTAAACAGACTGGATTGCACGGACTCAAAAAACAATTGGACCAAAACCTAGGGAGGGGACTGGTAACATGAGGTGTTGATGTCAATGCCTATACATGACTGGGAAGTACTTAAATGCATGACTAATGAAGGAACAGACAAGAGGCAGCTGGGAGTGATTCACACAAGGTTCAGGAACGGGAGGTAAGATGAAGAGTAACAGGCGTCGCTTGTTAGGGCCACGCTAGGGTGGAAACAGATTTATTGTCATGAAAGGATTTCTTGTTTTCTTATTGTTTTCATACTAAAATGAGTGCTCTCATTGGGTTTCCAGTCAGAAATATATGGAAGTGACTACGGTAGCCTCAAAAGCCCCCCCCCCAATAAATAAATAACGGAAACAGATGAATAATGCTGTACAAAAAACTAGATAAATACATTGTCCTCACCTCAAACGGGATTCTATGGTAGGCTGTGTGAGTGTGCGCTAATACTATTAAAGGATAATAATGAGGTATGATTTTCAAATTAATCACACACATTAATGCGTTAACAATTCTAATACATAGGTTCTAGCTGTCCGATGCAGTGCAATATTAGCGTTGCAGTGGAGCCTCTTATAAATGTGACTTTTCTTTTAAATTGTGGCCTTAAAGAACTTTCCCAGCTGCACTGGAACAGCACCTTGTGCAGCAGCTGTACTTTGCATGTTAGTGCCGACTTGCACTTGCAAACATACAGTATGCACAGATGTGTGCAGCCTGTGACATTGCTGCGCATCAAACTGTGGCGGGAAAAATTTAAAGATTCAAGATATACATGAAGGTTTAAATATGAATCTACAACAAAAGCTGTCAGATTCACTTGCTGATCCCACAGTCAAACTGGTGCTCATTAACCTCTGAGGTTCTCCACTGAAGAGGCCCTGAGCCAGTCATGAAAGCCAGCAGTGAAGTTAGCAGGAGATGGGGGGGTTGTATTAAAGCTTTGGATAATCAGGCACTTAGTCTATCGGAGGGAAAACAGCCAGTCAGCAAAAGCTAATGCCAAAAAGACTCTTCATTCCAGTGAGGATCAAAACATTCCACAAATGTCCTGTATACGTTTTCTGTCAGGGTGCCGTTTTGTTAAAGGAGCTCTCCCAGTGGTACTGGACCCCCACCCCCCCAACCAGCCAGCCCCCCACATTCGCACAAATTTATAAAAGAACTGCTGACTTTGTCAAAGTGACATACCCAGCAGAGCGACTCGCGGTTCTCCTTTTCTCCTCTTATAATTATTGCACAGAGCGGAAGAATATGGTTATCAATGGGCCAAAAAGTAACCTTATACTTTCCCCAAGCTGTGGAGTGTGACGCTTCTCCAGCTCAGCTTAATAATGCCACAATTAGTGGCTCTGTTGTCATGGCGATGGAATGGTGATTTGCGTTGTGTGTGCTATCTTCTTATTATTGGCTGCAGATACGTGCCTCGGAGCATGTGACAGCATGACGCGGCGCTCCCCGGATTGCCTTCACCTCCTGGTGTGACGTTGCATATTTTGGCTCCCGGCTTGTCAGTTCTCTCCTATCCTGGTAGAGTAACAGTAGAAGGATCTCCTCTTAAGGGACGATGGTTCAGATAAAAGTGAGGCCATCAAACACCCAGGAGACAAGGCAGATTCTTGTGATAACAAACGCATTATGCAGGGCCCAGAATTACACTGCATTACATTATTTTCCTTCCAAAGCATACTTGTAATGCATACACTGTTAATGGTTCATACAGCAGAGTAATTATGGAAATCGGCTGGGTTATGTGTTTGTGCTTGCTCTAGGGGACAGAAGCACTTTCCTTTGTGTGACATTCTGGCTGCCTGATGATCAGAAGACTTAACCATTTACACTTTTAACCGCTTCACCACTACACCACCCGCTGCCACAGTGTCACTGTGAAATGTCAGAGGAACACCATGTCTCGGACAGCGTCACCGTCCCTAATCAACAGTGCATCTGAGTTCGAAGTGTTCCGATCCAGTGGAAATATACCTGACTTGTCCGAGTCCAGTGAATGCATGTTCGGACTATTTGGATGCAGTGGGTTCCTGGTCTGAACTCTCCAGATGCACTGAATGCTTGTTTTAACTGTTGTGATACAGTGGATTTTTGTTTTATACTGTCTGGATGCAATGAACATTTGTCTGAAATGTTTGAACAAAAGATTTAAAAACCGCAAACTTTCTGCCTGGTATTAACAAACAAATACACTACTTTTTATCGCACTAAGCAAAAGAAAAAAGCGTAGTGATGACGATCTTTTATTATCTATCGAGGTATATTCTGGATAAAGTAAGCAACTAGTCTTTAAATGATGATACTACATCATTGTCATGTATTAATATGTACCACCATGTATTTATTTATATGCAGTAATGCTAGCTTACTGCCCCTGAAGTCACTTTCCCTGCCTCACTTTCCTGTAACAGCAGCCAGGAATTCTCAGCGAGTAGCATAGGTATCATCTATCCTCGTGCGTTAGGGCCCTGCTTACCCAGAATGCCTTGGAGGTAAATGTTCCAGCCATATACACTTATTACAAAGAAAACACGCCTTTATCCTACATTAAATCCTCATACTTTACTCGCGCTGGGTGAAAAGGACTCGGATTTGTGGAGCATTTTTTAAATTCCTGCGTTGTTCCAGGTAATGCAACGGTGCCATTCAATGTGTTTTAAACAAAATCTTCCTGCTGTTTGAGATGACATTACGCCTTTTCTGAGGTGTGAAATTGCATAAACAATGCACGATAACAAACCATTTCATTTCAAGTATGAATGGGATGATGGAATGATGTATAGACAATTATTACTGCAAAAGAAAGAACCTGCAGAGTAACATTATTGTCCTTCGGGTTTGCTAGACCATACGAGATACACACACACACACCTGCAAATGAGACTTCACTGGGTATAATGAAGACAGACGGTTTATGTCTGCCCTCCCCCCCATAAAGAATGCCCCGACTTGCTCTCTCGCTTCACGTGCGCCGAGGCGAGGAGGTCCGAGCCGATCGGCGTGGCTCAAATTGCCAAAGGGTTCCCGGCCTTGGTTCTGCTGGCTCCCCCCTCTCTCCCGGCTCACCGACCTTGGCTGCCCCTCGGTGCGGTTCTGACCCCCCGGGACGGTTTCCACTTCGGAAATAACGAGGCAGCCGTCCCGCGTGAGCAGAGAGAGATGGTGTGGGGGCCACAGAGGAGGCCTCGTGGGCGTCCATCGTGCATTTGTGTCTGAGCCAAGCAGGTGTAAATGAAAATACATTTGCACCAGGAGAATTGCCCCCCCAACTAGCACACTCCTCCCAGAGAAAATAGGTTCTGGTGGATGAGGGTTTTTTGAGCTGCTATCTACAGGAACATTTAGCCTGGGCAGGAAGGCTACCTCTTCCATCTGTAACCTGCCTGAAGACAGCGGTCAGAGGAGCCCCCTAGTTAGGCTCTCACTCTCAGAGTGGTTCATGTCACCCCTCGGCAAAAAATGCCCTCTCTCACTCTCGGAGTGGTTTGTATTACCCCTCGGAAGGAAAGGCTCTTGCTCACTCTCGGAGTGGTTTGTTTTACCCCTCGGTGAGAAGGGCTCTTGCTCACTCTCGGAGTGGTTTGTTTTACCCCTCGGTGAGAAAGGCTCTTGCTCACTCTCGGAGTGGTTTGTTTTACCCCTCGGTGAGAAGGGCTCTTGCTCACTCTGAAAGTGGTTTGTTTTACCCCTCGGTGAGAAAGGCTCTTGCTCACTCTCGGAGTGGTTTGTTTTAGCCCTCGGTGAGAAAGGCTCTTGCTCACTCTCGGAGTGGTTTGTTTTACCCCTCGGTGAGAAAGGCTCTTGCTCACTCTCGGAGTGGTTTGTTTTACCCCTCGGTGAGAAAGGCTCTTGCTCACTCTCGGAGTGGTTTGTTTTACCCCTCGGTGAGAAAGGCTCTTGCTCACTCTCGGAGTGGTTTGTTTTACCCCTCGGTGAGAAAGGCTCTTGCTCACTCTCGGAGTGGTCCATTTCACTTCGTATGGGTGTCGCATTACCATTTGTCCTACCTACCCACCCCTCCATGCACCTGTTCCCTCCCCTACAACTGTGGCACAACAATGTAAAAATAACAATGATGGTGACCACTTAATCACATGTGCAGAAACACAGCATTGATCCCCCTCCCCCCACCCCCTGTGCAGTGACATAGATTCTACACTGTTCTATATACCCATGTTCTATACACCTACGTTCTATATACCCACGCCAATGTGCCAGTGGAGTAAGCACTGCATTATTATCCAGAGGGATGATGCGGCGCAGTGGTTTAGCCTAAAGATTTTCGATATGCTGGAAATGATGATTTATGCACCCTCTGTTTGTGTTGGATGGGTTAATTCGGAAGTGTCTTGCGTCCGTCGCATGGCTGCAGCGTGCACTGCTCCAGGATGCGGCGAGAGAGTCGATCGCCCAATCCACCATTGACTTTTACATTTATCAGCACAACTAGGCAACCAGTGGAGGGTATATAAAGCTCTTTTCTTTTTTTCTTTTTTTAACAAAATGTCATGGTGAGTGGGGGGGGGGCTGCTTTTTCTATCAAAGGAATGCCTTCGGTCATGTCGATTTGTTCCACCTGTGCCTCGTTCATTAGCATGTTTTCAGTTTGATGGTATCCAGGATCCCCTTCCACGTGGAATCTAACCCCCCCACCTGCTCGTATTTTCCTTCCTCTGCCGTTTCATGCTTGTTTTTCCCCCTTCATTGTGCCTTTTCATCCCTGCCCCTGCAAACACGGGAAACCCCAGGCTTCCAATGGCCCTGATGTGGTTCTGATAACCACCCCCCATGCCATTTACCCATTTTTTTTAAAAAGGACATGGGGAACAATGGCAATTGGATAGCTCAGAATATAAATACTATTGCGTTAAAGGTATGCCAGTGCTGAGACCATGCCTTTCCTCAGCAGTCAGGCCACGAAAGGCGTGGCGATTCGTTACACCCCTGCCTGCCACGCTCACGGTGCATCCTCTCCATACTCTGCCCCCGCCCACGCACAGACTCTTCATGGTTTGTATCAGTCCCCTTTGTCCGATCTCAGTACCGTCGCCCTGGACGGATGCAGAAAGTGGTCTGGAGAATTGGATTTATAATTGGAAAACTTTTGGGAGGAGAAACTGTCTCATTTTTAAAGTCTCCGTGCCATACGATGGGAAATCCTATGGGTGTGCGAGTACAGTGTGAAACCAGCCGGACTGGGCGGAGACAGCGTCTCTGAAAGCCATACTTGCCACTATAATACACTTGTTCTCCCCTGAGATGAAATTTTCTGTCCTTTCAATGATGCTACTTCATCTGTTTTAAGGGCCTTTGAGGGTGGCATGTGGCTCATTGGGTTTGACCCGTGATTAGAAGCTTGCTAGTTTGAATCCTGTGTTCAGCAGTTGCCACATCTACACTGGGACCTTAAGCAAGGCCCATAACCTGGGTGTAAAGGTCAATGGAGCCTAGAGCAGGGTTTCTCAACCCGGTCCTCGGGGACCACCAGACGGTCCATGTTTTTGCTCTCTCCCAATTGGCAGGGAATTGGGAGAGAGCAAAAACGTGGACCGTCTGGTGGTCCCCGAGGACTGGGTTGAGAAACCTTGGCCTAGAGGAGCCAAGCTTCACCTCCTTTTGTCCAAATTGCATCCTACGAGAGTGCAGCTCTGTCTCCTTCAACATTGCCCTTTTTTAAATGTACCAAAATTTTGAAAAAGATTCTAAATGACCAACTTAGTGAAAGGTAATTTTTGCGTTAAAATCAAGATTTTTTTCCCCCCCATCAGCTTTAATTTTCATTAGTAGCTCTGACCAGACATTAATTTTTCCATTGGATGAGATATTCCTAAATGACACCTTCATTTCTTACCTGCATTGTTTTATGTTGACTAATTTTGCTGCCAAAACTTCACTTACTAGCTAGACTCTGCTAGAGGTAAGACGTGTGTAAGACGCAATCCGTGAATAACTTGATATTTGAATTGATTTTTACGGGAACATTATGAATGAATAAGCAAGAGTATTATTTGTAGTCATAAGCCATTTTGATACATTTTTGAGTTTCATTTACATGTTATGTTTAAAAAAATGTAAGTATTATTTAACCACGGGTGTTCCACAAAGCAGGATTTCTCAGTTAGCTGGCTTAACTTAGATAGAAGTCATGATTAATAAGAGTTTAGGTAAGGAGAAATGCTATTGGACAGTCATGACTTTTAGCTTATGCTAACCCAACTAACTTCGTAAAACAACTCCCTGGTCTTTAATCCTAATTTCTTCTCTTTTGACACAACAATTATAATAAATTCACAGATCTGTCCATCCATACCCTGGGTGGGATCCCTGTAAGAAGAAGAAGAAGAACAACAACAACAGCAATTGGTGGCACGGCGGATAACATGCTCAGCTCACCATTAGTCTCTGCCCTGTCATTACTTGTGTAGAGTTTGCAAGTTCTCTTGTATCGTCGTGGGGTTTCCTCTGGGTTGTCTGATTTCGCCCCACAGTCCCAAAACATGCTAAGGTGAATTGACATTGCCAAATGGTGTGTGTGCCCAGCGATGGGTTACTGCCCCACCCTGGGCTTTTCCGTGCTTCACACCCCCATGCCCCTGCATAGGACCAGCAGGTACCGAAAAATATGAATAATAACTTGTTTAGCATTTGTTATTTTGATATAAAGAGGACTTTGTCTTTTTCTTTTCTCTCTTTTAAAGAACACCTGACTATTCCTTTTGTGAGTGATTTTGTTCAACACCATGCGGCACATCACTCCCCTGTCAGCTCAGCAGAGCATACACTTTATCGGCACGGCAGCAATAACCCAACACCTCACGCACACCGCACACCAGGGGACAGTGAGGCGGCTCCGACTGCCCTTCAGCGAGGTTCCCCTCACATGCCTTCCTCCCTCATTATTCCCATTCCCTGCGTGGCGTGGCAGAGTGGAGTCCATCAGGGGTGCGATCAGACTAGATCGTTAGAGGCACGTGCCTCATAATGAAGCCTGACTCTAACTGCCACACCGTCAGCGTAAATGCTATCCGGTCTTTGTTTGCTTAATTGCATCCAGAATCTCGGCTCGTACCGATGATTAATGTGGAAACGTGCAGCGTCCAAAGGTGCTTGTCTGGGTGCATGGTACATTTATCATTGCTGAAAATGGGGTTTCCGAGGCTAACGTCGTTGCCCAGGGTTAGCGCCGATAATGTCAGTCCTATCCCTAGTCCCTCCAAATCCAGTCCGGCTTTCAGTTCTATTCCAGATTTTCCTTGTCAGCTAATTATGAAGCCCTTGACTGAGGATTGCAATTGTGAACTAGGCAAGCTGTAATTGGCTGGACATGGAAATGCTGTTTAACAGGCAAAGCCACGCGCTGATATATGGCTATTAGGCTGCATAATGCCAATACTACAAACCAAAGGAGAAAAACCCGTCTAATTTTATGTTTGACCTCTTAAAGACACAAGCCCCCAGTTACCCAGAAAGACAAGTAAAATCCTTCCTGTCACTAATTCTGCCCCAGAAAAGCATTTTGTTCATATTCCTTTGTTTAATTCCTTCTCTTCAGATAAAGGTGAATCCCCTGCCACATTGTTTTTAAAAGCATGTGCTGTCTTCTCCAATCACCCTGTCCAATCAGCCAGAAGGCCCCAGAGCAGACCTCTGGACTGACCGTCAGCCCAGCCCCAGAGCTGATCATCCCCTTGCCCTGACGGTCCATGCTGTTTAGACCTTGGCACCACCCTCCGATCCGTGCTTGGGCTGGGAGCCTCACCAGAACATCAGAGAGGTCAGGAAGCGTTGAAAGACAGAGATGGCCTGCTGAAGATCCTCCCTCTCCTGCTTGTATCTGCAGAAGGTAAGTCTGTGTGTTTGGCTACAGGGTATCTGGTCTTAAAGGATGTGGAGAAAGAACTGAACAAACCTCACTTGTGTTATGATACCGCTGCCGTCAAGAGCTTTTCCTATGATTTATGAGTCTGCCCTATGTGTGAATTGAGAGGAATATACTTTATTTCTGCAGCCCGACAGCAGCTTCTAAACAATATCAGATGAGTTAGCATTGCTAGCATTACCGTGAAAGGCCTGTTGTTGCATGGTTATGGCGGCACATTCTCTCCCCAAACTTGGAGGATCCCTGCTATTCTGTGCTGTTTCTTGAACCCTGGAACGAAGATCTTCTTTTTCCAGAAGCACAAGGTCAATACTAATGAGCAGAAAAGTTGGGAGCCCAAAACTTACTCAACAGAAAGTCTTCGCATCCTAACGTCCCTGTTTATGAGCTTGTCCAGACTTTTGTCTGGGTCTTCAGGATACTCAAAGGCATGTTCCGCACTGTGATGATTAATCCATCCGCCTTATGCTTCTTCACTTCTCCACTTCACCTTTTACATCTCTTGCAAACGTTACAATCTTTTCCGCTACATGACACATCCATCTGTAATGGGTCGTATCAGTGTCAATGATACGAGTGACATTCACTGGGCCCTTCATGCTGCCGCTCCACTGGGATCCCCGCATGCTGTAAGATGAAAATCCGGCTTATGCCTCCCACTTACAGCCTCGTGTAAACAAACCCCTCGTCACAGGTCACGTTCCTGTCAACGTCCCGTAGGGTGATGATTGGCTTAGGCCTCTGCTTTAGGGATTTGGGTTTAGTAAGGTGCCTTGTAGATGGCTGTAAAGTGCTGATGAGCAGTCTCTCTAAAAACGCCCCCTTCAGATACCAACCTTGAGGCGGTTTGACCTCAGGGTATACCTGCAGCTGTTGCTGGCGGAGGTGGCCCAGCTCTGAACGCAGCCAGAGGCCTCGTCTGTCTGCCTACATCTGTGTATCATCGACTGTTTTTGATTTGTTAACACTGGTCCGACAGCCAGGCTGGGCAAGCTGTGATTGGATGCCGATACGGCATGTGACCTCCCCAGAGGTGGATCTTATTGTGTACTGAGGTCTTTGAATCCAGTGCAAATATGAAGTAGCAACATATCAGCAGAGTATGGAAGTTCTACTAAAAAGTGGAAGCAAGGGTCTCTTTTCCACACAATGAAATCATTTTCTCCTCTTAATGCTAAACACTGTTTTTTTTCCTCCTTCTTTGGGAAATAAATTTACAGCAGGGCTGCTCTCCTGTATAGCAAACCTCCGCAGCACAGTGCCAATGTTAGGACTTCACTCTGTAGATTTGTTCCAGCAGATGCATTGTGATTTATTTCTCTTGCAAGGTCTCACAGCAAAGTGCCAGCTTTCGATGCAGACTGTGCTAACCTTGTACAGTGAAAACATGGGCTCTGTGTAACATGCACAGAAGACGTTATTAAATCGACTGTCGCGGACAGATATGGCACCGTATAAAATTTTTATTAGCCTGTCTTTAAAATGAAATCAGCAGCCTCAATAAATGCCATGTTGATATTTGGTTTGCGTCTTATTTGTGCTTTCAGGAAGCTTCTAAACTTGTGGTTTTCGGCTCTGGAGTAATGATCGCCTCGTTCTGCATCCTGCAGATGCTCCTGAAATTTTGAGCTTCGTGGGTGTGCTCCTCTCCCTATTACTCTGGGAACTATGTCGCCGCCCTGCTGTTAGGCAGCGTCACATCAGTCTGCTTTCTGTGTCATCAGGTTATGTTGCTCATTATTTTTACCCCTTGGTATGGCTGGTTGGTTCGCGGATGCAGCCCTATAAGAGCATCCAAACAGGCGGCCTGTGGTTCAAACCAGCAACATTTTGGTTGTACCTGTTCCTTATCTCTTAAATTCGTTACTTAAGGTCATGTTTTTAGTAATTTATAAACACATTCAGAACACATTCATAAAGCATTATAAACATGCCTATAAATATTTATAAAAATACATAACACATTATAGCCATGTTTACAATGCATTATGATTGCATGAAGCTCTCATCTATAATTCAGTTCAATTTATTTTTATATAGTGCCTTTTACAACAGAGTCTCCCCGAGGTGCTTTACATGGATGTGTTGTGACACATTACAACATCATTAGGGAGAGTAATACAAAACGGGGAAAAAGAAAGACAAAGAAATTAAATAAAGAAAACCAGAAGACAATGGAGGAGAGGAACCAAAAACTCCCAAGTAAGGAGAAACAAAGGCCTGGGGGTCCAAGGTCAACTGGCTGCCCAACCCCCCCTGGGCTTGCTAACATTATAGGAAGAATAAAAGAGTGGACCTGCTTGGTAAAAGCAAGGTGTAAACTGTGATTAAGGTCAAGCAAAAGTTCATCAATGAGTCAGTTCTCCATGCCGGCCAGTGTTGGGTGGCAGATTGGAGCCGGCACCCACAATGTTACAGTTTATAAGTCACATCCACAATGTCACCCCTCCATGGGACTGAAACAGGACTCCAGCTGAGATGGCGCCCACCCTGGGCCCCATTCGGACATGTGGGAAGGAAGGCAGAGAGCATGGATGGACAGAACATGCATTGACGAGCATAGTAGATAAAAAATGGCACGTACAGCAGCACCAGCAGCCATAGTTATGGTTTGTTATGTGCTAAGTAGTGGTTAAGCTAAACTGAAGTAATAGGTCTTCAGTTGAGTCTGGTGAACCCTTCCAACCATTCCAATTTTGCTTCATAATGCACTATAGATACCTTCATAATGCAGTACAAAGCATCCTTAATGCTTATACCGACCATCATAATGCATCAGGAAGGTATCTATAGTGCATTATAGATGAGAGTTTCATAAAGAATTCATAATGCACAATAAACAAGGCTATAATATATTATGCCTTTTGATGAATATTTATAGGCATGTTTACAGAGGTTGAAAAGTCAGGTTCAGAAAGTAGAAATCCAGACCAAGAGTTTCTTTCAATCAACCAGTTGAGTATAAAGAGTCACAGTCACAGAGTACTCAACCGATTGGTTGAAACCAAATCCTGGTCTGGATTTCTACTTTCTGGACCTGACCCTTCCACCTGCGCTTGTTTATAATGCTTTATGAATGCATGATTATTTGTTATGAATGTGTTTATAAATGACTAAAAACATGGCCTTAAGTGTTACTACAAATTCCTCACCCTAATTAATGGCATGCTTCAGTGGGCAGTAATATCCCTACCATGTAACGCTAGGGCAGTATGGCACCCACTCCCCCTGTAACATTACCGCTTTAATGTGGGAGGTCACTGTCTGGTAGCTTGTTACTGATGCTTGCTTCCTGGTAGCATTAGCATCCTAAGTGGAGAGTTTCCTTATCGACCTTGTGTTGGAGTTGGTGATTTAAGCAGTCGGTTTCTGATGGGGCCTGAGACTGAGTTTGTGATGGGTGGGGGGGCACCTTCACTGAATGCGTGAACTTTATAACCAGAGGTGGAAAGTACAAATCCAGACCAAGGTTTTGTTTCAACCAACCAACTGAGTACTCTGTAACTGTGACTCTTTATGCTCAACTGATTGGTTGAAACAAAATCATGATCTGGATTTGTACTTCCTGGACCTGACCTTTCCACCTCTGTTTATAACATTAAAAACATAAAAGTGAGACTGAGACATATTTTTCAAATGTGGTGACTCACTGATCATCCAAGCCAATTATGATGTATGACGAGGTCAATGGACAGCAGGGGGCGTAACACTTAGGGGAAGCGATTTGCTACCTGATGGGTGCTTCAACCCACACAGGACGCAGCTCTAGTACAAAGGCTGCCCCACTAAATATTTTGCTCCATAAACATGAGAAATTTTAAATCAGTTTAAATAAAGGTGTATGTAAAATACAAAACTGACATGGGCAGCACATGTGCTTCGGCAAACAGGATGATAATGATGGTTTGCTTCTCTTGTATGGTTTGCTCAGAATCACAGGGTGTATTTTGCTTGTGTTTTCTCTGCGTAGGCTGAATTAGCCTCGCCAAGTCTCTGCAGTGGGTCTCAACTCAAATGCCTTCTGATTGGCGCCCAACGAGATGCTGCTAAATATAGCCATACACAGCCGCAGTATAGCTTGTCTTTTCCCTGTCCGTGGGTATTGGTGGCTCGTGGGCTAAGCCTCTGTGTGTCAGTGGAGGCAAACTGGTTGCTGTTCCGGTGTTTGTGTGTGTGTGTGTGTGTGTGTGTATTATGTTTATGTTACATTGTGGAGACCAAATATCCCCCACAATGTAATAAAAACTTATTTTTACATTGTAGGGACCACGTTTCAGGACCCCACAAAGATCTATGAATGCAGTAAAAAAACTAAGAATAGCAAAAGTCTTGAACTTTGTTTGGTTAAGGTTAGGGCTGGGAGTTAAGGTCATCATGCTGGGATTAGAGTTTCCCCCATATCAATGAATGGACAGTTCCCACAAAGATATAATTACAAACCTGTGTGTGTGTGTGTGCGTCTCATCCTACTTTGCCCCCCCCCCCCCACCCCAATAGCTGCCCGCATGTTCCCAACATCACACACATAAGAGTTGCAGGACTGAGGTTTTGTCCTCAGCTCGCTACACTACACTCACCACCCCTCCCGGCGGCACCACGGAGTCGAATCTTTCCCTTGCTGCGTCGTAATGCTGATCAGCGGCTTTCTCAAACTCCCCCGTCCCCCGACTCACCTTTCCCGATCGATCACACGTAAACCCGCTAGTGCATTGCTAATTAAAGGGACGGAGCGAGTTCCAGACATCGCGGCTATAGCGGCTGAATCAGCCGGCAGAGGATTCCACGCGTGAGCTGTAGGCGCGGTAGAGGTTCATCCCGCCAAAACTAACAGCACCCTCACGTTAGTGCCACCAGGGACTGCTGGAAAAACAATGTGACATCCCAGCACAAATGAGAGCTTTCGCTATTTTGCAAGTGTAATACCTCTAGTTGCGAGGAGATTAAAGGGCTTATTCTGAAGAGAGGGGGGCAGAGGGCTATGCAGAATGTGGAAAAGAGAACATTGTCCCATCACAGGAAGCTTGCCCTGGCGATGACAGAGATCGAGGGTGCTAAAATCTGTAGCTCTGTTGCCTCCCTTGTGCCGTGATTGGCTGGAACTAGGCGGCGACTTAACAGGGACTCGCCGAGACCCTGAATATGTCTCCCACTGGGGCCCTGGGAAGCCAGCCGAAGCAGCAGGAAGCTGGGGACTCCGACTGCTAATCCGTGCTGCCGTTCCCACTTCTCAGAGCCGATCTTGACGCAGCCGGATGGCGGCGCCGGTGTTGTGTATCCAGCACTGGCCCGTATTCGGAAAGTGGGCTGGGGCATTTGATGCTCACCCACCCTGCGCTTCCTTTTAGGAAAAACCCCCTTTAAATTACAATCACTAAACAGCCATATGAAATCCCAGAGAGGACCAGAGGGAGATGTTTCATTTTATTTTTTGTAAGGTTTCAATTTTAATGGGCAGCAGGGTGGCTTGGTGGCTCGGGGATTTAAATCCCACTCTGCTCAGTGTGAGTGTGCGCGGGGGTCTCTCTGTGTTGTGTGGGTTTCCTGCAGGAGCTCCAGTTTCCACCCACGGTCCAATGACAAGCAGTTAGGCTAATTGGTCTATCTTAATCACCCATAGTGATTGTGGGCATGTGTGCCCTGCAATGGACTGGCATCCCATCCAGGCTGTACCCCTGCCTTGTTCCTATGCTGCCTGGGATAGACTCCAGGTGCCTCAGTGACCCTGATCTGCAGTTTGAAGATGGATGAACAACTTCTTGTATTAAAAAAAAATGTTGCACTTACATAATAATCCTCCCCCCACCCCACAGACCTCAGAAGCAGGTGGTCGGTGTTGACTGAAACTGCGTCGCCCATGATGTCCTGATGGAGACATCTGCAGCGTGATTGGTGAGGGGAGCGGACGGGGGATGCCCATACACCCACGCTATACTCTGTAGGCTTCGTACCGTCCCTGAACTGACGGTGTCCCGCAGGGGGGACCTCTGTCAAATTAAGTCACGGATGGAACCGGCAATAATATTCCCAGGCTATAACAGGGAGCGATTAATACTTTCATTATGCTGTTCAATTGACTGTTACATTATGAAGTGCGCCCCCCCCCTTACACTTTTTAAGATCAACCTTTTCCCCTAGCATACCTACGACAGGAACAGCGACCCAAAATCCACTCAAGTTTGACAGAGATTCGATTTGGGGGCAAGTTTTATGTAATTAGGAGGAAGAATCTAACCAGGCTTCTAATTACTGTTTGTGTTACTGTCTGGTTTCATGTAAATTGCTTTGCCTGATCCATGTGGGTGGATGAGGAGTAATTCACATTAAAAGCAAAGTGCAACCACTCAAAATGGAAATCCACTCGTTTCAAGACAGACCTCAATTAGATCAAGACCGAGGCATCATTTTTTAGGGATGTTTCTGAGGTATTAAAATGAAAGCCTGCGAACGTCAGCTTTCTGTCAAATAACATGCATCTGGTGGAGAGACTCTTTTATTTTAGAATGGAGCTCCTCAGTTTTTAGCAAGTCATGCTAAATGCTTAAATTGCAGGCAAATGTCATGTTCGTCTGTCCTGCACATAATTGTCTTTCTAAAAGCACTGTTTCAAAAGTATTACTTAGTACTGATCCCTGGTTCAAAAGCCTTATCTGGCTTGATCCAGTTCCATCTGGTTTGATCCAGTTCCATCTGATTGTCGGAGGAGACATTTGGAGGGCAGATTTTAAATTGCATTATAGGGTATGTGGAATCGCCATTTCCAAAGTGGCCTGTAGGGGGAGTGATAAAAGTGGATGGAGCTGACGTACAGCTCAGTGCTAAAAATCCCTACAAATGTTGGGGATAAGAGCCACCTTGAAGGTGCCGGTGTTAGACTCTGATTTGGGATAAATTCCCCACCCTAACAACCACTAGGAGTATGGTCTTTGAACCTATAAAAAAGATGACAGTCTGCCCCTTTTCACGGTACATGCCATGGATTTCAAACCCCCACCAGCATGGCTTTCTGCTGGCTGGACTCTTGATTAGTTACGTCTTTCCTGTGCTTCGGCTCTCAGCAGTACCTGTCGCTCATGCCCCCGGGAGACAGTTGCTGGGTAGTTCTTCAGAGCTTCTAGGGGCACATACAGGGGCGGGGTCATAGGGGCACTGACTCCAGCTGAAATCTGATTGGTCCCCGGTGTGCTCCTTCCCCTGTCACTCACCGATTCAAGACATATCATTGGTTTGAATGAACGATGGTCCCTCTTATGTTATGCCCCCCTCCTTAAAAAAAATCCCTGCATGGGCCAGACTTTGAGGCATTTTGGTCCAGTCTATATAGATAATGTTAAAAATGAGTCTGTTTGTCCTTTGTGGAAATGAGGTGGAAGGAGCCTGATGGCTGGCTCTGGAGACGGGACGGATTAGCGTTTCCCCAAAAGCCGGCTTGCTCAGCCGTTGGTTTTGGCAGTAAACAAATGATCTACCAGCTAAGTAAATGCAAATGGCCCAAACTAAATAAAAATAAATATGCTAAATAAATGGAAGCATAAGAATCTATGCATTATGGATATGTTTTAATCAGTCTGCTATTTACCTTTAAATACACTGAGGCAGAATTATGACACGGCCACTCTGGGGCCTGGACTGAGGGTTGCGCTCTCATCACGACGCCACATCATTAATGTCTGCGTTTTCCGGGAACTTGCTTCCATTACGATTCCTGCCTTGTTTATGAGGATTTTCCCATCGTTCTAGCAGATGCGTCCAAGGGCCACGCGCTTTGCAGACGTGATTTTCATATTTCACTTCAGCTTCATTTGCCTAAATAGGTAGATTTTGAAATGTCACTGTTAAATTAAGCCCCTCTAATTGGCTTGTTAAGGGCATGATAGACGCTTGTCAGACTCGCCGTGGTTTGTGGGAATATTAACCCCACAAACCTGCTCGCAATCCATGCTGTCTGTCTCAACATAAGCGCTGCCCTGACCTCTGATGAGTCTAAATCTAGTTAGTAACTCTTCTGTTACTCAGCACCTTCCAGAAGAGTCCATGACGGTGTTGATTTGCAAGCTCCTGTTTCTGTTCCTGCACCTGTGGTTTAGGTCCTATTTAAAGGCCCAAACAGAGAGACTTCGGCTGCTGGATTCCTTTAATTAACAATAATGCCCCTGTGCACAGAGCTAACAGGCAGGAAGTCAGACTCGATGCTGATCCTTAAATGCCGAATGGTCCTGTGACACACAATGGGTTTTGTGACGGCATGAAGTGGGTGACCGATCAAGTCATCCTTGAATTAATGACCAGCACCTCCCCATTATAAGCTGAAGTACATTAGTTAGCTGATCATGGCTCTGATGGGTGGTTATGGCTCTGGAAGGTGCTGACCCACAATGCCTCAGTTCAGGTGCTACCAGCATATGCTGCTTTCAGCCCAGAGAGTGAGTACATTTCTGCGCATCAAGCATTTAACGATCACTCATTCTCACTGACAGTTCAAAGCAAAAAGACAGCCCCATTCCAATTTCACTGAACTCTTGGCCTTCACAGAATTTTCCGTTATCAAGCTTGGGAGCAGCAATCTGACTTTTCCACTCCACCGCTAAGGTTAAGCTGAGTAAATGTCCAGATAAGCCAGGTCACATGCCAAGGAGACCCAATCCCACGTCTCACCTGCTACTCTTCAGCTTTTACCAGTCACATGACCTAGAAAAAAATCCCCATAGCTAGCACAGGGTAAACTCACACCACTCCCTGACTTCCTTTACTGTCTCTCTTGCCATATAGTCCTACCGTCTTGCTTAAAAGCAAAATGCCAGAAGTGATGAAGAGTTGCAGCTGCACCTAGGACTGGGTGACATATCAATAAAATATCGAATCGTGATCATGAACATTCATATCGTCATCGCTTTGAATATCGTGAGTATTGTGGTATAGCCAAAACACATGTTTTCTTGCATAATTAACAGCCATAATGCACTATTTTTAATCAAATTCCATCAAGGAATGAGTCTATCATTGGCGTAGTTTATCATTATGCTTTTCACATGCTGCATAAGTATTAGTAAAACAATTTGGTCATCATAATTAGAAAAACTCAAAACCACCTGTCATATTTTACTGTTTTCTAAATATCAATTTTAGAATACCGTGATATATACAGAAACTCACTAAAATCTCTGAAAATATCGTTAAATTATTTTTAGGACATACCGCCCAGCCCTAGCTGCACCCCTAAACCCAAACGGGAGACACTGACACAATCCAGCTGAGGAGAGAGTCGCAAGCCTTTCAGAGAACCTGAAAGCTCCTGGTTAAAGTCTCAGGGAGAAGATGCTGTCTAACCATTGAGTGATGCTGTTAACCTGCAGTGTTTCAGCAAAGCACCTTATATAAACTTTGTACATAAACCCAGTGTAAAGGAATGAACTAACCTAAAGAAAAGAAAGATGACACAATCCCATGCTAAAACTAGATAGCACAGCAGCTTTGTTTACCCTGGGCTGCAGGTAGTTTCACCTGAAGTTAATGTCTCTCCCTCCAGCAGGTACACATATTTCTCAATTTCCACAAAAGCCGTGATAGTCGGCACCGAGGCTAGAGCGGTTAATTATTATGTTTCTTCTCCGCGATGTGCCATATGGTGTTTTAAAAAAAAAAAAATAGTTGTTATGACTGTATTGTTAATGCACCGCCATGGTGTGTAAAAAGCATCACCTTTAGTGTCTCCGACGTGGTAGGAACACGGCTCGGCGGAGCGTGGGAGGCTCAGGCGCTAGTCGCTGCACTCTCAGGAAGCCTCAGAGGCAAGCCGAGATCTTACACTAATTATAAGAAAAATGTAACTTTGATTAAAAAAAAAATGTACTGTAGCAGCGCAGGTGACTGAGCTTTGAGGGAGGTCAGGGGGGCGGGACTTCCTCTTCAGGCAGGAAGCTGAGCATGTCGGTGAACATGGGCAGCAGTCTGAGGAGAGGATAGCACAAACAAATGTATCCTCATTCCCCGGAGCCGATTAACAGCTAGCAGCCCGTCTGGTACACAATTTGGGGCATGTGCCACGTCCCATATGTGGGAGTAAGGTCCATCTCTTGAGATAAATGAGACTTAACGAGACGCCCGAAAGCTCTTCACTGACACACACGGAAGTGCTGTTCATTACATGAGCAGAGTGAATCGTTCTGTGATTCATTATTTTGACATCCAACCCCCCTGTGAATGAGCCCCCCCCCACTGTTAAATTTGTGTTCCCTTAAACAAAGATGGAATGCTTGCTCCCTAGAGAGAGTTTACTACTTGTTTATACCTAATGAGGTCCTACAAGGGGCAGTTATTTGTGGGATCGCTGAGTCGTCAACAACGGCGCCCTGCTAACAGCTGTATCAGGAGAGAAATACCCCCCCCCCCTTTTCCCACACACTTTCATCCCGATCGCGAGTAAGAATTAGGTCTTGAAGCGACGGCTGTAAGTTGGATTCTCTGATGGGGGGGCTTTTTTCCATTTAATTGAGTCATCGTTCTGAGCCCCGTGATTGACCTAAGCTGACCGATCAGGAAGGCAGCATCATTGCGGTTGACCAGGGATCACCCCCAGCACCGCGGATAAATCCAAAGGGGCGACCGGACTTCCTCCAATTTCAGAGTCGATTTCTCGATTTTCATCAGGGGCTTTGGTTTGGCTGAATCGCTAGGGAGATCGGCAGTGGCTGAGGAATGGACTTTTGGTGGTTACTATGGCGATGAGAGCACCGGAGTCACATTGAGAGCTACACCTTTCCTGCTATTACACATATGGCCAGACAGACGGGAGTGGTGGGGTTATCGTAGGGGTCACTTATAATTAGGCCAAAAGCAAGTGTTCATTAAAGCCAATGCAAGCCCTTGGGTGGGGGAGGGGCAGACATTAAAATGTCACATGTGCGTTGTGGGTACGTCCGACAGAAACCTCAGAAGAGAATCGGGGTCTCTTCCTCACAAACGACAAGCGACTGGCAGCTTATGTTTATTGTGTCTTTGTAATAACTGTCCCGTCCTTGTCCTTTTTTTCAGAATAATAATAATAAATAAATGAAAGTTATCCCTCAGGTATAAAGCAGCAGCTCATCAGATGCATTCGTTTCCTACACTCTTTCTTCTCACTTCATTAGAGGCAAAGTTACACAAGAAGGAACACTGGGTGGTTTTTTATATAAAACTGCTTTGATGTGGCTTTGATGTGAAGAGCGGTCGAGGCGGTGTTCCGTGTCCTGGCTGTGAGGGGTCGCATGTGTGGCGTACGGAAGGGATGTAGCAGTGGGGCTAGAAGGATACATACCGTACCTGAGAGGTTAAGGCCTGGCCAGATGGTGCTGAGGCAGCCCTGAGGCACTGGGGTAGAGGTTCTCAACTGGTTTAGCCTCAGGACCCACATATTTCCTAAGTCACAACCCAAATTTTTCAAATTTCTGAACCAAATTTGTTTGACAAATAATACTGCAGTAAAAGTAAACAGAACATCAGGCAGTAACAGTAGCACATTGCCGTTATGAAAAAAATCTGACATTAGCAAAAGATACTAAATATTTATTTTTACCACACTCTACATGACCCCTAATTCTGGGTCCCGACCCACCGGTTCAGAAACAGTGGTCTACAATACTGTATCCCGTCGGATTTGGTGAATGCTTTTGTTTGTTTGTTTGCACATTGATACACGCATTCATTCATGATTTATTCATTCACTCAAGATCCAGAGAGCTTCAGAATCTTCAAGCACTATGTTTAGCATTTTAATGCTTTAAATTTGAAATAAAATTTTTTATTAAGTTTAAGAAAAAGTAAGTTCAAGTGAAGATATTTGCATGAACTCCTGGCTGTGCCCCCTCCCCCCCCCCCCCCCCCCTTCTTGTAAACCTGGTCCTGGCTGAGCCCCTCTATTGCTTGAGGTGATGTCCCTGCAACTCCCAATCCCCCATGCCAGCATCTCGCCCCCTGAAGGTCGCCACAACACATGGGCTCTCCCCATGCCTGAGCGCCCGGCGCCTCTTCCTGTTCCGACATGAATTCACTGTGAATGTTCCTCATCGTGTATCTCATTTGCTCCACCGCAGATGATTTAGAAGCACCTCACCGCGAATCTCCGGCGATGAGATGGGTACATTAGCCGTCTCCCTTACGCGGCCCGTCGCACAGCTGACCGCGGCTCTTTGGGCTGCCCACGAGAGGGGTTCCGAGACGTCGTCCGTAAATCACAAGCTCCGCTAATTAGCTTTTTACTCAGAGTCATCAGAATCAAGGCGCCCGTCTCCTGCCGCGTCATGCCCTGATCACAGATGTTTGGTGGCGGCACGCTGCGCGATCAAACATTTGTGTTTGCTGCGCGGTTTTTAAGCACCCCCTGTCTTTTAGCCCCTCCTCGAGGCTTTATCCCCGCTTCCTTCTTCCTAGTTTAGCGTGTGACTCTTTTGTCCCTTAACTTTGCTTGTGCAGGCAGTGGGCAGGCAGCCCTCTGCTATTCATGTAATATTGTACCCTGGTGAATCTGGAGTGTAATCTAGTAAGCACAAGGTAGGGGACACCAATCCATCACTTGTTTGTTCATAATTTCTTTCCAGAATTATTCCTTCTATAATAAACTGACTCATTCACAGGAAATATCTAGTTTCATTATTAAAGCAGGGAACAGGGAAGTACACTATCCAGACAAACCCTCTGTTTTTAAAATTTGCGGAACTTGCTGCACATTGTATGGTGCAATCAGACATCAAGAGAGACAGCCACAGTAAGGATCACTGGTGGGTCGCTTCTTAATAGATTTGCTTTTCTGTTGCATATACAGGTAAACTGATAACAGCATGATATCCTAATTTTTTTATTTACAAGATTTTCTTCACATAAATACACAGGTTTGCAGTAATTTTATCTGCAAAGGAAAAAATAAATCTGAAGCCTTTATCTCCCTTGGCTTCCTGCTGATATGATCTTGAATTTGTTGCAGTCATGTTGATATTTATTTTTCCTTGTTGAGTTTTCGGTGGCCATGCAGGTACACGTGCATTGGTTTGAGTTCAGACATTTCGCAAACTGCACTCTCGTCTGGTATGTCGTTATTTCAGATTGCCAGGGATTACATCCTTTAAAAAAAGGTCGTTTGTTAAAAACCAAGTAAAGCATGACATTTCCCATCGTTACCGTTTGAAGGGGAAGATACTGCCGGTTCGAAATCGCGTTCTCCACTAATCCGCATATCACCTGGATGAGCCAGTGTCATTATCTGCACCCACCGCCGGTCTATCCCTATGTGCTGCCTGTCAGTCCCCGCCGCCTCGCGCTAAGCATTAAAATGTGAGTCGGGCCACAGCGTTGTGAGGTAGCGAAGGATACAGGTCAGATGTAGCCCACGGGGAAACGGGGGCAGCATGAATCCTGAAGTGCAGAGGCAGAAAGAGCAAAGTGTCTGCGTGTGTTCTCCTCGCCGCAGGCTGCACGTGTGGGCAGCTATAATCCGGGCCTGGATTTGAGAGCCATGTGGCGAATCGTGATTGGTGGAGGAGCACACGATTGATCCTCCAATCAAAAGGATGGCTAGAGCCGTAATACTCAGACAGTTGCAGGCCTTTTCCCAGGGTAGGACGCTGTTGCTTGGTGTTAAGTCCATCTGTTTCTGTCCTTGCTCTTTTCAGATCACAGGTGTTGCTTGTACTGTAATACACCTAAGGTTTAGTTTCTCACCTGGGGTGAATCTGCAGTTTCAATAGAGCTCAAAAAAGCAGAAAGGGGAGAAAAAGGAACTTTTAATTGGCAGTTTCTAAGTAAGCTTCAGCTCTCACCTGCTGCAAATGTGATGGGATGCGGGCCGTGTGGAAATGGCGCGGCACTAATTGGACGTGCTTGGAAGTGATGAAGGATCTAATTTAACGCAAATTAGCAGCGGTGGTGGCACTATCAAATTAACCTGCGACGGCTGAGGTGTCGTTTGCTGGGTTCCACCTTCAGACTGCAGCACCCCTGGGTCGATTTGTACGCCAGCTGGGGGGGGGGGGGGGGGGCGTCTCCATGCCAGGTGGGGAGGGCGCCCTGATCACTCTGACAAGTGGTGCGGTGCAGCTGCCTCATCTCTAATGTAACCCCCCCAATCTCTCAAAGGGTAACTGACAGGCAATAAAAAAATAAACTCTCCAGTTATGCAAGAAGAAGCACAGTGCTGGATTTGAGAGACGTGTTTCATGGATTTACCTCATATATTTGATGCTTTTATCCATAGTGACTTATAGTACAGGAAAGGGTTATTTTTATATGCATGCATTTTGGGATTTGGACTAGCAAATACCCAATGTAAGATTTATCTTCATATCAGAGGACAGAGTTTTAATCAGCCCTCAAAATGATCAGAACTTCAAAGTATGTTAGAAGGTGGTTATGAATAAGGCCTAGCTCTGTGTTTTAATGCTAATTATGCAGGGCAGAGTTAATTGCAGTTACTAATTATGATGTTTAATTTTTAAAGGACTGGTCATGTTTTTTGCGTTACTCATTAAATAGGTAAGGCTGAAGCTAAATGCTTTCTCAGTGCAGTTATTCTGGGCCACTGATTTAACCCAGAAGCTAGCAGTGTTAACGGTCTTTGTCGTGACTATGACAGGCCACCTCTTGGCCCAAATGTCTCTGGAACTGCGCTCACCAGGTCCCCCCGTTACCACGGAAACTGTTCAGAGGCCTTGTCGCTGACCTCGTCGGACTCTCCTCGGCTTTGAAAGATGGGAAGTGTAATTGGTCTGCTGCGTTGTCCTGTTAGAGACTCGCACGCACACCAGCGCATCTGAAGCTGCACCCGAATCAGAGAGCCGACATCGACACTCTCCTGCCGGTGTCCACTCACCTTCAACCCCCCCCCCCCCAACCATCATCAGCACATGATGGCACCCCCACCCCAAACAAGCATGTGCTTCCGTTTCTGCTGCTCTGTGATTGCCAGTTATGGATGGTCCCCTGCCGGCCAGCCCACCTGTTACATGTTAAATGTGTGACCGATGGCCCTCCCCCATTGCCCCCCGGGTCGCAGGGGGGTAACTAACGGCGGCCTGTCTCCCCGCACGGAGTTATGTGAGCGTCTGTCTCGCCATGAGCAGAGCTATGTGGAGATACGGAGACCATCCCCCCCGTACCGCCTGCCGCCAATCAGCAGACGTGTCCCTGGCTCATCCTGCCATTATATTTCCCCTGTTCTTCCTTCCACGTCCCATAATTCCTTCTGACATTGGAACTGGGGAATAATGGTTTTGGGGGAATATGGATGAGTGCGGTTAGGGCGGGCTAATGGGGGCAGTGGTTATGGGCAGAAATGGAAGTGGGTGGGGCTGTGAATCAGCTTGGTGGGGATGGGGGGGGGGGGGTTCTCTCGGTGTGTGTCGTCTTTTTCCCAGGAGATGAACTTTACCTCCAAGGGCATATCCAGGCTTTGGGATTAGCCCTGAATTCCCATTCCCATCCCCTCCCTTGTTGACAAACAAGGCCCTGCCCCCCCGTCAACAGAAGCTCCACCCACTCGTTAACAAATCTACCAAAAGCTGTGTCGGGGCCGGAGAGCAATAGTAGGTCATTCTCTCCCAAAGTGCCGTCCAAACGCACGCGCAGACTGAGGTCTGCCACAAAGCCGCGATGGCCAGACATGAACAGTTACAAACGACAGTAATAAATGTACGACTCAATAAACCTAGAGCTCATGAAAGGCCCATAGCGATCCTGTTAACATGATTTTTATGGAGCAGTGGATGAAAAGGGACCCTTATGGGATTTTTATTTTTTCCGTGAGTCCTGATCAAGGGCTAAACCATCCCCATATCCAGGAACTTAACTGACTAAAGTTTTAGATTTTGGAAGACATGTGGTTAAATGAGAATCTTCCTTTGCCTGGTACTGATTACAGGGAGTCCCCCGGTTACGAATAAGATCCGTTCCATACGTCAACCTTTAAGTTGAATTTGACGGAAAAATAATAATACAGTACAAAATAATAGTAATACAGTAACAATAAAAAGTAACTACAAACAGTTCTGTACTGTACATCAAGCCGACAAACAGCTGAAGCTGTACGATGTTTTCATGAGCGTCACAAATTTAACCGGAATTTTTTATGGCAGACCGTTCGTAAGTACTGTATGAGTTTTCCGTGAGTCGGATGTTCTTGCCTGTACAGCTGTTTGAACTGTGTAGTGGAACATTCACATTATTTTGTGTTTTCATCCAGTTTGAATTTAGTCTTTGATTGTGGATTTGACCCCCGGTCCGTTGTGTTATCTGTCCACAGAAAGGTGAGGTGCCAGAGATCACGATCCGCACCGCCTGGTAGTTGACACAGCTCTGCTCCTCATCCTGTCGCATGGGCACCTGCGGGGCCGTGGGTGGGGCCATGAGAGATGGGCGGGTGAGCGGTTCTCCTCGCAGCGCGTTACGTGGCTCACGAGGCCCACGGTCCAGGGGCTGACAGGAAGCAGGCGGCTGGGCTGACAGGAGCCATCCTGACTCAGGAAAGGGCGCCGTGCTCAGGAGGAGAAAATGTTCAAAAAAAAAAAAGAGGGATGATTGGCCTTTCCGTGGGGTGGAAAGAAGGTGCTCCTCAGTCGCTAGAATAACATGGGAAAATGTATCATTTGTAGCATATTTTATGCAATGAAAGCTTGATATTATTATAAAGTGTTTTTTAGGGACAGTACAGTATCTAACCAAGGAATAGTGTTATGTAACTCATGGGTACATAGTATAAACATTCCCAAACATCCTGTCCTAGGAGATTTTGCACATAAGATGATGTCAGTGGCCTTTGCCTAACGTTTCCCTGCAGGGCCCTTTCTGTTTCCGGCTGTTTCCGGGCCTGGCAGTGTCGTGAGTGATCCCGCCCCCCACGGACCCTGCTGAGGTCGCCGGTCAGCTAAACGGGGCCGTGCCCGGAAGCCTTAGACACTGTTTTTTCCCGTGACCTTGTTGTTTCCGACAAATGCCTGCCCCCTCCCCCAGGAAGGCGTTCGGGGTGGGGGCGGTCCTCCTTTCCGCTGTGTCCCTCACCCGCTCATTGGTAGAGCTGTCAATGTGCAGCATGAGCCACATCCAGAGTCACATCCACGCTTATGTGCTTCCCTCGAAGTGCCCCCCCCCCCACTCTTAGACAGCTGGGTCTGTCATCTGTTTACCGTTTTATATATACAGTAAATCTCTCAGCGGCCCTGATAATAGCCGTAGCAGCTTATAGGCTATATGATTTGGAGATTCACACTTTATATAGGCTCAGATGTTTACAGGAGCTGTTCAGGTTTAGCACCATACCAAACAGCAGGTCCCCAGGGATTCTGGTCCTGTCATACAGCGGTGCAGTGCATTCAGGGTGTGTGCCCCCCCCCCCCCAGCCTGACCTTGCTGTGAATTAGCTGCAGTTGTGTAGACTCTGGTGAAGCTCACAGCTATTGGGGGCTAATTGGGGTTCAAATTCTTTTCTCATGGATCCTCTGGGTTCTGTGCGACTATTCCCTATGGTCACATTTTGGTCCGGTCATTGACATGGACGGACCTTCGAGAGGCACCCGGTACAGTGGTATTCCGGCCCTTCAATGACATAGAAGGATCTACTAGAGGCACTTGCTACGAAGGTATTCTGGCAGGGTCACTGACATGGACGGACCATCTAGAGACACTCGGTACGGTGGTTTTTCGGCCTGTTCACTGATATGGATGGACCTTCTAGAGGCACTCGGTATGGTGGTATTTCAGTCCAGTCACTGATATGGATGGACCATCTAGAGACCCTTGGTATGGTGGTGTTCTGGCCCAGTTACTGACATGGACAGACTTTCTAGAAGTTCTGGGTACACTGGTGTTCCAGCCTGGTCACCAACATGGACCGACCTTCTAGGGGCTTTCAGTACAGTGGTGTTCCGGCCCAGTCACTGACATGTCTATACAGGGGGATGGGATGAACATGACGTTTTTGGGGAAGCTCTTTGTGACTGTAGGAGACGCTGTCAAAACGACCCTGAGCTGGGCATGGCGGACAGGTTTTGATGTTCGGAAACCATGGCAATAGCTTTAGTTTTTAAATATTGCCCAAGATGTCAGATAGCTAATGGACATGCAGCAATTATCCAGGAAATTCTGAGACGAATCACTGGAATGAGCCCTAGAGGTCTGCTCAGGGGTCTGTGAAGGTCAACACAAGGGCAAAGCTCGGGAGCTGGGCCACTGCTGCGGGCTTCTCTCAGTCAGATGGAGGGAAGCTTCTGGAAAGTACACAGCAGTATCCAGCTGAGAAAATTTATAGAGCGACCTTGTGAATTCTGAGTATGTCTTCACCTCGAACGGTGTACCTATTCACAAACAGGAGTTACTGATTCAATTTATGCCCACCGGGAGTGCCTGAGACAATTAGGGGACTGGTGAGCAAAATGGATGTGGTGCGGCCAAATTAGGAACCGTGAATGCGTTTTCTTGACCGGGTTTAATAGGCAGCACCGCGGATGCTCTGAGGTCAGGTCGAGGGACTGTGTTTCCGTGTGGATTGACTTTGTTTTTCTGTGTAAATGTTTTCTCAAGCTACCGCAGAGCTGAGTGGGCGGCTGGGCAGGACAGCAGGCAGCCAAGTAAAACAGCACAAGCAGGATATTCATTCTGCAACATCACCGCTTTTAATTCCCTGGGTCGGAGTCACCCAATCTGCTGAACCTCTGCTATCGCCATAGAGATTCCTGCCCTTACCTTCCAGTGTTCCAACTGTCTGTTTTCTATCTTTGCAGTGATTTGAATTTTGGGTTTTCGAGGAGCATACATTTTTTTGGGCGCATGTGAAAGCGTGACGGACGGGATGTGGGTTTGAGTCTGGCTCTGTTTGTGTGGCGTTTGGTTCTCCTAGCATTTCTGTGGTTTTCCCATCTCTGAGCTGGTCTCCTCCTACAGACATTTAGGTGATTCATCATCAGTGAATAGCCTAGTGTGTGTGTGTGTGTGTGTGTCTGTGCGTGCGTGTGTGTGTGTGTGTGTGTGTGTGTGTGTGTGTGTGTGTGTGTGTGTGTGTGTGTTCGTGTGTGTCTGGCAAGATGTGGTAAAAAATGAAAAAATATCCAATACAGTATGATCTAAGTACTGGTAATGGTAAAATATAGATAGATAGATAGATAGATAGATAGATAGATAGATAGATAGATAGATAGATAGATAGATAGATAACTTGTGTATTTCTAAACACATAGTTTTTTTTCTTGTTTATGTTTTTGGGAGTGATGTGTGTCAGTTGGGATGCGGCCCCCGTGGTCAGAAGGTTGTTAGTTCAATTCCTAGAGTCAGTGGAGGGATTTTGCTGATGGGCCCCTGAGCGAGGCCCTTAACCCCAGTTGCTCTGGCCCCCGCTTTCTCAGGAATATGTCACTTTGGAAAAAAGCATCTGCTAAATAAATAAACATAAATACAGGTCCACCATGTTCCTATTCCATTTCCTTCATCTTTTTACTCTCTCATTACTCTGGGCTTTGTGAGGGACACTAAATCCCTCAGCCGATCTCATTTTTCTGATGTCATCCCTTCGGAGAAGGCTGACCTTGACTTACTGTCCGTTTCTGCGTTCGTGTGAGAGGTGCTGGTCGCCCTGATCCATCACCCCGATCGGGGAGATTGATCCATCTCGCCATTCTCCAGGACCATCCGTCCAGCGTCTGACCGATCCCGGACGCTGATAAGTAGTCGTTGTCAGCAGACGCGGACACCCGTCGATATCTGATAAGCGTCGGTGTCAGTGCTGATCTACACGGGCGGGGCGCCTCCCAAGCTACAAAACACCAGAGTCTAGCTGCGTTTGTCCTCCCGCAAGATCAGCCATGTTTGTCCTCCCAGAAGATCAGCTGCATTTCTCACTGTTGTTTATCGGAAGTCTGTTTTTTGCCTCATTTCCAAACACAGGATTTTATTGCAAATATGAACATGAAGTCTTGTTGCTTTTGATTGAACCCATTTGCATATCTTTCTGTCTGGATAGTTGGATTTAAATAACTGCCTGTTTGCTAAAGCGACATTCGGCCAAGTATCCTGATCCCTGCTGGGACGTGGTGCCAGACTCTTTTGAGAGCCGCGTGCCTGGTCCAGGAACCCTGTCTTCCTACAGTTTGTTGTTGACCTCTGGCTGGACTTTAGCCTTGCACACTAAATGCATGGGGTCTGTATCCCTTCATATGCACCCTCACCACTATAGCTTTTCCGTGGATGCAGTTCCAGGTAAGTCTGGTTCACCGATGCTTCTGTTTTCAAAGATCCGCACAGATGCACCTTTCAGCTATCTGGGGAAGAGACAGGCCGCTCGAACCGTGACTGCCGACCTCTCGGTTAATAACGGAGCAGCAGATTCCCTTCGGGAGCCTGGATGTCCGGGGTCACCTACGGTGAACCGCGCTGCTGTGAGTGATAAGCCAATATCCGCGGAAGGCTCCCACTCCAGACAGCTGATCCATTTCGCATGCTTATCTGCCACAGTCACAGGCTGAGATGGGCTGAACTGTGCTGCTCCGCCCCCTGTGTATTCATAACCTATAGCCACAGGCCTTGCAAATAGATTATCCAATGGGCAAAGGTGATTGATTCCCCTGCTCCTGGAGTTTACTGTCACAGCTGTCCACATCCATCTGGACAGCTCGTTTCTGAGCACTCTGCCTGACCTCTGTGTGCACAGAAGTGGGCGGAGCCATGCTCACAGTCCTCTTCTCTGCACGGAGGACTCTGATTGGACCTTTTCAGGCTTCTTTTTCTGCCACTTATGATTATGAAGTCCACGTTCATCAACCCACCAGCTGCTTTATGAATTGTTAAGTTATTTAGGGTATTTAAAGCTAATAATGCAGATTTCATAATGGTCAATCTCCTTCTAAATGATGGCGTTGTTGCAGAAGGCGAGCTGATAGGAAACATACTGTGTACTAAAGGATGGGTATAGGTGTGGCTGGGATGCAGGGAAGTGGTCAGTGTGGGGGTGAGGCACTGGCAGGGTGTAATGTGGGTGGGGCCTAGACTGAGAATGGGCGTGGTCATGACCAGGATAGGGGCGGGGATGGGCAGGACAGGCACAGGGTCTCCCCCTTCAGATGTGTTTAACCTCAGCACAGGTGAGTGTAATTGCATTCATTGCGGTTCAGCTTGTGGTTACGTAGCACTGGGTTGTGGCTGCCTGTTAATGGGCTTGCTCTAGCATAGCGATTTCTCAAGCTCATGCACCTGACCTTCTGCAGTCCGCTTGTCCTTTTCCCTGCCTCCTAAAATGAAAAGTAATTGTCACCCTTGGGAGAAGGAGATGGGAGGAAATGGGATTCAGAATTACCCGGTGAGGTTATAACGCTGTCGCTGTATCACGCTGAACACCGTATTTTGCGGGAAGACAGACTAAAGTCACGGTTATTTTGGTATCTACTGTTAGAAGCTGGAAAAGGGGACCGATCTCCATGAACTGATGAGCAAAACTGATCACAAAACAGAGGAATTTTGTGTTTAAACCAGGAGCCTCTCTTGCATTATGACCTTTCCGGCAGGTCATGTGCTCAGGCTAATCAAACAACAACACGCAGTGGGAGGGAAGGGAATCAGACATAGGATTTGGGCGAAGCACCACCTGATGGGGCAAAACAGATCATGTGAATATTTGTAGCCAGTAAGGGGAATGAGGATCGACTAAAGACTTGCTTTCTCCTTCCAGTTCCTATAGCTCAGACGTCACGTACTGAGATCCTTCTGCGGTAAAAGCAGAATCACGTTAGAGCTGCAATATTTAAGCGGAGTCCCGTGTGACAAGAAGTGAAAACCAGACCCTTCAGAGACTTAAATTTTATTCTACGGGCAACGAAGCGTCAGATCAGAGCTAATTCCTGAGCTGGCTGATCCCTCACCTGAAGATAACAATGAAAGGTATGATGGATGATGTCAGCTTTCCCACATTCCCAGTGCTGTGCAAAATCGGGATTCCAGTGTTACGGTTTGCAAGGCGACGTGAGGAGAAGCCCAGTTTTAACACAAGGTGGGGGGGGGGGGGGGGGGGGGAATCACTCTGCCGATGCGATATATTGACCTGTTTTCTATTACATTAACGACTCCGCAGTAATTCAAGGTGCATCTTTGGTTTGCTGAAAGTGACTTTCCTGGAACCTGAGCCAAGCATAAGTAAAGGGTGTCCCTCCCCCAAACAAAGAATTGTCCTTGCTGTCTTCCTGGACACCGTACTGACAGCTGTTAAGTATAGAAACAACAACAGAGCATGGGGAAAAAATGTGGCAATTGTTTAGTTTCCATTTTTTCTTAGCAATACCCAAGCTGAATTTCCCTGGAGTCCTGGTGAAGAAAATGGCACTGCAGTCACAGGACCATCACTGCGTGTACTTTTGTTCTGTCCTCGCATTCCGATTGGTTGTGTGTTTTGCTCTTATACATCAAAGTGGGTGTCGTGAACAGAAACTTGGGAACCCAGAACGCGACACACACGGCATTATTTCAGGGCATAGGCAAACAGAACTGGAGTCGGGGTCTAGGTGCAGAAGTAGCCAGAAGCCTGGGGGGGGGGGGTCAGTCCTGCACAAAACACACAAGACAGGAGGCAGGCGCATGGGGGTGGTCCGAGGGGAACGGGATCGGGACGGGATCGGAGCAGGGAGGGCAGGCAGGAGTGATCAGGGCTGAACAGAGGACAAAGAGGAGAATGCTTAGTGAGTCTCATAGGAAATCAACAATACCTCACACTGCATGTGAGGTGGAACAGGATTAAATAAGAAGTGGATGAAGTGTCTCCACTAAGGGGGTCGTGACACTGACCTGTGTTTATGAACCCAAAAGACAGAGGGCGCTGTTGTTTTGCTGTTTCCCCCAGGGGCCTGATTAGCCTCATCTTCCCTTGCCTTCCTGATTACCCCAGGAACTCGATCCGACTAGGAGAGCAGCGTGTCTGACACCTGCTCCCTGTTAGTCTGCAGCTTGGTTCTTGCTGCCCTTCAGAACGCCGCGTTATCGTTTGGATGCCTTTCAAGTCCCGGCCATTAAACCTAATTTGATATATTGCAATGCTGCCTGAGGTTAGCGGTTACTCCCGGTGCACTGGTCTCTCCGTAGCGTGATCGTGTTGTGGTTTTCGGATGATACGGTTCAATTCAAGTTCACCGATGTGACATTACCTCGGGCATTTTTATTATTTGGGCTCTGAGTCAGAAGAGTGGGTATGGGGAGACATGGACCCCTTTTTTATATAAAAAAAGTCTTCCTCAACCCCATGACACGAGTCTCAAAGAGCGACGTAAAAGCCTGACCCAGGCCGATAGGAGGCGCTATGGGACGGCCACGTGTGTCGCTATCAAAAATATAATTGAGATGGAGCTCGTCAGGTGCCTCTGTATTAAAGGCTGCTGGTGCGGTCCAGGGCCCTGCCAAATAAACATTAGCCTGTGATGAATCCGCCACGCTTGGCAACGAGCCCTGTTGGGTGTCACCAGCAGCTCTGAGCTCCGAGGACGGATTTTAAAGCGTGATGAGGCCGTCATGGCAGGCTTTACGCCGGGCTGGGCCGGGCCGGGCCGCAGGGGGTGGAACTCTATGCCGCCCCCTCACCGCCGTTGCCCAGGTGCTGTTCCATGTGTGATTCACCTCCCAATTCGCCGTGTCTAATACCCCTAACCGAAATGTCCTGCCCCTCTCCCACCCCCCGCCATCTGTACACCTCATCCCCCTCCCAGCTGCCCCCGGCTGATTTTGCATGCCATTAAAAGCTCTCTGAATGTTCCGGAAGGCATCGCTCTTGCGGATTACGCTGCAGCATGAATCCTGTTTAAGATGGAATTGTTGGTGTTGGCTTATGTATAAATATGTCTGAAGTTAAACCAGGAACAAACTGTGTTTGTTTTTCGGACTTGTGTTATGTTATGTTTTTTTCCTTTTTTCTCAAAGTCGTGTGTCATATATGATTTCTCTGAGTGCTTGGGCTCTGTTGCATTTAATTGTGCCTGGGAATGTTGGTGTTTGAGTGATAAGATTCTGCCTATTTTGGCTGCATATTTATACAGCTAAATTGAATAGGATGAATAGTCTCTTGATTTAGTCAGGATTCCAGTATGATTCGCGGACATTTGCAGTGATTTGTAATCCCGTATTTGTTTTGCCTTTGTGTATGTGGTTTGTCAGTGCGTGTAATTCTCCGTGATGTCACGACGTACAGTCTCACGTGGGCGGCACTTCTGTTCAAGCTGTCTCTCCTGGCTTGCCGCTCGCCCATTGAAAGGCACAAAAAGGCAACCAATCAGCACTCACATCTGACAGCGTTTGGCTTTTTTGTGGGAGATGTTGCTTTGCTTTCACTTTTAATTTGGCGACTTGTCCTATGGATGAAGTATGTGATCAGTGACTGCTCTTTGGGGGAAGATCGTCTCGAAGGCATGGATGAGGGAGGAAGCTTCAGCCTCCGAGTGGCTTTGCCCAGAAGAGGAAGTCTTTCTATCTGCAGTACCTTTCGATGTTTCGGTGAAAGCCTATCCAGATGTTCTGTTCCTGTTCTACAACTTACACCCCCACATCACCACTAAGAACCAGAGCATCCACTGACCCAACAAAGTTGGCACCAAACAGTCATTTGGAGGACAGGCAATACTGCCCCAGATTTTACATACGCAGGAGATCAGCTGGATGTTGCGCTTGATGAATTACAAAATGATGCTGTGTTTATCAAAGTTTGGGGCTACGGGTTGGATTCCTTGTCCCGGTTCTGAATGTGTTTGCATGTCTTCCTGCATGCATCTGTGGTCCAAACGCAAGCTGTTGGGTAGACTGGCACCTCTAAACCGCACACGGTGTGGGGGTTGGGTGTGTGGTTGGGTGTGTGGCATCTCCTCCAGGGCGTCCATCATCTCCTGCCCTCTGCTACGTGGGACACACTACCAGCTGACTGAGATCCTCTCCAGCTTGGTGGTTATCGAAAATGGATGAATCGACAACTTATCATATTTTACACTTATGATATTTCACAACAATACAGTTGGCACAGCCCAGCCACTGGGAATACAGGGTGGTTTTCTTGAACAGTGGAATCAGGCGTCTTCAGGTCCCGCCAATGTGGCGCTGCACTTCCTCTTCCTGTTACGGTTCTTTGTAATGCTTCACTGTGAGAATCACTCTTCTGCCGCTCGCTGCACGATCATGACCAAAGCAATTTGCAGAACTGCGACTGTTGTTCTTAAAGCTCGCGTGCTGATAGAGCAGTTTGAGTTAAGTAACTGTCCTTAAGGACGGATTCCACCCCCTGCTGGGATTTTTGAACCGGCAACCTTCCCATGACAAGTATAGATTCCAAAATAGCACAATCCCGTAGATGTCAGGCGAGAGGAAACAGGTATCCTCTCATTAGAGGACAGCAGAGCTGTGAAAAGGCACAAACACACTCGCTTAAAAACACAGCGAACAGAGATAAGGTCAATATTTCAAAAGCACTCTGATGGAACAAAGTCCATTAGGCACCTAATCAGTGAAGAATCTATTTAATGATGGAGACCCCCCCACCCCTGACTAAAATTAGCCTACTCGATCAACACCTCCGCTAAAAATATTCCAAAAACAAAACCCAGTAAATGCTGCAAAGGGGCAGAGTGGGTCAGTCGCACGTATTGATGATTTACCCATTTGACTCTGTGCTTATACATCCTACTAGTGGGGTCCATTATGGCTGAGAAGTGCCAATTATATGAAGGGGAATAAGATGCATAAACACAGCTACACAAGGGCAACATCGTAACAGCAATGACAATAATAAAAACAACAACAACAGTAGGCAAAAATCCATCCATTCATCAATCTTCTTTATGGTGGTCAGCGTCATGGTGGTGCTGGAGTCATTCCCAGGCAGCATATAACACAAGGCTGGGGTATATCCTGGACAGCAAGAATAGGATGAAATGATTCTCCAAATCATTCGATTATAAAAATCCGATTTCCAGTTTTCAGGTCTGTGTGAGTTAATTATGGAGCTTTGATGCAATATGATGTCAGCAAGAATTGGTTGGTTGAAGTTCAGGTCAGTCCCATAGATGGGCGAGTCATGAAGACCATCGCTTTCTACCGTGGGATGGTGGATGGACTGGATCCTGCTCTCTGACCCAGAGACGGCTGGTACAGACCGGAGTTGCTGATTCTAACAGGAAGTGACAGAGTGTATTACCCTAGAAGGCTGAAAGTGTGAGTGTTAGTCAGCGCTGTGCTGTCATTGGGATAAAGTAACCAGGTATAGAAATTGTGTGAATGCAAAGTTACACGCTGTCCGACTTTGGTAGGCAGCTGAATCATGAGAATGGACCTGCAGAGCCAGAGTCGTAGAATTTTCCATTCGTCTGCCACAAACTCCACAGGATGTTGCTCTCTGGTATTCCTCAGTGTAAGAGACGGTGCAGCTCGCTGGGTTAGGTCGCTCTGCCCACAATCGGGAGGTTGCCAGTTCAAATCCCAGGGTCAGCAGAGTGATTTCTGTTAGGCCCTTGAGCAAGGCCCTTAACCCCCACCTGCTCCAGAGACATGTTGACCCTGTTACATTGAATGAAAGTGCTGGGGTTTTATCCTAGTGGGTAACTTCGTATTAGTCCGCCATTCAGAGCGCCAGCACACCGTCCCAGGAGCAGTAATGGAATGGCTGTATCTCACAAGGCTGGTAGCAGTTGCCCTGGTTCACCACACCAGCCATCATCAAGAATAGGAAATTTCAGAACCCAGTATTCATCATGCAATTACCCATGATAATGGTCACTTGACACTCCTGCACTTAAATATTGTTACATATTCTCTCTCTATAATTTATCTCTCTTATAGTTTGACTACTACAATATACAGTATGTTTACTGTTATATACAGTTTATTTCTTTTGTATATAGTTTTTTTTTTACTACATATTACATCAGCTTTGGAAGTCACTAACATAAAGTCGCATGCCGCACAATGAAAGCTTTGAATCTGAAGTTTGAAATGTCACCTTTCCACATGTTTCATGTTCCTCTCGCAGTCCCGTGTGGGCCTCACACTGTCTTTTCCAGCTACGTGCTGCTTGCAGTTTACGCTGCACGAGATCTCGGCGGATGGTTCTGGGAGACCGCGGCCAGGCATCACGGCTCATTAGCCGGCGTACAGGCGTCCTCAGGACTCAGCAAAAGGCTTAAACCCTACCGCCCCGTGCCTTTTGCGCTCTGGTGTGCGCGACGTCCCCACGTTGTCCTACTGCGCTCCAGCTGCTTACGCCTCTGCTTTGATGCACGTGGTCTGCTGCCGGGTCTCGGGCAACGGTGAGAAACGTTGCATGACTTCCCTTATGTCCTTGCACCATGCTTTAATGAAGCAGCCATGATGTAGATCCTTGTCCTGAAGGTCTAAAATATTGTAACCAGGCAATTTAATTGGTGTGCGTTCATTCATTCATGCATTTGTCCATCCATCCATCCATCCATTCATGATCCAAGGAGGTTCAAAACCTTGAGCCCATTTATAAGGTCCCTGGTGCCCAGAGAATGATTTTCAGAGTGATTCCATCATTTTCAGAAGCACCATTCACAAGAAAGAAATATAGAGTGAGTAAGTGAGTGAGTGAGTGAGTGAGTGAGAAAGTGAGTGAATGAGTGAGAAAGTGAGTGAGTGAGAACGTGAGTGAGTGAGTATAAAAGTGACTGTGGTAATCTTCTCAGTGTTCACTCTTTGACTGAAGGAGCAAAAGGTGAATTATAACAGAAGCTGTTGTGCAGCTCCTTTGTTGGCTATAGGACTGCAGGCTCACCTCTGGCCCTCTTCAGTGAATGCTGTGCAACAGGTGTTAGGCCTGCTGATTATGTGCGTATCAGGAGAGGTGCTGCACTTACCCCCAAAATTTGTGTTCTAGAAATATGTGATGTGCTGCCACTGTACAGTGTGCTGTAGAAAAATGTAAGGCACTGTGCATATGCTCTTGTGATGTGCTGCCACTGTGCTCTAGGAAGAGGTGATGTATTATACACTGTGCTGTGTAATTTAGAAATTTTAGACGTGCTGTGCACTGTGCTGTGCAATCTACAGTACAATGATGTGATGTACAGTGCTCTAGAAAGATGTGATGTGCTGCCACTGTATTTGATTGGCGTGCACTGGCTGTATGAACACTCTGATACCCTGATAGCTACCTCATCTGCTATTTGTCCTCCCGGTGCCATGTGTGTGATACACGAGCGGATCTCATGTCCTGCAGAGACCCAGAGCCGGTCCCCAGGCCGTGCAGACAGCTGCCTCACCATATGGCCGGGGAGCGTGTCGAACCCTTACGCCTGGGAGGTGTCTGCCTGTCCTGCTGTTATTCTCAGACCTTCTAGGGATGCCCCACAGCACCAATGCCTGTTTGGGATGAGGACGCAGGGGGAGACGAGCATTTTAGTCGCATTTTATGTATCATTTTCAGGTTTGAGGGTATATTACCTGTCAGTAGAACATGTCCCTACATGTGTTCTGGACTCTGCCCACTGTTCCTTGGAGTTGTGATATTTGGGTTCAAGTGCCAATCCATCCCCCCTGTGCGGGGGTGGGGGGGGTGATAATGACAGGCAGGGGGTCTCCCCAAACCCTCCCCCCCCCCCAACTCCCCCGCCATCATACCTGCTCCAATCCCCATCCCTGCTTCCCCAGCACCATCACCGCAGGTGGCAGCAGTGGAGAGGACAAGCCTAGTGTGCTGACCATCTGCCACGTCCCGATAGAGCGCCCCCTGCTGGAGGGCCCCGGCTATAAAAAAAAAAGGCGGCAAACACTTCTGGTTTAAAAGACAAAGGGACAGTTTAGAAGGATTGTGTTTTGTGTTCAGCTGCCTCTTTCAAAAACCTGTTCTGTAGCGGGAATCCAACAGACTCCGAAGCTAGCTGAGAATGGGGCAGTTTGAGCCCTGGAGCCGTTAAACGCCTCACGTGTGGCCCGTGAATGCTCCGACTGAGGCGTTATCTAAGGATCCACACTCTCGCACATTCTGGCTGCCTCTGCGTTCTTCAGCGCGGGGAACCAGGAGAAAAGCTGCATTGGGGTTCTTGGGGCTCCTCCGAGGAAACAAAGGAGCACATTTAGAAGGTTATGTGCAGCAAGGGAGGATACGTGGCTCTGGCCGCCTCATGCAGTAGTGGGGGGTCAGAGGCATCTGAACCGCATCCTGGCTGGGAGGGTCTCTGTCACGGAAACAGCTGGTAAAATACAGCGGGACATTGAAGCGTGAGTGTGGTTTAAATGGCATGCTACACGCACGATTTCTGATTCACCATTTCACGGGAGAAACAGTTCTTCAGGTTCTCTGCAGGTTCTTCAGGGAAACAGAGCCCCTCTGCATGGTGAGGGGAAAAATGGCAGTACCATGGGACACTGGGAGGGGGCGCTCAAGGTGTTGTGACCAGGCATCTCAATTGCATTTTATTTATTAATAGATACAGCTACATTTTTAAGAGAAGGCAGGGTCAGACGGTCTCTTCAGCAGCCCTTGCTCAAGGACTTAAAGCCAAAATCATTCTGCTGACCCTGGGATTTGAACCAGCGACCTTCTGCCCATAGGCACTGCATCCTAACACACCAAGCGACACACCACTACTCTAGTCTACGCGGCCCGATTAGAATTATAAAACTGCAGTGAGTGTTGAAGACTGCCGCAAAAATGGCTCTGACAGTGTTTTCAGTCATTTCGACAGTTTTTCATCTTCTGCCAGATCCACTCTGCTAGAATGGGCTTCTGCTGCACACTCAGGTCATTTCCTCAGCAGGTATGTGAGGACAGTCCCACATCACCTGAGATTCAAGGTCAAGAGGGAAATCTGCAGATGCTGAAAAATATTTCAGACAAGGCTGTGTTCCTATCATACATAAAGTGCAGTGAGTAATGCTATTTTCTGTTAACCATTTTAGAAGAAAAAAATCAAAAAATTAACATGACTTAAAATGGGACCTCATTTTGCAAAGTGTCCTCACGTATTTTTCAGGAATACTTCTTAATTTCTTTGTCACTGTAGAACTTTTGAGGTCGTGCACCACTCTGCATCATGTGACGCAAGTACGGTGACGGACACACTGACAAGCCAATAGCAGAGAACCTCGGCTTAAGCCCCGCCCCCTCATTCCATATCATGGCCACGTAAATCGCAATGTTTTGCCTATGAGAAACAAATACAGCCTGTAAATCTGCTTTGCACCCTCTTCGCTTTCCAGCATCACTGGGACGTGTCACTGCTCGGTTCTTGGCCTCTGGTTTCCCCGAAACGTGATGATTTTCCCAGCAAACGAGACACCTGCAGCAGGCGGCTGCGTCACGCACCCCGGCTGCGGCCCGGAAGGCCCGGCTCTCGGCCTAATTGATGTTTTCGGTTCGATATGGGAGAGGGCTGCTCAATGTCCGGGGGGGTGGCGCTCTGAAAACACGGAGTCACAGCAGGCATTTTCCAGGGAGGTTATTACGTTATCGATTCCCAGAGTGTGTACCCATTAGCGGACACCTCCGCATCCCAAACCCCATTGATTTCTACGGTTGTAGTTAGAAAAGGTGATGAATTGTATCGAACTGTACGCAATACGCGGGCTGTTTTATCAGATAGCGGAACTACTTTCGTGAACTGTTAATAGAAAGGGTTTTTTAAAAGTCTCTTTCTGTCCTCCTTTCGTTTTCTCGTTTTGTCTTTTCTCCGGGGGGCGGGGGGACCTCCTTCTCTGTCGCTGGCTGCGCCCATTGAAACGGGCGCTCAGATTGGCCACAGAGCGTAATTAGCTCGCCGGGTTCAGAGTGTGTAAAGCTCTGGCTTTATTAACCAGGGCTAAGCGTTATCGGGCCCCAAACCAGGCCTGGCCTTCTGTCTGGTCCCGTGGAGGGATTAAAACTTGAAGGGCTTCGTGCCAGCATTGCCCTGGCAGAGCAGGTACCCTCTCACTCATGCCCGCTCAGATAAACACACACATCCTCAGCAGAATCCCTTCCTTTTCTCTTTTTTTGTGCCTGGTTCTTGATGTTTTTTTTTTGGGAGTGAGGGTGGGCCGTAGGCAGCTCAGTCGCTTTCTTGTCTTTGCCCTTTTATTGGGTGGAGGGTGGCAATCCAACCCCCCCTCCATTTTCCTCCACTTACAGACAGGGAGTCTTTTCCTCGCTTCATTGCTGCATTCTGTCTGTTAGAGCCATGTCCTTCTGTTCGCAGTCATGCTTGTGATATGCAGAGACTCAGTGTCATCACCCCAACGGTGGCGGCCATTTTGAAGCGTGACCCCACCCCTCGAGAAGGCTCCCCTCTGGTCACTTTAATTAGTGGAATTAATTTATTTCCTGTGGTGTCCTTTTTATTATTATCATTATTTATTTGTTCCAACCTGTGAGGAGCTTAATGTCTGAAATGACCCATGCATTTAATTTACTTTATTAATTTCTTATTTTTATTATTACTTTTTATTTTTTAAAGATTCAAGATCAAAATAGTGTATGTATTTCTTTGCAATGTTTGGGGCGTGATATGAGGGAATGCAGGGTGTATATAAAGCATAACACACTGTGTACTGGGGTGGAAATCGTGAAATTGACTGGCGACCCATCCAGGGTGTCCCCTGCCGTGGGCTCTGTACTTTCTGACAGAGGCACCAGGGTGACAGGGCCCAGGTCTGATTATGGCACAGTAAGGTGAGCACAGTTTTAATAGCAGCACAGTAGGGTAAACACAGTTCTGATCACAGGACATGTCGCTTTTACAGTGTTTCAGCATGTTTAATATTCTGCTGAGGTGAACACTGTTCTGTATAAACACAGCAGCATAAAGCCTGCATGAATACTGTCGGGAAACTCTGATGGGGCTGTCACCTGGAAGACGCAGGAGGAAACAGACAGAGAAGCTCGATATTTACTGTGCGTCTCACCCATCTCTCCTGTTTTTATTTGCATTGGAGAGCAGGCTTTTTGGTAGCAAAGTGGGATGATGTCATGCGTACAAGGAAGTCACATGACACACTATGTCAACCTATCAGACAGGGCTGCCAAGTGTCACGCATCTGCCGTGACATGCTTTCAGACTCTCATGCTCACGCAAGAGACCTTACAGCAAATCTATATTATTCCAGTATAAAATTTAAATTGGTTACATCAAAAGCATTGGGATAGTTTACAAACCCTACAGACTATTTACAAGGTAATATAATTGTAACATACACTCACCTAAAGGATTATTAGGAACACCATACTAATACGGTGTTTGACCCCCTTTCGCCTTCAGAACTGCCTTAATTCTACGTGGCATTGATTCAACAAGGTGCTGAAAGCATTCTTTAGAAATGTTGGCCCATATTGATAGGATAGCATCTTGCTGTTGATGGAGATTTGTGGGATGCACATCCAGGGCACGAAGCTCCCGTTCCACCACATCCCAAAGATGTTCTATTGGGTTGAGATCTGGTGACTGTGGGGGCCATTGTAGTACAGTGAACTCATTGTCATGTTCAAGAAACCAATTTGAAATGATTCGAGCTTTGTGACATGGTGCATTATCCTGCTGGAAGTAGCCATCAGAGGATGGGTACATGGTGGTCATAAAGGGATGGACATGGTCAGAAACAATGCTCAGGTAGGCCGTGGCATTTAAACGATGCCCAATTGGCACTAAGGGGCCTAAAGTGTGCCAAGAAAACATCCCCCACACCATTACACCACCACCACCAGCCTGCACAGTGGTAACAAGGCATGATGGATCCATGTTCTCATTCTGTTTACGCCAAATTCTGACTCTACCATTTGAATGTCTCAACAGAAATCGAGACTCATCAGACCAGGCAACATTTTTCCAGTCTTCAACTGTCCAATTTTGGTGAGCTCGTGTAAATTGTAGCCTCTTTTTCCTATTTGTAGTGGAGATGAGTGGTACCCGGTGGGGTCTTCTGCTGTTGTAGCCCATCCGCCTCAAGGTTGTGCGTGTTGTGGCTTCACAAATGCTTTGCTGCATACCTCGGTTGTAACGAGTGGTTATTTCAGTCAAAGTTGCTCTTCTATCAGCTTGAATCAGTCGGCCCATTCTCCTCTGACCTCTAGCATCAACAAGGCATTTTCGCCCACAGGACTGCCGCATACTGGATGTTTTTCCCTTTGCACACCATTCTTTGTAAACCCTAGAAATGGTTGTGCGTGAAAATCCCAGTAACTGAGCAGATTGTGAAATACTCAGACCGGCCCGTCTGGCAGCAACAACCATGCCACGCTCAAAATTGCTTAAATCACCTTTCTTTCCCATTCTGATATTCAGTTTGGAGTTCAGGGGATTGTCTTGACCAGGACCACACCCCTAAATCATTGAAGCAACTGCCATGTGATTGGTTGATTAGATAATTGCATTAATGAGAAATTGAACAGGTGTTCCTAATAATCCTTTAGGTGAGTGTACATGTAAATGCATGTGCATATGTGTTCAGACTCATCTTGAATTGAAAATCTCACTTCAGCCAGCTGACCAAAGTTGGCCCGCTGGGAGACTGATATTTTCAAGAAATGTGCTCCTAAGTTTGAACAGAAGGTAGTGTTTGTTATTATATTAGTCATATTAGTTAATATTAATTATGTTTGGTGAATTCACAGAGGGTGGTCAGTCACCAAAAGAGTTCAGCAGCTGCTGGCCCACTTCGAATGAGAAGTTCAAAGTCCACTGGGGTACATCTGCAGTCGGACGCCGGGGGGAAGCCCCAAAAAAAACCGAGTGGGTTACCATCTGTGCAAGGCGGTCATCAAGCAGCCAAAACTGTCACCGCCTTCGTGAGTCACACCGGAGAGACCATCGCATCACCGGCTCGTCCATCCATCTGTCGGCTGGGGAAGTCCACTCGAAGCTGACGAATGCATCCCCCGTCTCCCTCCACGGGGGGGGGGGGGGGCGCGTTCATCAGCTCCAAGCCGGCAGGGAGAGGGGTCACATGCCGCGAGCAAACCAGCTCATGATCTTTTAGAACCAACTTCTGTTCGGTAATCTCGCATGACCAGAAACGACATATTATGTGACAGGGACACTCAGTGCATCCTTACGATGACCACACTGCATCAAAACTGTAAGGGGACCAGGCTCACTAGGGACCAGAGGATTTGAGTAAAGAGAAGGGGACACCTCACCCCATCTATAATCAGCCAGACTCAGTAGCAACCACCCTAAAAACAAGAACCCTGAAAAGCAACTGTATCACCATTCAAATACTGCTCCACTTGTCTCGGTAATTCATCTCTCCCATGGCCCATCTAAGGGAGGACAACATGCAATATGGCCAGGTAGCGTTAAATAGTGGCAAAATACGCCTCATGTTCCCCTTGTTCGTGCCAGAAACTCTGTGTGCACAACTGCGAGCACTGGGAGAGAAGGCAGCTTAACGTTTTGGGAAGTGTGCATGTCCCCCCCGAACCTGGGGTGCTTATGGATCGCGATGGTAAACGCCGGGGAAAAGCTGGAAAATGCTTTTTGGCTTTTAGATGAACCGTGAGCCTGTGATTTGTTAGAGGACAACGTCGGCCGGCAATAGCAGCAGCATCTGGGACACAGCGTGAACGAGAAGCTTCAGATTTGCTATCCACTGCAGCGAATATACCCCGTATAGCCCTACTGAGAAATGTGGTCATATCCCTTTTAGAAAGATTGTATAAATATCACGGGCTAATCTGATTGGCTCCTTTAAACCAGACTGACCCCCTATCAAGGCTTGATTTCAGCAGACAAGCTAAGGAACTATTAATTATTGAGCATAACAGAATCGGGGTTCAAGACAGTAGCTTTTTTTTTTGTTCAGAATGCCATAAAATTGGACATAATTTGCAGCATGTTTATGAGAGGATATATAGGTCTGAGAGGCCAGATATTTTATGGGGGAGAGCATCCACATTTGGAGACAGTCAGATGAACTGATTAGTATACTGCATAAGTGGCGAACCGCCAGGCCCTCTACAGAAGCGATTTTTCTGGAAGAGAAGCGCTAGAAGACGACGGAGACTGAGCTCAGGGTGTCAGCATGGTTCTGGATTCCCGATGCTTGTGCCCGCCCCCGCTTGCACGTGACACTGCGCCAGGGAGCGCGGCGGTTTTTCACGCTGCCGCCTTTCCAACTCATCGCCAGATTCCTTGAATCCAGGTGCAACATTCAGCTCACATACTTGTGTACATCACAGAGACAGCTCACGCCATATGTGATCGTATTCACCGTGTGGTTAGGCGTCTCTGGTGTATAGTATGCAGTACTGTGCAAAAGTCTAAAGCAGCCAAAGAAAATGATGCTTAAATGATCTTCATGTTGGTGTAAAACTATGATATTATGTTTGTAAAAATGTGTCAGCTACCCCAGTGGGGATTAAGCGGTTACGATAATGGATGGATGGAAAATGTGTCAGCTTAGCCATTTCAAAACTATGGGGTTTGCTAAGGTCACTCCAGTATTTGCAGTTCCTCTGTCTTTTTTGACATGATCACTAGCACACATGTCTGGCTAATCAATACCTCCTTGAGCTATTTAACTAACTAACTAACTAACTAATTCAGCTGGTGGTGAAAATTAACAAGTGCATGGAATGACTGAGGTGTCCCTGAGGAGAGGTTCGAGAACCAAAGCGGTGGTGTCCACCAAGATATCAGTATCTTTTTGGAGAGCAGAAGAAATTCTTGTTAATTTTTCATGTTACTGCTAATTTGCATATGTTCATATATATATATACTCAGTGTCAAATTGTGCCTTTCTTCTGAGCAAATATGCACTTACTAGCCAGAGAAATAGCCTCAGACAATTTGCCTAAGTCTTTTGCGCAGTGCTGCATTTATCTGGATGACGAGGTAAGGCAGTGCTTCGTATTGCTGCAGAGTTACAGGATGCTAGGTTAAGGAAGTCTCCCATTTTAGCAAGGGTGTAGGTTTGGCTTCAGCATTGGTAGGGGTCAAATCAACCCCCAACCCCCGTCCCCCTAAACATACACACAGATGTACACGTGCACACACAGACATACACACTTCGTAATTTTAACTGAATACATAATTACTTGAATACATAGATTAATTAAGAATTACACCAGAACTGCAACCCTATTAAAATAACCAGACAACAGATCAGCCAAGAATTTGTATATTCAAAAGATTTATAAAATAAATATATTATAAAAAAGATGACAAAAATATCATTTTGATATCAAAATCAAAATTAAGCTAAAGATGCAATAATACATTATTTGGGAAAAGAAAAACTAAGCAACTAGGAGTATTTATATAACAAAATCATGAGGGCACTAGTGTTTCAGCATCGATAGGGACCAAACCAGCCCGAACCCCCTGCCCCACTACACACATACAGTACTCCTACAGTATGGGTGGGAACATGTCCCTACCATCCATATCCAAATCTATGACCGTGCTTTTTCGGCAGCCACCCCCTCCATCGTGCAGAGTCCGGGGGAGCCTGGAGCCGGTCGCAGCAAACGTAGGGCAGGAGGAAGGTGAAATACCAGCTTGTCACAAACTACACACACGCAAACACTGATCACACACTAGGGGCTGTTTACAGGCACTGAATCACCTAAACGAGGGGTTCCCTACCCAAATCAGGCTGCAGAACGCTGGGATTAAGGGGAAATCTCTGGTGAATTTCCAAAAATAATCAATATGTTTTCAAGCCATGCTTTATTTTTTGTTTTATTACTTTTTTTTATTATTTATTTATTTATTTTTTAACAGTTAAACTTATTGAACCTGTTATTAAATCTCCAGTTCTGTATATTGCGGGATTATCCCGTATTGAAAAATGCCCACCGCTCTGCAAATTATATTGTCATTTTACCGCCAAGGCCTCCCCCCTAGGTTGATAAGTTTTACCAGTTTGTGAAATTTTTGCACGACGTGCACCAGGCCATAGTCTTCAGAAGGCGAGGAACTCTTAATCTTAACCACATTTATAAAACCCACTCTGAAGACGAGCACACACTCTGAACACACACACAATGTCAGGGGGTGGGAATCAAACCACCAGACCTGAAGGTGCGAGTGAACAACACTGATGGACAATAAAATGCAGATGATTGTTAACTCCTGTCACCCAAGCATTTTATCCAGGTGGGGGACTGAGGGATGGAATCTGTTCTACAGCAGGGCTCCACTCCTGCCTTGCCGACGGAACAGACGCTCCTTCCCTGTGTCACCTGTTGTCACAGAGGAAACAGTTTGTGTTTATTGCTCAGAATTTCATCAGTTCAAAGCTGGAGCGGTCAAATACAGCGGCGCATTCGGCAAAGTTTCCGCAGGGGCCCACGGTCGCGGTCCACTGAGACGGAGGGAGGTCCTGGTTCACGCGTCTAATCGGGCCGTGGCTGAACCGTACACCGAGGCGATTACGATTATCACCCCGCGTTCCCTGACGCGCCTCCGCACGCTAAAAGCAAAATTAAATCCAAGCGAGGCGGTCCTGCTAATGTAATCAGCCACTTTGAAGTTTCGCTTCATATTCAGGCTCTTCTGTAGCATGCTCGGGATTTTAAAGCCGCAGGCTGACAATCACGTCCGCTAACCCTCTGGAACGTTCCGTCACGGTGTCCGCTCCGTGACGTGGGCCGCGTCGATGACACGTAGCCTCAGTGACATCGCCAGCCCAATGAGTATCCTGACCTCAGCTTGCATCCTAACATGCGACGGATGGTCCCCCCTACGTCTCTATGAGCTCGTTTGACGCTATGGTGTTATAACTAGCTGGCTCGCTCATTTGAATTTCAAATATTTTAAATAGCTCATTAGCATTAAGTTCAGCTATCGTCGGTACAGAGTGGGGCGCTGCGCATCTCGGCGGTAATCCACTCTAATTTGGTGGATCCGTCTTATCGGGGCTGAGTGGGGGAGGCTGCAGAGAGCACAGGAATCAGGCAAGAGGATAACAGACATCAAACGGAGCTTCTCGGGGCGGTGCCGTGCGGCTGGCGCGGCCAGGATGTGCCCCAGGCGTAATCTAACGACACGGGGCTGCCAGATACACACCGCGGGGAGGCTGTGTGCCAGGCAGGGGATTCTGGGAAGAATCGCTTCTGCAGGGTTACATGTGGATAAAGGGTGTGTGGGCCTCAGGGGTAAAGGTGAGTCTTCCTCTCAGACTGGAAGGCCACAGAACAAGCTACAGCAGCGCACAAGCCTGACAAGGAGGGGACAGCTGCAGTGGGGGACGCGGAAGGCGAACAGAGCCTTAACCTGATTTAATCTCTGCTTCCTAAAGCACCTATGACCTGAAATTTCATGTATCAACCCGGTAAACTAAGGAACAAGGGACCCCTTTTAAGCCTCAGTTGGTAGGAATCAAGCGGTAAAAACCCATCACGACTCGCAAAGCCTAATCATTCTTCAAAGAGCACTGGTCTCATTTCATGGCTATTTTTCCCTCTTAAGGAGCCATTATTGATGTCTAATAGGTTAATTGAGTTTGTATAGGACAGTTTCTATCAGAAGGTACGCTGAGCACTGTGACAGTGCTTTCAGAATTACTCAGTGACTCACTGAATGTCGTGCTGGCCTGCAATGCTCTCCCTGTCTCAGACAGAGGTGTTGGGTTTAGGATCAAGAGCTGTTTACCTCGAGAGGTGAGGCTGTTACCAATGCTCTGCTCTTCTGATCTCTGCTCAAGTCCAGGGGAGAGATTACTCAGTGTGAGTAACTGATTTCAACAGACTCATAATCCTTTCCAATGATTAATTATCGCATCATTAATGTGCCTCAAAATCTCACGCTCTCCAGAGAACTTGCTGGATTCAAACGATCACGCTCACTTAACCATAAACTACCGAAAGCCCTATGCTGAGGTGAAATCTTGTGGTCTGTGAACTTTCATCCGTTTGCCAATGATGACCCAAGTACAAGTATAAGCAGTACTGGAGCCTGAACTACACAACATCTTCCAAACTAAGCAAGAGCCAAATAAGATGAATATTCAATAGGCAGAAAGTGCACCATTACGAACATTCAGGGAACATGGAATGCAATCAGGCTTGTAAAGGAATTCCTGGAACAGATGGGTCTTGAGGCATTTCTTGAAGGTTGAGAGGGAATCTGATGACTGGATGTGGTTTGGCAACTCATTCCACCATTGGGGAACCACACAAGAGAACCATCTGGAATGAAATATCTCCACCATACAGCACTGATTTGCTGACCAAAGACTTAGGTCATAAAGAGCCTCTTTATGGAGATGGGTGCGGGTCCATTATCGCTCTGAAAACCAGCATCAAGTACTTGAACATCCGTATTTCCCAAATATGATCATGTAAATGCTAAATCCCTTTGGTTTTCAGTAATAGTTCCCGTTTTGATTAATGAATTATTCATTTAAAAAAATAATCCTGTCTCGATACTGCCCTTTCCCCTCACCTTTTGTGGCGCATAGACAATGGGACAAAAACTATGATATGCAAGCACATTATTTCCTGCTGGGGGCGATCTGCAACACCAGCGCTGCTTAATTATCGGGAGAATCAACATGCAAATGCAGCAGAAATGAGCACTGTTTTCATTGTTTTTTCTTTTTGCCTGATCTGAGATGGATAAAGACCTCGGAGCCGCAGAGGCTGGCTTGCATGCTGGAGAGCTCTTCTGACATTGCTTTGGATCCCCTATGGTCAGGACCATAAGAATGGCCAATATTCATACAGAAGGGCCAACCTTGTCATTAGCCAATGATATGCTTTGAATCAGTGAGTGACAAAGGAGAGGGGTCTCTGATGGCCAATGAGCTTTCATTCCAGGTCATTGCCCCTTTGGCCAAGCCCCTGAATACACCCCTGCCCACAATGCAGATTTACCTTAATCAGCACGATACACGGCTTCACACATTTAATACCTGATAACACTGGTTCCTAACCGTAACCCTAGGAAGGAATTTGGTGTGAAATTTGTGGTCATTGTTACCACTAGCGACAATCATCATTTAGCCGTGCTCAGCTTGGCCTTAAACATTAAATTCAGAGCAAACACAGCTGCACAAATCAGGCCGCTAATGACCTCAGACTGATTATGACACGAAGGTGATTGTTTGCTCTCTAATGTTATTATAAAGACAGGGGTCACTTACAGGTTGCAAAAACTCAAGCTGGGGATAGATTGCCCATAATTATTCTTTGACACGGTATGCACTAAATGACGGGAAATGTATGGGATGGATATTAAGTTAAGATTCACATTAAAAGAAGTCTGCCTTTGTCTTTAAGGATGTATGTCACCTTGCATGTACAGAAGTTGACAAGCTGGAATAAATAAAAATAACCGAGGCGTGCCGTGACATGTTCATGTTGTATTTTTGAGCTTTTGCTATTAAAAACCTTATCTGTTTCAGAACATGAAGAGATTGTTTTTATCCGATATCTGTGCTCGAAAAATTAAATGTCACAAGAGTGATGTGGCCGCTTAAAAATTTCTTCTCATTGCTAAACCCTGACACTCTCCCATCCATCCATCCATCTCTTTTATATTGCAAAGTCACAAACAGTGAGTTTCTGAGTGTTTTGCAAGACGAGCAAAATTTTTAAATAAATTTTAACTTGATAAACGAGCAAGGTCTTGCAATACGAGTATTACGTATACACTTTCTCTGCCGAGCGTCACGTGATCACAACTAAGCCGATGGTTCTCTCTCTCTCTCACTGCGAGATTGTGGGTAATTGCTTCACATGTTCGGTCCCAATCGGCGTGCCTCACTCGTATAGTCAAAATTTAGTAGAAAATCACCACCCAAATAAGGGCGTAGCAGTGCGAGTGCTGAATCTGTTTAACGACAATGCAATGTCCACATTTCCACGAAATTGAAAAGGAGGCAAAAGCCTGACAGGCTCCTTGTTAAAGTCGCACAAAAAGAAGAAGATTCCAGTGAGCCAACAGATAGCGGTGATTCTGTTAGTTATAGTGAAAGTCGCCCTACAAAATAATCCTCCTCTTCTCCTCTCTCTCACCTCCCTCACACCATCCACGATTCTTTTCAAAGGTAAAGTGCAGATTAATTTGTTTTATGTATTTTTACTTTATGTTTTGTATTAATCATTTTTATATGAATATTTTTGGGTTGTGGAATGAATCATCTGTTTCCATTATTTCTAATGGGAAAATTCGATATACGAGTGCTTGGATTATGCTCGCAATCCAAGGTTTTACTGTATATTTTTGGTCTATGTGTTTTTTGTTATGTGGTGTCTTGAATGATATGGAAAGGTAAATTCAATTTACATAAAATTTGACTTAGATCATAGTTTGTGAAACGGATTACTTACTTCAGTCGATAGCTGCCTGTATGTGACATTTCAACAAACACACACGTTCATATCTTTGTGTGGACTGTCCATTCATCTCTGTGGGAAGAACCCTAATCCCAGCATCGACAACCTAACTTACCTGGGAGCTGTAGGCTGGGGTGGGGGTGGGGGGGCTTAGTGGGCCATTTGAGCTAGTTTTTCAGGCCAATATAGAAACAAAAGGGAATTAAAAACAATGAAACATCAACAGTATACCAGTGGTAACAGCGGAAAAACTTACCAATCTGAGTGGGGGCAGGAATACCGTCGGTAATATTCACCAATCGGGGGGAGGGGGTATCACACTGGTGGATTGATAGGTCAAATTTTAGAAATTTAACTGTTCCCTCTTTTGTTAAGGTTAATCTTGAATTTTTGCATACGGTCGTTAATCGTGTCTCTTCATATCCGATTACAATTAATCTACGACTCTTGCAGGACAGTATCAAAAACATGGGAAATGTAATGTTAGGCTTGTATTTTTGCACCATTTTCTTCTGCTACTTTGTCAGTTCACTTGGCAGTGAAGCAACCTACCACTAGACTCCAGTGTTTATAAGGAAGCTGGGTAGTGGGAATAGTCCATTACAGCTTGGATGGGGGAACTTTGTCTTAAAAAGTATCACTAAAAATGCAAATAACAGACATCTTGCTGTAATTTAAACAATCACTTATATTATCCATAAATGTAACTTCTGGAAATTCTATCTTCATGGGGCTCCTAGTTGTCGGGGCCCCAGGCGGCTGCCTACCCTTGCATTATGGGAAGTCCACCCCTGCCTTAACCCCTACCCAGCCCTAACCTTAACCATAAGTACCCAAACATTTTTAGATTCATGATTGCAGTCGTGGATTTTTATGAGATTGAGTTTCCCCTTGTGGGAACTGAAAAAAATTCTCCCCACAACATCAACATAACAAATTTTTTAATACATTAATATATACATAACCCATAGACATACACACACAAGTCAAGGGAGGGATCAGACCCACAATCCCTGAGACAGAAGGCCACAGTGCTCCCGCTAAGCCACCTCACTTTGAAATTCAATTGGGTTCAAATTCAAGGGGACATGCCACTTATGTTGTGTGGATGTGTACGCATACCAATCAGGTGTAAGGGAGTCACAGCCCCTGCCCTATGAGGAGTGTCTGTACAGTCACATGATGCACTCTTCCTTTTGTAATCCACAGGAGTCATATGTTCTAATGTTCACATTCTAATATAACACACCACAATTGTGTTTTTTTCTTTCAAAGCATGTTATTTTCAGTTTTGGGGAGTTTCACCAAAATATATCCAGAAAGGCTGCAGGTAAATGAGTTTAAAATTCTTTCCTTCTTCCCACCTCGCTAGAGGCAATTTATCATGTCACTTTGTCTAGAACAAGCTTAATATTCACAGAGATGTACATTGTAATCTGGTGCTGCATTGAAATGGATTTTGAACTTTAGTGATTTGGGAAATATTCATTGGGTAACCTCTCATTTCATTTTTCTCTGTGCGTTAAACACTGACAGTTCACTAGTTCGTTTCATGTTTGATTTATTGGAGTTTAATCCACAGGACTGTAATATATATGGCTAAGGGAGGAGATGGTGCAGCAGCTCAGCCTGCCTGATGACGAGACAGATACGCAAAGGCCCCTGCTTCCTGATCTGTTAGCAGGCAAACTAATCTCCTCACTTTTTATTTTTTCCAAGCTGAAATGCAGGTATCCATGTGACGTACTGTCATGCAAGTAAATAGGAAAAAGGAATAAACGGTTTTGATTTTAGTCATATAGCACGAGCCTAGTTAGAAAAACCACTCTGACTCCATACTGAATTGTAATTTGCCAAAAATCCAACACTATTAAAAGGCACATTTTAAACAAAATAGGTTATATTCGTTTCAGTTTATTATCCAATGTTTTCTTTTTTCCCCAAACTAAATGCCTGTTATTTTGTGTGTGTATGTGCGTGTGTGTGTGTGCGCTCGAAGCTAGTGATTAGGAGCTAGCAACGTGCAACACATTTGGGGTGTCACAAAAAGAGACGTTTCACTACAGGATGAGAAATCTGTTCTCGGATTTGGCTTTAAAGGGTTATATTTTATATTGCATCATTTTCAGCACATCCCATAAAGGGGAACGGTTTTATATTCTCGTTCCTGTCTTTCATAACCACAGCCGTGTGCTGTGAAGGACCTCTGTTTTGATTAGTATTCCTCGGTACCTTTTCTTTCTGATTGCTAGCAAACCCGAGCTATAGATAGTTGTCATAGTAACGTGTTGTACAGAAAACACTTAACCGCGTGCACCACACTAGTCAGACACTTACCGTCTTTGAAAGGACAGTTCGTTACATTGGGGGATTACCGCCATCTTCGGCCGAAAATGTCTTGAGATGAATATTCGGGAGCCGAAATGCATCACAGCGCAAATGGAAATTAGCTTGGTAACAAGAGATACATTAAGTTTAAGGCACACGGCGTGGGAAGAGACGTAGCATAACCAGCTGTCAGGGCGGCTTTTTGGGATATAGCGTTGAGGTAGATTATCTGTCACGGAGCACGCGTCAGCGACTGTCAGGGAGTGTGCCAGTCCGCTAACGGCTGGATGAGTCAACATCTGTTCTGCAGCCGTGTGTGTATAATTAAGGGAAGTGTAACACGGGCTGGCGTTTGGTGCTGACGTTCGGTCGACGCCGTCCCGGATCAGGTATGGATCGGTGAGGACTGAGGAGATCAGATTGGGAAGGTGGGCAGCCCAGGAGATAAGTATCTGCTCTTGTGACAGGTTCCAGCAGGGGCATATACAGGGTGGGGCTTGGGGCCCTGGCCCCAGCTGAAACCTGATTGGCCCTACTGTGTCCCTTCCCCTATCATTCACCAGTTCAAAACAGCCCCTCATATGCCTCCCACCATAACAAAACCCTAGAATTTCCCATGGGTTCTGCTGTTGGACGGTTGAGTCTTGAGGAGTTGAGAACCCAGAGGAAAACTCTAGAAAAAGGCCACCAGATTGCATACATTCTGGAATCATCTCTGGCGTGGTCAAAGACAGTAGTTTTGTTGAGTTTCATTATCCACCTCATGTGGTGTCTCTTATTAGCTAAAACGGCCTTTTCATGACATCTCAGCCAGACTGGGGTCAAAGGTCAAGGGTTTCTATATAAATGGAGATGAAATGAAGAAATTGGGGCCTGAACCTGCGGTACGAGAGTGTGCGTTCACCTTCCGTATTAAGGCTCATCTATGATGCGGACGCCATGATATGTGGTTCTGTCTATGAGACGGGTTATCCTGTCAGTCTACACACGTCAAGATGTCGATCTTTCTGTCACTGTGGCGAGTAAAAATTGTTTTAATATTTGTATTGGCAGTGAAACAATTGAGGAACAGCCAATGCAGAAAGAAAATGCTTCCACTGTGCACAGGATTGAGAGCATTCGCAAGAGATTCGTTGAGGACAAGTTTGTCTGATCCATATTATATGTCGGCCCATCCGTTTTCGATAAAAGCTTATCCAGTCTGAGTCCTGGAGATACAGAAGATCAGGGTATGAGGCTGGATACATGGAGGCTAGTCCATCAAAAGGGAGTCAGACTCACACACGTTATCACACCCGGAAAGTGTCTTCAGCTTACCTGAGCTGCTTTGTCCTTGGCCTGAGCAGACTCCAGTTCCTAAACAGAGAGACACCACTCACAATGGCCTGTGAACCCTAAAATCAGGAAGGGAACTCATTACCACCCTTCTCATGTTTATGGCGCAGCTAATAGCTAACTTTATGTTCTTTATGGGATTCTGTCACCATCCACCACCGCAGTGATACACCGGAGAGGCTGACCTCCTTATTTGTGGGTAGAATTTTATTCACAAGCAATACAATAGTTGAAATTTCAAGCTGTCTTCCAGCATTTTTATAACCCAAGATAGTTGTCTTGCTGTTGGAACATTAAACGTGAGCTCATAATTGTTGTTCAGGGGGCTTTGCTCGTGTTCCCTTGTTCACAGTCTCTAGAAATCTTAGGTCCGTGTTCCACTTTAGTTACAGCCGCTCACTGACATTTGAAAAACCGGCCTCATCCGGTACTTTCAGAGACACTGAATTCATTAATAGTGACAAGGAATCAACATACGTTTCTTTACTGTTAAACGTACCCCACCCCACCCCCCTACCCCATACCTCAAGGGAGACCCCATATCCATTTGCGGCTGTCCATGGGATATGCCCGTCATTTTCACCCAGTGACGGCATGACATTTAATTTAGCGCCCGGACCCCAGATAATACAAACACGCTGCTTCATCAGCAACGTGCAATTAGGACCATGTATTCAGCTGGTTCTCCGGGCCGGCGTAATAAATCGTTTACCAACATAAAAAAGACAAAGCCCCCTTTTTAATAAAAAATGTATATTTCATAAAAGTCTTACATCATAGTCACCATTATGATCTATTCTACTAGGTTTTCTCCATTATAAACATCACGTGTGGCATGTCTAATTTTGCCTATTTATTTAATACAGCACACAAGGTATTGCTTGGGACCACGAGGATATTTCCACTATTCTTTACATATATAACAGCCAATAAGGGACAACACTTTCACCTGCCCTTGGTTCTGTTTGTTCATTGGATAACAGCCAATACCCAGCAACTCGAGCCACGTGCTGAGCGATAATCCCTGTGATGCTTGTTAATATAGTCACTGTAGACCACTTCTCCATTAACGTTGGCTTATGGAACGTCTGCCTCTTGCCATTAGAGACCCCCCTCCAAAACACAATCTTGCAGTGTTCCAGAACATCAGTGTCGGGGCAAGAAATGCATATTTAGGGACTTGCGTGCTTTGTGCTTTCCCCATTTGCTTTTGTCCAATCTCAAGTCTTTTTTTTTTTTGCAAGAAATCCACACACTTATAACTGAAAGGTATGTTTCTTTATATGGAGTTGTTGGACACCTCTAAAACTGTGGCCTTCACTTGGACCACGCTGGCTGGCCCCTTAGTAGAGTCCCAAAATCTCCTCTGTAGGAAGGGCGATTCAGCCAGGGGATTCAGCAAGGTCTTAGACTCCGATTTCCTCAACTCTCCAGACATGAGACGGTTCTTCATCATCACGCAGATGAGCAAACAGGCAACGGATACCATGGCCAAAAGAACAGCAGGGGACATGATGGCAGCAGCATCCTGCCACTCCGAGTTCATCGCCGCAGGCTCTATTCCCTTTGTGGTGACGTCGACACATTTTCCGTGTCTCCTGTAGCGGATGCTGGGAATGTCCACGCACACCTTATACTGTGTGGAGGGCTCTAGGTGTGTTAGATTGTATGCCTTCACATTGGATGGGACCCTCACTGTGAAGACCAGGGTGGGTCTGCTTTGCGTTGCAGTCGTGGACCACTTAACGTTTGCAGCCAGGCTGCCGAGAGATGCCTTCCAAGATACTAGGACGGAGTTTGGCATCACAGATTCAACCTTTAAGATCAAGGACCCATTTTTTGGCTGTGGAAAGTAACCATCGACCTCCACAGAGACTGATTTGAGGTCCGCACCAACAAAGTTATGCGCAACACATGTGTATAATCCGGCTTCACGTTCCGTGATGTCATAGATGTCAAACGTGCCCTCCGGATGCACGTAGTACTTCTTGGAGAAGGTGCTGGGTAGGACCCGATTTCCTGAGGGTGTGACCCAGTAGATGGCAGGCTCAGGCTCAGCAAATGCCCGGCAGTGAAGAGACAGTGAACTCCCCTTGCGTGCTTGGACTATCCCTGGGAGGCTCCCGGGAGAGATGAGTGGCAGGCATACCTCCGTCATCTCACGGATGTGCACCTGCCGAACTTGCCGACCCTCCAGCTCGGGCGGCTCCACACAGAACAAGGATTCTGGCTCCATGAAACGAATGGCCGTCCTGTTTGCGTTCATCCAGCGGACAACGCAGTCACAGCGGATGGGGTTGCTGTGCAGACTCACCTCCCGGAGGTTGGGTAGAGACTCCACAGTGACACGATGCAAGGCACTCAGGGCGTTGCTGTTCACCATGAGTGTCTCCAGCTGGGGTAGCCTGTGAAAAGCATTTGGATGGATGTAGGACAGCTTGGGGTTGTTTGTTGCCTCAATTTTGGTCAGTTCTGGCAAATTGCTAAGGGCAAAGCTGTCGATGGACACAAGCTCAGGCATGCTGTTAATGCCCAGCTCCTTGAGGTGCAGCATGTCCACGAAGTCCCCTCTCTGTATCCTCTGAATGGGATTTTTGTTGAGGTCCAGAAACTTGAGACTCTGAACCTTCTTCAGGGCAGTGCGCGGAACTCTGGCAAAAGTGTTGTCATAAAACGAGATGCTCTCAAGCTGCTCAAGGCCGACCAGCGCATTGTCAGGTATGTCTGATAGGTTCATTCTGGCCAGGACCAGGCTTCGGAGGTTAGCGAGCGGCCTAAAGTTCATGTCCTCGATCTTGGCAACCGGGTTTTCTCCAATCATGAGGATTTCCAGTCGTGGTGTGGCTTCAAACCATTCACTGCTGATAGCCTCCAGCCGATTAGAGTTTAGGTGGAGTCGCAACAGGTTTTTCAGCCCCAGAAATGCCCCAGGCACAATAATGGAAATCTTGTTGTGGTTGATGTAGAGCTCTTGGAGGTCAGTTAGCTCAGAGAAGCAGCTGTCCGGAAGAACATGAATCCAGTTCTCCTCCATGTGCAGTGACAAAAGCTGGTGAAGTTGGCCCAAGTTTACATCCCCAATGGCGGACAGATTGTTCTGAGACACATCTATCTCTGTGAGGTTAGCCAGGTATTCCAGGGACCTTTCGATTTTAGCAATGTTGTTAGTCTGTAGCAGTAATACCTGTGTGTCCGCTGGTAATTTTTCTGGTAGGACAGAGAGTCCTAAATCATTACAGTCAACAGTAGGGGCTTCCATATAAACAGAGTTTGGGGAGAACCATGGTCTGATTTCACAAACACATGACTGGGGACAGCTGGCTTCTTCCTCTGTTGCAGGAAGTACAGTAGTCATAGCGACTCCCATAATGAGACAGAACACAAATGCCACGTCCTTCATTTTGGCCCCGTTTTTCCTTAGCTTGTAACTGGTGCTTAGAGAATCAACGGTTGTTACCGTTAACTTCAGGAAGAGGGGAGCCATTTTTTACCGAGGCGATGCCACAGACATTTCCCCCTGATCAGTGTCCCAGTCAGCGGTGCCGTTTTCCTCGGCTGAGCGGAGAAACCTTTCAGCGGTCTCACATGAGGTTGTCATGCACGGTGGATTCATGAAGGTCGTCTCGTCCTTCAAGGAGCAGAGGCAGCGAGCCCATGGATGAGCCAAGTGCAAGAGCTTCTCTGAACTGGATTAATTGCTGAGGCTTCTGTCATTAGTATCTTCTATCACTTGTCCATCTGATTTGAGAGGAAAAAAAAACAAAGAAAACAAAGATATGAATGCATTTCATTGCAGAATGGAAGGATTACTGACAGTCACACTTTGAACGTTTGAACTTTTCAGTTTACTTCAAAGTACATGAATGCAAAAGCTAGCAGCAGTCAAGACTGCCTCATATAGAATAATTTTACATGAACCTGGATTTATCAAAAGGAGATTTTTAAAATATGTAACAAAGATTTATTGTTATACTCAGCATGAGCTAGTGATCTTTGAATGACTGCTTTCTAAAGGGAAAATTCTGGAACAGTGCCTCTTCCCAGTCCCTAAACCCAAAGCCGCTCGCACCTTCTGCAAATTTTACAGCTCTCGGTAAGATGCTAGCAGCCTCAGCCCTGAGGAACCGGGCCAAATTGATTCAGTTGGCAGCACAGGACAGTCGAGTGATCAGGCAGAGGGTTCCGGCTGAACTCCCCCGCCCCCCCCATGGACCAGGGATGTGAACCAGTGCCCTGGAACAAGATGTCCCAGTCTCGTGTGCAGTGGTTTAGATCCATCTGGCTCCTTTTTCCATTAGCCTTGATTGGGCAGTTGTCAAATCAATCATCTGGATGTCATATGTCTATTTACCAGATATGAAAAGAAGTGGAAAAAAGGCCTTGACATTTTTTTTCTCCCCACTTAAAAAAATTAAGCCTTTGTGTCCTCCTTCCCAAAAATATATTATTTTATTAGCTATTTCTTTACATTTTAAAATGTACACAACGGATAAACAGTAAATATAGCTAATAACACCTTAGGTTTTCAAATAAAGGTGGCTCTCGACTTACATAAATCTGGTCTATATCTGAGATACATGGAGTTTACAGAAGCATTTGATGCACTTATTTATTTTATATGTGTTCTTTAGTGCATGTAACTAGTGTATTTTTGGCTTGTGTGTGCATGTTTTTTTTTGTTAGGTGTGTTGGATGATTTGGAAACATAAACCCAGCTTGGGTAATGTTTGACTTACATTTCAGTTACTTTTTTTGTAGAAACATAATTCTATATCTGTACATAAATGTGGCAATGGGAAGCATATCTGAAGGGAAAAAACTGAGCAATGTGAATTCACAGAAATCAGAGGATGGGCTCGGTCAAGGCTGGTTGATACAGGGCACAGCTTGCGTGAAGACCAGCATGCTGAGGGTTGCCCGCCAGGATCAGGGCTAGCAAAAGGTTACTTTGATGCCCAGCTGGGGTCTATTTTGATCTGGGACCCTGACTGAGGTCTTTATGATCCTCAGCCAAAATCAGCCACAGCAGTATATGAGAACTGCTTTAATCCAGGTAACGTAGTTTGGGGAGAAATTAAAATAAATTATCCAAAAAATCTCTTTATTTTAGGCTTCATAAAACAACACCAGGGTGTGCTAGGAAAAAAGCAGAATTGCTGGTGATTACCTGACCGGCTGTACAAAGGTTGTGATGGATCCCTCTGTTTATTTGGCTCCCATTCACCAGCTATCATACGACATTCTTAGTTTTGTGTTAATTAAAAATGTTTGTTTTAACATTATGATTTCTGTACAGTAGTAAGGATGGTACACATTACTATGGTGTATGGAACAGTCTGTCTGGTGGTACAAAACCACTTTAAAAGGGTTATGGGATTATCATTCATAGAAAATAGTCTAAAATTTGATGATCCTTCAAAGGCCCAATCCCAGGAAAATCATAGTATAGTCTGATATTTCTATTAAAGGTACACTAATGTTGGCGGGCAAAGGTGGACACACAACCAACAAATACAATTTTGGGGTCTTTTCTGATAGAATCCACAAAGGGATTTTTACATTTTATTTACATAAAAGAAAATTAACACAAAATATCCATAGCCAGTGCTCTCTGTTATACCCAAAATTGTGGAGGTATAAGGCTAACCGAAACATAAATTTTCCATCCAAATAAAATCAAATGTATGACCGTACAGACTACAGGTCAAACACACATACCCGGTCCAGTATTCACATTAACTGGAAATGGTAACCAAAACCCATAAAACCAACAAAAACAGTGGTGGTGATACTGAAAAAATAGAAAACCAAAAAAACACATTACATCACCACCGTACACTTATGCATACATCCATACAATTTGTATACATTCTCAATTACCCATTTAAAACTTTTCCTCCACTTACCCACAAATCACATCTGTTACAGCTCTGGCACGAGTCCTCTGCACCAGGCCTCTACTCATGGCTAAAAGGACCATCATGGCATACACTTATTTATGAAATATGATTTCCTTGGTACATTTTACCGGCCGTAACATTTCACGCATTTCACAACCTAAGCAAATACTGCATCTACCTAGGTAAAAATGTATTCCTAACGCACAGATTTCCACACGTGTTATCCACATGTCCCTTCAGTATTTCTAACTCGCCACCATTTCAGTCAAACTAGCTCATATAATGAAATCTTCCTGGATGAGACTTTATTTAGATGACTATTTCCCTGTTTTTATTAAAAAAGTATATAAACTCACCCGAGGATTAAATCCGATTCCTGTAGACACCTGCCTCAGGTCGCCCGCAGTCTCACCGTTAGCCTCAATATGCCCAGAATGCAGTACGGTTTGCAACTACCGATCACCAAACAGTATCGCGGTAGTTCGCGGGCTCTTAAAGGAGACACCACCCGTTAATGCTACCACTTAACCATGCAGCATTACTATGACCCGGTTACACTAACTTAGTCGATTAGGCAACCCATCCCTTTAAGATCTTCGTTTTATTGATTTTTTATTGTTCCATAATTTTCCCCAGTGATACAAAATTCAGTACCCAACAAGAAAAAACACTGGTTGCCCCTCCAAAGGGTTTGAAGTAAACAAACAGATGAACAAACAACTGAACACACAAGCATCCCATTGGTTGCGCTACAGTAACCATGTGGCAGTTGTTGCGGCCAAAAGGATTCCTGTATTATTGATGAAGGACAAGGAGTAGAGCGCCATATTGCTATACAATCATTCCACGAGTGCTGCTATACCGCAGGTGCAATCATACCATGACCACCGCCATACCACGAGCACCGCGCCTCCAGGGAATCGCTTCAGTCGGCAGTCTCCATTGACGCTCTGATTAATGTCTTGACTTTGAGTGCCAAAATGCTCCCTTGCTCTTGGGGGATAACACCGACAAACCCATTAGATGGAATCTTCTAGCATTACGGGTGTGGCAAGCGAGCTAAATTCGGAGGAGAAGCATCATTTCCTGTCCTTGGTCTCCTGCTGTACGTGTCATGTTCCTCTGGGTACTCGGGTCTCCACAGTCCACCCAAAGTGCCGTGGTTTAGGTGGATTAGAGAACCTAAACAGCCCAGAGTGTGTGACTGTGTGTGAGCTTGTCCTGAACCCCAATGGTGTCCTTTCCATTCGTTCCTTTATACCCTGTGCCCCCTGGGATAGGCTGCAGAATCTGTAGTGGATAAAACCATTATGGAGGATGGATGGACTAAAATATCTGTTTAAAATTGCAGACCTCTGTGCTGTTCATCAGATCATTTTTGTAAACCTTTGCTCCCTTAATGTGCCTGCAGTTAGGGGCTAATTTAGCCCTAAAGATTAGCAGTTAAATGAAGAAATATTTACCAGCATAGCTTCTCTTAACAAACAATTCTAGCGTAGCTTCTTTTAGCAAATGGTACTAGCATAGTTTCCCGTAGCAGATCGTGCTAGCCTAGCTTCCCTTAGCAGATGGTACTTGTGAAGCTTCCCTTAGCAAACATGTGGCCTAGTGACGTGTCAGTAGTACATGTTCGTACATCACCACATATCTGGGTTGGGGGTGGGGGGGGGGATGTGACCCCTGTTCCTTAGAGATAAACAGTTTCTCTTGGCCGGAACTCTGGCTGAGATGAGGGCCGGAGCAGAGGATAGCGGCATGCCGCGAGCTCCTTCTCTCCCCCCCGCTCGGCTCTCTGCCTCACAGCGCAAAGCCAGAGCGCTTGCTCCTCGGACGAGGACGCCGGGGCACTCGGCCGTGGGGGAAGCCAAGCTGGCTGTCACGGTGGGTGGAGGAGCTTATGGCAGCGCCGGGCCGCGCCTGCCTACAACAAGCGGGGGTGCCTGTCTGCACTAATTCAAAACAGGATATGCCACTCACGGGTGCTTTGTTTGCGTGCCATTGTGGGCAGGTGAAGATGAAGTCAGATGAACAAGGAGAGGATGGCTGTTAGGGCTGAAGGACTCTGTGTGTGTGTGTGGTGGTGGTGGGGGGGGGGGGTTATGTATATATTACATTGTGGGGACATTTGGTCCCCGCAATGTGATAAAAACCTGTTATTTTGACATTGTGGTGACTGTTTTTTCGGTCCCCACAAGGGGAAATTCAATTTTATAAAAATCTGTGACTGCAATCAAACACCTAAAATACAAGACTTTCGGGGCTGCATAGGGGTTAGGGTCTTGTGTGTGTTGCTGGATATTTCTCCCTGTGTTTACATGGATTTCACCCCAGTGCTCCAGTTTCCTCTAGTGGCCATTATAGTAAATGATGTCGCTAGATTACCCTTAGCCATGTGAGTGTGATTGCATGCATGTCCTGGGATGGACTGGCATCCTGCCCGGCTGCCCCCTGCCGTGTGTCCTGTGCTTCCTGGGACAGCCTCCCTTCTTGCCATGACCCTGGGCTGGATTCGCAGTTATGGGAGATGGATGGATGGATTAAAGGCAGCATGCTGTCGCTTCAGGGAACATCTCAGGCTTCCAGAATGAACATCTTACATCTTTGGCTCGGTCTTGGTCTCCTGGTCCCAGTCGTCTGCTTAACCTAACCCTTCTGACTTCATTAGGACGGTGCGTCATCAAGCAAATTTATATATCCAGACGTTTGTGTTTCTCCCTGGTACTGATATATGTGGGTCTTAGTTTAGCTGCTATTTTTCACAGCAAAAATCCCTGTATCTCCATTCTGAACAAGGTGGTCAAAACAAATATGCTGTAAGTTCTGTTCTCAAGCATCCTTGCTCCTCTTTTTATCGTGAACCCCAAAAAAACCCACCTGAACCTTCCGGAAACATTAGTATATCCATACTTATAGTATACATAAAGTATATAACATATGTTGCATGACATTGGGTAACCATTATTATGGCTTCACATGAGTCTCTTTTTAATTGGTGTCCAGCCAACCTGAAAACTTCTTTTTCGCTAAATCTCCGTTTTAAGCGCTTTGGGACAGCTGTGTCAGGAAGGGCACTGGGTAAAGATTAATCAAATCACTCGAGGTCAATTCACGTGAAGGGGCTCCAACTGGGAGCGGCTGTGCATGTCTGCAGGGGGCACTGTGGTCTACGGAGGCAGCTGCTGCCGGTTCTGGAGGAGCATCACCGTTTTTTTTGTCCACACAGATGTGGGGCCTGATACATTTGTGGCGATGGCAACGCCATTACTGCTGCTGCCGATGTCGGCGTGACAACAACAGGAAGGACACAGCGCGAGATGCGACACTGCACCACTTTGCACTGCACTGCACTTGCTCGAAGGTCACTGGCAAATGCAGCTTTTTTGTTTGTTTTCAGGTTCTGTTGGAATGTGGAAAGACCACATTTTTATGTTGTGATCCACCAGCTGTTTAAAAATACAAAAAAAAAAACACATGTCATTTATAGCCCCGCCCACTCAATAAAATGCAGTGAACTCTCCGTAACCCACCTCACACAACACTCTTCACTTCCACATCTATTATGGTAATGTGTGCATATCCGCTAATTATCACGTCATCCATTTTTCTGGTAGGGGTGTAGCTGACACTGTTTTTGCATCCGATCCCGAAGCTTGTAGCGCATATTTGTAAAATGTACTTGTTTTTGACACAAATGAGCTAGGGGAGGGGGCATGTAAAAACCTCGACACTCATCACTGATGCAATAAATGTTGATTTTCTGTAACGTGAAAAAAACAAGGGAAGCAAAAATATAATTAAAAAGTGATATATTCTTTTTTAGCTTTAGTGATGCAGGGATTCCATTGCTTATATGTCATCATCGCTTTGCAAGCAGAGAAATGCTGATTACACAATGAATTGCCTTTTCGTTTTCCTGGAATGGATCATAGACACTGTCTTTCATCTTCAAGCCGAGCTTCTGGTGAAGGTTTGTAGATCCTTCAATTTTACAGAGGTTATGGATCTGGGATATGATGAGTTTTGTGGCACATTCATTCCGATGACAACATAGCGTGTTCTGCCTGAACTTTTACTTGAGACGCATCCCGTCAACTCTTTTGTAACCTAAGAATGCAGTGAACTTTAAGGCACCTTGAAAGCTCTGAAATGGAGACAAGTGGCCCTAGTTGGGAAAACAGTAAAATCCAAAAAGAATTGCCTGTATTTATGACATGGGGGAAAAAAAGCTGCAGACAGCTCATCTGAGCCGCTAAGAATTTAAACCCTTTCAGAGGGAATCTGGTTCTAAAGACTGAGTTCTCCTGGCTTCAGACTGCCCCATTAAAGTGGTTCAAAGTGCATTTTTGTGCATTTTCCTACAAAGTCAGGAGAGGTGACCAGTGTGCAAAGGGCTCCTTATCACACTGTAACGACTGATGGCGTGACCCGCCCTCCCACTCCTGGAATACAGGGCTCTGGGAAAACGCGGCCCTAACGTGACGTCGAAAACACTAATGGAGCACCATTCAGGCTGAATGGATGTACCACTTATTGTTACTTTAGCAGTGCAGGGCAAAAACAAAGTCCTGGGTTCTTCGCTGTCCAGCAAATTATGATATGAAAAAGATGGGCCACATGTTTTACAGTCTGGTGGGGACAAGTAACTATTACAGAACCAAACTTTCACCCAATAACTTCTCAGCATCATTTCTGAGCACATGTTCACCTCTCCCGTCTTAGTGGATCGGCAGAACACACGTCTTGCCCAACTTGCTCCATATTCCAGACAACTCATATTAATTGTTTCAGCCTGATCAGAAATTGCGAATCAGACTGGAATATGTCGAAATCAATTCTGCTGTTTTATGAGCCTGCAAAATTAGTTAAATCTCCATTAAATGCCAAGCGCCCCAAGAGGCAAACATGTCATAATAATTATGTGTATGTGCCCAGTAGCTTGTGTGTCCATTCAAGAGAAAAACGTCTAAATTATGATTCTGTCGTTCACGCGGCGAGGGCACATTTGATCACCAGTCAACCAAGCAGATAGTCTGGTAGATGTGAACAATTGCAAATCATCTGCTTCAAATGACTGTCTGTAATTGTAGGAATTCTAGAACTCTTGCAAAAGACAATTGAGTAAATTCATCCATCCATCTTCAAACTCATTGTGCGCTGAAGGGTCATTGGGTTAGACTGGAGCCTATCCTGGGAATATAGGACACCAATTGATCTTATGGTAACTACACATAACCCACGCAGCGGGACCATGCAAACTCCACACACTAATGTGGGCGGGATTCAAATCCCCCAGCCCCCTGAGGTGTGAGGCAACAGTGCTGCCCACTGTAACCCTGCCTAGCTAACTTTAGCTACTGAGCAACTTTACCTAAGTTTTAAAAAAAAAAAGACGAGTTGCAAATGTGAAAAACAGCTTATAGAAGAGGTGATATCTTACGTAAGCCTTGAGTGTTTCTGCAGAGACACGTAGGTAACACTAGAAGAGCAAATGAGACCCACAGATGAATGACCTGCATCACACCCTCATCACGGCACCACTATGGCAGAAGCGTGGTATTCGACAGCGATGGAATAGTCACTGATGCAACTGGGCTCTGCCTATGGTGCATCACAAGTGGGAGCGTCGTGTACCTGTAAAATTAGCATGTGTTGCTGCTTAGCACATGGGTCCTTGCAGTTCGGGGTAAATCAATCAAGAGTTTGCTTCGCCTGCTTGGCGCCTTTTGCACTAATCCGCTAACAGCTTCGCCTTGGACACGGTGGATTGCTAACATGCTAATATATGATGATATATTCGTAGGCGCGGTGGCTAAGCGGTGAGCCCTGCAGCCTCACACCTCCAGGGATAGGCATGTAATCCTGCCCCAGATCTCTGTGTGCAAACTGCTCTCCCCGTATTTGCTCAGGTTTCCCAAATGCCATGTAGGTGAACCGGTATCTCTGAATTGGCCACAGGGTGGGATGTGCGATGGGCGGGCATCCTGGCAAGGACGTCCCCTGTTTCCTGCCCTGTTTCCTGGGATGGGTTCCAGGTCTCCTGTGACCCACTGCTGGATAAGCACTTATGGGAGATGCATGGATGGATGGATTAAAAGCCGTATTAAGAGGCTATGGTAGACAAACAGGTAGATTATAACCTATGGAGTTTACAGTTTACAGAGGGCAAAATGTAATATTATTCTCGTTCGTTAGGATTTCATGCAGCGTGTATGTCAAGCAGATTGAATCTGAGGAGGCAGTCTGATAGCAGTCTGGGGAGGCAATGGATAGCACCCCATGCCCCTCCTCCCTCGAGGGATTCATCTTAACCATCTGCAGCTGAGGTGGCTATGAGCTGGAGGTGATGAGGAGCTGAGATCACCTAATGGCACCTTGGTGACCCCAATGTGCCATTAGGTATTTAATTTTTTTCCATGCCCCCATGAAGCAATAGTGGTTTGACTGGTTTTCCCTGCTTGCGTGGGAATCGTCCTTCCGGATTCATTTCAGGAAGGTCACTTAGCCAGCATGCTAAACGGACTCAACGTACGGATGCAAACAAGGACTGTGCTCGTCTTAGATCTACGTCCCGAGGAATGGTCTGAAGATGGAAAATGACAGATCTTAATCACGGCAATAAGAATGGCTGAGTGAAGAGGAATGAAGTGTGATCTAGGCACAGCAAGGCAGTGCGCTATCCTTCCTGCTAGGACACGCAGCAGGGCAGATGGCAGAGCGGTGATTATGCTCTCGGACTCCCCAGAGGGGGCTCTCTGCTTTTGTACCCTTGGGCAAAATAAATTATGCTAAGTCTCTTTAGCAAAACGCTAAAGAGATTTGTACAAGCATGCGATACCATACATACAGACTGCAAGTATCTTGGGATAAAATCATCCACTCGGAAGCTGAACGGTCGCTGTCATTCAATAAAAGTGTCGTGGTAGACGGACTGTCAACAACGTGCGATTTTTACGACACACGGTGTGCCGCTGCCCCAACCGCTGTTCCCGCTACAATCGGAATCCTCCGTCAGAATAACCTGAGAGGGTGTTTTTTTTCCCATATGGGAAGAGAATTCGGACCTGAAAATGAAACGTAATCAAATTTCCCCATAAAACTACAAGCGTGAGTATATTATTGGAACTACATAATCGTAAATCACGCACGCATACACACATATTATTATATTAAAGGAAGAAAACTAGGTGTTAATAGTTTGGTGATTAAATCTAAAAAAGATCCACAAAAAGTTACCCTGAAGAAATTATTCACACTCACAATAAATAATCGAGAGATTGTTATTATATGTTTTTAACTTGCAAGCGCTTATTCTTTATGCAGTGTTAGTCCTTAGGTAGCAGAAACCTTGGAGAAAAAATGTAATGTTTTGATATCATGACTCCTCCAATTATGCAGGACCTTCTGCGTAAAGCCAAGCTTACCTTTTTATTTTCATTTTAATTTGCAGTGTTAGCAATGTAAGGAAAAAGCTGATTAATAAAGTGAAAAATAAATGCAAGCATTTCCGTAATAGATTAGTAGCTATCTCGGCTTTATTAATTATTCGTTATATACATTTCCTAAAAAGATTAGTAGCTATCCTGCAACTAGGATTAAAACATTTTAAGGAAACATATGTAACTGGTTAAAATCACTTTAAACATGTTTCATTTGTTTGAAATAAATAGAGCTAGATTTTTTTTTTCGTTTTATTCTGTTTTCGACTTGTGAAAACGTGACTGTCTTAGGCTCTGCGTGATGTCTCTCTGGAGTGTATTGCTGAAGGTTGACCCTAGTGTATTGAAGACTGTGTCTTCAGGCTAAATCCCTCTGTGTCCTGATCAGTAAATAGATTGTGCTCAGAATAGGCTGAAACACGGAATATCGTTACCTCACTTACACTATGTGATTGATTCCTGCCCCTGTCCTCCAGCGATAAGTCCCCGCCTACTTCTTCCTCTGCCGTTCTTTAGCTAAATGGTGGCCATGAAAGTCTGTCAAGCTGCCAACCACCGGGGCATTGGCGGAATTTCCAGGTGGGCGGTACCATAAATGAGCCCGCCCTCACAGCCCCACAGTATTGATTTACCATTTAGCTTTCCTCCTTTACACCCCCCCCCCCCCCCAAGGGGGGTGAGGCAGAGTTAAACAGCGTGGCCCCCACGGAGCGCGCATAATGAAATTTTGCGCGGGACGCTTGCTTTACACCTGCTCTGGCTTGCTGACAAACAAGCGCAGAGTCGGCAATTAATTAGGAATCGATGCTGAGCTGTCAGACCCCACAGGTTTTTGGTTTTCAGCTCCCCCTGCCCCTCCCGAAGAGAGACCAGATTAAAAAGAAATAAATTAAAAACAGCGTGCTATGGTGGAGGGGGAAGGACACAGCCCACCTGTCGCTGCACACACCACGATCGAACGTTTGCCAGGCCCTGTTTGGTGGCCTTGATGCAGAATCGTCAGCTGGTCTTTATCGGTGGCCGTTGGAAGGGCCCATCTCTATAAGCCCCTCATCTCCAGCACATAGACTGCAGATAGACTATACATCCGTACAGCGTACTGCCAAAAGGTCAGGAGGTTGCAGGCAGGTGGGGAGACAGCATCTTTATACGCCGCCGGTGGGGCGGCTCCGGTTATACATTTTCAGGCTGAACGCGGTGCTCCCCTCCCCCGTCTTCGAGCGCAAGTGTGGGAACTTCTCAGAGTCACCTGTCACCGTGCTGGAAGCGGCTGAAAGCTCTGTGTAGCAGAAAGCATCCATATCTGAGGCTGTTTTGTAGCGTGGCTGCTGTGTGTGTCAGCCCGCTTCTGTGTGTGCGGCATATATACATTTTACAGTATCGCTCCTGAGTGCGCCCTGCCTTGTAAACTCTGTCTTCCCTCGTACTTAAAGGCCCTGGATATCTATCGTAATTTATATCGTGTGCGTGGCTGGGAGTAAAGTTCCGGACACACACCCTGTGCTCCTCTTGTCAGCCCTTTTTATTTATTTAAAATGATACCGATCGGCAGCTCTCTCCGGCTGTCCGTCTGCCGCCCGCCTGCGCAGACGCCTTCAAGGCAGCTCTGTACACAAGGCTTGGGGGGGGGGGGGGGAGTTGTGCTTTTCTGATCCATTTCGCCATTTATGAACCTGAAAACGCCACAGCCGTTCGTTCTGGTGAGAGAGAGGAACGGGATAAACACGGAGCGTCAAGCCCCCGACGATGGGGAGGGGGCTTCAGGGTCCACGGCCAGTGGGATTACTGGCCGCTGCCTGGTTTGGCTGGATGGTATCCGATAAACCTTAACAGCAGTCAAGGAATAATACACACACACACTTTAGCCCTGAGAGGCTTGTGTGTCTTTTGTTGTGACCTACATAACATTGGATTTTCTATTTGGATGTCATTGGCTGTCACATGATGGTTGTGCTCCAGTTCCCTCCAATAATCTGTTGCCTTATATTTTCAAACAGGAAATCTGTGTAAAGCCACAAATGCATCAGGCATTGATGACACGGGAGGATCTAAAGGGCAGTGGTTTGCCATGATGGCCGGCGACCTGTCAAATGACGCCTCTGTTCCACAGCAGAATCAGCTAGGCTGCCCTTTCAAGCACAGCCTCTTTGTTGTCCACACTCTCTGGGGACAGCGGGCCAACTCAGTCCTACCTCTGGCTACATGATCGGCGGGAATGGTGAGTTGAGACTAGGTCGGACGGGAGCGACTCACGACAGGCAGGACGAGGACCGCGATTCCGCCGAACTGCATCCGCAGCAGCAATGGTGACCTGGGATTTTCGTTGTTGTGGGGGCGGATCAGGGTCTCGAACCTGTACCATGTGTTGGCTTGCATCCAGTCCCTTGCTGCGGGGCCCAAAGGATGAGGTCAGCGAACCCTTCACCGAAATGTATGGCATCTTTAAGAGAGTGGGTCTGTTTGGGTCCATTTCCGGCGGACGGAGAAACATCGCCTTCCGGCCCTCGTGTCCGTCGGGCTTGATAGACGCAGCAGCCCGGAGAGGAGCAGTATCAGACACGCCGCTTAACCCTTCGTGGCCCCGTGGAGGCTGACGCCTGCGGGTCCCTGAAGGCGAGCGAGCGGAGCGCGTGAGAGAGTCCGGGAGAGAGCCGCGGCGAGGTGTGAGGGGCCAGGGATCGGGAGCGAGCCCCCAAGCATCGTAGCGACCGCGCCGAACTGACAGTGTTAATTACGAAGGTGCCGCGATGGCTCCCCTGTCGTCACGCTCTGGGAGTAAACAGGCGAGATTTAACGTGCTGCGCAAAGCCCGGTGAGCCGTATGCCAAGGCGGGCTCTGCTGATTGCAACAGGATGATTCAAGTGAGCGGGGGGGGGGGGGGGCTAGTCCCGATTGCCTGGGCGGCCAATTCACCTCCAAGGATAAAGCACGTGCCCTCAGTACTCGGCCCCGTGACCCCCCCCCCCCCCCTTTAGCGGATCTTAATCCGCTCCCGGTTGTTAGCACTGGCGCTGGAACAAGCAAGTCCTCGGTTCTGTGCCGGGTATGCTGAACCCCCCCCCCCCCCCTCCCCCCAAACCCCCCCAGCCCCCAGTCCTCCGTCGTCGCAATAAAAAAAAAACCACAAGAAATAAACGCAATCTCCAGGAAGCCTGAACCCGGTCTGCGGGTGAGCGGGTTGGCATGCGTGTGCGTGTCCGCGCCATGAACCACCGGAGGATTCTGCCGCTGCCAGCTCACCGCGGACGACGGCGGACCATCCCGCCACTCTGCCCCCACGCTCTGCACCCCCCCCACCCCATCAATCCCATCCCCCCCTACACACACACATCAATCCCCTAAGAGCGATTAGAGGAACTTGCTGGAAAGCTGCGTCATTAACGCACCTCGACCAAAAACCCTCTTTGAATGCAGCGGCTGCGGCGGCAGACGGGGCTCACCGGCTCTGCAGACCCTCGCAGCACATGCAGCTGACTGTATTCCTTTAATCCCCACCGTGTGCGCTGCTATCCGTGCCCCTCCTGCTCTCCATAGCATCTGTATTCGCCGACACACGTCCCTCCTGGTGGTGCTGGTGCCGATCACAGAGCTGCTCCCGCTTCCTGTGCCGCTGATCTGTTTCTGCCTGGCCAGAGCCGTGCGCTCCACTGCAGGCGACCGCGGCGAGCTGCTTTTTATCCCCCTCCTCCTCCTCCCTTCCTTCCTCCACGGCGGTTAGTGGCGCATCGCTCACCCGATCAGCTGTCACACGGACATGGTGCTGCCCGCTCAGCGGTCATTAATAACTGAGCAACCCCCACCTCTCCCCAGAGACCAGCCAATAGCCTCGGAGCTCCTGGGAGCGGAGGGGGGTCTGCAGATGGCTCTTTTTGATTGGCCGCATCAGCTTGTTTGTCACAAGGCTCCGCCCCCGGATTCCTGAGGCATAAAGGGAAAGCAAGAACCGGGGGATGGATATCTGTGCTCTGCTAATCCTCGTGCATTTGCTGTAGAGTGCTGTGCAGAAAAAAGTTTAAATGCTCCATCTCTTATGTGGCTGAACGCTGGATGTTGTCAGGAAGTCGGAATAAAGAGATACATGACACGTAAATGGTCTGCATGTCCTCGGCAGAGGTTAACGTTTAATCCGAACGCATCTATCAACGTTTTAAATGCATCTGACGATGATGTCTAAGTGGAAGTGAAAAACACGAATTTCCCCGGCTCCATTGATCCATAATGCATTGTTTGAATGATTATTATTTCATTTTGATCCTGATCATCGGGCTCCATCGCTGCTCCGTTTGTTCAAAGCGACGTGAATAATTTATCCCTTCTATCTTCACATCTTGGCCGTTCATACAGCCGGATGTTTTTGCCCGGATAATATTCCTTGAGACTCTGCTGAGTTCCTGCGTGACCCCTGACCCCTCACCCCCACCACCTCTCTTCACCCCTGCGGCCTCACAAACGGCCTTCCAAAAATGAGCTGGCGATTCTCCGTAATGCCGTAACTGGGCCAGTAGCAGTGAGGCCCTGGTGCTTGCTGGAAGATCTGCCTTATCTGGTGAAGTCCATTTATGTGATTTTGATATCAGGTTGTGCTTTTTGCACAAAGGCTTCAGCTTTTCAGTAAAAGTAGTGGGGAGGGTAACGATTCACAGGGTCCTTTTTGTGGGATCGAGGCTCTAGTGTAATTCATTTACTGAATTTCACATTTGTAAATGGTTTAGCAGAAACACAGCATCTCTGTTTAGCTGACTTTGTCACCCATAGCAACCCATGCGGGTTGGCTTATACAGTTTGATGTCTCACACACTGCCAGGATACTAGCTGATCCAGTACAGTCAAGGTCATGGGGATACGGTCCTTGTGGTCACTGCCTGTGGACATCTCGCATCCATGTGAGGCTCCATCCTACATGGAGATAAAGCACTGGAGGAGTCAGCAGACTCTGCCTCTGCGGATTGCAGTGAGCATACGCTGTCCATCTGGAAGTGAATTGAAGGGCCAGCCTGTTTAGAAATTGACCTCAGTTTTTTAAAAATCACCTGAAATTCTGAAAAATGCAGTTTTAATTCTTCTAGAAACATCTATTTCTCTTTATGTGTCTTTTCCCCAAAATACAGTGGAAAAACAGTCATTCACTTCCCTAAAAGTCTTTAAAGTGTTCAGTATACAGTCATGTGAAAAAATTAGGACACCCCATTAAATATTTAGTTCTTTATTTAAAAATATCAACATATCAATATTAAATCTTCTTTCAAATTATATGTGTAGATAAATGTGATGTAATTGTATCACCTATGCAAAAACATGAAACAAATTCACTTATTTAACAAAAGAAATTAACTAGGATGCTAATTTCCACTGAGGAAAAAAATAGAACACCCTCACATTAATTACTATTTAAATGCCTAGAGTTAGGTTCAGGTGCATTTCAGGTGAAAATGATTAGAACATTGTTACACGGCTTTTTGGTGGAGTCTGTCTTATTTAAACCTCAGACATTTAGTTTGGTTTGCTCTTGAATGTGGAAGTGAGCGGTATCACTATGGTGAGATCCAACGAGCTCTCTGAGGCCTTCAGAAAGAAGCTTGTAGATGCATATGAGTCTGGGAAGGGATATGAAAACTCTCAAGAGAGTTTGGAATCAGCCATTTCACTGTCTGGGAAAATAATTTACAAGCGGAGAACATTTAAAACAATTGCTAAAATGCCCAGGGCAGGCTGTCTTAGCAAGAGCAGACCGTAAGATGCTGAAATAAGTCTCCAAAAATCCTAAAATGTCATCACGGGACATACAGGAAGCCACAGTTGATGTCAAGGTACATGCATCTACCATCAGAATGACACAGCACAAGTTTGATTTACATGGGAGGTGTGCAAGGAGGAAGCCCTTGCTGTCAAAAAAATATCAGGCCAAGTTTGCCAGAGACCACCTAGACAAAGACCAGGACTTTTGGAACACTGTGTTTTGGGCAGAAGAATGTAAATCTGAATTATTTGAACATAGTGTCAGAGGACACGTTTGGTGTAAACATGATTTTGAGCAAAAGAACCTCATAGCAGCTGTGAAGCTTGGGGGTGGAAATGTCATGGTTTGGGGCTGCTTTGCTGCAGCAGAAACTGTCCAGCTCACCATCATAGAATCCACTATGAATTCTTCATCATATCAGAGGGTGCTTCAGGACAATGTGTCTGGAAGTTGAAGCTGAAGTGGGGGTGGACCATGCAACTTGACAATGACCCAAAACATTCTAGTAAATCTACCAAGAAAGGGTTTAGAAGAAAGAAATGGACTGATCTGGGATAGCTGAATCAAAGCCCAGATCTGAAATCTTATTGCGATGCTGTGGGGTGATTTGAAACGGGCCGTGCACGCGAGACACCTTTCAAACATCACACTGCTTAAGGAATTCTGCATTGGAGAGCGAGGAAAACCTTTCTACAATTACAGTACATCACCTTTATCTACAAATATAATTTGAAAGAAGATTTAATATTGGTATGTTGATATTTCTTAATAAAGCACTAAATATTTAATGGCTGTCCTATTTTTGTCACATGACTGTACATATACTAGAATATGCCCCCCCAAATCCCAGCTGGAGCTTTTTCAGGAAGGAGGTGTTCCGAGTTCTGCCCGCTGTCCGTGTGTCAGCAAAGTTTTTAATGCAGCACAGGTGCAGCTTTTGGGAGATCTTCAGCGGTAGGTACAGGCTCCCCATCACCCAGGGGCCCAGATCACAATGCATTTCAGTCTCATTAGCGGTAGCCAAAGCCATTTTTTAAAATGAAACCCGCTCTTTACGGCGACACAAACGGGAATCGGTTTTGACATACATTTCCATTGTGCAAAACCTCAGATCAGTCTTAGAGAAAAAACAGCTGCATAGCTGGCATACAGAATTTGTAACCCAGAAATTTTTATTGCTCGAATTCCCAAAAAGGCACATCAAGTTTAAGTAACCTTTGTCATTTAAAACTAACCTTAAACCGGTGAATATGTAAGCACTGTTACTATCTATGGCATTGCATATAATAACGTAACTGTTAACTATCCATCCAAATTTAAACTAAGCTTACCCAGTACAGGGTTGTGTGTTGGCCAGAGAACCCCAGTATCCATCATTGTGGAGCGCAGCGAGAGCCCTGTGACTGATGCTCGGCTTGAGCGGGCCCCCTCCGGACCCGCACAGAGATGAGCTCTTATGCGTTCTGCCAGCTCCCTGAAGTATGCAGCGTTTCTTGCTGTCCTGGGACAGCATTTGCGGTGCTGAGATCTGAATCCCAGGAAGACACACTCGTATTCTAGAGAGCAAAGCAGCCAGAGCAGTGGCTGCAGCCCTAGGGCATCCCAGGGGCTGCGCGCATCCCCAGGCAACGGGGCAGCTGCCTCACCATCTCTGTCCTCTGCCAGGTCTGTCCTCCACCTCGCTGATAATGCACACTGCCCCCCCTCCCGCTATACCCATTCAGTGCCCCCACCACAACACCGACTCAGCACCCCTCCATCACAATAACCATTCACTGCCCCCCCCCTGCAATACCCATTCACTGTCCCCCCCCTGCAATACCCATTCCGTGCCCCCCCGCAATATCCATTCCGTGCCCCCCCGCAATACCCATTCCTTGCCCCCCCCGCAATACCCATTAGGTGCCCCCCCGCAATACCCATTCCCTGTCCCCCCGCAATACCCATTCCCTGTCCTCCCCACTATACCCATCCCCTGTCCCTCCTGTTATACCCAGTCTCTGTCCCCCCTGCTATACCCTTTCATTATCCTCCCTGCTATACCCATTCCCTGTCCCCCAGCTATACCCTTTCATTATCCTCCCTGCTATACCCATTCTCTGTCCCCCAGCTATACCCTTTCATTATCCTCCCTGCTATACCCATTCCCTGTCCCCCAGCTATACCCTTTCATTATCCTCCCCGCCATACCCATTCGCTGTCCCCCCTGCTATACCCATTCACTGTCCCCCCTGCTATACCCATTCACTGCCCCCCCGCTATACCCATTCCCTGCCCCCCGCTATACCCATTCACTGTCCCCCTACTATACCATTTAATTATTCTCCCTGCTATACCAATTTTCTGTCCCCCCCTGCTATACCCATTCCCTGCCCCCCCACTATACCCTTTCATTATCCTCCCCGCCATACCCATTCGCTGTCCTCTCGCTATATCTATTCACTGTCCCCCTGCTATACCATTTCATTATTCTATCTGCTATACCCATTCACTGTCCCCCCACTATACCGTTTCATTATTCTCCCTGCTATACCCATTCACTGTCCCCCCGCTATACCCATTCACTGTCCCCTACATAATGCTATAAATCCGCAACAATTTCTAGTTCACAAGGCCAGCACTTGTTCTAGATGTGCCTTCCAGTTACTCCAGTGAGCCTATCTACCAAATATCCCAGCTTTAACGGCTTAAGTTCTTCCCGTCCAGTGCAGTTATTTCACGGCGGCGTAATCGCGTCATTTCCTTGCATTCGGCTCTGCTAATCCCACTACTGTGGGTGTTAATGTGTTTCTGACCCTTAACAGTGAAGCATTTTTTTCTGGTATGGCTTCCGAATCGCTCAAGGTTTCTGAAAGCTTTGACTTCAGGAGCAGATGTGAAGTATATACACCCCCCACCACCCCCCCCCCCCCCCCCCCGATTCCTAACATCACTCCATGGACAGGCTGGGACCAGAACGCCAGCGCATAGGGGACCTTCTGCATGGGCGGGTGATCCCACCCTTCCGGATGATTTCTCTGAAGTGCGTAAGCAGGGTGCTTTAGTTATGAAAGGGGGAATAGCACCACAAATAGGACCTTCTCATCATCCATGGCGAGTATTTTTCATAAAAATGGACATTCTGCCCGTTTGATCATGTCATTTCTCCAGCTTGTCAGATGTTGCTGCACTGTATAAAAATACCACCCCCCATGTTTTTTTGTACTATCTTTATAATGGTCAGGTTTAATTCTTAACATCAGAAAAAGGGTCCCAGTGACAAGAAGTCATTTCTTATACCAATGATAAATATTGACAAAGATCCACATTTCATTCCACCATGACCCTCAGTTGTACAGTATGAGTGAGATACAAAATGTAAGAGGAGGTTTAATGGATGTATTTCCCTCGGATGGCTTAACAAATGTTTTCCATTTAAATCCTATGGTAAACAAACTGTCTCTGAAGCGATTTTCATAGTTAGTAGCATTTGACCCCTTAACACAGACGGATGTTTTACTGGGTTGATCTGTTGATCCAGTTCAGCTCCCTCCCCTGGGAATCAAAGCCTCAAATTGAGTTGCCAACTGCATCAGCACTAGGCTATCGGTGACATCACCTTTTGGTTCGGTGACATCACCAGGTGGCTTTTGAGGCCTCACGTGACAAAAAACAACGTTACAACTTAAAAGGGGTGTTTTTCTTGGATGTACAAAGCAGACCGAGATGGGGCAATGCAAGAACCTTTTTGTTTATTGCTCTTGACGCACCCGCTGAAAAAATCTTGTTGTTGACTAGCGATATGCATTATGCATGCCTCTCTGATAGCCTGAGGTTGAAAAACTTTAAAATATTAAGTATGGCCTTATGGGAGAAACGGTGATAATTTAATGAGATTTGCGAAATACTTAATGAAATGGTCTTCTGTGTCGTTTTGCAAAAAGGCTATCTCTATTTGTCTGCTTTTGCGACCTCCCGCCTCAACTTGAGGTTCTTGTCCAGGATGGGGAATGAGGCATGTGCTTTGGCCTTCGTTCTCAAGGACAATACGAGCCTCACTTCCTGTATTAGAAGATTGCTCAGAATATGCGTAAATGAGGTACCGTGTTTAGCTATATCATCCTAAGGCGATACAGCAACACACTTTGTAGCGTGGGACACACTTTAAAACCTAATTTCCACCCATCCCTTACCACAAGAAGACTCTAGATGCCGTTTGAAGATTAACACGGCTCTCCCTCCATTTTCAGCTTTATTTAAGGTGCAAAACACAGTTGAAGAACATTAATATTTTATTACGATTACCTGCATTATAGATGTGTGAAAGACAGACTTGAATATGTGTTGTGTTTTGCGTTCCAGCTTCCGTATACTCAGCCTAACCAGGTGGTTTAGCTAAGTGTCCAGCATACTGTAGAAGCAGAAAAACCATTAATCTTTGCAGTCATTCTGGAGGGTGGCTTCTGCTGGTAGCAGAAACCTGTTAGAAGTTATCTGTAAGCAGTTAGCAGTCGTGACTACAGTATATCGGTGAGTGTTTGGAGGCATGGAATGGACTCTCTGAGTAGGCGTACCAATCAGCTACGTTTGGAGAGCTGGGTGCAGGGCCCCACTCAGCTCGTCTCCCTACAGACGTTCCACCTCGGCGTATGTGCTCAGATTGGGTTGCACCCTTCCAGTAGCTCCTGGTTGTCACTGTAGACACGAGAGCGACCATACACTAAACATCATAATGGCAGCGTTACATGTCACCGACCGGTCATCTTCTTAACCGAGATTAGCACTTCCTAAGAGCGGTTTGGTGTTTCTGGCTAAATGGCGAGGAAGGGGACTGGGGTTGACGTCAATTTCTCCATGCAGCTCGTGCAGACCTGTCACTTTACTCGAGCCGAGGTCGTATTGTGCATCCCGAAGCAAATCGAGCAGCTACAGTATTAAGGAGCTCTGATGTTAAGTGGATCAGATTCAGCTCCTAGTGACTCTACAGCGACCGGCTTTGTGACTGACAGCTCGGCCGCAGGGAGAAGTTAGCCCTTTTTCAAAGGCGCACGTCCACCAATTAAACGGCAGCGGGCTGGAAGGATGGATGGACCGCCTCGCCTGAGGCTGCCCCCCCGCCTGAGGCTGACTCTACAGCAAGGCACAGATGCCCTGCAATCACCTGCTGGCAAGAGGCGTGTCTTTCGATTTCTCCACATTAAATATCCTCCTTCCTGTTTCGGAGCTCGCTTTCTGTTTAGAGCGAGTGAGTGCGTCATGCTCATGTGACCCTTTTCCCGGCACCCGGATGCCTATATTTAAAGGATTTTAAATAAATACGCCGATCAATTAAATGATGATCATGTCCGCAATAGCAGCGCTTATGGGCATTGAGTGTTTGCTGGGTTGAGATTATGCACGTGAGCGGTTTCACGTCAAGGAAGCGCGACACACTGTGGAATTCCTGCCTGGCGCAGGGAAGTAAGTGAGTTCATGAAATCAATTTGTTCTAAGTGCAGGGGGCGCTCTGCAGTTCAGCACAGCCTGATGCCTACAGCTCTGCCTTTTCATAGTCAGAGGAAAATAAATTTATTGACAGACGTGGGGTGGAGGGGGGGGGGGGGGGGGAAGGGCAGGCAGGCTGCTCTCTTACACCAGCAGGCGCAGATGCAGGGTCAATCTGGCATTTTGAAGAACGGGAAGCGGAACGGAATGCTTGTGAAGCTCCCGGGATTGGCGGGTGAGATTTGACCTCACGGAGGCCTCCAGTCCACTCTGTCCCAAAACGCTAGAGCTGGAAGATCCGCGTGAGGGGCGTTCTGGATCTGGCAAGCGGGCAGACTCGGAGCACAGACGGGACTCTCCATGAGCTTCGTGGCCCCTCAAGTGGGGAAGCCGGACCCACACGGGCATGCCAGAACATTCCGCCACAGAGATCACGCATCTGAAAGCGAGTTGCGGTTAGATGCCCCACACACCCACTCACCCGGACTGCTGCCCACTTGGTAACTGAGTAAAAACGGAATGAAGCAAGTCACTGAAACCCTCTGCTCTTTAATAGCAGAGCTAATTAATTCCCTAATACTCTAATTAATTTTCTAGCGCCCAAGGCCATTTATGGCACATCCAATCAGCTACCCACATGTAACCTTAATTAGCGTGCTTCGTCCTCGTGGGTGGTAAATCCATACAGTCACGTGGGTGCGTGGGGGTATCCTTCTCTATTGGCCGACCACAGCACATTTACCCCCATGATTTAACCCGCGGGTTGTGTGTTGTTTTATCCTATGGAAAAACAGGAAAAGTACCAGGTCTGAGTAATTCCCATTCACAGCCTGGTTCTCTCCCATGGTTCTTGGTTCTTGGCCATTGATGAGTGCTCTGTGTGGTTTTGTGGGACTGGGAATGAGTGTCCCATATGCTTTGAGGACCCCCCCCCCCTATGGTTTTACTGGGATGGGGTAGTTCCTATGCACTGCCTCTTCTTGACATGGGATTGACTATTATAAGCATATTCTAGGCCAGTATTTCCCAATTCAGTCCACATTTTTGCTCCCTTCCAGACAGTCCACATTTTTGCTGCGGAGCTAGGGGCGAGCAAAAACATGGACTGTCTGCGGCCCCAAGGACTGGATCGGGAAACTTCTATAGGTGGAAGATGTTTACACCAACAAGAATAACAATGAAGAAAGGCAGGGCTTTTTATAGAAACCCCTTTGATACACAGAAGCTCCCCTATCTTGTGCCCCATGCTTCCTGGAATAGGCTCCAGGCGCACAGTGACCCCATACTGCTCATGGAATGGAGGGATGGATGAATGGATGTTTATAAAAACTAAGCAAACACATATTTTTACACAGTAACAAGGTGATATACGAAGCTGTGGAAACTTCATCTAAATAAGGCCCGTCCTCTTTTTATAAAGGATGTAAAATGCTGAAAAAAAATTCCCAGCTTCAGGATTAAAAAGACAAAATCTGAAGCCAAGAGTCAAGATGTACTAAAAAATTCAAAGGACCTCGGTAATAGAACTCAATTACACTAATTAATCTCTACATCTCGGGCTTAAGAAGGGAGCAAACCATCAGTTAAAAAGGAATTTGTTAAGGACGCATATTTTATTTATCACCTGTGAATTTCCTGTGCTGTGTTTGCTGCGTCCCGTCATTTGCTAAGAGAGGACTCTGTCCCTCCAAATCTACGGGGTATAAGGATCTTTTAAAACGTTACACTCTTAAGTACCACTAGTACTAATGATATATTGACGGATTCATTGCAGGAGGAGTAATTCAGTGGAATGTATTCAGCTATCCATTAGTTACACTCGATAACTGGGCCATTGATAACCCTGATTATAAAAGGCCGGAAGAAGGAGACACATGTATGGGGGGAGGGGGCAGCAAGCACCCGTCATTATCCTCATCAGCGCAGCCGGGGGCCCTGGAGAGGCGCTGCGGGGGAGCGGAGCTGCAGCTGGCGGCGGTAGCCGCGATCACCTGCGGGAGTCACGGCCGCCGGCGACTCAGACAGCGGCTTCCTGGGAAAGCTCAGGCTGGGCTGCATTCCGTCTGGAACGGGCCTGCAGCTTCCGTGGGGGGTTAGAGTAGGGACTCAAACTGTGGTGTAATGGGGAGTCATCCAGTGACTGGGTCTGACTGACTAAGGACAGAGCTGCTGAGAGTAGAAAAGACCCCTGCTCCTCCTTCAGCATGTTATCGATGGCTGCACAGAGACCCTGCTCCTCCTTCAGCATGTTAGCGATGGCTGCACAGAGACCCTGCTCCTCCTTCAGCATGTTAGCGATGGCTGCACAGAGACCCTGCTCCTCCTTCAGCATGTTATCGATGACTGCACAGAGCCCCTGCTCCTCCTTCAGCATGTTAGCGTTGGCTGCACAGAGACCCTGCTCCTCCTTCAGCATGTTAGCGATGGCTGCACAGAGCCCCTGCTCCTCCTTCAGCATGTTAGCGATGGCTGCACAGAGCCCCCGCTCCTCCTTTAGCATGTTAGCGATGGCTGCACAGAGCCCTCGCTCCTCCTTTAGCATGTTAGTGATGGCTGCACAGAGCCCCTGCTCCTCCTTCAGCATGTTAGCGATGGCTGCACGGAGCCCCTGCTCCTCCTTCAGCATGTTAGCGATGGCTGCACAGAGCCCCTGCTCCTCCTTTAGCATGTTAGCGATAGCTGCACAGAGCCCCTGCTCCTCCTTTAGCATGTTAGCGATGGCTGCACAGAGCCCCTGCTCCTCCTTTAGCATGTTAGCGATGGCTGCACGGAGCCCCTGCTCCTCCTTTAGCATGTTAGCGATGGCTGCACGGAGCCCCTGCTCCTCCTTTAGCATGTTAGCGATGGCTGCACGGAGCCCCTGCTCCTCCTTTAGCATGTTAGCGATGGCTGCACGGAGCCCCTGCTCCTCCTTTAACATGTTAGCGATGGCTGCACAGAGCCCTCGCTCCTCCTTCAGCATGTTAGCGATGGCTGCACAGAGCCCCTGCTCCTCCTTTAACATGTTAGCGATGGCTGCACAGAGCCCTCGCTCCTCCTTCAGCATGTTAGCGATGGCTGCACAGAGCCCTCGCTCCTCCTTCAGCATGTTAGCGATGGCTGCACAGAGCCCCTGCTCCTCCTTTAACATGTTAGCGATGGCTGCACAGAGACCCTGCTCCTCTGATTCACAGCCTCAGTCAGCCTGGGGGAATGGCCTGGTTCTGAGGAGTGGGGGGGTCATATGGCCCAATCATGCTTATGGGTGATCTACATAGTGTTTCCTTCTTCCACGATAGCTCAGTAGTGTCAGGACAATTAGTTGCCGTGGAGACGAAAGGGTTTTATTGTCGTGCTGAATTAGGGGATTGTGAGAAGGCCAGACAGACAGAACCACATTAGAAATTTGGCTGCGTACACAGGAAATTTGGATGGGTACACAGACGTAACCCCCCAGCCTGGCCTCCAGATCCACTGTCAATGCCATGCTGCACTCCATTCCCACGCGTGGGGGTGGCGGTGGGGGCCGCACCATAACCAAGGCAGCATAGGTAGAAAGCCTGCTGGTGCGATGGGTTATGTTTGCTGTTTTTTATAGCGGCCTGTCAGATTGGTGGGCGTGGCCATAAGGGCCTCAGTTGGATTAATTAGTGCCCACAAGCCCAGCAGGGGGCAGAAGCGGTGTTCTGTCTCTCACACCATTTTGTCCCAAAGCATGTTAATTGTAGGAGACTTCGGGCCTTGTGGGCCAATCCGTCTCGTTATCTGTCAGAGCTGCGGTGAGAACAAGGCAGGAACCGGGAGACGGACGCAACGCGCTGGTGCCTGGTGCCTTAAGCCATCTCTCAGTCTCCCCTAACGTGAGTGACACCTGGGGGCAACATGGGGGGATGACGTCACCCGAGTGGCTGACTGAGCCTGTCAGGCACATGGCTCCGAGGGGAAAAGCGTAGCGGTGCTACTGGTAAATAATCCATTCGAAAAACTGTGTCTTATAATTAAGTGACCAGGGGGATTCTGAGAGTCTTTAGGTGGGAGGCAAAAGAGGGCCCATATGCCATATTCATATGCAGGGGCCAGCATTATTATTGATAAGGTTTTGAATCTGTGAGTGACAGAGGAGGGGCATTCGGGGGGCCAATCAGCTTTCAGCTGGTGCCAGTGTCCCTCTAGCCCAAGCTGTGAAGTTGATTAGCCGCCCCTGTAAAAGATGCACAAAGCTGATGTTTTTTGAGATTTCTTTCTGTCACGTAAACTGTTGTATTTCCAAGGCAGCTGGACAAAATTAATGAGAGGACTGTGCCTGTTTTGCATTTGTTGTATGAGTCATTTTACGTTTTATCATTACATTAGGGCCATTTTTGTATCACTGATTGTAAACAAATTTCTTCAGAGGGTGAAATTCAATCTGTTTGAGGGTTCGACCCTCTGATGGGCCATCTCGCTTTGGCAGTTTCTGTTGTCTGGTCACTTAAAGGGAATCACTCTAATGAACAAACAGGACCGATCTGGGTCCCAATTGCTGCTCTGTAATGCCCAACACAGTCAGTTACGGCACAGTGCTGGGAGCTATAGAAATCACATTCCTATATTGACCATGATGCTTTTAATCTGAGGTGGTCATTAGGCCGATAGACCGCGCCATGTCTGAATCAGACACCGCTTAGGGAAACGTCCGGATAACATTGTGGCATGCTTCCTTGACGGATGAAACCTCATGGGTCCCCTCCTTTATCCTCTTTATTAACACTGACAGCATCGTATATCAGCCCGCGATAGCCGCATGGCCTTGGAGCACTCAGATCGTCGTTAGTGCTGTGTGTACAGGAAGCAGAGCGACAGTTGGGGAGGCCAACATGGAAGAATTAAAAAAATGGGAGAGATGGAGTGGAGAGGAGTAGGAATGGAGAGGGAAGGACCACATATGAGAGAAAACAGAGAGGAAAGGGGCATGAAGGGAAGGAATGGAGAGGGAAGGGGAACAGAAGGAATGGAGAAGGAGGTGGAACAGTGGGAAGGGGAATAGAGAGAAGGGGAAGAGAGAACAGTGGAGAGGGAAGGGGAACAGAGGGAAGGAATGGAGAAGGAAAGGGAACAGAATGAATGGAGAATGAAGGGGAACATAGCGGAGGAATTGAGAGGGAAGGGGAACAGAGAGAGGGAATCGAAACAGAATGAATGGAGAAGGAAGGGAAACATGGAAGGAATGGAGAGAGAGAAGGGTAACAGAGGGGAGGAATGAGAGGGAATGGTGACATAGGGGAGGAATGGAGAGGGAAGGGGAACAGAGAGAAGGAACTGTCAGAAACACATATTAGGCACAAAATTTAAAGGTACAGAGGAAAGATTTAGTGGAGAGAAGCTCCTTCACTTGAGAGTGCATTATGTATGTCAGAGGAATCAGTGCCAAGCTGCCTGCTTGCTCCTACTGCACTGCCAGCCTCACAGTGATGCCACACAGCAGCAGTGAGTCAATCCCATCCATGGAGCCCATGCACATAGTTGGGGTTCTTGCTGTCACTAAGAGCCGCACCCCCACATCCTGGCCTCAGTGGCAAGGCGCTGACGGGGGAGCTGAGAGATGGGTCAGCTTCCTGTGCCGGTGGCCGCCAGTCACCAGTCAGGAAGACTCAGCCTTGAAGTGAGCTTGTCACACCCAATAGGACTTCAGAGAATTTCACAAAACATAAGTCAAAATTAAAAAGGAAGCACTCCATCCCAGTCAGGCCAGCACACTGTTTCACGTGACATGTGTTGGAGGATGTCCTGTTTCTAAGCGGGGGGGGGAGGGTTGGTATCATGAGTAATACTGATATCCAGCTGCCAGTTTAACCGGGGGAAGCAAAAACCGCCTTCAACTTAATACCGTGACAGTACAAATCGAATGTAGCCTCCTCCTGTGTTTTGACCTATGCTAAAGAGATCTCTCTTCAGTTTTATTATAATTTTTATGATGTGTATTTTTATATAAAATGCCAGTAGAATTGGTGTTACGAAAACACCTAGCTCACGCAATGGGATTATTGTACCAGCTGCTGAATTCGGGTACTAAGACTAAGGTGTTGCGTGGTACCAAGTGTAAAATATACTGAAAATTGTGGCAGCTGAATAGCAGTTTTGTCGTCTGAGCTACTCTTGGAAGGTGCTGAGGGCTTTCTGGTCATTTATGGTGTTGAAGGTGAAAATGTGGCCCTTTCTCGCGGTCTTCCTCCGTTTCCGCCCGTGGTCGCTGACATGCTGACAGGAAACGCGCCCACTCGCATCCGCTAGCCGTTCTCCATGCCCCCCCGCCTTCGCACCTTTCCTCCGCGCTTCTGAGATGTGTGGGGATTCGCCGAAGCCGTGCTTGTCGAGGATTTTGCCTGGGTGTTGAGTGATCCGATTGGTGACGGGGCAGTTGAAGGGGGAGCCGTTGCTGTGCTATTAACCATGATGTCACAGAGAGATGTCTGAAAAACACATTGTTGATCACTGCGGGTAGCGCTGATGCGCCTTCGGGATTCTGCTCATGTTTACTTCAGGTGCCACAGATTACTCTACCCCCTCTCAGTCCAAAAGCAAGTGGTCAGATGTCTTTGTGTCTCTATATTGCCCTGTGTGTGAATGACTGTGTGCCTATCCAGGGTGTCCACCTTATTGGAGCCAACACCATGAGTGATGATGAATGGTTTGTGTTGCATTGATGGGACTGAGGATAAGTCTGCTCAACCTGCTCTGAGGAGGTCCCCAGCGGTTTACTGGCCTGGGGTAGTTCTCTGTCCTGCTAGTGGAATGGAATCACCTGCTTGTTCTTGACCTGGGTTTGGCTTTTTGTAGAAATGCATTTTGTGGAAGATCTGTTTGCCAACAGCAAAAAAGGAAAGCTTTAAATCGTAATCAGAATCACTCAGATGCACTAAGCACCCCGTCCAGGGTGTCCCCTGCCTCGTGTCCCGTGACGGACCGGCACCCCGTCCAGGGTGTCCCCTGCCTCGTGTCCTGTGACGGACCGGCACCCCTTCCAGGGTGTCCCCTGCCTCGTGTCCTCTGACGGACCGGCACCCCGTCCAGGGTGTCCCCTGCCTCGTGTCCTGTAACGGACCGGCACCCCGTCCAGGGTGTCCCCTGCCTCGTGTCCTCTGACGGACCGGCACCCCGTCCAGGGTGTCCCCTGCCTCGTGTCATGTGACTGACCGGCACCCCGTCCAGGGTGTCCCCTGCCTCGTGTCCTGTGAAGGACCGGCACCCCGTCCAGGGTGTCCCCTGCCTCGTGTCCTCTGACGGACCGGCACCCCGTCCAGGGTGTCCCCTGCCTCGTGTCCTCTGATGGACCGGCACCCCGTCCAGGGTGTCCCCTGCCTCGTGTCCTGTGACGGACCGGCACCCCGTCCAGGGTGTCCCCTGCCTCGTGTCCTGTGACGGACCGGCACCCCGTCCAGGGTGTCCCCTGCCTCGTGTCCTCTGACGGACCGGCACCCCGTCCAGGGTGTCCCCTACCTCGTGTCCTCTGACGGACCGGCACCCCGTCCAGGGCGTCCCCTGCCTTGTGCTTCCTGGATCATGCTCCAGGTTTGTCGTGACCCTGTTCTGGTTACAGAAAATGGATGGACAGATTCCAGTTCCAAGTGGCTGCATTTCTACGTCGGCTACAGAATTTCCGGCAGATTCTTATGCAGCTATCCGGAGCGTAAGCATAACGCAAAGCACCGCTTCAAGAACTATTAACAAGTCCGAAATGGAAAATTTAACAGAGTGTGTTTAACAGAGCAATGCGATCCAGAAAAAGGTCAACGGCAGTGGCAAAAAAAATTGAAAAAGAACTGCGTTTCAACATGTATCCCTTAGCAGCAAGCTGGAGAATTAATCCGACTGGGATTCCCCAAAATCTGCATGCAGGCAATGCATTCTAAGAGTAAACAGAGCAGAGGTCATCTAGTTCTGGAGATCAGTGATTAAAAGGCTCATCACTGCTACTTCTATGCACAGTATGCAAGCACCCAAACACATGTACAGTACTGTGCGAAAGCCTTAGGCTGCCAAAGGAAATGTTTAAAGCTCCCTATCTGGGGAGTAATTGTATGTTTGCTCAAAAAAACAAAACATAATTTAACATTAGACCATATGCAATTTAACAATAACACAATAAAAAATAAACAATAATTTCTCCTTTTCTCCAAAAAGAACAGCAGGCTCCCCTCAGAGCCCCCTCAGCCATTCCATTTATTTGTTGAATTTTAGCACCAGCTCTATTAATTAATTAACTTAATTAGTTAATTAAGTAACCCAATGAGGTATTGATTAGCCAAACAAGGCAGGATACTGGTCAAGTCAAAAAATGTATGGGTATATTGAACAGTTATTGCAAATACTGGGGTGATTTTAGGAGAGGTTCTGAAATGGCTAAGCTGACGCATTTGACAGACATATCATAGTTTTACACCAACATTGTAGTTTTAATTACACCAATATGAAGATCATTTAAACATCATTTTTCTCTGACTGCCTAAGATGTTTGTACCGTGCTGTATATTCTTGGTTTTATGTGTGACAAAGGTGGATGGGGGGGGGGGGGGAGTTTGCTGGCAGAGAACGCCAACTCAAAATTCCCGATCCATGCGAAGACTAGAAGTCTCTGGTGCTGTGAGTGAGGAGGCTCTCTGCAGATTTCGGATTCATACAGAGGTGTGCTGTCCTGATGCGATACCCACAAGCCGTACGCCTGGGTGCATTTTACTGACACATTCGTACTGCGGAGAAGAGGCACAGCACATCAGCCTCATGAGTACCTACAAAACCCAAAAAGAAAGAGTATAGATAGATAGATGGATAGATAGATAGATAGATAGATAGATAGATAGATAGATAGATAGATAGATAGATAGATAGATAGATAGATAGATAGATAGATAGATAGATAGATATAGATAGGTGGATAGATAGATGTATCCTTTTACATAGATAGATAGATACTTTATTGATACCGAAGGACAGGACAGCTGGTAACAGATTGAGAACCATTCATTTACAATTCATTTATTTAGCCAACATATTTTTCAAAAAGCAGGGTCAGACAGTCCCTTGAGCAGCTGGGGATTCTGCACTTAACGACCTTCCAATCACAGGCACAGCATCCCGACCTGCTGAGCTGCACGCCGGCCCCAATCAACAATGAACTCAGAGGCACTCAGCTTAGCCATGCCCACAGCAGCCAAGTTACTGTAAGTCTCATGCTAATGCGCTTAGCATGTGCGAAATCTGTCTCCCTGTTTGCCTAGGTATATATATTTTCTGCGCAACAGAGAGCCCAGATCTTCCCTTGTGCTGTGGGGAGATATGCGATGCAATCTCTATAAAAGCCTACCTACCAGCTTGTAGGGATGCTCTGAGGAAAGGCCGGCCACCTTTGGAAGTATCCCTACACACAGTTGGTGTATAGTCAAAGTCAGAGTTTCTCATCCCAGGTCCCAAGGCCCCGCAGACAGTCCGCATTTTTTCTCCCTCCCAGCATACCTGTACCAGGTGTTTTCGATTGGCTGGGAGATGGGTGGTAACAAAAATATGGACCGTCTGGGGGTGTCTGAGGACTGGGTTGCGAAACCCTGGTTTGAGTAAAGCCTACTGGATGTCTTGGCGATTCCCAACAGAAAGGTAGTCAGCAGATGGGATGTTCTAAGCGAGGGCTGACAAATACCATGTGGATTCCCCCTTTTTTCCACCAATAATGGTGTTTAGCTTTTCACATATTAGCGCCGTCAGGCTAAAGAGCCGAATACGCAACTGAAAGCATGACCTCCAGACCAACAATACGCCATTTAAAATGGCTGTCAGAAAAGCCATAGTTGAATTATGCCCCTGCTCTATGCAGTCATGTGACCACCTGACTCTTCAGTTTCTCTAGGTGATTCATGGTTGGGGGGGGGGGGGAATTCAATCGCCTTGTGACTGATCTCCCACCCTACTCCATTTCCCGCGACCTGCATTTGTTCCTGCCTGTTGGACGCAGAGGGGGGTGTGATGATTTCCCCCTTTCCACCGCAATGTAACCTTCCCATCAGCGCCTCCTATAGTGTGAGGCCACAGAAATGCATCTGCTAAATGGATTTGAATGGGGGGGGTTTCTTGTAGCTAACTGTGCTTATCGGACTGTAGCTGTGTCCTACAGGGAGATTTCTTTGTCTCTGTTTTTTTCTGTTCTTTTGATTTTTTTTTTCTTATTTAAATGCTGATTGGACGGTTTGAATGTGTACAGTACCTCACCATCAGTCAACAGAAACCTGGCCATTCTTAGTGAGAGGCGTTCAAGGCACCATCTCCCAGAAGGGGCCATTTCATGTAAGGTCGTATCTTTGGTTTCATCACCAGTAGGGGCCAAATCAACCCTGAAGCCCCTGCCCCCCCTAAACGCACACGTTACTCTCAAAATAATAGTAGGTGCATGTCCCTACTGTATATATACCCAAATCTGCGCCCTTGATTTGAGGAAATCTAAGGGATCCCCTGGACTTTCCAGAAACAATGTTCAGAGTGCTGATATTAGGGTTGTGTCTCTTTCTAAGCTGTGTAGGCATTGGGATCCATGAAGGGCCACTGAGAAGAGTGTCCTCCCAAATCCATCATCCTCCACACTAGTGATGACAAAAATGATGCTTCATAAACCGTTTGCAGTATTTTTTGACCCCACTAAATGGTGCTGTCTGTTCAAAAAAGCAAGCCAAGAGCACCATCTAGTGGGGTCAAAAAATACTGCAAATGGTTCATGAGGTGTCGTTTGCCCCATCAATACTCCACACCAGCATGGCCAGTTGCCAGTACAACCTGAGAGCACAGCGGTGACAAACCCATAGGTTTTGAGGAGCCTATCCAAGGGCCGTCGAGAAATGATGGGGTTTCTGGATGGATTGTCCTGCCAGTTATGACGACCACATGTAAATCGGGCTGAAATGACTTATCTTTTCCATTAACTCAGTCTTTGGAACATCCCGCTGAACACACCTCACTGCTGAGCTGCCTGACACACCCGTCGACGCACATTCCATTGGTCTGAGCTGAGCCAAGGATATTTATTTTCCAGCACAATAACAGATTATCCTGATGCTTTTCTGTTTGATTCTGCATGTGATACCTTCACGTTTGTAGCAGTTCTGAATTTTGTTTGAGGACATTGATGAAGATCAGAATAATGTTTGTGACATGTTTGTATTTGATACAGATCGGAGTAATGCCTGTGATGGTACAGATATGATTGCATTTTGCAACCTTTTTTTGTTTCATAAAGAGCTTATATATACAGTATATATAAGTATTTATATAGTATACAAGTATTTAACCTTAAGTAATTCATTGTCCAGCTTTTACACAGTGCAAATAGCAGGACAACAGGAAGTGGAACCGCTACGCTGTCTGTACCGATAAAGCTGTCACACGGGCTGTGCCGCCACCGCCACCACCACGTTCCCCCGGACGCCGTAAATCAGCACGCCGCATTTAATCTCGCCACGCTCCGCAGCTTCATTCCTCCCTGAAGAACCTTCCGACCAATCACAATTTATCTTCTGAAAGGCACTGCTGCGAGGGGAGCTGCTTGGAGAAGGCCTGGCGTCAAATTGCCAGGATGTTTATGTTATTCCTCCTGAGTCAGAGCGCTGCGGCTGCCTCACAGGAGAGGCCGTGCCTTCTCTCACGCCCTTCATATAATACCCTCATCCCACTGCCTCACAGGAGAGGCCGTGCCTTCTCTCACGCCCTTCATATAATACCCTCATCCCGCTGCCTCACAGGAGAGGCCGTGCCTTCTCTCACGCCCTTCATATAATACCCTCATCCCGCTGCCTCACAGGAGAGGCCGTGCCTTCTCTCACGCCCTTCATATAATACCCTCATCCCGCTGCCTCACAGGAGAGGCCGTGCCTTCTCTCACGCCCTTCATATAATACCCTCATATCGCTGCCTCACAGGAGAGGCCGTGCCTTCTCTCACACCCTTCATATACAGTAATACCCTCATCCCGCTGCCTCACAGGAGAGGCCGTGCCTTCTCTCACGCCCTTCATATAATACCCTCATATCGCTGCCTCACAGGAGAGGCCGTGCCTTCTCTCACACCCTTCATATACAGTAATACCCTCATCCCGCTGCCTCACAGGAGAGGCCGTGCCTTCTCTCACACCCTTCATATAATACCCTCATCCCTTGCACTGTCTCCATTTAGTGCCCCGTTAATCCAGTCCTGTTTTATGCTCGTGGAATCTGAATTCATTCCGCAGGGAAACATCCGTCCTACGGGGAAGAAGAGATCCATACCTTCCCCAGGATTAAAGTCTGATTGTGATTGACAGGTGACTGACAGCTATCTGATAAAGTGAATATGTTCTTCTGAAGGACTGGGCGATTACTGGAAGATTCCAGATGATCAGGTGGCCCTCATCCATAGCATCTTAGCACTCCTGCCTGTCCTCACGCTAACCTCGTTTAGTCAGATTTTTCTTTTTTTGTTTTTTCACCATTCTGTTTCTTGCAGAACAAAGTAAATAATGATGCCGCTCCGGAGTCGTTTCCATCTCCAACCCCGACGCGGGACGTTCGTTATCTAAGTGATCTGCTGGCTCCCCTACACTCTTCACGCCCCATTAAAGCGGTTTTAAACCCCAGTACGACCTTTAGAAATTTCACAAATGTTCGCCGACAACAAGGAGGACATTATGAATGTTTAATAGAGGAGCGATGTTATGGTGTCGCTCAGTATGAGGCTCAGCTCCGCACACTGGGGCTTGTAGCACGTTCCGTGCCGACTGAATTAAAAGAAACGTCGCAGGGCAAAGCTGCCTTATCGAATTGTCGAAGCTGTAACCTGCTCAGCTGGATTTAAATGCTCGAATTGCATCTTTTTCAACCTGGGGATCTGGGGGTATCTTCCTGTTTTTCTTTTGTTATTGTGTGTAAAATTCAGAAATGCAGCCAACATCACATTTTTTTTTTCCATTTTGCTTTTTAATTTCGAAATGATAAACAAACAAAAAGTTTCCAGATTTTTTTAATGTGAAAAGTCGCCATCATTCCCCATATTTTCGGCATGATATCAAGTGCTCCCCTGCTCAATCAATATCTAATACTTCTTTAGTCTTTTTTTTTAGAATGGATGGATAGTGTCAAGCTTAACCATAGGAGGAAATATTTCATGCCCGGGCTCTGACTCAAAACTGATGGCTCTTTGATTGCTCAGAGAACACTTTTAGACAGCTGATGTACGGGCGAAGTCAATCTGAATAGGGGGGTACCTTATAAAGTCACCGCTGACATCATTCACCTTGTGCTACTGATTTATTGTGAAAGAAGTGCATGCCAGGTCGCAAGGAAAGGGTCCTTTAAATGGGTTTTCCTCAACCGAGGTTATATAAATGTAGATTGAAATGGAAATTGTCAGCAAGAAATGGATCAGTTTTTAATGCCGCCATCCGATGGGCAAAGAAAGCGAGCTGTTTCCTTGCCGCTGTTAGGGATAATGTCTTTCATCACCAAAAACAAGGCAAGGCCCGCGCGCTATGTAATATGACACACGCGGCTGCCTGGGATTGACAATTTCGTTAAAATGCTATTAACTTTACATACGGAGTGCAGGATAAAACATCAGGCAGCTTGCGGATGCCTGACGGCTAGTTGTCTTGCGGCTCTGCGGTGAAAGTCAAGGGTTTGACAGTCCTGCAGGCCAGCTGTGAGTTAGCTTGATGTTGATAGTGACATATCGGTGATTGCATAATCTGCACATTGACGGCTACGTCACTAGCGAATGGGGGATGACGTCATCTACAAATCGACAGCTACGATGCCTCTGATTTAGCTATATCAGGGTCTGTGCATTGATGGCTCCTTCATCCAAGAATCAGTGATTATGTCATTTGCACATTGACGGCCATGATGCCTGTGAGCTAGCAATAGCATAATCTGTGCTTTGATAGCTACGTAATTTGTGAATTGGCAATTACTTCATTTATGCCTATGTGAGTCAATGATTACATCATCCACACATCAACCACTATGATGCTACTGAATTAAGTACAACGTAATCTGTGCATGTCATTTGTAAATTGCCAGCTACTTAATCTGTGCCTTGATAGTTACAGTATGTCTGTAAATCAATGATTACATCATCTAGGCGTCAATGGGTATGATGCCTCTTAGCTATAACTCTGAACATTGGTGGCTATGTGGTCTGTGAAATACTGATTACATCATCTGTTAATTGACAGTTTTGCTGTCAGCATCATCATCCATGCGTCACCTTGGTGGACTTGGTGATGACGTAATCTGCGCATTGACCACAACGTCGTCTGTGAATCGGCGATTACTTCGTCTTTACATTGGCGGGTACATTACCTCTTTTTGACAGATATGTCCTACCTGCATTGACAGTGATTGCTTCACTTTGCTGGATCTTCTTGGAGGCGCTCAAACGGGCGTACAAGTTCATGCTCGTCCAGTAAACTCAAAGGCATCAGATCCCCTCCACGGCTGGATTCTGGTGTCCCAACTGCCTTCAGACTTGACAGGTAACATTAGATGACTGACATATGTTCTCAAATGGCAAGCAACTAGAACAGAGCGATGAATGGCCGAAACAAGAAGGTATCTGTAGAGTGTTTTCTGTTCTCTTGCTCATGTACGGCGCTTCAAATGACAAAAGTGAATTGAAAACCGCAACCGCTGATACCTCTCATTGTACAATTATAAATAAGTCTTTGCTGCCCACTTATGTTTTTAATTCATTTCTATTTTTAATTTTACCCTCATTTTCCCTCCTATCCAGAAAAATTCAACAGTCTCTTCAGTTCAGCTACACCTGCCAGAAAGCTCTGATAACATTAATAGACCTGGGAGAACGTAACTTGACTAATAATTATGGAATTTAGAAGAAAAAGGGGAGTGTGGTTGTACATACCTCAGTATTGCTCAGTATAGCACCAGGCTGGTCTTCTGGTTGGATAAGGTATAGAGTTGGGGGTGTGGCCTAGGATTAAGGTGGCTCCTAAAGGGAGAGTTTCTGGCTTTTCTTCTTACTCTTTGCCTCTGAGGTAATGAGGCTGCATCAGGTTCATGGCCAGCAGGGATATGGGAGCTGTGTCAATGCGGTGTCAGTCCATTGTGAGTAATATTCAATCAAAAAAGCGCCTCATCTCCATGAGAATTGTCAAACCAGGGGCATTCTTCCCTGGCTGTCCAGGGAAAGGAAAGGGTTCGAAGTTTAGTCGCTCAGTCACTGATTTTCTGAAGGAAAGTGAGTGGGCCTGATTGCCAGATCTCTCACAGAGCCCTGATTGCATCACTGTGCAACTCCCAGCATGCATTGCTGTGGGTTGACCACCAAACGTTCACACTGTCACTTCACCTAGTCCATAAGGCCCAGAAACTGTAGGCTTCTAATAAGGACCTTTAAAGGTGCCCAGCTCTGGTCTCCAGGGAGAGGAACTGCAGAGTCACAGTGTGATTTGGATACAGCAAACGTCCATCGGTCAGGAATGTAAAGGCCAGGTTCTGGACACATATCCTCTGCAGGCTCTCTCGCCGTGTCACATAATTTGCCCTTTCACTGTGAGCCTCTTCCTGCAGTCTGATATTTCGACTTAAATAATGAGGGTTAAGCGCTTTACACACTGGTGCCAGGATAGGGTCACTCCCGGCACATAAACTTATAACCTTTCATTCACGGTTAACCAGTTTTCTTATCTCTGTGCTGCCATTGGCCAGTCCTATCTGTGTCCTCAAGACCCGCTGTGTGTAGCTCACAGTGGTAGCGCTGTGGCCTCACCCCAACAGGCCTGTGGGCTTAATTCCTGCCCCAGTTTTCTCTGTGTGTGTGTGTGTGTGTGTGTGTGTGCCCTATGTTGGACTGGAATCCCACTCGACTTCACCCTCTCACATTCCTGGGATAGGATCCAGGTTTGCCGTAACTCTCCTTTGCAGGTCGAGCTCTCCTGGAATTTTCCCAGGCGGATTTTTCCGAGGGATATTTGTAGCCCTTAAATACTCATGTTTTTTCAGGGAATATCCCCTGAGGTGTTTTTAATAGATCTAAACAGCAGACAACATTGGAGATGCTCAGATCCCCTTTATAAAAATTCAAAAGGATGGTGCAGAGTAGAAGCACAATATCCTCCCCCCCCCAACAAAACAGTGCTTCCTCCTCTTCTATCCCATGTCATAGTGGCTGCGGTACTGAGGAGAAACTATTTTACGATGATAAACCCATGGATGGGCAGTCCACGCTCTGTTTATTTCTGTTCATTCTCATAGTCCAGCATGCCGTTTGAGCGATATTAAGTCAGTCAGAGTGAATGAAAAAATGAGCGTGATTTCACACCCCGGTCTTGCAGCGGTGAGTCGGCGAGACAGGGGGCAGAATTACGGGCACGTCACGATATGCACGTCCATCATGCGCCTTTATCGACCCTCATCCCCCCACCCCGCAAGCCCAATGCCAAAGCACGGATCTGTGCCAAACCAACTCACTCAGCAACATCGGCATAAGAAAAGGGAAAAAAAAACAGAATAATTAAAATGTTTGTGATTTATGAACAGACGTCCCGTGGAAGACGCCGGATGGGAACAGGATGACAGATTACCTGTGTGATCTCATTTCCCGCACCCGCAACAGCCGGCGCACAGCCACGGACTTCGATGGGATCGATCGTCTCCACGCAGGAAATGTGCCTGATGTGGCACTGGCGCCGATCCGGACGCGTTGCATAATGTGCCGAGTCAGCAGTGCGCGGCCGCTCCATATCGCGCAGCTGCCGTAAATCTCTGCGGCACCGGGCCGCCGTTAAACGCGCGTTGTCATGGCAGCCCATTGACTCTCCCGCGCTGGGTCATTCTTCATATCCCATTTCCTCCTTCATTTGATAAAATATTCCTTCTCCCATAATATTCATTTGGCATTTTGAATATTGATTTTTTTTCCCCTCACCCTCTCTAAATAGGCCCTGAATGGTGCACCGTCTGATTGAAGATGTGGGATGAGCTGTCTGTTTGTCCTCACATCACACTCCACCTCATATTAAAGTGACGTGCTACATTCTTCGTGGCTGCAACGAGTTCCTTCCCTTCTCCCCAAGCACCGATAAAGTCAGAACCTGTGGCGTCTGCAGTCAAACACACTAATGGACATCAGACTCCTAGATAAGTGGCATGTCTTCGTCAGATGAGGACGATCTTTGTGCACCTCACGCTCCGATCTTTTCACCCGGGATAACAGGTGATGAAAAAAACCAGCCCAAGTGTGAGGATAGATCATGTTCAGCTATATAAGCCAGGAAAAAAAACACATATTTACCCCAAGAGAGTCACTGCAAACACAAAGTAATGAGTCTCTCTTGCCTGTTAACGGCATCGACCGGTCCGCGTGGAGGAAACAGCGCAGCGAAATGCCGTATTAAATATGCAGGACCTGCTTTTACGAGCCGGTTGACTGTGGCACACTCCTCAGACGTTTGACCTAAGTGGCAAACAGTACAAATCAGCATCGCTAAAGGTCACACGCAGCAAGGGCCATTAACCTTTGCGAGGCATGCGGTATTTAATCCGAAAGGCCGTAATCCGTAGCGGCATTATGAGGCGTCACACGGCTGCGTGAGGTGCTTGGGAAGGACGTGATGAAGATGGAGACAGTTGTGGCAGCGTTCTCCGACATGCCCACACATCTGGTGCGAGCAGATGCACATCTGGAGCTTCTCCCTGCAGGGTTTGTGTGGTCTCTTCTCCACGTGATATCTGTCTTTCTGGGTATGTGCGAGGCTCATTCAGGGCTTTATATATCAGTTTACACCCGGTCACTAAACATGTGCTACAGAAGCACAGCACCTCTGAAGGAGTCTTTGTTGCTGGCTATTTTTTTCCCCACACGTATCTTCGCCACGCATTAGCAGGTACACGGGAAGTTGTTTATGAGCGTGTAGCTACGCTGACAGCCCGTAAATTGAGCCAGACTTCAGAGGCGCAGTGCACAGACGGGCATTCATGTCCAAACACGGAATAGGAAGTGAGGTGAATGGCATTTTGGAAGCAGGAGATGACACCTGTGTGTGTGTGTGTGTGTGTGTCTGTGGATTTTGATTATATTACATTGTAGGGACCAAATGGCCCCTACAATGTAATAAAAACCTGTTATTTTGATGTGGGGACCATTTTTCTTGTCCCGTCAAAGATCTGTGAATTCAATCAAAAAACTAAAAATGCCAAAAGTCTCGTATTTTGTTACTTATGGTTAAGGTTATGACTGGTTAGAGGTTAAGGTCATTATTGTTGGGATTAGAGTTTTCCCCATAGAAATGAATGGGGAGAAGCCAGCAATGCTGGTGAACAGGAACCCATGCCAATCAGCAATGGGATGGGATTAAGGGGGCAGAATGATGCAGCCAATCATGAGAAAAACAAAAAGATGGTGCAATTCCAGCTGCAGCCATTATGTGGTGTCTGTTGCCTTCCTCCTCCTCTGCTGGACCAACGCTTCAGGTCAGAGGGTCAAGCTGCCCCGAGGAATTCTGGGAGCAAAGTCAAGGGCACCTTGGGCCGTTTTTACAGTTCCCACGGTAATAAGCGGAAAGACTTAAGACCACCTTAATTTCCCTGAATGTAATCAGGGACGATGAGGACAGCACCTCAGAGCCCTGAGTGTGTATTTACCTGAGAGTCCTCCGATAAGGACAGCTACTCTCTGCCAGCATCTTGGCCGGGAGTAAGGCTTTCATTATTACTTAGCCTAATGGTATTTTTAATCTGCTATTACTACCACGTTCAACAAAAGCCCTGGATTTACTGAAATAAAAATGTGGTATTAACAGGCAATTTTGTGTCTTACTCCACTCGAAGAAAGGTCTTATTTGCTGTTCATTCTTTGGGTTTTTTTTCAGTGATGGCAGCTTAGCATTCACGATTTAGCATTCGACATTAGCCATCTATAAATGTCAGCCACAGAGCTGTTACCCTGCTGCCATTTCGCATTGTTTCCTGACGTATCAGCCCATGGTTTGTTACCAGGGCCAGTGTTTTGTCTAAGAATCTAATCCCTTTCATCTGCAGGGAACTTGTGGGGGTGGATTTTTATTTTATTATTTTTTTGGATAGATTTGTAGGTGAAATGAGTGGGCAGTTTATCTACTGGCTCCATAACGGACTGCAGTAGGGGTGCAAGTTGTGGGGGGGGGGACTCCACACAATACTCCCCAGATGAAGTGGTTTAACAGTAGCGGCCAAACCGCAAATTTTGTAGCTGTATATAAAATGTAACACTGACTCTAGTCAATTGCACACAGCTCATAAGCATCTGACGTCTTTGTTAGCTTTTGGATTGAAGTCAGTCAGCAGCTGAATAATACTGTAGCACATTAAATAAAGTAATTATATGTGATCATTTAATTCATTTATTCTTATTGTCCTTAACCATACGTTTTTTTTTTCAGAATCTATTGTGCTACTACATGTATGTTGGCAATAATTATTTTATTTCTGTGCCTAGAAGAGTCATTTGAGTCAAACAACACTGTACTGTAGTAATCCTTACATAATGACGGTATTATATAAATTAATGCTAAGCTTTTGCAATGTTTTAGAAGGGAAATCTGGCAAAATGCAGTAGTACAATGATTACGTTTATTTTAAATCATTGAATGTCAAAACTTGTGTCCTGCTTTGTGAATGTATGCTGGTTTAGCAGTGAGCCTTAATGTGGTGGCTGGTGTTACTGTCTGGTCTGAATAGGTAGCCATGTAACCGTAACCTTTGTTCAGTGGTGCCCCAAGGGTCAGTCCTAGGACCGATCCTCTATCTCCCTTTATCTCGAGATGAGTTCATTATTCACAGATCACACATCCATCCTCATTGCAACGTTGTGAAACTGCACCTTCTCTCTCCTCCCGCTGCCAGATTCTGACAGGTCTCCACATGACCGGCGGCTCCCTGGGTACTGACACGTTCGTTCCGCACTCGCAGAGAGGTGCGGATCTTGGACAAAAGAAAGACATATCACTTTTCAAAGCAGATGGTGGGGAATTCGTAAAGGTTGCCAAGAGGTAACACAGTGAAATTGCATGTGAGAATAGATGAGCTGAGTGAGCTGAAAGTGTTTGAAAACGTGATACATCTCCGTACTGTTAATTATTGTGAACCGACAGATTATATCCCTCTGTATAAATACTGTTTAATGAGTGTATCTGAGTCATCCTGGTATGATATAGAGATGAAAGTCTTTAGGATGTTGAGCCTTTTTTATTTCCAGTAGGATGGCATGCATTTGTGTTGTATCCACTCACTCAAATTTCTGCATGTAATATAATATGATATTCAAAACTATTTTTTAAAATTTGACTCCCTTTTCTGTTGCATGATCCGTTATGATCCCATGGGGTAAATTGAGCTCATTAAGGGCTGAAGATCAAAATATTGCCTTACTGCCCCGCGGGATTTAACAGGATAGGGTTTGTTACCAGTTCAGTGTCTCTGCTCCATGCTAAGATGTGAGGGCAACCTGGTATGATCAACTGGGAGAGTGTTTTTCTTTTTAAGGATGAGGTTTAACGTCCGTAAAACATCTGTAAAAACTGTCCCACAACGGAGGGCATGGGGTTTGGGATTTTACCACGCACACGCAGTGTACGGTCCAAACACAAAAAAACGGGGGGAAAAAAGCATCCCCCTTTTCATCCGTGTTTTACAGAGAATCGCAGCCATATATTCTCAATCGTCTGCTCAATATCTCAAACGCCGGTCTCTAAAGGACAGACGGAAAATGATGATGGCTGTCACTGCAGGGGAGGAGATAACATGCTTGATGTAAGGCATCTTCTCTGAAGCCCCCACCAGAAGAGCACTTAAATATAATCATGTATAGCATCGCGATTTATAGACCTTGTCTAGGGTGCAGATGTTTCCGGACATGGTTTATGTACGTGTCGCGTGGCCCTCGTCATCCTGCCACACCGGCGGTAAAAACGTTGAATCCCCTTAAAGGGATGCCTCATTTCTGCTACCTTTAAATGTATTATTCATACCCGCGTAAAAAAAAAAAAAAAAACTTGTTTCCTGCCACCACCTCTCCGCATGAATTATAGATGATATTTCCCAAGACAAGGTGGCCTTAGCACATACTTCAGTTTTCCCTGTTCCTCCGATTAAATGTTGATAGAAACCTACCCCCCCAACCCCCCCCCTGCCATTCCACTATACATGAAATGAGCTGCATTTTTGATTATTTGTAAAAACCTAGAAATGCTAACTGGAAATTCAGACCCAGAGCTGATGCTTTGGGGTTTTCTGATTACTTTGTGCTGCTGTAAGACCCACAGTTTTTTTTTTTTTAACTTCAATCCAAATGCTTGCCACACTTTCCAGTACATTCCTCAGCAACATTTAGATAAATAGTGCACCCCCTCCCCCTTCTCGATAGGCAGGTGAAAGAGAGAGAGCTTTCAGATTATAGCCCCTTCAACAGCTGTGAGACAAAATACCCTAAAACAAACATGACGGTGCTGGTTCTGAAAGGCGCACTGGGTACATCGTGACGGCGGCTAACAGTCAGGCTGGTTCCGACAGCGGTGGATGACCCCAGCGCTTCGAGCTGACGGCAGGGTGCGCCCCTCTTCCCTCCAGGTGGCGTTTTCCCTGTCGCCTATTTCACATCAGCACACAATTAGAGGACGACGCCATCTCCAGCTAAATGAGCCCCTCCCCCGTGATTGATTTAAGCTAGCGGGAAGAGCATGGGCTCTCACGGGGAGATGAGATTAACAAGCCGCCATGTAGCCCTGAGCGCAAGTCAGCCGGGTAAACGGTGCGGTTAATCTTAATCAGAACGCCCTCCGAGGGCCACTAATCGATACGGCGGCTTTATAAAACGCCCGAGCGGCTCCATCCAGAAACTGCAGCCGGTGTGTACGGAACACGCAATCCCGACTCGGTCACAGATCTCGTCGGTGCTGGAAGAACTTTCCGGTTCCCTGGAGAGGCCACAGATTGAGGATAACTGGGAAAGCACTTTGGCGAAGGGACTCCTTACATTTTGTTTCCTTGCCTCAGAGGCCCTGCAATGATGCGGTGGTGGTGCAGGGAGCGGCAGGGTCACCTCATACCTCCAGCCAGTATGTTGTAGGTTCTCTTTTTATTCCATGTTTTTCCTCTCACAATCCAGCTGCATTTAGGTGATGCGGTTTCTCTAAATTGCCCTTCATGTGCCAGCATGGGATGCCTATGTCCTGTGATGGACTAGCATCCCGGTGTGGGAGTACCCCTGCTGTGGGCCCTGTGCCGAATGGGATAAGCTCCAGACCCCCCATGACCTCGTCCCAGATAACCAATTGGAAGATAGATAGTTTTCATAAAAGCTTGGTGGGGCTTGTCAGGCACTCTGTGCTCAGAGGGTTGGAAGCAGCCCCCCGCCCCCGCCCCTCCCCCAGATCATGTCCCCATGGATAGCTGCTTGCTACGAGTGCATCCGTGCCCAGCATGGACCCTCAAACCCTCACCTTTCTCTCATTTATCTCCCCCTTCTTTTTCACCTCCAAGTCTCAAGCATGTTGTCACAGGGTTCTTGTGATCCAGCTGCCCCTGCTCCACCCACAAAGCCCCACCCCCACACAAAGCCCCGCCCCATGCAAAGCCCCACCCCAGACAAAGCCCCGCCCCACACAAAGTCCCACCCCACACAAAGCCACGCCCCCACACAAAGCCCCGCCTCATACAAAGCCCCACCCCCATGCCGAAAGTCCTGACCCCACCTTCCCTGCCTTGCCCACCCCTGTCTGAAATCAAGTAACTGCTTGAAAGATTTTCATCAAGGTCACCACTTCCGACCAGCTGAAGCCAGGCAGCCAGATCTCCTGTCCCGAATCCCACTACATCCCTCCCGGCGTGTGCCAATCAGCCTCGGAAGGCCGGGAGTTTGGAGTCTCCCGTGAGATGCGATCAGGGTGCTTTGTGGCGAATCCCCCGGCTTCTCCTCGCTGAGGCCATGTCTTGATGGGTCGCGTTAGCCGCCTGCCGTGCACAGAATTCAGGACCTAAAGATATTCTGTATGTTTTTCCATGGCTGGATTAAAACAAGGAGAGTCAAGGGGAGCCAGTTCAGAATGAAGTTTGCTGGCTAAGTTTGCTGGGAATTTCACTCCTGTAGCTGTACTCCCTCGCGGAGAAATTAGAGACAATAACTTACAAGACAATAAAGCAGAAGGTAATAAATTACAAATATCATAGAATACACTGTACAGGCACTACACAATATATATATACTGGAATATAAGAAGTACAGGACAGGCATTTTCAGGACAATGCATTTACAGGACTATAAATTACGTGCAGAGATTTGCACAATAAAGACCATTGTCATACAAAAATGAACAAGTTAAAGTGACAGGCTATAGCTAGATAGCTGTTGTGCATGAGCATGATGGCGGGTGGAGGGAAGCGATTCCGATTGCCGGCTTGTTTTGGCACCTAGAGGTCTGTAGTGCCAACCAGACAGGAGCAATTGAAATAAATTGTGGGCAGGGTGAGATGGGTCAGCGATGATTTTTCCTGCCTGCTTCCTGACTTGGGAGGCATACAGGTCCTGGGGAGTTGGGCAGAGGGGAGCCAGTGATCTTTTCTGCAATCCTGATTGTCCTTTGTAACAAGTTTGTCTCGTTGGGTAGCTGATCCCAACCAGACTGTGAGGGACGTGCAAAGAACAGACGCGACGGTCGCCTTGTGGAGCTGGATCAGCATCTTCAGAGGCAGGTTGAACTTCCTCAGCTGTCGCAGGAAGTACGTCCTCCGTTGGGCTTTTTTGGTGGAGACTGTGTTGGGCCCCCACTTCAGGTCCTGGGGGATCGTACATCTCGGAGGGCTCCATGGCTGAGGACTGTCAGGGGAGCTAGTGTTGGGGGGCGGGGGTTGTTCTCCGGAAGTTCGCTGTATCATGCAAAAGTCTTTGGCAGTCAATCAAAAATGTTTAAAGCTGTTTATCTGGGTAGTAAACACAATTTAACAACAGAATATATGCAAATTAAAAGTAACACAATAAGAACTAAAAAGATTTTGTTCTGTCCTCCAGAAAGTTACTGATATCCTGCTGGATGGCTAGATGAGCAGCGCTTCAGGGCCTGAAGCTCCCCTCGGGGGGCACCCCAGCCCCTGTTACACTTTACCACAAGCTCTCTTAATTAATTAACTTATTTAGTTAATTACATAACTCAATGAGGTATTGATTAGCCAAACATGGCGGGTAGTGGTAGAGTCAAAAAATGTATGGGTGTATTGGACGGTTGCTGCAAATACTGGGTGACTAGCAGAGGTTTTGAAACGGCTAAGCTGACACACTTTGACAGATGTGATAACATCATTTACACCAACATGAAGAGTATTTGAAGATAATTTTCTTTGCCTAAGATTTTGGCACAGTAATGTATGTACCTGTGTGTGTAGATGGTTATGGAGGTAATGGTTGTTTAATGTATAGGACTCAAGTGTTGGGGGCTTGAATCCCCCCCGTTCTGGCTGTTCTCTCTGTAGTTAATCCAAAGACTAACTGTTAGGTGAACTGGCATCTCCAATGGTGCTTTCACACTGGCACCAGGAACCGAGCCATACCCGAACTGTACCCCGAACTGACGGTTTTCCATTGTAAAGTATGCAAGCTGTACCTGACCGGTTCCTGTGCTAAGACAGCCCTGTTTACATGCAGGGCCGAAAGCGTGTTTAAACCGAGCTGGCTGCACCACCGCCCTCTGATTGGAGGAAATACGCGGGGACAAGTAAGAACCAGTGATCTGTGTCAATATGCACAGGTTATGTGAAGGCAAATGGAACATATTCTATGTATTATTCATAATTTATCCATTCCTGAATTTCCAATTCTTGTGGGTGAATGGCCGTGTTATGTTATCATCGAACGCTAACGGAATTAGCATTATCATGCAGAAATAAGCACATAGTAAATCATGATGTACACCATGTGAACAGTAAACAAGTCACTCATTAGTTTTCCGTCACTGTCGCTCTCCAAACCCACTAACGCCTTTACCAAGCCGACCCCCTGCTCTACGTCCCTGGACATACAACTGGAAGACAAATGATATAAATATCAGACCTTAGACTGATTTATGACTGTGTAGCTCTACAGATCACATTTCAGACAAACCAAAAACAACTGAGGTCAACATGAAATGGGCTTTAAGATGTGGCCTTACGTGCAACGTCGTGCTTATATCCTGGGACAGACTGAGATCACATCTCCCGTCCCTCACAACACTAACAGGTTATGGTGCATGTCGATAAATAGGACCATCTGAGATCTGTACATCTGAGAGGGCCTGAGCTCGCTGCATGCAGGTGATGATAATTGGCTTATGTGCTAATTACTGAGGATCAAAGGCTTTGCCGTGGACTAAATGTTGGCTCCCGCCTTGTGAGGCCACCGTGGAGCAGAGCACTCGCTCTCTGGGCCTCGGAGGAGAAGCACTCACAGTTTCACCTCCACCGCTAGTTACGGGTCGCCGCTCGTGTTCTAACAGTCACCCACAATTCAGCTGCCCCTGATAATCGCAATTACGAGGAGAACGAGGGGACGGGGGTAACGGCAGGGCACAGGACGGTGGCGGGATGTCACTGCAGCCTGTCATCTTATCAAGCGCTAATTATTTGACAATAGAGCGCAGTGCATTCTGGGAGAACACAGCAATGTTGGACAAATAGAGGCATTATCGCGATCATTTTCAGGAAGGAAGGTATACAGGCTTGACCTAGAATGTCAAGAACTCAAATTATCCCACCCAATGGGGTGTCATTTTCCATCTTTTACCTGACATATTTATAAAGTTCTGAAGATTTTTTATATAGTCCTCTGTGTATACATATGTGTTTGTATATGTATGCAGGTTTTTAAATTTATTTCAGGACATTTATTTTGCAGGCATGAATATGTGAGGACTCCACAGACGTAACAACACTTCTTTAGCACCCTGTTCCTCTTCTGCTCAGATAAAAGTTAATGACCTGGTGGTATAACTGTATGACACCATCTCTGAGGCTAAAAAGGTTACATAAATTGCATTGAGAGAATTAATATTTCCCCCCAGTGTTTGATAGGAATGATTTTTTTTTTTTCATGTTCATTGAATAGCCAAATAAAATAAAATCATAGCCTAACTTGACATGTGACCAAGGTTTAAAAATCCATCAAGTAAGGATCAGCTTTTTATACCCTTGAGAAATAATTCTTTCACTTAAGTATCCATCCAAATGCAGTGATGTTCAATTTTAGGCCATATACACTGCAGACAGAAATACTTAAGTTCCCAAGTTAATGTTATCAAGCCATAACACTGGAGTAGGAGATCTGATAGGTAAGTTGTACACTATTCCGACTGTCAGTTGGGTTAACTTAACTTGTTCTGCCAAATTGGGTCTTTCTCAGCAGCGGAAGGCATCAGGTCAAATTATTTTCGAAGTGCTCTCCATGTTAGAACATAAATTCATTCGCTCTGTTGGCTGCTCAGTTCCTAGTCTGTTTGTCAGAGAAGACAGATGAACAGGTGAAGCGATACAGTTGGCCAACCAACAGCGACAACCCTATATTTAACGTGTCTCCGGAGAAATATACAAGTCTGTTCTCTCAAGGACGGAGTCGTGCAGGATGTGTGGGGGGTGGGGGGGGGTTTGCTGTCTCTTTTCAGGTGTTGATATGCAAGATCAGTGGTAATAGATGTGCTGGCGTGAAGGAATACAACTGCACATTAAGCACACATTGCTCAGAGCTCCGCCCCTCCCATGTTATTGGCCACGCAAAACACGGAGCTCCACCCTCTGGACACTTTGGCCAATCGCTTTGAAGTCCCACTGCTGTGGACTGACAAACAACTGCATCATTGTGTCACGTGAAGAAAAAAGGGAGGTCTGGTATGTTGCCATTTTTAAGACAAGGACAGCATGACGTTCTTACAGATTTATTCAGTCGACTCATCACCTTGTGTTGTTGTTTGAAGTCTCATACTGCATCAAAATGATGGGGAAATGCGACAAGAATAAATTTGGCTGGATTTTGCTTTAGTACAGTTAACCAATAAAAGTATTTACACAGGAGCATTCATGATATCATCCAGTTATTGCTTTTGACTCCGTAAAATGAACTAAAATACAAAAGCATGGATATTCCTCAGATATTCCCCTGCCTTTTAAAGTGTTATTGCAGTAGTGAGTATCTAAGGTCTCTTTAGAGCTGCCCACAGCTCCAAACAACATTAAGGCATGAGCGCTGTTTCATCAGGTTACCCAGAGACCTCCTCTGCTCTCCACAAGGGCAGGGCACCATGACATGAAGCTTCTATTGCCGTTTGAAGGAGTTTCCACTCCCTGTCTTTAAGCTGTCAATCTGACAAGGACACAAACCGGTCTGCATCCTCAAAAACGAGCCTCGTTCTCCTCTGTTCGGCGTCCCTGGGGAATAAGCTGCAATATGCCATGGCTGTAAGCTCACAGCTACTCTCAGGCAATTATAAAAAGGAGAGCACAGTATCGATTGCTGGATATGTTAAAGGAACAGGTACGGCCTTCCAGTGTGCAGCTTCTATTTGCTTTAAACGCCCGAGTAAATCATCCCATTGTCTCGTTTGATTGTGCCATAACATAGCGAGCAAATAACAGACTTTATTTTATATTTAAAGCAGCTCCGGTAAAAAAAAAAAAAAAGCCCGGCCGCTGACTGTAAACTGGAAGCTCAGCCAGTCCGTGTCTAAGTTATAATTATTGTTTTGTAATAAGGTAGCTTGAGTATTCGCTAAGTAGCGGCCCTGTAAATCGACGGGCTCGGAATCCATTTTACTGTCATAAACGAGTGCCATTGTGCCTGTACGCTTACAACATCTGGACCTGTATAGATATGACTGTGAATAATTAGAGTCACACGGCCAGTTATGCTTTTTATTGTAATCCTTAGTACCTCAGTGTAATTTATTGTTACTGGTAATGCCCAGTTATGTGTAATCTGTATGCAAATGTCCTCATTTCTAGTGTGACTCGCCATAACTAATGACTTTTAAGCCCCTGCCCCCCCCAATGTGTGTCCTTGTGGGGGGGGTAGATTGTTGTTATGGGAATATGTGGCGCAGTGGGTAAATTTGTACCATTTTGTGTGTGTTTCTGTGTGAGTGAGGGGGGTATCCAGTGCCACACAGATCCAGCTTTAATGTAACGTGATCATTAACCCCCTGTGCCCCCTAAAAAAAGCCCCCACTGTTCCAGAACTTGCTGCTCATTATGTCCCCTTTCCGGATGAACCAGTTCCATTTATAGAGGCCTGAATGGGTATGGTGGCTCAGTGGGTGGCACTCTTTCTGTGACCCTTCAGGGTTTAGGTTCAAATCCCCCCCATATCCATGTTTCTGTAATTCTTACTTTGTGGGGACCAGATTTCCCCAAAATATGATTAAAAACCTGTAATTTTTTTCCTTGTGGGGACATTCTTTCAGTCCCAACAAGGATAACCTCAATTTTATAAAATTCTGTGACTGCAATCAAAAAACTAAAAGTCTTATATTTTTGTTTGGAAAGTTATGGTTAAGTTTAGGGCTGGGTAGGGGTTAGGGGTGTCAATTTTGGGATTAGGTTCATGTACATAGAAATGAATGGAGTCTCCATAAAGATATGAATATGCAGACTGTGTGTGTGTCTGTGTGTGTGTGTGTCCTTGTGAGGGCATTTTCTCAGGTATACAATGGATGGATGTACATGTGAGAAGAAGCAGTGAAGGTGACTGCGGCGGGAGAGCCTTCCTCACACCAAAAAGCCGCAGGTGTCACCACCTGTCACCCCCTGTCCCCACTGTCCCCCTGGCCTCATGCCCACGGAGGGTGACAGACCCCGTAGCCCCCGCATGCCGCCCTATCGGTTAGGGACCCCCGTCAGCATCCGCAGGAAACATGTGACCAACACAGCCATGTCTCATTAGCAAACACCCTGAGAGGCTCGCGAGGCAGCCCTTGAATGCGGTTACAGCAATGCCAACAGATCAAGCATTTACAAGGAAATCTGATAATGCATCAATTCTACAAATCTATTCGACAAAACAGAATCTTCTGCAATGTTTTATTCTGCAGTGACTCCAATTTATAAGTAACAGATCCGTGTCTCTGCCAAAAAGATGTGCGTGCATGCATTTTTTAAACATAAAAGTGCTCAACTTTTTAGTTAGTTGTAATCGTCTTTTAATATAATCTTTTCATTAGCTCAGGTTAAATGCATTGAAATGTGTGCAGCGGAAAGTGCCCCCATGTATAATTATACACACTTCTGTTGGTGTGTTTTAGGGAAGTACAGCTCTAAATGACATATAGGGACATTTAAGGAAACCAGAGAGTTTCTCTGGCTCGTTAATAACAGAGATGGGATGCTGGTGTCATGGCATCGGTCTTGTGACCATGGTAACCGTCAGCGCGCATCTCATCCTGTGTCTGAAACGCCCGGGAAGTCCGTGCTTTTGGAGACGGAGCTATTCAAACAAATCCTGACAAAGGGTACCGGCTTTTTATTTTTAGTGTGCTCACAATAGAGTGCCTTTGATTGGCCCGTGAAGTGCCTGCAGCCAATCAGATTTCACTAAGGAGAAATGCCCTTTTTTTCCCTCACAAGTGCTAAAAGAAGGCACTGATTGGAGCAGAAAGGTTTGTGGGTAGTGGGTTTCTTTTTTGGTAGGGGTGGGGGGGGGGCTCTTGTCTCTTTGAATCAAAGACTGCTGCAGTAGATCACCCAGCTGTGCGAGTGTGACACTGTGAAGAAGTTTTACGCTGTGGAACACGCTTTTGCTTAAAAGCATGTGCTGGGAAGATAAAAGTGAAGACCAACACAGGTATGATGCGAGAAGGGGAGGTGGAGGATGGAAATGGAATGAAAGTGGCCCCCTGCACATTAAGGGGCTCCTCCATTTCCTGCTGCCTCCATTTCCTGCTGCCTCCACTTCCTGCCGCCTCCACTTCCTGCAACCTCCACTTCCTGCAAACTCCATTTCCTGCTGCCTCCATTTCCTGCTGCCTCCACTTCCTGCAACCTCCACTTCTTGCTGCCTCCACTTCTTGCTGCCTCCACTTCCTGCTGCCTCCACTTCCTATTTGTTTCCGTGGTTTCATCAGGCCCTTGTCCCCTCAATCAGCCTGGGAACGCGGGGGAGGACGAGATGCTGGAAATTTCCACTCACTGTCACAATACTGGAACACGAGAGTGGCTTTATCTTGGAAGATTTACAGCCCTTTAGGGATGGGACCCGTTAACCAATTCAGAGAGGGAAAAAAACACAACCTAATATTTTAATAGTCTGACATTTTTATTTGATTCATTTGTTACTTATATTCAAAAATGACTCAGGGCAGTTTGATACATGTTAATATTTCATATTTTCAGTACAAAAACTGCATCTGATTATGGAGTCTCATACTGCTCAGATGTTCCCTCTATGAATGAGACACATGGCCTCTTTCTTTTTTAATTAAACACCCAGTTGGTAAATTGGAAATATTTTTAATAGCCCAAAATATAGCTTTTCTGCAATATTGCTTTTTTCCCTGTAGTGTTCCTCTGTGAGTAACAGTTCTGCTGTGTAACAGTGAAAGATCATCAATTCAGATGGCTGGAGGGATCTTAGCATTTTAGCCTCAATCGGAGTATTTAACACCATTTGTTCTGGTAAATATGCAGCAGCATGAAAAAGGAAAAAGACCATTTTTATTGGCTTTCAGGAGATGATAAATTCTTTAGTGAGATAATAAATTCCTGCATTGGTAATTAAATGTCATTACAGCCCACATGGGAAGACAGGAAACGGTGTTAATGTGAGTTAGGCTACAGTAAAACTGTTCAATCCACTTACTGTTCAGACAAAGTTGACATTATCTTACTGATGCCACTATTGTGGCTTGCAAGTATTGCTCTTAATTAATCATGTGGTGAATAGTGATGTAACTAGCAACAAGAATTTGTGTCCAGAGAGTATAAAGGTGAATCCTGTCTCCATGACAAAGGCTCAGGTGATGTGAAGGTCCTACCACGTTTGGGAAGGAAGTCTGGACTGGTGACTGGCAGACACCATCACCACTGGCCAATGATTATAATTATTGCTGCGTATAATAATAGGCTGCCTCCAACTGTAGCAGGGGATGTCTCTGCTGTTCACGGCCAATCAGATGTCAGGTGGGCGGAGCAAGCCCTCAGGGTTCAGCTGTGCTTCCCCGACACATGTCAGATGCAGAAATCGGAGAACGCATGCCAGCTTTTCAGGGGCCTGAACACTACCCTCTTTGGGTGAGAGGGCCAGATCGTTAGCTGTGTTCGAAAGAATATGGGACACTGTAACCCAGGTTGGAAGGTACTCCAACTCCGGTTTGAACTGACATCTGTAATCCATCAGCTGTTTCCACTAATGGCTCCTTCCCGGCCGCACGACACTTCACTCCTTCAGTGATGCACACGCTCATTCGCTAGCGCTGATATTACACCTCGGTGTTTACCCTCTCTCGGACAGCAGCGCTCAACAGATCTCTCCACTTAAGCAAATTCAATCCGGGCCGTTCTCAGCTTAATGGCACTAAAAGGGGCCCCGCTGATTATCTCATTGTCCGATAAGAAGAGCGCGAGAGCGCAGGCGACGATGTAGATGGTGTGCCTGTGTGACAGATGGGTATTCCAGCGCCACATCATTATGTGTTGTTAAACAGCTGCATGTGCAACCAGAATTCCTGAGCAGACAATTCAGATGGTGCAGAAACAACCTGAATAATGTTCAGTATCACTCTCTGGTATCATCGCAGGTGTATTAGAGGCAGGATCTCTCTGCTGTTTAATTGCACGATAGTCTGAAATTTATTATCTTAGTCAAAAGCATGATTGTAACATTAAGGAATTAAAAATTAACTGCTATATGAACGTTTAAAAATGTTTCCCCAACAGAGCAGCCTGGTTCTTCATGGTAAACGCTTAATAGACACTGGATTACCTATATTGTCCACTGTGAAATGAGCAGGATTTGCTGTCCTCTGGCACACACAGTAACGGCATGTTTACAGTGGGCCTTCTTCCTCGCACACCAATCAAAAAACAAGAAAGAAATATATGTTTGGCCAATGGAAAAGAGAGTTTAATGGGCTGAGTCCTAATGGCTGCCACTCACATTGCCCGGTCCCCGGGTGGGAGAGATCATCTCCTGAGGGGGAGAGCAGATGAGGGGAGAGCTCACCCTTCCACATCGCCTCTGAAGGGCCTTGGGATTATCTGTAAGTGGGCAGCAGCAAGCCTGTCACTGTAAGTGAGGCAGTCAGCTTTCCATGGTCTTCAAGCAGTTAAGATACTGTGCACTCCGTCATTTTGTGGTAGATGGCACCTGCTGGCTGAGGACCTGAAGAATATATGAAGTATATATAATATATGTCCATGATTCTGAATTATGTAAGACTATGCTGTCCATAGTCTTGAAGCACATAGGACACTCTCCATCCATCCATGGTCCTGAAGTTTGCAAAAACCACATGCTGTCCATTGTCCTGAAGTATGCAAAAACCATATGATGTCTATCGTCCTGAAGTATGCAAAAACATTACACCATCCATTGTCCTGAAGTATGCAAAAACATTACACCATCCATTGTCCTGAAGTATGCAAAAACATTACACCATCCATTGTCCTGAAGTATGCAAAAACCACACGCTGTCCATCATCTTGAAGTATATTTAGACCAAATGCTGTCCAAGGTCCTGAAGTGTATTTACACTGTATGCTGCCCACAGTCCTGAGTGATATTACACCCTTTGTTGTCCATGGTCCTGAAGAATGCAATACCCTGTGCTCCCCCCCATCCTGAAGTTTATAAGGCTGTCTTCTGCTTGTGATTTCAACATGCTTGGGTCAGTCCTCTGTCTGTGGTCCTGAATCATCCAGTGACTGTGCTATCTAACATAAAGGTGAAACTGCCAGACCTCTATACTGCCCCCCAGAGGTCAGTCCCCACTGGTGCCTCAGATCCTGAGCCCGTGTACAGTACCACCTTGTCTCTGTCTAAGAAAATAGGGATACTCCTGTACAGTTAAAGAGGGGGAATGTGAAATCCAGTTGGCCCGGGTTCTGATGTCCTTGTGAATCACAAAGAGCAGCGGAATCTAAATTTGGTGTAAAGGATGGCTCCGGGATTCCCGCCGCTGCCGTTGGCACCGCCCGGGAAGACAGCAGTCGATGGTGGTGGTTACGCTTAGGTCCCGTCTGCGTGGCGTCTAGTGAGGTGCCGTGAATTATTAAATTAGACCTGCTGAATAATTTAAGGAGTAGAAGTCTGCAAGACTCCCATGAAGTAATGTGGAGTGTTGGAGAGGGGAACATTGTCCCGGAATTTCGGAGGTATGTAGTTTCAGAACATGTAATGCTGGCGAGCTGGAGCAGGTGCCCGGATGCCTGTCTCGGGGGCACGGGGGCTAACAGCTCGGGGACGGCTGTGTGTCAGTCCCCACTCTGCAGTAGCTCGTTATCCAATTAGAGCCACAAGGAGGCCGGAGAAATCCAGGGGCATGAGGCAGTGTGATCAGTCAGCGGGGCGGATCCTGGCCAGGGCATGATGGGTAATTTTCCTGGGTGGCATCATTTGAGGGGGAGTCGATTTGGCAATCTGCCAGTGCTACTGCCCCCCACCCCCAGCTGACCGATTTCACATGGGCTTCAACCGGCACTGACTATTACATTTTAAAATGTATCGGGGGTCAAACTCAGGAATACGACTGAATCTGGACCACCCACCCCCCTGCTGAACATATTTTACTATTTGGAACCCCCCGAAGTCAGCGAAATTAATTTACCCCCTCCCCCCCCCCAAAGTTGGCAAATTTTTTCGAGCACAGTGGACCTTGGCTTTTGTGTCGAATGATCGAATTAGTCGGAGATCCTTGACATGCACATATGCACCTACACACAAGTTACAGTAATCAGTTTCTCCAAACAGCACATTTTTATAATAACAAAAATGTCTGCAAAGAGAAAAGAGACCAAACGGGCGATGTGATCATAATGTCTCACAGGATGCCTGTCGCCAACGCTGCTGAAAAATCAAATCCAACAGGATTTCTGCTGCTAGGCCTCCACACGTCAGGGGAAGCACACAGACAGCACAAACCCTGCAGGGGCCAGAGGTGAGCCCCCACCCCCGGAGCTAAAGGGAAGCGCACTCCCCGCTGAGTCACTGGGCCTGGCCTCCTACAGCTGATCCTTCTGCAGAATGAGATTTACATTAAAGTACAGTCACTCCGCAGAGAAGCATGAATGCGCATGATCATTTCTAAATCTAATGATTTCATGTGATTATGTTGGAGATAAATCATACAATTGCCGTTTGAGTAGATGACTTCGGTGTCACACAAATCTGAGATTTGTTCATCATTTAAAATGTGACGACTTTGCTGAAAGTCTTGGATATTCATAGACATATATATAAAAGCGCATTGTACATTTCCTTCCATTCAGGGGTAACGAATGTTGAGGACACAGGGCATTCATTAACAACAGATAAAGAGAAAAACTCACATGTGCTAAATTTAATTTATACAAAATAAGACCTCAGTAGCCCAATTCACAGCTTTCATATTGCACAGTCTGGCTTGCAGTTCCTATTAAATGTCAAATTAGCACTTTGCAATTATTGCACAGGAAGACGCACTGATAAGTGTTTAAACAGTGGAATGGTGGTTAAAATTGGAAGGAGTGCGTCTAATGGACTGGATTAGCCTGCAGGAGTGTTTCATCAATTACGTCCAGACCAAAGTGTTTGCAGACTGCGGATGGGCGCAGTTTAATTAGAGACCTCGCCAAACAGGAAGTGCCAGAGACAGTTTCGTCAAGAAGACAGAGTGAATCAGCAGCTCTGACATTTTCGGGTTTAATATCGCAATTAAGAAGCACTAATCCTTCCACACCTGTGAACTTACTTTCTGGAACAGGCAAGCTGTTGGCCTTTCCTATCACGTCTTCTGTTAAGTGTCATGGCATTATCTTTGTTCATGGTTATTCAAGCAGTTTGGTGTGTTTACATTCACACTAGTCCTCAGCCGTAGCTGGTAAGTCGGAGTGAATTTGAGCACTTGCAGATTCCGGAAGGTGCCGGTCGGGGTCTCTGGGGAATAGCTAGTGCACTCAGCCCTTGGGCAAATACAACTGCAGTTACCCAACTGGGATTTAACGCGGCAACCTTAAGGTTAGAAAGCAGCATCTGTGCCCACTGGGGTTTGTTTGTTTCACTCAGTGTTTCTGTACTTTGTTGGCACTCGAGTGTTTTATACATTCGTGCAGATCATTTGGAATGTAGAAACCTGCCAATGCATTACTGATGCACTGTGCTCTGGGAGTCCAAAGCTTCTCTCTCTCTCTCTCTCTCTCTCTCTCTTTCTCTCTCTCTTTTTTTCACCCTGGTTATAGGGTGCGTCTCACCCCAAACTCTAACGCCATCCTGTTCTCCTGCCTGTGTGGCTCCCATTGAGTTTTGATAAGCCCCAAGCTACAGAAATACACCCAATTAACGTTTAATGGACATGCAAAAATGGCATGCTTATAAAAGGGTAAATAATCTCTTCTTTAATAGATGCATATTAACTGAAACAATGAAATATCCCCAAACAAATAAATAACATCTTTAAATATGCATGGAATTTTAATAATCTCTTCTTTTGAAATGAGCCAATACGAACACAATACTGTGCAAACACAGACCGCAATCATTACTGTCGCTCATTCATAACCCTGGCCCCGTTCACAGATTGCTCTGAAGAGGAAAGAATTAACAAGGCCGGCGCAATTGGTGGCACACTGTATGACATCATAATAGCGAGACCCATCGAACAGGTTGGCAGAAGAGGAAGGGGTGAAATCTCACCTGAAGCAGCAGTACCATGTGACCACATCATATGGGGGGGGGGGGGGGGTCTGGCTTACAATGACAGATAACTAAAGACACGCAGTCTTGAGGGATGGCTAAAATTATGCTAATATATGTCAGCTTTCCCCCCTATTCTCTCTTCCAAGGGCACCGTAACTGCCCTCTGAAAAATCAGATAGCGTATGACAGGTTATGAGTCTCTTGATGGCTTGGAGTTGGGGGAGGGGGGCATTTTGAGTTGCTACATCTCCGAGGACTGTGGTATGTCACAGACACACCTGAACAGCTCTCCATCACACCGAGGCCATATGAGGTTAAACAAAACATTCCATACAACGTGAGATGTCAGTCTATTAAATGGAGAAATGCATCGGCAGGTCTAGCTTCACGCTAAAAGGGGCAAGGAAGCGAGTCGTGATTAAAGACGCCGCTTTGTGAGAAGAGGACCTGGAGGTACCCATGTGCAAGTTATTCAATCAAACTGCTAACTCGTCGAAGTCAAATATTCATTCCTGGGAAAGGGGAGAACTGCAAGTTACTTTAGATAAAAGAGCTTAATTGGCAAGTTAAAAATGCTGAGTCATGCAAATGAATCAATTTCGTAAATCTAAAGCGCGGGGATTTGACTGAGCTTTGCTTGGGTCTCATGTGAAATTTTTTTTCAAATCTGTCATATTCCTTAGTGGTAACAGTTCTAGAAAAAATCTTTACTGGTAAGTATTAGTATTTTAGTATTTTAAAGAGTGGTCATTATGTTGGTAGGCTAGGCTGCATTTATTTTTGACGTTCAGTGCCTTTATTTTTAGCTTGGTGTGTGTGGCATTATAAACATGCCCATGTAGTATATGTCCATAGGCAGGATCAGAATTACAGAGTTGATCTAAATAAAGATGTCCTCTACGTCGATGGGTAGACACAACGGAAATGTCAGCTGTTTGCACAGTACGCCCAAACCCAGTGTTTAGAATTTTCAGATAGACGAAGTGTCAAAAGGAGAGAGTGAGAGAGAAAGCGAGAGAGTGAACGAAGTATAGTAGGACACACCCACCCTATATTTCCATCAGTCTTTCTTTATGTATCAAAAAGAAAAACATCAAGACATTTATGATCAACGTATGGCTTAATATATATATATATATATATATATATATATATATATATATACTGTACTGTATATATATATATATATATATACATATATATATATATATATATATCTTTACCAGAAGTTTCAAGAGTGCAACTGTCTATAACAAGCAAGCCATGCGTTGATCATGACTGTCTTGATGTTTATATATATATATATATATATATATATATATATATATATATATATATATATATATATATATATATATATATGTATGTATGTATGTATGTATGTATGTATCTCTTAGTGCTACTATCAGTCAGACATTACCTTGGCAACAGTTACCAGGCCATGCAGAGCGCAAGCGGGACCCCCCAGGGGCGTCTACACATTCATTTGCGTCGGTTCCATTTTACGTCTGACCCCATAATGGAAAAATGTAGCCCATTTGTGACATGCTAAATGGTGCATTTAATGCTCATTGGCCCAACTGCATAGCGCCCCCCACCCCCCACCCCCGGTCACGTGTAAAGCGGTTAGCGTAATCTGGGTCATCCAGACACCTTGAGATGATCTCATCTCAAAATGGGTTCCCCCCCCCCCATGAATCACAACGCTTAAGCCTGTGTGGCCTGGTGCTCGATCCAAGAGTTACGGGGGGGTGGGGGTAAGGGGGGGGGGTGATTTAGGATTGGGGCGGTTACACCAACTTCCATTATTCAATATGCTGGAGAGCCAGGTGCTACTGGATGAGGCCTGTGTTGTAGGAAACTCTAGTTCCTCAGAGGAAGCGTCCACTCACAGTCATCATGTCAACTGAAGTAGGAGTTTTAGGACCGTGGGAGGTCAGCTATGAGGGGAGAGAAGAGCCAAGTGACAAGCCTGCTGCGCTCAAACCTGAGATTTTTGAGAGATTTCCCAACACGCTGCCCTACATAATGCCCAACATTTGGAGAATAACCACAATCTGTTTCTGTGATTATGGATGCTCAAATAATACAGATGTAATCCAGAGCACAAAGATTTTCTATTGGACTATTTGGTGGGCGGCACGGCTCATTGTCGCCCGTGAACAGGGGTGTTTTTAAAGGGCCGGGCAGATGAAACTTCAAGTCAAAGCCTCGACAGTGTTTCGTGCTTATCTGACCCACCTTTAAATGATAAAGAGTTCAAAATAGAGGCAAATGCCTTTCGATCATACCGGTATTTTTTTGCACGGGGGTTTTTTTGTACCGACTTTCCGGGAAAAGTTTCGCGTGACCCCCGCGGTGACGAAAACCCCTGAAAAAGCTGTTTTCCGCCGAGTCGGATTGGTGGGAGCTGCTGAGTCGTAGCGTCTATATATAGCGGCGTGATCAATCCTCGCAGTGACCCGACAGCTGCAGTGGGTGTCGGGCAGCCCAGGAAGGGAGCCGGGGTGCTTAATTAAACCGTCAGCATTTCCCCAAGTGAAAAATCCAACAGACGACGCCATGGTTAATGCACAGGGTCAAAGTGGCACTCCAGTTCGCGGCAGGGCGATTCATAAAGTCCCCATGGCTATTTTTTCTCTCCTCTCTTTTTTATTGAAGAACTTTTGAACGCAGCAGGAACAGAGCGAGGTTCCTGATCCGTAAACTCTCACGTATAATGATCCGGAAGGCCACATCCTTGGGTATGCAAGGTCAACACGCAGGCTGTGGAAGTCGTTCATGGCGTCCTCCATGTTATTGTTGTCATTAACGGTATTGTTGTTTACGTGAAAAGCCTAGGGGTGATAAAACAGCTTATCTGCACGGTAGCGTGCATTCGCACACGCCTCCGAGAGAACAAATGTCTGTTTACAGCGTGCTTTAAGGATGCGTTACGTAACGTCGCAAGCAAACCGAATAACGGACGGAGACACGAGCTGGATGCACAGCAATCTCCAAAATCGCAGTTCGGGCCTCGCTGAGGGGGCGGGAGGGGAGAGAGGGATTGGGAGAGAGCCTCTGCATAGGTTAAGATTTCACAGATAAATAGGTGTAATAAAAGGTGCAATAACAGGTCTATGTGACCAGCGCTTCCTGTAACTTAATAACTTATAAATTAAATTTCTCCATCTTGAAAAAAATGTAGCCTTTTTTTCCGTGGGAAACCTATAAAAGTTGCAATGAAATCTGCGGCACAGATGAGTTTGGATTTTCATCTGCCACCTGTGACCTTGTGTTTGTATGTATATATCTAAGCAGTATATTGCAGTGGGCATCATATCTCTAATCACATACAGACCCCCCCAGCATTGCGGCTGGGGAGCATCACCCATTCTCCAGTCAACCTGGAAAGCCCAACTATCTCATCCATCCACCTCTTAGCTTGACAGGATTCCTCTCAGAGTTACCTCCCTCCCGACAAGCCACATTCTAAACATTCCAACATTTTTTTAACGTTTGCATTGTGTGTTTATGATGTCATACCTTGTTTTGTTTTTTTGCACTTGTCCTCTCTATGTCTGCATGTGTATCACCACGGTTTCTCTCATCGGTGGTGTAGCGGTTGGGGAGGCTTAATGCTCTGGTTTTTGTACAGGGCCCTCCGCTGGAGGAAGATAATAATCAGCCGGGCTAGTAAATTTCCGGTGGTCAGTGTAGCGTAAGGAGGTAAGTCCATTAGTCAGCCGGGGCTGTTGCTCACCCCTTCTCTGCCCTTCCTCTGCTCTGGCCGTGCAGGAAGAATCTAGGCTAAGAGATACACGCACATCAAGCCACGTGCAGTCTAATCAAAGCACACTATCGCGGTAGCAATGTTTGATCACGCTTCGTTATCTGGTTATACATCATCTGGATGGAGTTCAACAGAGCCTACATGCTTTTTTTGTCAGATGAACAAAATTTTGTTTGTGTTTCATTTTATTTTTGGTTCCAGCAGGAAGGGCAGTTCTCATGCCCTCCCTCAAGTTTTTCCCTAAAAGCACCAAAATCCCTGTGTCACAATCCCTGCATGACCAGGCCATCCCACAATCCTCTGCAAAAATCACTTAACATCAGCGATGCATGGCATAACCGTCCTGGCGCTCATCTGGTCGGAAAAGGCCACAGGCTGCATCTTGACTTGCTTCACCAAACTTGAGCGAAGAAGCTTGACTTGGGTAATGTGTAAGTATTTGGTAGCGAATCTCTGCAGGCTTATCAGAGCGGTCCCAATTATTCTCTGCTTATAGCGCTGTTGCTAAGCACCGTGACCCATGAAGGCAGTTGTACGTCCCACGCGGAGACGGGGAGCTCACCTGGTACCGGCTGGTTTCCTCACCTGTGCCAATTTCCGGATCTCGCTTATGAATCATTTCTTACACGGAAATTTGAAAATCAGCTGTCATGGGTCAAGGTGTTAAGCATCCAATTTCCGGCTGTTCCAAGTGGTCAGCTTGCATGCGGTTGTATGGATTCCGGGGACAAGTGAGACATCTGGCCTTAAAGGGGCGGAGCCTGAGGGCAGGAAGGATGATGGCATCATGGGCACCGAAAGCTCATTGGCCATTAGCTCCCGCCCCATCTGCATGTCCATGTGATTAAATATATCCAATCAGGTGTAAGGTTAATGTAATACATGGCCACCTTCATTCATCAGCGGCTGTTAGAAACACCCCGCGGAAATGGGATCTGGCAGACCATCGTGCTTGATCGAGGGGCGTCGTTTCAGAAGGAACTCCCCACGGTGATAATTTCATGGGGGACGTTTCCTGATTCATTGGGGGAGGCACATTATGATTCAAGGTGTAGCAGGCGACTAACAAAATAGATTAAGAATCTAAAACAAAAAATATATAAATAAAAGCCTCTTTTTGTCTCCCCGACAGGGAAAATTGGCAGGTGCATTCTGTGGGAGAAAGCCCCCCCCCCCTACCGATCCCCCCACAACCCCCTAGTAACTCAGCCATCAGAAATCAGGATGAAATGAAACGTGCAGGCAGGAAGGGGTTAGACATTAAAGCACTCGCCCGCCAGCAACACAAACTGCCCTCTGCTGCATTAATGGCTGCGATTAACATTGCAGACGAGTCACGCATCGACGTGGGATTATAAACGCCCCGATTAAGGCCGCCAGCTTCATTTACTTACACGTGAACGGCCCGACTGACTCTGCATTTACTTGCTCACACATTTAAGCAGCTCATCATTTTCATTCTTTTTCATGACCGGACTTTGGAGTTTAAGGATCTTATGGGAATCCAGCAGGTGGTCTTGGAGAGAGAGTTCAGCTTGATGTATTAGACATGCTCCTTTTATGGGGAATAAAGGGGCGGGGCCACAACTGATTTGCTCCCAGAGTGCCCCCTCCGCTGTCAGTCACCGATTCAAAACATATCATTTGTTAAAATAATGTTGGCCTCTCTGTTTGAATTATGGTCCCTCTTATGTCCTCCACCTTAAATAGCCCCAGCATGTCCCTCAACAGCAGCTTAAAATGGATGGGTGTACTTCCTTTGAGAAGCATTCCTTGACTAGCAGATCCCAGCCTTGTAACCATTTTGACAGCAAGGCAGGGGGACACCCAGCCAGGGTCCAGTCTGTCAGAGGACACAGGGCAGGGAACACAGGGACACCCTGGATGGGGTGCCAGTCCATCATAGGGCATATACACACAATCATACGGTACCCACAACTGCTAGACACCAATTAGCCTAACTGCAGGTATTTGTACTGTGGGGAGAAATCAGAGTACCCAGGTGCAGCCGGGGTGACACAGGGATTACACACAACCTGCACAGGCAGAATAATGACAAAATTCAAATCCCCAGCATGCTCCCTGCACCAGACAGAAAATTATAATGTATCCACCTAAGAATATATAGTGAGTGAAGAAAATAATGTTCCAGAACATCTATAAAAGTCAAGAGGAATGATATAATTTAGTGGACCTGTTTCACAGGCAGACTATTTTCAGCTTTAAGTAGTTATGCGGGGAAAATAGTATGTTATAGGTAATGCACTGTTAACATGGAACAGCATGGTTGTTGACCAGCGCCGAATTGCACTCGAACCCTGAATGAGCAGCGTATTATCTGCCTGTACTCCCTGACGGCATTAATCCCTCCGTCTTCCCGGCGGCTTCCAGCGCCTTGACACTCCCACAGATGCTTCATAATTAAGGCCACCTCGCACTTAACTGAGAGGCATTCAGCTGCACGACGAGACGATAACACTAAAGAAATTATCATAAACTCCGCTAAGCCTTCGCACAATTATCCAAATGTCGTTTCGTAGGAGCCTAATAAAATCAGGGGGGAAATAACAGGGCGTGTGACCCATCGCTTAACGCGGCACCGTTTGTTAGCTACTGAGGAAAAATGAGCTGTAGTGAAATTAATGAGAAATTAAGCCAGAAAACCCCTCTCATCTCAGCATGTTGTTAGTAAAAGATGAATCTTGCATTTACTCAAGCTCCTCGTGTGCTTTGGAGGCGGAGTTTTGCAGCATCCATTAGCAGATTTATCAAACCAGATCCATCAGAACAGTCGGCAAATCCTTTTTAGCCTCACGCCATGGTTCAGTTCATCTTGCCTGCACCTCACCCCCATCCTCATTTCTCAGCTTACGACATCCTTATTTGGGGGTGGGGGGGTGGTTCAAAATTCTTGCCCTAACCAGATGACCCCAGCATTAACAGGGTCATCTGGCGTGACACTCATGCTTCCTGACTCTCATGCTCTAACGGCAAATCTATATTACTCCATTATAAACCTAAAATTAGCTACATCAAAATCGTTGAGGTAGTTTGCAAACCCTACAGACTATTTACAAGGTAATAAAACTCTTAGATGTAAATGCCTATGCAGACTTGCCTCAAATTAAAAATCTCACGTCAGTCAGCTGACCAAAGTGTTGGCAACACCGCATTAAAACACTGGACCTGCATTTTCACTTATTGTCTTTATATAAACCAAACACATCAACAAAGTCTGTCTACTGAGCTTAAATTAGCCACTTGGAACAAACCTCCATTCACAACTGTTTCTATAGACAAATACTATAACTAATTATAATGTTTCTTCATCCTTTGTTGTGAAAACCCTGCACAGGTGTGAGAAGGAGACTGAATACTCTCACCTCAACATTACATTCCGTTTTCTCATAGATTCTTGTCTCTTTCACACTCTAATTAAACGAGTAGAATATTCTTGGGAATAAGAATAGTATTCTGGCCTTCCTTGGAGGGTAGGCATTAATGCCTTCTCTTTTTGCTTTAACTTCAATGTAATTAATTACTTCTGGGTCAGTTCAAGAGTCCACTGAATGAATTAGACAACTGTCACCCAGGTAAACTGAAAAGAGTACATATTGTACATTTAAGGCAAAAATGGACCCATTGAAGGAGAGAACCCTACTAGTTCACGGTGCACGGGCTTTGCTGCTCCTACTAGACAGCAGGTCAATAAAACAATTAAAAGGTGGATCAATCGACAGCTGAATCGAACACAGTTGCCTGGGTGTCCCTCATCAACTCTGAGCTGTAGAACCTACGCCCTCCTTTCTTTGTGATGGAAATCAGATATTCAGTTACAGATTCCACAGTTCGGGGCAGATACTCATTGACTCGCTTCATCTTATGGGAGATGTTCTGAAGTTCAGTACCTCACCCTGTAGACACATCGTATGACGGTGGGCCTCATCCAAGGGCTCAACCCCAAGATCCAGACCATATCTTTGTTCTAGCCCACTGTCTACTCAGCCAAGTAATTGGGGGCTTTATAATGAGTGAAATCAGGCGTGCAGGTAGTGAGAACAGAACAAAAACGTGGACTGGCTTGGGCAGGCTCAGGACTGAGAAGCACTGCAGATGTACAGTGCGGACAAATGCTCTGTGACACTGACAAACAGCAGATCATTTAGAGCACTGTTCTTTCTCTGGTTGCACTTCTCAAGGAATCACATCACCGGCGAATAATAACAGCCAGGCCGCGGAGAAACCGCAGGCGGGGTCCGGAATGTACCGTCTGAAAGGCTCCAGCTCTCAGATTTGCCGAAAGTGATGAAACGGGACATGAAATGTTGACTCTGCAGTAACTGGTAGAAAAAGCTCCAGACTGGGAGGTAATGGATGCCAGGCAAGGAAGTCAGATAGCTCGAAATATCTCCACAGAAAAAGAGGGAGCCCATCCTTTAACCTCTGTTTTTTTTTCCTATTAATCGGCACTAAGTAGAATGAATGCCACGACCTTGAATTTTCCCCCATTATGAAAAGTGACCGATCGGAAGCTTCAAAGGGATTAGATGAATGAACAGGATTAACTGGAGTGTGAAAGCAGGGACCATGCCGTTCGCGTCCTTGGGAACGAGGCTGCAAAGACGGTATCCGGTCGTATCCGAACGTTCCAAGTCGATCGATGCTCCGCTGGCTAGAGAGCTTTCTGGATTGCCAGGCTGGGAACGCAGGCCGGTTCTCCCGAGCACCCGGCGTCATCGATTCCACTTTTGGAATTCATGACAGCGTGGTGACATTAGAATGACACACGCCGGGGGTGGGGTGGGGGGGGGGCACCTCACGATGGCAGCCTGCCGCTTGCAAGCGGACGGGCAATACGTTACGGTGCGGGAGACAGGAGGGGTACATAAATCACCCACACTCCTAGAAAATGTCAGGGCATTCCGTTATGCTGGAATGTTCCAGATCTCTCTGGTGCTGTGTCGATTCCTGATAAACAACAGCACAGAAATGTGGAATCCAGTAAGCCGCCAGACACATACCATCCCAGTTCAGCCATATCCAGGAAAAGGGAAAACCTCCCACTGCCCAGCATTTCGAGCAGCATATTTGTTACATTTTACAGTGATAATGCTGTAATTTGTTCAGTATTATAAATTCTCCTCCAGATAGCCAGTATACATTTCGGTACGCTTTAAATATGTTCTAAATAAGCTGCCTCAAAAAAGCACGCATTTTAAATAACAAAGCACCATCTTTTTCAGGCGAGAGTGGTGACACACATGCATAGCTGGAAAATCCACAGCCTGTGTAACAATAATATTTGGCATAGGGGATATGACCTGCTGTCCATCTAGATCAGTGTTTCCCAACCTGCTCACATTTTTGCTCCTACTGGGAGCTGGGAGGGAGCAAAAATGTGAACCTTCTGGGGGTCCCTGCAGACCGCGCTGGGCCTATAATCCAGGCCACAGAGGGACTTGATGGAGCCTGTAACCCAGCCCTGGGTGAATGATGGACAGAACCTCAGCTGGGTTTGTAGAACCCAGAACCGTGAGCTGCACAGACATGCTAATTTATCAGATTGCTGATTACCCAAAATCTTGTTAGTTATTCCCGGCCATTTTAAATGATCGATTAATAGCCTTTTCTATTGATAGGTCTTCCTGTTTACCACTTAAAACAACACTTAAATCAATACGGACACATTTGAAAAGTACTACACTGAAAATATAGGAAAACAATGACAAATCGCTTTTGGAAAACAAAACATTTTTATGCTTAAATTTTCGATTAATTTATGTGCAAATGTGCCGAAGGACTGTTTTGTTTCATGCAGCTGATTTGGCTGGCAGGAAAAGGGTGCTGTCAGACCATGTAATGCGTCCGCGACTTCCTGTTTACCGTGACAGATGCTTCCATTCGAAACAGTAGCAATTTAACCGTTGCTGTTAACACAAAACGGAGCGCCTTTAACGCGCTGACAAACTGTTGACAGGAGTTACAAAAAAAAAGTTTCTTTTTCAATTAATTTACAGATGCATCCCCAAAACTGATTTTAAAGTAATGCATGGATAAGTTCACTTTCTTCTTTCAGCAGCGAAAGCCAGGGTAGGTAAATAATGGCCAGGAGGGGTTGGGAGACGCCGTAGGGCCTCACAAGAGACGGCAGACCTCAGGTTAAGGTGCTGGGCTGTCATGTGCGCCCAAGCAGCCGTACTCACCGGCGCCCCCTGCTGAACTGGTTGGCTACTGATTACAGTGAAACGTTAAGAATGACGGCACTGGGTTCCCAGGTTCTACGGCTCATTCGCTTGCCCCCTTTGAAGATACGCCACCACTTTCATGGCATCCTTATAATTGAAACGCACCTTGTGGAATGTTAGACGATGCTTATTCCGGGCTAAATTCCATCCGAGCCTTCAAGATAAAGCTTCTTTAATTTTTTTTTTTTTATTGAAGATTAATCATGGTAATAATCCACTGGCACTAAAACTGACAAATCTTAATTAGGGGCAGAGGATTGTTGATCTCCTATAATACCAAATTAGTGATAATTTCACCCAAAACTAAGTATGAGTCTGTCATACTTCAAGAGCCTAGATGTGAATACATAAAGCTTCCAAAACAAAACATAAAGTATCTGATTTGCATCTAAAATGATGTAGTATGTCATTGAAATATTTAACTGTGGAGGAAAAGGTTGGACCAATCGAATGGAAGGCAGCTTGGCAGATTGATAACCTATCTGAGAAAAAATGTTCAGGCAATCCTGCAACCACTGTTATATCATCCCCACTCCTGCAGGGGGAGCCAGAATTGCATAGTTGCAGTTGTCATGGAGGCTCTCTGCGACCTATGACCCAATCGGGACGTGTTCTTTAGTCGAGATGGAAACCATGCTTCTTTTCGCTTCTTGTCAAGGAATCGATTTGTTCAGAATCATTCATTTATTAGTTCACTTCTGACACATACCCTCTGAATATTTTTCGCACCTTTGTATTTCACATACTGACCCTTTCTGATGACTGTACATCATTACATCTGTGGGCGGTGAGAGACGAAATCTCAGCCGTGAACGACACAATCTAGAAAGAGAAATGAATGAAGAATTTCTGAGTGAACTGAACGAATATTCATCCAGCAAATGAACGAAACAAAGAATAAACTATACAGTGAAAGCTTCGGTGCAGTGAACAAAATAACTTTGTTCACTTAAAAAATGGAATTTCAAACAAAGGACACACAGCTGTTCCATGGTTTCATACTTTTGTTTGATGGATTAAGATTCCACTGGCTTTATAGTTTTATTACCTAGTTCTGTCAGTCCTACGTCTTGCTTTCTGTTGCCCTTTTGATTCTGGTGAATATTTCAACCCTTGTCCCATCCCAATTCAACCCTTTGGCATTACCGCTGGTTACCTTCACATGACGGCCCAGCATCGCATACCCTGCCCGTGAGCGTGTCTGAATACCGAGAACAGAACACGTCCCGCATATTGAGATTCACCCTGTGTCTCTGCCCCCCGCGTGTGCATTCTAGAACCTTGAATCTCAACCAATGGGAGAGGCCGGTTGCTATGGGTAGAGGATGTCAGTTGCAGCGTGTATTCAGAGCAGCTTGGGGTATGTTGTGCTAGTCCAGTAGCCTTACCTATATAATGTAGCTGCGTATACCATTGTTCAGTGTTAATTAATATACCTCACAGGGCAACCTTTTCTATTAAAGCATAATACTACACACAGCAGCATGCTTGTACTTAGAATTAATAGGACGCATAAGCTGTCCTAGATAAGCTCCTGAAGTAGCCGGATAATTAAAAACCCTATCAGTGGCCAGGACAGCACATCATTTGAGAGGTGTTGAGGTCCACCATCCCCCCCCCCCTCCCCCCCCCCCCCCACCAACTCCAGCAAAACGCCTGCAGGAGACTGTTATATCGATCCGGGGCGGTGTGTACTATGACACCAGAACTAGCTTCGGCGTAGGGTCCAAATGGGTCCTGTCGCTTCCGGAACATCGCTCTCTCCTGGGTGTTTCACTCAGCTTGCCGTCAAACATGAACGACTCGTTACCCACCCACCCCCGGCTGGCAGTCACCCATGTCGTCCAGATTCCTCCAAAACGTCGCCTTCCTCACTGTTTCCTACGCGAGTCATCAGTGCCCAGCAAACCTTGGAGACCCAGCAGGACGTCGCCACCTGGGGGGTCACCGTGCATCGTTAGTCTGCTGCCCTTTGCTATATAATTAGCACAATTTGCAATAAATCACTTTTTAAAAAAGGGGGCAGGAACATATGAAGGCAAAGTGTCCTAAAAAGAAAAAAAAAAAGCATACAGAAGGATTTGCATTATGAGGCATCCACACCTCAGCTTGATGTGTTTGCAGGTGGTTCCAGGATTGAAAATAATAGGTCAAGCTGTGGGACTGATCGCCTGGCGTTTCGCTTTCACTTTGGCCGTTGGAAACAGGGGCACAGTGAGAGAAAATGAGAGAACAGAATGGAAATCGTCAGTAATCGACGAAGAGGCCAAGAGGCTGGGGGTGAAATCCAAGAGGATCTGCATGATCCAGCAGTAATCCAAACCCACGGACTCAAATTTTCAGTCAATTTATAAATTCAACAAATGTTTACCACAATTATTCTGGGCAACATGAACAAAAAAAAAATATCTGCTACTGTCTGTTTAGCATTACAGCCATTTCCACATATGGTACACAACAGAACTCAAACTGTAAATATTTCTTATAAAATACATTTATTTTCATTTTATCTTATCAATGCGTTTTGCAATAGATTTAGGCTACATTAAAGAAATGGTTGTAAAATGTAAATTTTTTGTATTCCGTACCCTTTCTGAAATTGGATTTTCAAAAGAAGCACACTGATGTCCTCTGATAAAACACACTGTTTTAAATGGTTCCTTCCATTGCCGTTCGGATAATCAACCGTGAATGTAAAGAGGGGGAAGCAGAACCTCAGCAGCCGCACAGACAGAGTACAGCGGTGGAGAAAGGCGAGGCCAAGGGCGTCTCCCACGCTCGAACCCGGAGTAGCGAGAATACCGGAAGGGGCACCGTGGAGACAGGATGGAAATCATACAGTCAAACTCCTCCTCTCATAGTACGTGTGACATCTGTGTTCCCATCTTCCTTTTCCCCAGAACGGTGAAATAGTCCCTGGAACTGGGAATCCTGGATCTGATATACAAAAGAGCATGGAGCTTTTCTCAGAGATCTGTTAAGATTGTTTCGAATGTTTCTGAACCGCCAGGCGAGGCTGACCGTAAACCCCTGAGCAGGTTATTAACAAAACGTGGACAGAGGTGAAGTACAAGCAGGAAGAAAAAACAAACAATAGTAAACAAACAAGGCTCCCTGCCGGGTCAGCACCTGCTGAGAATGGCAGATGTTCTGCTGGAGGTGTTAGTACTCGGCACTGATGGCATTTTAGGCCACTGATTGACTGGGTTCCGAGGAGAAGCACTCAGGTTTAGAAGGTAGATGCAAAAGAGGAAGTTTGAGACTAGGTTGTAAGGTAAGTAGATAACATGCAAGCAACACAGAAACTTATAAATGGGAAAGATTAGAACCAAACAGCAAGAGGTACAGCAGAGAGTAGGAGTCCACTGACCAATGAGCTCCAGTTGCTGGCTATTTATAGTCACTGGAACTCAGCGCATACTGGCACTTCCTGGTGTCGCGTGATAACGTCCTCTCCCGGAACGCCTGCTCCCAAAGGTCGGTTCCACCTGGCTTCCGGACCATGGCTCAACATTCTGCCCCAGTTCGGTCATTCATTTCAATTTCCAAGAAAAAAAAACACTTTTCAGCAAATGTTAACTTTCTTTTATCTCCGCTCAAGAAAAAAGACAATCTTCCCTGGCCTTTACTTCAGCTGGCTGACACAATTAAAGCACATTTGAAGAGGCACCGGAATTTATCACCTAGACAGGTGAATAGACTCAACCAGCTCAGGCTGAACTAATAGCAATGCTTTCACGGGCCATGAAAAAGATCCAAATCTGTTCGACAGTTCAGCTCCATATAGGAGATGGAAGGATTCATTGGCGAGGTAGGCTGCTGAAACACTGGATGGGTGCAGAAATATCTAATTGAGGTGCAGGATGGATCATTTCTGGTCCAGCTGATGATACGCAGCCACAGAATGCCGTTGCCGGGGGAAGATAGAAAAATGGAGAGCAGATGAATGGAGAGATGTGAGCATCACGAGTCTGAATTGCACGATATGTGGCATGTTTCCTGTCAGTGGTTACATCCCATTGCGCGTGCCTGCATTTCTATAGAAATTGGCTTCACGCGTGTCCTGGTATTATAGGCTGGTGTTTAGTGAGCTGTAGCCCGGATAACATTGGTGTCACAATACCGGCATCACCAAAGGTCACTGTGCCTCACCTCCGCTCAAGGTGCCATACATCACACTTAGAGTTCCAGTGGAGCAGTTTGTGGGACAAGAGGGTGGGAATTATACAACCACTCGTCCATTAGGGGCTTGATTAACAAATAGCACATATATATGGTAATCTCCTAAAGCAGTGTTTCGCATTTCAGTCCTTGGGGACCCACAGTTGGTCCATGTTTTTGCTCCTTCTGAGTTCTCCCCGCCAGACAGTCCACATTTTTGCTCCCGGGAGCTGGGATAGAGCGACTGTCTGTGGGAGTTTCTCCCTAAAGGCACATGGCTCTGGAATCATCTAGAAGCACAGAACACTGCCTCCACCTACAGATTCGACCTGTATTACCGAGGCTGAGGGGGAATCTCCAAGCCTGGACTGACTTTCGATGCCAGGAGTGACGCTGGTGTTATCACAAACACCATTCATCTGCCGCAATGACACGCCAAACAGCTGGCTTGCCCCCCCCCCTCCCCACACCCACCCCAGTGCCCTCTGTCATTAGCTGCTGTGGCCTCTTTGGTTGCTAGGCAACAACTAAGGTAGCTTAGCCCCGTTGCTGATTCAGTTCGCCCAACAGAGCGAACCGTCCTCGGCACCCATCCTGTCAGCTGGTTTTACCCGCAGCAGAGCTCTTAATAAATCAGACATGATTTGGCAGAGGATGCCATTTGGACTGTGACTGGCAAGGTCAGCCATTTTTTTAATTGTTTGGATTTTGTTCATGACAGGTTTACATTTCCCTCGTTTATACTATTGTAACATCTTGTTTTGATATATATATATATATATATATATATATTTGCTTTGCCGTATGCATGGTCTTTACAACATACAATGTGCAGTAGGGATTAGGAAATACTCTTGACAGCAGTCAATAAATGTCCAGGCATGTAATGTTTTACAGACCATCCAAGCAGACTAACAAAGAGACTGCTCAGTTCCGCCAAACAATGGGATTCCGGAACCAGAACCAAAAGCTACATACTTATCCCCCAAAGCGATAGCACCGGGGGCTTTGTGGGGAAACCTCAGTGCCTTCGGTTTGAACATTTGATACTTTCATTTGTGAGGATCAGCGGTACATTTTCACCAAAATGTCTGTCAGACTCTTGCCCTGGGAACATGGAACGGCATTCCAGAATCCCTTTAATGAATCCTGGAAAAGTGTGATCTTTAATGCAGGCGTTCCTGTGAAGCCGGTGCTTTTAAATGTGCAAGAATTAAATAAAAATGGGAAAACAGCCAGGCTGTGGTGCTTGGGGTGGGAGGGGGACTGGAAATTATTCATTGATCATGTAGTAAAAGGTTATGGAATGTGAAAGAAGTAAAGAAATATGAATTCAGATATGAATATAATGTATGCGGATTAAAGTATGGTCAAGTTAAGCATTAGCCACGCTCAGCACCCTCAGCTGAGCGAACGGGCATGAACATAATTATAGAAGAATACTGGAGTTGTTCTAATGTTCATCAGGCGGTCGATACAGATTAATCTGACATGATCTCCTTGTGTCTGCCAGGTCCTGTGGTGCCGGGGGTGGCGGTGCTGGAGAGTGGGGGGGCAGTGAGAGGAACACCTCCCTGAAGGCTCCCAGCCCCCGGGGGAGGGAAGGCCATGTCACTGGTCGTGTGAAGGTACAGAGATGCACCATGCCGACTGTCCGTGTGACGGCGACAAGGTCGATGACATCACGGAACCCCAACCATGCCACCCCCGTCACATTAAATAGGGGCTCATTAAAGATGCATCCAAAATCACCCACCAAACGCTACAGCTAATGGGAATTCTTTGTCATTTTCCTGGGGCTGGGTATGACAACCCCGCCCCCCCTGCCCCAGGTTCACAACTTGTGTCACGCCTGTGATGTGTGTGTCACACTTGCTCCAGGAGGGACAGCCAAACAGGGCCATGTGACACCAGGATGGGGGGACACATGGGGGAGGGGGGGGGGCTTCATGGGGGAAGGGGGTGGAGGAATTTAAACAATAGCCGGCCATTTCAGCTTGACATTGGGGTCACTGTAGGCGTTACAACTGCGGGGGGGGGGGTCTGCATGTGGGTGCGTCATTTAACAAGTAGCGAATAAACTGCAGGTGTAATGAATATACGTGCTGGTCATGTGACCTTCACAGGATACCCCACCCACTGGAATCTCGCACATTCTTAAAGTGGCGGCACAACATAAAACACGCCGTGCCCTTAAAATCTATCTTAAGGTATTTTACCCATTTTCTCTTTTACGTTGCAATAATTTTACTCCTCAATACATAATATGAATATAGATCCAATCTCTACATTTATACAGTAAGTATATAAAGGTACACAGCTTATCATAACCTGATCTTTTACTCTTTTTTTTCATTCCTTATGTCTGCCTGGCAACAAAGGAGGCCAATTTCAAGGAGAACGAAGTCCTACAGCGTACAGACTGATCCCGCGTTGAGCTTTACACCTGTTATACAGTATCCACAGTCTTCAGCGATAGCGGCTCCAGGGAAAGCGGCTTGTTAATTAAACTCTGTGACATGCCAATTACTACAGTCATTTGTTCCCTTAGGAACTAATGATTTCTGCTTGGCCTTGGGTATTTCAGCTCCAATGCTGTCCTGTTGTACAGTATTGGCTGCTTTGAAGGCATGATCTCCTTCCTCGTCAAGATTACCTAATTATCTAAATAGGTGTTTCCTCTTTTTGAAGGCCACAAAGATTCTTATTATCTGTTTTACCAGAAACAACCTTTCCTACAAAGATTTTTTTGAAGAACTAGTTGCTGGTAACCTGATTAAAGTGAATTATCCAAAGAAGTAATTACCTTACACGAGAGGAATACAGACGCTCCTCACTTAACGACCGAGTTCCGTTCCTACGACCAGGTCGTTAAGCAAATTTGTCAATAAGCAAGGAGCTGCCCCTTACCGATATTTCAAGCAAACTGTACTGCCAGGGGCTTTGTGTCATCCATCTTTAGATAATGCTTTAAGGTCACCTTTGCAGCATATAAATCATTTTGTGTGTTTATAAATGATGCGCGATAAGATGCTTGACGGTGAGACGACACGCCACCGTTTCCACGACCAAAGTTCTTGTACAGAGTACGATACCAACTGGTCGGAGAGCAGTCCAGGCATTTGTGAAACAGATAGGTTGTTTAGTCAGGAGTGTCTGTAATCTGAGGTTCTAGTTTCCATTGGGGCGGGAGGGAGGGGACTCTTTCTGTATCCTTGGGGAGGGGAGGTCATTTTTGACCCCCCCCCTCCCCACATTAACATGGCAAGAGACCCCTGGGCTTTGAGTTGTCAGTGCCCTACTTACTCTGTTCTTCAGCAGTGTAGATGTTGACCTCGGGGAGTTCGGGCGGGGGTGGCAATTGTAAAAGTTGTTGATTGGTGAGGGGGGGTAGTAATTTTAACAGGGTTAGTTGAGGCCCCTTTTCAGCGGAAGCCCCTGGGCTTCAGCCCGGGTGACCCCACGCATTAAGTGCCCTTGCCTGTGAGCTTTTGTGCGTACGTTACATTTTTAGACAAATGCCCCAATCTCTCCCATCAGATTTTAGGTCTGCAAAAGCTGTCAATGTGATTTGGGAAATGCACCTAACGAAATGAAGGAGGGCCGCAGGTAATTCTGTAGCTGCGTTTAGCGCGACATGATCCAGCTTTTAAGCCATTACTAAGGGAATGTGTCCAAGTAGAGAAATTAGCACAAGGACATAAACGCATTTCAGGAAACCGCATTTTTACCTAAAGTTGAGCTGCGGATCAGTGGTTAGCTCTGTAACCTCTCAGTTCCTGGGCTGTGAGTCTGGAATGTTCTTCCTGTATTCCTATGGACTTCCTCAGAGTATTCTGCTTATCGCCCACAGTCCATAGGCAAGCAGATCATGTTATTCCTGCATTTCAGACTGGTATTCAAGTTTAAGTGAATCTGTTTCCATCCTGTCTGTGTCCCTGCAGTGGACTGGCATCCCGTCCTGGGTGTCTGCTGCCCTGTGCCCTGTGAGGGACTGGCATCCCGTCCTGGGTGTCTGCTGCCCTGTGCCCTGTGAGGGACTGGCATCCCGTCCTGGGTGTCTGCTGCCCTGTGCCCTGTGAGGGACTGGCATCCCGTCCTGGGTGTCTGCTGCCCTGTGCCCTGTGAGGGACTGGCATCCCGTCCTGGGTGTCTGCTGCCCTGTGCCCTGTGCATTCTGGGATAGCCTCCAAGCTCACCTGGACACTGCACTGGATGAGCAGTTATGGATGACAGCAGGATGGATCCATGTTCCAAACCATCATTAAGGCAGGAGGGAAGCTGGACCTTCTGAGCACTGCACTGTTTGTGTCATATGGCTCCCCAGTATCTCAATAAGCAGCATGTGATGACATCATCTTTCATTGTGGAAGTCTTAAGGATGATGGGAAGTAGCCCGGGCCACCAAACATGCAGCTACATGTACCTCCAACATCCTCTTCGGTTTTTCTCTGCTTTGTCCTTTTCAGTTCCCAGTTCTCGTCAAATTCATATTCTACAGCAGAGGTACAGGTATCCTAGAACAGAGATCTCCACCCCCCCCCCCCACACACACACAGTGGGGCATGAAACAATTCCAAGGGAGGCACAGGTGATGGTTAAAAAAAAAAAACCAGAGAACTGTTGGGGGAGGGTGATGTGGGAGGAGACATTTCAAAACTGCAACCGTTACAAATATTAAAAACAGAGAGACTTGCAGTGTCCAAAATCTCCCTGTAATAAACTGCGTGCAGGAAGATTGGCACATCCAGCCCATTAAGCTGCAAGGTAATGTTTATTTGGGGTCTGTGTGTGAGGGGGTCGGGGGCCGGAGTGTCAGGACAAATATATCAGTCCTGGGTGGCCCTGATACGCTGGAATATCACTGTTATGGAACATTCCTAACGGTCTCCTTCTCTGAAACAAACGAGGATGTGTTATTCCCCTTATTTTCCTGGTGGAGATGTGGAGATGGAGCGCACAGATGGCTGGTCCTCTCGCTCACACTCTCGTCAGCAGATGGGTGGTCTCGGGCAGCTCTAATGTCTTCTCAGCTCAACTTGCAAATGAGTTTCTGATGCTAGGAAAGACTTTGTTTCACGTACCAATGGAAAGCGGCTGCAAAAACATGCTGGCGGGAGGCATTTTCGAAAAGGTTAAAAACATTACATTCATTCACTGTACAGGTGCACTATTTACATAAATATAGCTACATAATTGTTGATGTATGTATGTATGTTTATTATTAATTATGCAATTTAAAAGCTGAAGGGTTTGTTATATACTTAGTGGATGTGTTTACCCATTTATGATTTTCATGCCTGCTCTTTGAGTTTTGTTTACTTTTCGGTTCTGTGACTGTAATGTTCTGGTCCATGACGGTGTGAAAGAGGGTTACAGGTGAACGCAGTGAAGGTGTAGGTGATGTGCAAGAGGGTTACAGGTGAACGCAGTGAAGGTGTAGGTGATGTGCAAGAGGGTTACAGGGTTACGCAGTGAAGGTATAGGTGATTTTAACTTTGTTAATACAGGGCAAATATGATAAAGGGCAAAAAGAACCCCTCAAAAATGTTACAGGCCACCATTGATTGACAAGGGAGTTAATGGCGTAATGATATGAGCCCAGGACTGGGTGTAATAAATTAGAGATTATTGCACTTAAAGCCTGTCGCTGCTTTAATTAACATATTATTCCAGAGCAGCACATAAGCTCTGAGTCGCAGCGTTATGGAGAGACGACAGACGGCGTCCACACCTACCTCAGGTCCAGAAGACTGGGGGGTGTCCATCATGATCTCACTGTCCCCCCCACAAGCACACACACACCTCACATCTTACTGTACATTAAAGGAACAGAGACTCTGCACAATCGTGCTTTTTTGAGGTCCAAAAGAATGCATTACAACTATACAGCTTGTGCTTTTATATCGCGCACCATACCTTTATTTTGTCAAAAGGAAATTCACTTTTGCTGAAAAATAATATAATACATGCATGACAGTTTAAACGTAAAATTTTGAATATTAATATATACATTTTCCATATAAATATCATAGTAGCCTCAAATCGTTTTAGGCTCCTATTACACAGCTCAGAAATGTATCTATATCGGAAATCTGAGACAACTATATCTGAAAGTCTCTGGGACCGGCACCATAAATTACTGCCCCAGAAGAATATGCTAGATAATCTTCTCTTTACAAAATCAAATACACAAAGATAAATCGCTCCTTGTATCAATGAAATCTTAATACAGCAGCTGTTAACTGAAAAAGTAGATCAGTGCATTTTAATGGCTTAATTAATGAGATATCATATACTAATAATGATTACACTAGATGAACTCGTTTCCAAGCTGGCGTGTTGTGAAGCCTTAATCGCACACTTTTGGATGGCCGAGTTTCAGTGTCAGCCGTGTCGCGTTCAGGATCCCCTCCCCTGTGCGCCTCGACTGTGCACTATGGCGAAGGATGCAGCCAATTCAAGCAGGAAAATGGAAAAACGAATATTTCATTGTACATTTCATGGCCCACCCTCGCCTCCTCTGGCTTACGCTGTGTTCATAATAACTGCAGTTTACTTTTAAAAGATAACCTAAATTGGCTTTAGCTTAACGTGCTAATTGAACTGTTCTGCACCATTTGATTTAGAAATATGCGATGGAGGTATTGAGGAGGAACTGATTAATCAAAGCTCAGCTTTAAAGCTCAGGAACACACCGCAGCTATATTTGGGTATTATTGCACACTAATTTGTTTGCCTTCTTTTCAGTTTTTATTTTTTGAAGATAAACCACACTGTTTAGCGCAGGGGTGGGCAATCTTATCCGCAAAGGGCCGCTGTGTATGCGGGTTTTCGCTGCAACTCCTTAATTAGATTACTAATTAGAGGACTGATTGACTGAAGAGTCTACACACCTGGGTTTGAACAGCTGACCTACAGGTTATCCCAAAAACCTGCATACACACCGGCCCTTTGCGGATAAGATTGGCCACCACTGGTTTAGCGGTTTGTCAAGAAAAGGTTGTCTAAGCCTCTGCCCCCCCCCCGGCAGGATGTGTGGTATGATCCGATTCTCATCATGGTACCACACATTAGCCACTGGTGCTGAAAGCAGACCAAGGAAGCCCAGTGTTCCACAGTCACCCCCCACTATGGTGTGCTTGACATTTATGACTGGCCACACAAACACATCCACGCAGCGGCGCTCTGAAGCAGCACGAAGCCCTCAGCGGAAAGCAGCAGGATAACGTGCTTCTCCCTGCTTCAGTGGGACTGCACCACTGCTCCACAGGGGTTCCCCAGCCACCTTCGGGTGTGACATTCCATGGGCTCTGGCCTGGCCAGCTTCTCCATGACTCATGGCTCTGGTTGAGTATGCCATACCTCGCTGCTCCCAGAGGCCAAAGACGCATACCGTCCTCCAGGCAGTGACTGGCTGAGTGATGCAGTCACACCAATGCAGACTGAACACAGACATTGCGTGTGGTTAAATGACTCTGTCACAGTATCTGTAACAGGCACGGTGAGCGGTTACATCACTGAATCTATAACAAGCACGGTGAGTGGTTACATCACTGTATCTGTAACAGGCGTAGTGAATGATTGTCACTGCATCTGTCACAGGCGTAATGAATGATTATGTCACTGCATCTGTAACAGGCGCAGTGAATGATTATGTCACTGTATCTGTAAAAGGCGTAGTGAGTGTTTACATCACTGTATCTGTAACACGGCGTAGTGAGTGGTTACATCACTGTATCTGTAAAAGGCGTAGTGAATGGTTACATCACTGTATCTGTAACAGATGTACTGAGTGGTTACATCACTGTGTCTGTAATGGACATAGTGGGTAATTACATCACATGGAATTGTATACACATACTGTGTATACATGCATAGTATTTGTAATAATACCTTTATGGTTTTCATTTGTAATGTAAATCCCTTTATATAATTGTGTACAAATTGCATATTCTCTTCATGGCATAATAATGTTACTCACACTGCACTGGGACCTCATTGAGTAAGGGGCTCACGTGTCTATCTAGAATTAATATTTTACAGAAGTTAATTAAAAAGGTTTTTATTTTACTGCAGCATTCGGGAACGGTGATCTGTACCCTCATACTGCTTCCAGTTTGATTGCCATTAAGTCTCCATTAACCTTCACCCAGCAGCTAAATTTAAGGGGGTGTCAAGAGACATTACCCACCGCGGGGACTGAGTCAGCGGCCGGTCCCCAGGCGCAGTCGGATACGCAGCATCATGGTCAGGAAGCGCACTGGCGTTGCTCAGAGATGCTGCTTAACTCTTCCTGCTTCCTCACATGTGACTCCATAGGACAATTTATGATGCAACAGTGACATAAATTTCAATACGTATCACTATCAATTATTTCCGTGTAGGTTTTTCTTGGCAATCATCTGTATATATAAATGATAACTCCATTAAATGCAATGTCATAAAAAGTGATTACTTCCATTTATTTTACCATATTAGTCATGAACGCCCTGTTCAAAGTGTAATTATTCACTTTTATGGTTTGTTGAGGCAATAGAAATTTTGCCCTGGCAGTCACACATTCATGAAGATTGTGTGATATCTCTGAATTAGTCCCATACTTAATAAATCAACATGCAATAATGTACTTATTAATGTGTCTGGTTAAGAAATAAACTATAGCTTATGGGTATATTTTGTAGGACAGTATTTCCCCAGAGTTTTTGCTTGTTGTATAATGTTATAAAATGCAATAGCCAGAGATCATTAAAGTGTAAGAACATCTTTGTCCTTCAAATACTAAAAGGTCCATGAATGTGAATCTCAAATCTGCAGAGATGCATGCAGTAACAGGTCACTGTACAGAGGATCATCCTGTTTGGTGGCAGAGACTCACAGGATGGCAGGTCACTGTGTTCAGTGTCAGAGTGACAAGTTGGCAGGTGACTGTGTTCAGTGTCAGAGTGACAGAGACTCACAGGATGGCAGGTCACTATGTTCAGTGTCAGAGTGACAGAGGCTCACAGGTGAGCAGGTCACTGTGTTCAGTGTCAAAGTGACAGAGGCTCACAGGTGAGCAGGTCACTGTGTTCAGTGTCAAAGTGACAGAGGCTCACAGGTCAGCAGGTCACTGTGTTCAGTGTCTGAGTGACAGAGGCTCACACATCAGCAGGTCACTGTGTTCAGTGTCAGAGTGACAGAGGCTCACAGGTCAGCAGGTCACTGTGTTCAGTGTCAGAGTGACAGAGGCTCACAGGTCAGCAGGTCACTGTGTTCAGTGTCAGAGTGACAGAGGCTCACAGGTCAGCAGGTCACTGTGCTCAGTGTCAGAGTGACAGAGGCTCACAGGTCAGCAGGTCACTGTGTTCAGTGTCAGAGTGACAAGTTGGCAGGTGACTGTGTTCAGTGTCAGAGTGACAGAGGCTCACAGGATGGCAGGTCACTATGTTCAGTGTCAGAGTGACAGAGGCTCACAGGTCAGCAGGTCACTGTGCTCAGTGTCAGAGTGACAGAGGCTCACAGGAATGCAGGTCACTGTGTTCAGTGTCAGAGTGACAGAGGCTCACAGGTCAGCAGGTCACTGTGTTCAGTTCACCATTACAGGTACAGATGTGGGCTCTACCTGCAGTTTTGCAGCACGGCATTACCAATAATTTCCTCTAAACAGAGGAAAAGGTCAAATTCTGCTTGGCTCAAGGGAAAAGTCTGTCCCGCAGCGGCGTGAGGGCTGTGAAAATGACACAAGGCGCGTGAGATAATAGCCCATTCTCATCACACAGCACGACCCCTGAAGCCCCCCACCCGAGAATCCGTGCAGCAGACTCTCCTCATGTGTGGTTCCCCGATCATGGAGTGACCTGCCAAACCACATTCCATCAGATTCCCACTCCACCTTCAAGAAACCCACCTGTTCCAGGAATTCCTCTAATAGTCTGATAAGACTCCACGCTCCCTGAATGTTCTTAATGGTGCACAAAAGCGTCTGCTAAATGAATGTAAATGTAGATGTAAGCCCTTGACCCTTGCAGTGAACTGACAGTGAATTCTGCATAACCCTTTAGTCACCTTAACCTTTTACAAAATGCATCCCCCCCCCCCCCCCCCCCCCGAAACACATTCAATCACTAATCTCCGGTTAAAAATATCCAGTGAAAGGAAAAGTCACGGCTTTCTGGAGGATGCATGATTTATTATCTTCCCGAATTTCGATTTCAGTGGGAAAACATTCCCAAATGAAAGTATGCCATCTTGCTGACGGCCCTCTATGCCCAGAACTAATTTGCAGACCAAAAAAAGAATTTAGCACAGACTGGGATTGATTAATATTAAGCATGTCTGTCTATGTCAGACGGCTGTAAGCTAATTAAGGAGAGAGCCCCAGAGTCCGGCTCTGCACTGTGGCTCAGATCCGAAACTATTTTACTCTAAATCCACAAAAGTTCACTGGCTGTCCAAAGGAATCAAAATTAAATTTAAATAATCTGATTTTCATATTGGTCCCTATAATATCTGCATTGATCCAGGACAGATGACCCACAACGACACGGGAGAACGCGACAACTCCACACATATTGAACCAGGGCAGAGACTCTGGTCTCAGATGCAACAGTGATAACCACCTTGCCACCATGCCGCCCATCAGTAATACCTTCAAAACAATATTAAGACTTGGAGTCAAAGTCAATGGAGTCTAGCTCTGACTCAACAGAGTCAGTGTGACAGATGTCATGACCAACCAGGCAGGACAACTGGTCCAATAAGTTCTGAAACCTAAGGTGATGGTCTCTATCGAGGCTGACCACCATCCAGTGGCGTAGATAGAAATTATGTACCCCAAGGCAAAATGTCATCTTGGGCCCCCGTTGCTTAAGGGGCCCTGTACAATTCTGGCCCCCCAAATCTGCCAGGGTATCAATGCCGCTACAGTGCCGTTGCTACCATTATAGCCCATGTACTCTGTAAGCGGGAAGGCAGACTCTAGGTGATTAAATCATTGAGTTGCAGATAGGGTTGTGTTGCTGCTGATCAGGGACCTGCATCTTGGGGCAGTTTACTATAGCTACCTAGGCTGCCTAGGACTAAGCGACCACCAGGGGGCGCCCCCCCCCCCCCCCCCCCCAACGAATCAACCTGTCAGAAAGGGAAGGAAAATGATCAATGATAACTAGGTTAATCACATTTTGCTTACGAGCCCGAAAAGGGTGGGGCCAGCGCTACTGGGCATCATCCCGATATGGGTCCACTGGCCCGAAACAAGCAGCCCTAACCCTGCACACCATGTTTACTAGCTACACAACATCTTGAGATTATACATCGCCCCTGCATGGTTGGCAGCCTGACCTGCGCTCATCTGTCAGGATGCGGACGGTCCGCATGGGGAGATTAGTGAGGTCAGCAGCAATGCCGCTCCCCCAGGCAGCTTCCAGCGACCCGTTAGATAAACCCAGCGGAGGGATCTCTCCACTCACTGGTCTATTTACACGGGCCAGCGCTCGACACCTGCACTCCTGCTTCATTGCGATAATTTCATTTCAGCACAAAAATTGCAGCCCTTTTGCTCCACAATCTCAAGCCACCCGTGCAGCCTCGGTAAGCAATGCATGCAGCGAGATTTTCTGCGAGAAAATAAAGTATGATGGCTCTCCGCAGCTGCCCAACGCATCCCCCTCCCCCGTTAGCAGGCATCAGCCCCCCACGCATGGTCACCACGGGATACCAGCCCCCACAATCTCCGTGGTGATTCCTGCTCCCGGAGAAAGCTGCCTTCTCGCTCGCTTCTCGAAGCACAGCCGGCGATGTCATTGGAGCCATATTGTAAAAAAAATGAACATTAGGATAATTTAAAATGAGGCTGCAAATGAAGGTAGAGTATACTGCATGGTACGACCTACCTGTTCTTTCCTCCATGTGTGACATAATGTTTATTACAGGTGCCTTAGATTAATGGCCCTCCAGTAGAACACCCAGGGTTGGGGAGGCAGTATATAATAATAAATAATTTTGAATTTGAAATAACAATGGAATCTTTATTTTTGATTACGTGTGGATAACCTCCCCCCAGTGCGAAGGGGGTATTTTGTATGTATGAAGTCAGTACAGATGTGCAGCTAGATGTGAGTTAGGCATCAGGGCGTTCAATCACCAAACTGTGGGCATTAAGTTTTTGTGGCACTGTGATTGGGCCAGGCAAAGCCGTGCGTTCACTGTGATTGGGCCAGGCAAGGCCGTGCGTTCACTGTGATTGGGCCAGGCAAGGCCGTCCGTTCGCTGTGATTGGGCCAGGCGAAGCCGTGCGTTCACTGTGATTGGGCCAGCTGAAGCCATGTGTTCGCTGTGATTGGGCCAGGCGAAGCCGTGCGTTCACTGTGATTGGGCCAGCTGAAGCCATGTGTTCGCTGTGATTGGGCCAGGTGAAGCCATGTGTTCACTTTGATTGGGCCAGGTGAAGCCACATGTGCCCTCTGCTGCATCATCATCACAGGTACTCCCTGACACAGAGAGGGCCACAGCATTAAAAGCACACCAGCGGTGATTTTCCCTTTCACTGGGGGGTGTCAGTGAAAGGTCAGCACCAGCACACTGAACTTAATGATTGTTAATTGAGGGGAGGCCCCTGCCAGAGTGAGGGGAGACCCGGCAGGTCATCCCCATTGGTGACAGTGACATCAAGTCTAACAGAGATCCCTGATAGGAGATGCAGTGTCTCCCTGTACAGACAAAGTATTTTTATTGCTCCTTTTAAAACCTGTATAGGCGTGTAAAGAGAGGTAATGCAAGGACATGGTGACTCAACAGCAAAGCCATCAATCCATCCTCTGTAACCCAGTTACCCAGTACAGGGTCATGGAGAGCCTGGAGCCTATCCCAGAATGCACAGGACACCAGGCAGGGGACACCCTAAACGGGGTGTCAGTCCATCAGAGGATACCAGGCAGGGGACACCCTAAACGGGGTGTCGGTCCATCAGAGGACACCAGGCAGGGGACACCCTAAACGGGGTGTCGGTCCATCAGAGGACACCAGGCAGGGGACACCCTAAATGGGGTGTCGGTCCATCAGAGGACACCAGGCAGGGGACAAACTAAATGGGGTGTCGGTCCATCAGAGGACACCAGGCAGGGGACACCCTAAACGGGGTGTCGGTCCATCAGAGGACACCAGGCAGGGGACACCCTAAACGGGGTGTCGGTCCATCAGAGGACACCAGGCAGGGGACACCCTAAACGGGGTGTCGGTCCATCAGAGGACACCAGGCAGGGGACACCCTAAACGGGGTGTCGGTCCATCAGAGAACACCAGGCAGGGGACACCCTGGACGGGGTGCTGGTCCATCAGAGGACAGTCACTCACATAGGCAACACATGTGATGTAGAGATGCTGAATCATCAAACTGCATGTTTTTATACTATGAAAGGGAACCAGCATACCCGAAATACACAACAGAGACATGCAAACTGGACACATGCAGAACCTGAGGAATCAAGCCCTGAAGGTACAGTATGAGGGAAGTCTTGCCCCCCCCCCCCTCCCGGGCCACAGCGCACCCACCCCCACCCCCCACCCGCCCCCCTGCCAGCTGACCTTAAATTACACGAAAACTCTGATTTCACCACGTTAAGTCTGGAGGTATAGACTGATCCTGGGATGATGTAAGAGGTCCTGCATTTCTGGCCAGCAGCACAAAGCCTGGGGGACTGCGTGGGGGGGGCGGGGGGGGATTGCCATGATCCCACAGCATGCTGCCATCAAGTCAAATTTGTCAGCCCACCCCCTCTGCCTACAACAGACGTGTGCAGAATTCCAGACCAGTCCTGTGGCTTTCGGAAGATCGTACTTGAAAATGCTTTCAGAAAGCATCGTCCCAGTAGCACAAAGTCATTAAAATAATGCGTGTCTGCATGTAGCTTGAGGACGGCAACATTTGCATCCTGTCTCATTATTAGGCAGATAAAAGAAGAGGCACAATAAGAAAAGATGTTTGTCTACTAGCTATCTTGGGGATGGAGGGGTGGGTTCCCCTAATTATTTGTGTTGATTGGTTGTAGTTGTCCACCGCGGCCAGTGATTGGTTCTAGTTGTCCACCGCGGCCAGTGATTGGTTCTAGTTGTCCACCACGGCCAGTGATTGGTTATATATCGGTGCACTTTATTTCTCCAGTTTCCGGGTACAGAGCTTCCTGTGTCTTGGCCCAGAATCACTGAAAAATGGGTGTTTGCTCCCAAGTAAAGCAGGAATCCTGCATCTGTTTACATTGAAGGTCTTCTTTTGTACCGTTGCCACCCTGAAATGTAAACATCTCCAAAAACCCAGCCCTTTTAGACATCTCTGGATCACGCCGATCTGTTTGTGGAGTGCTCCTGATTTTCTCAAACTGCAGCTGTAATGGCTCTGCTTGCATCTAAATGGCACTCCAGCAACACACGTTTCCAAAGTTTGAATCTAACAGCAATTACAAATGAATTCTCGGCCTAGATGGTATACGGCAAAATTCTCATTCTGCAGACACTTAGCGTTTTGAAAAATGTTTTGAATATTAATGTGGTGAAATACTACTTAGGCTTTGTTAATCTGAAGCTGCAGATGTTCGCGCCAAAGCACATATGGCGGGAAAATTCATATGTTTTTTTTTAAACCATGACCTGCCCGGCAAAAAAATATGCTTCAGGATGCATGGTGTTATTTAAAACTCGTAAAATGAGAAGCGACTGCATCCTGTATGGCATCACTGGGAGCCTGGGAGTTACTGGAATCCATTCCAGTAAACACGTGTCCTGTGGGATGGGATGCCAGTTCATTGGAGGAAGGACACACACACACACACACACACACACACAATGGCAAGTCTAGAAACACCTAACTGCATGTTTTTGGACAGCAGGAGCGAACCAGAATAAACCAGTCCAAGTTAAATCTCTGCCAAGCGACTAATTTTATCCATTTACATTTTTCTTTTATCAACCCTTTTCATGTTTTAATTTTTTTTCTTTTATTAAAATATTCTCTCTGCTGTGCACCATGAGCTCCCAGAGGATTCTCGCTAGTCGATGCATTCAGTTCCTCTCCGTCTGATTGAATGAGTGTCGCTGTTTATAACAGCGGTGCCGATGAAAAAACAACCATCAATAAGCTTTTAATCTGCGCAAAAACGGCCCAAAGGAGCGTGGCGTCAGCCATGCTCATTTCTGCGGCCCGGGATCTGATGACGTTCTCTTATTGAATGCGACAATCGCATTACAGAGCCTGTCGTGTAAACACGTGCCACAAATTGAATTGCGACGAGAGACAAAGACGTGCCATTTCAGCGACGGTCACTGCAGGAAGTAAATATTTGTGTCAGGATCACTTAAAGGAAGTCCTTTGTCACCGTGGCGTTCTCTAGAAAGATCTTCACAGGTGTCTGTCTCCAGATCGCAGGACTGCATGTCAGTGTATTGGACGCAGGTTGGCTAAATGTGAGCGGTGCAGTTTTGCTATAATGAAATGCGTTATCAGGGAAGAAACACCATCCTTTGCCCCTCTGCCACAGGAAACGAATGAATAGGTTAGCGGTGATTGTATTTACCAGAACAGCCTCTATTTCTGGTGCAGTAGATAGACACACATTTAAACCAGGCTGTTGTATGTATTAGGCAATATTCTGTCCTATTTGTTTTGGTCCCTGTGACATTTTGTAATCTTGGTCCTTGCCGTGAGATCTCTCCATGTCTGTGGCTCAGCCGGTTAGAAGGCTATACCTGTGTGTTTGAAACCCAGGGTCAACACAATGATTTCGCCATTGATAAGGAGTGTTGAACGTTGTTCTTCATTTACTCTGATCTTACCAGTGGAGGTTCAAATACAGGAAACTACTGAACGCGGAGGAATGTCTGTGTCATTTGACCAATTATACCTCCCACCGCTATAACTGTGAAGATGAGGATTTAAGGCTGAGACACAAGGGAAAAGACATTGTGGCAGGAGAATCCAGAGATGAGAGCAGTTTGTGTGTCATCATGCACTAAAGGTGACCACACCGCCCTTCAGGAGCCCACACACCGTGGTCGCGGCTGCACTGCATCATGTCAGCGTTTGGAGGACATTCTCATCCCACTGACCTAACTGTGACCCTCCGAGAAGGTCCCATCTAACCTAACATTCCCATCAGAAGCTCATTATCAGGTAATCACAGCCCTGATTGAAACATTACTATAAGACCCTATGTCCCTTCTTTTATGGTATCCTGGGGTAGCTGCTAGGATTTGGAGGTACCTTTGTTGCACTAAACTAGTGCAGGGAGGGAGCGAAAATGTGGACTCGGAGTCCCCAAGAACCGGGTTCAAAAACACTGCACTAAACACTAAACTGTAGACCACTGTTTGGGTTTCTTAAAAGTTTGAGAGGGTGTCAGAAATTGAAGCGATAGGTGTTATACAAATAACACTTCCAAATCGAGCAACCCCCACAACTCATGTTCTCAAACGTAGCAAAATAACATGAGGCTTGATTATACCATTTGGAATAAAAATTATAATTACCCGCCAACTTTATGAAGTTTGTCGACTGGAAAAAAATTCTGTAGCAACATTGACAGTCAACAAAAATCTCCAGAATGTCCAGATTTATTCACCAATGTATTAAACAAGGCATTAGATGTCCTGTAAGACACTTCATACGAAGATGCAGTACAGAAAAATAACAGCTTCAATGCAAACCGCTGTCTGATTTTAATAAAAGGAGGGGAAAAAATCCTTTAAAAAAATCTTTGAAATGAACTGCAGGAGAACTTCAAAGAAAAAAGCCAGCTATTGAAAAACATAAAACTCAACAAAAAGAATTATTCTCCAGTTAAATAACTCTTGTCACACTGGTTAAAAAGAATTGGCCCCATGCTAACTGGAACCGTTAAATTTATGCCGTGCTCATGCGAATAAAGCTGAATTATCGTTTTACAATATGTTTGGAATATAATTATTTTTAGATTGACAACAAGTGGAGCAAAAGATTATCGATAAAGAACAGATGAGTTTGAGCTAAAATTTAGCAAAAACTCCTACAGTAGAAACTCAGGGAGTGAAAAAATGAGCATTTGTTCTGGGAGTAATTCAGTTTGAATGTGATGTTAATTTCTTAAAGCTAAGGAGTTTTTGGTCTCTCTAATTTAGGCCTCTCACTATATGCCTCTCAAGTATCTATTCTTGGCATGTGGGACTGTACATTTACCGAAGCCAGATTTCATTTGGCATTTCTCAGCCCAGATTATTCTCAAATCCTCCTTGGAAAAAATTGCTTGAACTTCTACAGTGTTAGATCTTGCAGTAGACAGGGGTAAAACTTGATCCAGGGGCCAGATCCAGGCTGAGGGGCTAATTTCATTGACCCACGTGATAATTTAAAATAAATAAATAAAGTAACACCTATGAAGATGAACAATTTTTTGCCCACAAATCTTTCTTTGAATTAATAATAAATGTACAATGACCCCTTCACAGTCACACATTTGACATTTGCGCTTCTGGCTATTCACGAATATTTATTTGTCTGTGTATGTGGATAGGGTGGGGGTTTCCGGATTTGGGATATGCAGCATTGAGCAGATATTTGTGTGAGTTGCGGTGAGCAAACTAGTTTTGTAAAACGGGAATGACTGTGCCTTTAAAACTTTTGTTGCTGCAACTTTGTGTTACAACCTGAACTTTGGGAATTGTAGCAATTAGATGGGGTGGGACATGGGGATGAAATGTCTGTAGGATTTTATGACCTGTATTATACACACCATCTTATTCTGTGTTTAATTTAACGTTCCATCTTCCTGCTCAGGGATTATGGATGGAAAATAGCAATACTTGCTAAAATCTGGTACAATGCATCTTTCCTTGTTCTATTGAAGGTTAATGTTTTGTTGTGCTCTCCCCCTGTCCAAATAAATAAACAAATAAGCAAACAAAAGTAGTTGATCCTGAATAGTTAAACAGGAAAATTTTTGGAACTTGCCAAAACATCACAGAAACTTGTAGACAATGGATGCAAAAAAAACTGTTTGAATCCCATAAAATGATACAATATATAAAACTTTTCAGTACCGTTAATAATGAGCCCAAAACTTAGTGCTCCCAGTATGTACAGTAATAACTTTGTACCTGCAAAGGGCATAATTTAAATGGTTTGTATATTGTATAAAAAGATCTTGATAGCAAATGACAAAGTAACATGCACAAAGTGTGCAGCACTGTACTTTGTTCAGAAATTAATAATAAACAGACTTATGTCATCGTATATAATAATATATTTCTCTATTGCCTCTGTTGACATGGTGAAGCTCTGATTTGGCCCTCCACAGAAAATAATTGCCCAGGCCTGTCTTACAGTGTTACAGTCACCAGTAAAAACTGAAGGCCCCAGCACAGGGCCCTGAGGAACACCTCTTCATACATCTCCCCCTTCAACCATAGTTTTCTCATTTCCTCTGTGTGTGTCTTAGGATTGCACTGCATTTAAATGGAAGGCACATGTGATGTTAGAGATGCATTCAAGTGAAATTCCCTGCCATGCAAAAAGGATTGCTATTGATTTCCCATCTCAAGAACACACAGGAAAGAGAAAACATGAGTGAGTTTGTTGCATTTATGTATATTTGATCCAAACATCAAATATTTATTTAACGTAATTTCCCGGACACAGCCGATATGTATGCAGTTTTAGTATATCAGACAAGAAGAGACAAGGTCACCTACTCATGAACTAAAATCTCTTTCAAGAGAGCCTGTGCGATAAATTATGCATTCTGACACGCACACTTGATGGGACAGATTTACACACTAGCACTCAGTAGGAATGTTTAGCCTTGGGCCTCCGACACTACAGAACCTGGTGCTCCGGAACCCGTGTTCTGAGGACCGAAACATTGCTTGGGGGGGTTACAAAGCATGGTGTGGGTGAGGGAGTCATACGTGCCCCCCGCCCCCCAGTTAAAAAAAACTAAATGTGTGTGGATGAAGGATGTTGCAAGGAATGGAGAGCTTTATCCTGGGTCAGAGGCCCAGTGTTGATTTTGCAAAAGTGACTGGGACACGGTGAGTGGACCAACCCGGCAGCCTGAATTAGCCTTATGAGGTTTTAACTGGCATACGGTCCATCCCCAGTGCTCCCATTGAGTATCCATAAGGCACCTCACACTCCCATTGGGTATTCATCAGGCCCCTCACGCTCCCATTGGGTATTCATACGGCCCCCATACGGCCCCTCACACTCCCATTGGGTACTCATCTGGCCCTTTGCGCTCCCATTGGGTGTTCATCAGGCATCTTATGCTCCCATTGGTTATACATCACCCCCCACACACACATACACACACACACCTCCCCTGAGTATGCATCTCAGCCAGCAATTGTGTGTAGTGTCCATCACAGAAAATACAGGTCACTGACCTGTGAGCCAGACCCTGGACTTCACATGGATCAGTGTAATTCCTTTAGAGATGAGCAGGGGGCGCCCTCTGCACAATCAAATTTTAGGCAATATTGAGGAACCCAAAGCCTGCATCCTATGGGAGCTGCTGCTGTTATATGGTCACATTTAACCTGATTTTGACCAGATCGTCACATTCAGAGCACAAAATAGTGAAGACAGAGCCACAAACGAGTTAGATGTTGCAAGATAGAGGGGGTTTCCGGGGTGGCCAGATCTCCATAACCGCGCCCCGCTACAAGAACCATGTAGGACATTCGAACCACCCGTCCAAAGCAAACAGGAAATGAAAGACTGGTTATATGAGAGAGTGGGGCTGCCCTCTGCCCCCCCCCCCCACGGAAGCGCTCAGTGTCCCCCGCCCAGGTTCGGTGGATGCTGAGAGGTGCTGACGGCTCCCCGCATTGAAACGGCCGCCGGCCCTTGCCGGTGACACTGAGACACAGCGTACACACAGGCCTGACAGGGACAGCCAAGGCCCTCAGCCCGAACGAATTAAAAATCAATTTGATGACTTAGAGTCCCGCGGAGAGAGACGTACGCATGGCCGACCCGATAAGGCAGGCCACAGGTGTAGCTATTTCACCGCGCTGCCGCTTTACAACATGCTCCGGCTAAATCCGTTAGCTAATGATAAGGTAATTATAGGCAAGAATCCAGCCAACCGACACATTGGGCTTCTTAGCCCAAATAATGGTACTTCTTTGCTTCTTATTGTATATGAGTGTGCAGTGTAGTAGACCGATATACGTCCATATTTCACTGTTGACTCACAGGAGGATTCTGGGGTTTCATTTAAACATAATACCTTCCGAGTAACGTCTTAAGTGTCACAGGTAGTAGTGAGTAATAGGTCCTGATGTCTGTTAAGCAGTACCACTGTGATCAGCTTCAAGGTCACGTTCCAGACTGCGTCGCCAACTCGCGCGGCGCACCCTTCTGGTGATTCTGTCCCCATCACCTTGTTGTCAAGGAGGTGTTCTACATAGCGATGAGAACCTCTGCTGCCACCTGTGCAGTATCCGGTGAGACCACGCTTTGTACCATGGAGGCACAGTCAGAAACGTCACAGGAAGTCCACCCCTCACAGACCCTCCCCAACCAGAAACAGAAAGGCAGCACTTTCCACGGGGGAGGGGCGCGGGGAATCGGCCGAGCAACAAGTAGCTGAGGAGTCGTACACGACTGCTGACCTCAGCCGCTACCAGCCAGACACGCGAGCTCCACACGCATCATCAGCTCCACTGACAGCGCGGGGGATCGTACCATTTCTGGCAGACTTGCGGGGTTCAGCTCTCTGCTGGATATTTCCCACACAGCTAATATAATGGAAATGTAAATATATAAATGGGCTTCTTTGAAGTCTGGCATGATGAATTTAAAAGTACAGCACTTGGAATACAGGGGTGTTAAACAGGAAATCCAGTCGCAGTAATGAGGAGATGCCCTCTGTGCCTATTGTTGGTCCTGGCCAAACTAATTAAACAGTTTCGTTAGCTAAGTGGTTCCAAAATTCAATGTCCTTTTGGAGCACGGAATTCGTGCAGCAGTAACTATGTGGGATTTTCTCTTTCCATTTTTACTGTGCACTTGTATTTGGCACGTTTACATTTTAACCTGTTATTGCAAACACCAAACGCAGTCCGCACAGTTAGGCAACGAACGATTCATTTTTATAAACTCAGCAGCACAGCGGAATTTCGCCCCCTTGTGGAACTCTGAGGTAGCACACCGCAATGGCTGATGGAGACGCAGAGATCGATAAGGTGAATAAAGAGAAGCATTACAAAAGTAGCCTTCATGTAGAACCAGTGTAAACCAGCCATGGAGTAAAGCTGAAAAGTTAATCACTGGCGAAAGTATCAGACAGGACAAAACAGAAAAGTGCCGGTCTCAAAATTAAAGTCCGCTAGCCATGTCAGATGAGCGCATAATGGAATTGCTTCTTTGCCTTTTGCCCAAGAAAAACCTCATTCCTATAAATGTTTCCGAAGCTTTCAGCCATGATAATTTGGCCTCTTCCTCAGGGAAGCCTTTCAGACTGTAGAAAAACATGTTGTATTACCAGTCTGGTGTTTGCTAAAGATTTCATTAGTGCTTTAAAATATGAAAACAGGGAAATGTGTTTGTGCTCACCGAAGTACAAAATGATGTGTGAAATTTAATATTCGACCGGCGACGGTGGCTTATTGATGGCGGGACATGGGTGATTGGGCAGGTCCTTTAAGCAGCTGATTTCCCCATTAAACTGCACCGTCTAAATGTGATGCGGGCAGTGATGGAGTGAATATCGCAGATCTATTAAGGTGAAGTGCTTCTCATATGCAGTTGCTTCTATCCCTTGGGACTGATCTTCTGTGAGGTGATCTTCTGTTTGGGTCATTCTACTCATATCGCACCCCTTTGTAAAGGAGAACCATTTATTTCTTAGTAAATAAGCCTTGTTAAGCATGGGACATTCGTTATCTTCAAATCCCAGCTAAAATAAAAAAATAAAGTTATTTCTGAAACATTTCATTTGAATGGGAACAGTGAAAATGGGATACAAATAATGAATTGGAAATTGCATTTACTCATCTCAGATAGGGATTTTCTGTTGTACCATTAAGGTAAATATACTATTAGGATTTCAGTTGAGTTGCCATTTAGATGGGCACTGAACACAGGATGGGGGCTGTGGTTGACCCATTTGGTAAGGTATTTAACCAAGGAAAGACACTTATGCTCACTCATTGAGAAAGACTGAAATCTCTGAATGGACTCAGCTGTTGTACCATCGAGCTGCCTACCTAACCTGTGACAGATGGTGATGCTGTAACATTGAGAACTGTTTAATCCAACACTGTTATTAAAACAAATAACTGTGACCTATGTTTATGAGCATCAGCACTGGGTGCGAACATCGGCTACAGCAGTAGAAGGCAGAAGCTCTTCAATCACCTCCAAAGCTCCTCTGCAGAAGAGCCGGGCGCCTCCCCAGCTGATCAACAGGGGGCATCCATACCCCCGAAATTCATCCAATTACTGTAACTCAAATCAGACCGTCAGAACCACCAGGGAGAGGCCAGGCGTGACACTCTCAGAAATCCACATATTTCTAAGAAATGTTTTTTTAATTCACAACCCGGTCATAAAATGGTAAAATATGCTGCGGTCTCAGATAGGCTACATCCAATATGCCATTAAGCCGCATTACAGGAACTTACGTGGCAACTGCGCGTTTTTGTCACACATAAGCAACCAGTCGGTGAAGCATTTGAGATGAGATGCCTTTAAAAAGGCGAGCTACAACAGCTTTGCCTGAAGCTCCATTCAGTCTGCTAACAACCTATTTGGGTTTCACAGGATTTCCCTGAGCAGTGTTGTCCTTTTTTACTGTGAAATAACAAAACAACAGCTGTATTCCGATTATGAGTAATGTGACACCTGATTCACCGTGTCGCTGTGCTAACAATGTACTGGGAACGTAAACCCGGCTCTGATTTTAAATGAATATAATGGTTTCCCCCTGATCTAACCAAGGAACAATGTGATCTATTCCACACGGTTGTGTCACCTCGGGCCAACCTCTCGCGTGATGAAATAGAGGAAAAACGGGCATGTGAGCTGGGGGTGGTTCAGCACCTCCTGATCGCCGCATGGAGTTGGGCGGAGTGCAGGTCACCAGCGGCAAGCAGGGCGTGTTGTGCATGTGTGCCCACTTCTGCACGTGCAAGAGAGCGTGAGGACACCGCACCAGCAAATACGCACGAGGACAAAGGTGGAATGTCACTGTCGCGGGACACGGCTCGTTCTCGGGGACGCGCCGCATAGAGTTCATAGAGAACAGGGCTCGGGCTGCGTCCACGCGGGTAGACACCTGTTCCTGTTATTTAAAACCCGCTACATAAACCACATCCGAGACTTATACGGACGCGCTCCTGCGTCCAGCACGATAGCACACCGCATTTAGCCGTTATCGAGTCTTTATGTGACGTAGCAATAACCGTAAGCATAGCAATTAATGCAAAAAAAATGGAAACGGGACCAGTCAATCGCATTGACTGCCCTCTACTGGGCCGGGTACGCAATAAATTTCAGAATCCCCTCGGTTTTGTGATCTATCTGCTCAGTCCTTTCGGGATTCCCTCCAAGTGTCTGACACGAGCACCACGTGCGGACATCGCGGCATTATACTAGACTATCAATTAATTGTGTATTAGCGCTGATCGTTTTGTGGAGGATCTCAGTTCAGCCAAAAAAAAGGGTCTCAGCTTGCAAGCCAAGTGCCATAAATTGCTCCACAATCACAAAGCACTTTCATGTTTTTATCTCCATGCCACATCTAACGGTTAAGAGAGGAACCCAAGTCATTTGGGTTGTAATTTCTTACCCAGCTTGGATACTCTTGCTTTTGATTATTTATCTTATTGTATGTGCTTCTATTCAGTGTTGAAAGTGAATAATTATATTCTTAAACTAGCAGTACAATCCTTCAGGACAAGTAAATAGCTTGTATGTAGGATGAGTAAAGGTCAGGGTCAAAGGTTAAGGCTACTCAAGGAGAGCGATCATTCAAACGCACTTGGATGGTGTGTGTCAAGGGTCAGGATGACTGGCGCAAGCGGGGGTGGGGAGGGGGCTAGGGGGAGTGTTTCAGCCTACTTTCACGGGCGAGTAGACCCCATAAAGCCGTCAGTCAAAGTAACATATAACATCATCTTCCATCTCCTTCTTCCACAAGCCAGCTCGTTCGCTCACACCAGAGGGTAAGTGGGGAAAATTAATTACACCCGAAATAATAAACATGTAGAATATCCTTCATTCTGTTCTAACAGATATTAGTCAAGACAATTTATTAAGGTTGGCGAGTGATATTGTATTTTCACAGGGGTATTGCTTTTGAATAAAAATGTCTGTCTGTTTGATAAGGTATGATGTCTTTGCTGGGAAATCTGTGATCACCTGCAGTCTATTTTACATCTTTCCTTGCTGGCCTCTTTTCTTTTTTGAGCTAACACTTGATTATGATGAGACACAGTAAACAAATCAAATGGCGGAACTGTATGAACGTGTTGCTAATGACAACGGCTTTTTGGAAAAAGGAACTGAGTCACACGCCTTTATTTTTCCGGGATACAGTTGTGCAGCCATTTCCACGCAGAAACTGCGTGCTTTTGGGAGGGTGGTTGTGTGCTTTCAGTAATTACCTGCCGTCTTTGTCCGCCTGGGGTGAGTGGCGAAGGGATTTAGGGGCAATAACAGTAGTTGATTGATACTGATCACCTATATACTGGACATTTAGCATCTTCAGCCCTAAGCTTCCGTCCCAGCCTGAGTGTGTGACGCTTCTAACGTGTCTCAAAACCTGTGAAGGTCAGGTAACAGCAGGTACACACCAGATTGAATCCATGTGGCCGCCCACGAGCGGAACGGCTCGGGAAATGTGCACGCTAGAGTACCGTCGCCCCTAACTGGGCACCGCAGGTATCTGCCAGGATGTCCCCGTCGTGAGCACGATGTGAAATGTGTGACAGAAATGTGTATGCACTACAAGGGACTCCCCACTGGGGTGGATAGAGGCTGTCTTCTTCAGAGGCAACGCTTAGCTTTGTGGGAAGACTCACGAACTGCTGCGGTCATGTCCTGCTGTCCCCTCGTGGCAGTGCACGCATGACGTCACCTGTCCCCGAGCCCGGGAACTCGGTTAATGTGATTAATATGTCAGACCAAGACGTCCAGCTATTGTTGCAACACCGTAACCATAGACTGACAAAACGTTCCTCTTGCCTTTCAGGACAGAATCTGGAATCACCATGTCTGAGGGGTAAGAACCGTACAGCAAGGCTTGTACTTGTAGTCATAAAAAGCTTGTTTAATTTCTTAATTAAAGAATGACTTGTTGATCTGCTGTAAAAATCTCTCTTCGTTTCATTCTCTGTTCGTTTGTTCTCTGTTATCCACAGACCGGTGAGATGGGTTATTTTTCAATTATAGACCAGTTTGTTTTTTATTCTAAGTTAATAATTACTCAGCCATTTAAGTACCATTTAATATTAATATATCAGTTGCTTTCCAAAAGACATTATTAAAAGTTAATCCCAAGAAACAATTGAAGTGATGTGTGACATGCTTGATAAGATGCTGGAAAATGATTCATTTTTTAATGTATTTAGTGATTAATCAGTGAGACTAACATCTAATTTGTAGCCATTAATACTTTTGTTTCTTAATAGTCTAACGTTTGGGGACACCTAACTCCGGCTGTTTGTTTCAGAATTTATGTATACAGATGAAAATCCCTGTAATGACAATGTAGCAGCTTAGAGTCCATGCGGAAAGAAATCCAAATTCACTGTGGAAACCGAAGACTGGAGTTAGGCGCCCCCTTTCTGCGGGAATGTGAAGTGCATCATCTGAACTGAACCGCTGCTACATTCTCTTTCAGAAAAAATCGAAGTACTCAGCCACACGTCGGCTTCAGCTGAAGGTGAAGTTTCAGGTCGCATTGATGTTACTGTATCACGCCTAATTTTGGGATATTACTTTTTGATTGGTCAAGCTCCCACATGTACTCACCCATGCATTTAGATTCAGGAAACACCACTGGACGGCCAAATGATACGCTCTTTAAGCATTGTTACCTTAACGTTACCATCCACTGCATGCCTTCATTAACTACATAAAAATGCATAAACTGCTTTACAGTAAATATGTGTATGATATCATTGATCATAGTGGCATAAATGGATGTAGAATTGTTGCCACCTACAGAGAAAATGTGGCACTCTGCCGCAACATGGCTCCCCCTACAGGGGGAATGTGGTACTCCACCCCAAAATGGCTCCCCCTACAGGGGGAATGTGGTACTCCACCCCAATATGGCTCCCCCTACAGGGGGAATTTCACACTGATCATAACTCTGGGACCCACTAATCTCAGTGTATAATGTGCAGATGAACTTCATTGGCCACTTGCTTCATTCTTGACAGTCTAAACTGCTGAAGAAGGCAGCAACCATGCTGGAAGCTGAGAAGGAGGAGAAGATGATGGAGAGGGAGAGCACCTTGAAGGAAAGGGTTCCTCCTCTCAAACTGGCCGGTCTGTCAGTCAAGGAGCTGCAGGTAGGTCTTCCAGCTGCAATTCTTCTACAGAACTGCATCCTGATGGTCCATGGAACAGACGACCTTCACGCAAAGTCGCCCCCAGTATTTCGAAGGAGCTCCAGGAGGGCAAATAGCCAGAACTGAAATGAATCTCACCATAAGGATCTGTAAACACCTGCCCTGTCCTCCAATCTCATCTCTTCACAGGAACTCTGCAAAGAACTCCACCGCAAGATCGATATTGTAGATGAAGCACGGTACGACATCGAAGTTAAAGTCGGCAAAAATGACAAGGAGGTACTGGGAACCAGGTCACCTGAAGTCTTAGCCGGATTAGGCTTGCTTTGTACCCACCTAATGTGTGGGTCTTCCTTACTGGCAGATCGAGAACCTGTGTCAGAAGATCGCAGATCTGAAGGGCAAAATGAAGCGACCCAACTTGAAGAGGGTGAAGAAATCGGCCGATGACGTGCTGGGCGCCTTGAGCGACACCAAGCTCATGAAGGCCGACTTCAAAGCCAACCTCAAGACGGTCAAGAAGGAGGAAGAGAAGGTGAGCTAGCCAGGAATCGCGTAGATCAGTCTGAGTCCAAGGGCCACTATGTCTCCGGTGTTTGTTGTTAGCTGGCATCTGAAATATCTGATGCGATTGTGAAAGTTGGTGATTTTCATGGCCAGAGTGGAAAAAATACGGCTTATTAACAAAGGGCGTCAACGTCATATGGAATAAAAAAATATGACCAGGATTCACACAGATTTAGTTCTGCTTTTGTGCTAACATTCACCAAGACCATCAAAATCAGGCTATTCGCTATGCTAATATCTTTCAAGTTGTTCAGCAATATCACTGAGCTCTACTCTAAACTCGCGGTCTCTGCAGAGGGAGGAGGTGACAGACTGGCGTAAGAATGTGGAGGCCATGTCAGGAATGGAGGGCAGGAAGAAGCTGTTTAATGCTGCCCAGTGAAAGGTACCAGTTCACGATCATCAGCCAGTTTTACTCAGTAAAATAATAGCACATAGACACACGCAGACATATGTGTGATTACGTGTCCCATAATTGTTTGGAAAACCTCTTACCATCCCTTTGACTATTCATGCCCCCCCACAGGTTCAGAACTGTCAGTCATTGATTATATGTGATGTCTTCCTCCATGATCTTCTCCATATTCAATTTTCCCCATCTGCATTACAGCTTGATTTGTCCTCAAGTAATTCTACCCAAGCAACTCTCTCAGAGGTACAACAGAAATGCCCTCCTGGGACTTAGCCATGAAAACTTGGGTAAAATTCCAGGTCCTCCACTGCCACTTTCCTTTTGCTGCCACTTCTGTTGGCTGAGACTACGGTTTGGCAGACCACAGAAGATATGGATGTCGAACGCATGGTCTCATTGTGTACAGATCTTGTCGCGTCTTACCTTTTAAGTTAAATCTCAGATTGTAAAGCGTTCCTGGTGTTTTGTTGGCTTTCTGGTCTTGTTGTTTGTATTGGTTTCCAGCCCAGCGATATGCCCCCGAGGCGGAAATCCCTCCCCCCCCACACCGTTCATGTCGATTCAGCGATATGAATTAAAGAAGCTATAAAAAAATATACGAGACCCTGTCGGGAGATCGGAAGGCATCCGTCGAGATTTTATTTCGTGACGCGGCATGGGCATCGCAACCAAGCTCCGAGCCCTGAACACAAAAACAATTACTGTGAAAGAATAGGGTGCCGGTGTTGTATCGATTGCTCTGAAATTGCATTTTTGATTGAATGGTGTCACTCATAAATAAAAATCAATATTCCTGACCTGAATCCCAAATATCTGTCCTTTCTATATTCAGCCTTGGCCGGAATGTTATTCTGCCGGCTCCCCTGCGGTCTCCAAGCGTCGTTTCACCTTCCTTTGCGCTCGCACACTAAAATATTATGTTATTTTTAATATCATTTTCTTGCGCCCAGTTCTGCCGCAGTTCAGCATGCCTCTTCATTTCACATCTGAACGACCACACAAACACAGAGATGAATCAACCACATTTTATTTAATTTTAACTTTACGTAGCATTTTATTTTCACAAACTGTGTGAGTTTACAAGCAATTTCACCACTGTTGTCCAAGGGGAATCAAAACACAGGGAATACAATGGCACATGGTGCACCAGCTGAGCACAGACCCCAATAGTCAGACTGGCCTTGATCACTGCCTCTGACACTCAAGGCACCTTACCTATCAATCATTTAACCACATTGTTCGTAGTTTAAATCTTTTTAATAATTCAATTGTATAGTTAAGCCTGAATAATCGTGTTTGTTGTTTTTAATTCAACAAGAGAACCCTGCCAGAATTCCAGAGTAGTTATGCTTCTGTACATGTGCAAAAGGCAAATAAAGCCTCAATTCAACTCAGTCCAATTCAAACAAATCTAGTTGTGGGACATATGGCTGTCAGAGCCGGGGGGGTCATGTTGGGTGAGCTCCCTGCCCAAACCTGGCCTTATGTTCTGCTGTCATTGTTAGGATTACATCAATACACCTTTAGCACTGCACGTTTTCTGATGTGCGTATAATTTCACCATATTACATGGTGTATGTGTGCATGTATATGTTTACATGTGTTTGTGTTTTTAGTCCAAAAAGATAAATATGTCGACAATCAGTTATATTTTTTTGTCATATACCCCCATAAAAATCAGCTTAGATAAATTCTTCCTGGACAGTCTGCAGTATCCTTCCACACAGTCCATAATCTGTACACGTACAGTCTGGGGCTGATAATATCTTTTCTTCGAGGTATTACCAAAACATGTGGAAAATGCCAGAAAAATGACAGGAAGCTTGTGGCTGAGGCTGAACGTGCTCTTCATCGTACCCACATGTAATATCGATTTCAGATTTTGTCCTTTTATTACATTTTCAGATGAGAGTATGAAAGAGTGTGTCAATTCGCTTTTTTCTGGTTTCAGTCAAACTCAAAAGAGACTTCCTGTTACTTAAAAAGGGGAAGGACATGCTTTAAAATGTATTTATCTAGTATTTATCTTGCTTGTCCGCTGACCTGGGAAGCACGAGGGGAGTGCCACTGGTTATTTGGCCCCCACCAAGTCCTGGGCATCAGCTGTAGCAAAGACCACGTTTCACACGCAGCTTCAAGAGACAAATACAAGGGCCCCTTCTCACGGACCAATCACGCAAACCTCCACATTGTTCTTAGCTACATACACAATAACAAGGACGTGACGTTGTTTCCTACTACTTTGAGCTAATGCTAAAATGCTACATGCCAAATTCATAAACGTTAAAGCATTTCTGTCACATCCCAGTTGACAAGCGTCATGAGATGCAGTCAGTAGCACAGCGCTCGTTAAATTAGCTCGTAAAGCTAAAACAAATGCTGGATTTCATTTGAATCCCTGCATAATCCATCGCTTGACTTATATTGTGTCTCCTTCATTAACAGCGGAATATAAGCAGAATTATTACTGACTGCAGCAACTTAATACTGACCTTGGGGAGCTTCCTCTTAAGAATTCTGAATGGAAAATTATGCAGACCCATTTTATGGGGACGGTTTAATAGTTAAATAAAACAATCATTTTTGCACTTAATCCAGGTTTAATGCATAAAAACTATATAGGTAAATATTGGACACTGTTCACCGCCAAATAATAGTCACAAAAGGAAAATTACACTTCATATGTGAAGGAAAATAAAGTCATAATTAATTACTGAGGCCTATTTGGGCAAAGTTGTCTACTAAATGCCTGAGACAAGGTAGCTCATCTACCCATAAAAAGAGCTCCAAATTTGTCCTGCCTTCATCAGAATGTTAGCAGTAACCACTGTTGGTGACAGAAACTGTTCAGACTTGAAAATCTGTTTCATGCTGTGCTCTGTAATAACACTGTGGTTGGTATTTGAAGGTTGTGTGCCACCTTAAGAACCACCTTAATTCCTGGGTGCGCTTTTAACCGCGTTGTTAGCTATTCTGCTAGCTGGAGTTAAAAATAAATAAATAATACTATGTGTAACTTGAGTCTTATTAACTTACAGTCCACAATGTACCAGGTTCTCTTTTAAACTGCCCCTCTGACGGCACGCGGTAAAGGTTTATAACGTACAAGGCGATGGTTTATCAGGGATCATTTTCTCTGTTTATTGTTAGCAAGAGGGATGCTAATAAAGCTAGCCATCCTAATAAACAAAGTCTGTTGCTTTGCAGTGGCTTTTATGCCCCCCCAGAATTTTGTGAGCGATTCCAGACTCGAGTGCCTGTTCCAAGACAGCAGCTTCCCGTGTATTTTTAGCGGATTAGCCTTGACAAAGAAAGGTCGGGTGTCAATTCCGAAAAAGATGACCTATTATCACGGACAGCCCCCGTGAGGTTTATAGAGAATGCACTTTTGACATACCACCATAAACTGCACCAAGGCAATCCAGCACCTGTTCCAGCCACTCCAAATTGCTTAATAAATCACACCAAACATTTATGCACTTGTTCCTTGTTCCAAGGCATAAAGCCTAAAGCATTTCGTAATTTTCAGTGTTAGACACCTTCGTGGCTTTAATTACCGCTTTAAAAATACACAACAGAATTTCGACTTCAAATCTGGATGGAGTCCAGCTATGAGTCTTCTGATTTGTGCTAATGCTGCCCTCTGGTGGACGTTGAAAGGAATTGTCCTGCCTGTCTGAGCTTCATTATGGCTGCAGCATTTTCCAGTTAATTTTGCACTGCCTCTAGACCACATTTATTTTCAGAATGGAGCATTGGACGGATCAGGGTACCCTGGCAGACTCAGAGGGCCCAGTGCTTTACAGAGGCCCTAAAATATAGTTTGGGGGCCCAGTCTGTGAACCACTCCCCCCGTTCAGTCGGAAAAATATACAGAAGTGACCCAATGTGACATTTTGTTGGGGGCCCAGAATTTCTAGCTACGCCCCTAGTCCTCGATTCCAGTAACTCAACTCAACTCTGTTTGCATGTGAGGTTTTAATACTAGTAAATAATGTCCTTGGTAACTTAATCTTGAGTATGGATCCAGTGGCATACTGGGCAGTGGCTATGCTCTTGCACTTTTAAGGTTAGGAGTTTGAATCCCACCCCTGGCTTTGTCAGTCTTCACCCCTTATTCGTGGGTTTCCTCTGGGTACAAACTGCCTGTACTCTTTGATTGCCCAAGCCTGGTGATGGTCTGGCATCTCATTCAGAGTGCCCTGTGCCCTGTGCTACAACAGAACCAGGCTCACCCAGGCTATAGATACCCTTAGAGTGGTGTTTCCCAACCCGGTCCTTGGGGACCCACAGTCAGTTCGTGTTTTTGCTCCCTCCAAGCCCCCTACCAGACAGTCCACGTTTTAAAAACATTGACTGTATGTGGGTCTCCCACTTTAGAAAACTAGCACCTCACTAATTAAGCAACATCACAATATCACAGTAATGTTTTTCTTACCAATGAAGAGAAAAATGTGTTTATAAATGACAACAAAAATCACAGTGCTGAGTTATTCCAAAATTACTTGTTTCATCATTTAATCTCAAAAATAGAGGCGGTACTATCATCTCTACCTCTATAGACCAGTCGCCTCTGGTGAGACACAAACCAACTGCTTGCAATAGGCACATGTTGCCACTAGGAGGCGCTGCTTGGATCTGAGTACAAGTGTTTCCTTTCTTGTGTATTTTCTGTGAATATGTAGACGTCCTTTGGTTCAGACTGACTGGGCCCCAGGCTGTGATGTGAGTGGGGGCCAGGCAAGCGGGTCATGGTCACCCTGCCCCATAGACCCACGTCTCCAATTTCACCTCACGTTGCTCAACCCTGCCGTCTACGCTGGTATCTTGGCCCTAGAAATGTGTTTATTGTAACTCCATCCATAACAAGTGTCTAGCAGGAGAGCGTGTAAGAAAGAGCGGCAAGGAAATATGACCCCCAAAGGGCCACTTGTAAAGTCGCACAATGCAATACCACCAGTCATCCAAGCAATGACACTTACCATCGTTAGACTTTCCTGGCCGAATTGCGTACGGATGCCAGGCACCGTGGTAAAATCAGGAGACTGACATGACCAGATGTCCATTTTCATTATCCGTCAGCTTTTCGCACAGACGCCACAAACCATAAATCTGATTTTATCTTCTCCACCCTCCTTCAAACCAGCAAGACTGAAGGATCTCGCCCCGCATCACATTTGGCCTCCAGCTGACTGAGTGAGTGAGTACAGCTTAATAACACGGCGTGTATTTACTGTTCACTATTTGCATTTGTATCACTTACGGCGCTGTCGGTTCCAGAACAGAATGACTGTGTGCTTACTGTCCATGAATAATCTGAAAGCAAAGGCTGTACTTAATGTCAGTGTGCATTTGTGTAGTTAGAGATGGGATTGTGGTTTCTGCAAACAGATTGGGCTGAGATTCTGCCATCTGTGAACATTCTTCTTTCGCCATTCAAATTAACCCTGGACAAATTAAGCTCTCAATTTTTGTAAGGACTGCATGCAAATAGATTTTTTTTCTCCTTCCTTATTCAGTAAATCAGTATTTTTAAGAGACAATATTTAGGAGAATAAATCAAAGGAGGAAATCTATCAAAATGATTAACAGCATAACAATGTTTTATTCTTAATGTAATAATAGTACTGAAATTAAACTTCCCTTGCAGTTCATTGAATAGGACTTTCATGTCAGGACCCTACAGTTATTTATATCAAGGTCATAAAGATGTAACTGTTATCCCAAGCAACATGTCAAAACAGTTTTTCATTTTAAAGTTCAACAATTGGTGGTCAGAACCTTAGATTCTCTGAGAACAGTTAGTCCTCCATAGCTCTCCATGTTTCTAGCTCATGACTGATTCTCAAAATAACTAGCCTCTCCAGAACACACCAAGCCTCTTCATTTAAAGCATTTAGCATGCGTAATTTAATTGGCTGGCTGGTCAGATGAGGGAGGAGCTTAATAGTTCCCCTTAAGACATTTTCTGAGGCAATAAAGTTCTGTAGTACCTATTACTCGTAGGATCCCCAAAAGTAGACAGAATATTACCATATCATGTTTCTCTGGAATGGGCCTAGCTATTTGTTGAAGTAGGACCTTTTCACAGAATTTGAACACGCAGAACTGATATTCTGATCTTCTTTCAGGTCAAATCAGCGGTGACAGCCATGTCTGAGAGGTATGTATGCATTTTGGTGCCCTTCAGTTCTATACTGCAATTCATCCTTGTCACTTTTTGAAATGCATCAAAATTGATTTCTTCCATTTAATCTTTTTTTTTATTCCCCCGTATGACTCAATACTAAAATAGCCCGGTAAGTGCGTTATTATTCTTGCAGAAAACTAAATGTGTGTCATGAACTATTTGCTACAATTAAAATAATAACGAAAAACAATTTCAGTGCTGAGAAGTTATCTTTCAGTGTTCTTATTGAACAATAATTTAACAGCTGGCGGCCAAGAATATCAATACTTCTAGAGCAAGTAGCCATAGTAATCCAATAAAAAAAAGTGTAACAGACTTCAGAAGCATAGTTGCTTAGAGCATGCAATTTGTCGAGCTGAATTTTTTGTTCATTTTTCTTGGCGATCCTGCTTGACATTTTCATCTGCATGACAGATGTTCACTTTCAACTTCCAGATTAGAAACCAGATTATAAAACATGTGTTCGCTGTTGTATCAGTAGCAATGGCAACAAGTAAATTCAGGTAAAGTGCCAAGATAAAACAGATGGTGTTGTGTTAGGTGGAGCAGCATGTAAATTCTTAATAAGCTTTATCGCGTATCTGGTGATCTTGACAGCAAGAAGAAACAAGACCAACAGTCCATCAAGAGCCAAGAAATATATTAACTAACTTGTCTTATTAACTAACTTGTCTGCTTCTTCTTCTTCTCCAGAGGAAGTCCAAGATCACTGCATCCCGAAGACTGGGACTAAAGGTACATATTAGCCAGCCTTTGATTGGCAGCCGAAGGGACTAAAAGTACCTGTTAGCCAGCCTTTGATTGGCAGTGAAAAGGACTTAAGGTAAATGTTAGCCAGCTTTTGATTGGGAGTAGACTGGGTCTAAAGGTACATGTTAACCCGCCTTTGATTGGCAGTAGAAGGGACTAATAGTTCATGTTAGCCAGTCTTTGATTGGGAGTAGACTGGGCCTAAAGGTACATGTTAGCCCGCCTTTGACGGGAGGAGACAGTAGCGATTGACAGGAGCACTGACAATCATGCCACAAGCTGATTTCTATGTTGGTGCCAACACCACCTGCCTTTTCAGGGATGGTCCAGAGTTCCATAAAAAATGAGTTCAGCGTCACTGACCCTGTTTCATCACAGATCAATCTGCTGAAAAAGGCAGCCTCGATGCTGGAAGCTGAAAGGGAGGAGAAGAGGCTTGAGAGAGAGAACACTCTGAAGGAGCGAGTCCCTCCCTTGAAGCTCACAGGACTGTCCGCGCAGGAGCTTCAGGTGCCGCACCTGAATTCCTCACCTGCCGAGCATGTCATGCGATACATGCAGCTCCCAGCTGACATTAGTAACCCATTACACAAACCCTTACATAAGTAAACATTCACATAAATTACCTTCAAGACACCATATAGAACACAAACGCCAAAAGTATGTTAGTAATACATACTAAAGAACGTATTAAATTGATGAAAATTTTTACTCGTCACAGAATCTTTGCAAAGAACTGCACCGTAAAATTGATATCATTGATGAAGAGCGGTACGACATTGGGGCGAAAGTGGCAAAAAATGAAGAGAAGGTATTTAAAATCCATCCATTTGTCCATCCATCAATCCATCCATCTATCCATCCATCTTATCATCCATCTTCTAACCACTTACTCTGGTCTGGGTCACAGAGTATTTAATATCACTGATAACATTTCTAATGTCCAATATTTACTTTGCCCAAATAAATTATATCCTATTTATTTTTTACTTGTCAAAATATTAATGGCTATTGGGCCACCAAGCTCAAATAATTGTTTTATGCATATATTACCCATCTGTTCAAGTACAGTATGACAATACAGAGCATTGGTGCTGCTTTCGGGTACTTAAAGTAAGTCTGCCAGTGCACACTGAACCTTACGGATGTGTGCGGCCAAAGATCCAGGATTTGTCCCAGAAGATCTTCGAGATAAAGGGCAAACTGAAGAGGCCCAACCTGAGGAGGGTGAGGATCTCGACTGAGAACTTGCTGAGTGTCCTTCTGGGCTCCAAGCAGAAGGAATCCATTGACTTCAAGGCCAACCTCAAGACCGTCAAAAAGGAAGAGGAAAAGGTAAACCAAGGTTCCTCTGACCACAGACCACTGATGGTCAGTTAGTGGCAGTGCCAGTGATGCACTTGTCTACCCAGAATCCCCTCATAACGCAAGGGCCAAGCTAAATTCCAGTGTGACCAACACAGCTTCTATTCATCAAGCCTATTAACTGTCAGCAGATCAAAACCTTTTGGCAGTAAGAGGCTTTATCTATACCTGGCATACTCTGTGATATTTCAGTTCAATTCAGATTATTTTTATATCACCTTTCCCAACATAATTGCCTCAAAACGTTTTTTAAAAATCACTTGCTGAAATTCAACCATTAAAGAACACAATCGTGCAAAATAAATATTGAACAGAAGTCAACAGTTCGATAGGCGAGAATCCTGGGAGGCATACAAACCAGTATACAGGAAATACACAGAAAACATAGAACACAGGACAGCATGTGACATACAGGCTGTGCATTTCTTTGCTGTGTCCCCACTGTTGACGTGTCACCTCTGCAGAGGGAGGAGGTGACAGACTGGCGTAAGAATGTAGAGGCCATGTCAGGAATGGAGGGCAGGAAGAAGCTGTTCGACCCCGGACAATGAACGGGACGGCATATCTCAGTCCACCTCCGGCTGAAATTAAGATGCCACGAAAGAAAGAATTGAAAGAATTCCCTTCAACATGGTCTTTTGCAAGACATTCGCGCCTGAGCTCCTAATCTGCCCCAGTAATTGAAAAATTGTAATTAACCAAGTAATTGAAAATTTAGCAATTAACCAAGTAATTTAAATTTAGTAGTGTAATTAATTACAGTAATTATAGATAATTATAGTAATCAAGAATAGTAGGTAGAATGCTTCTGTTTTAGACCTCTATAAGTTTTATTATGCTGTTAAATATACAGAGATTTAGACTACTAGATTTTAAATAGATAAAATTTTGAACAGTAAGGATATTTCAGAAGATGGGCTGATACAGATTTGAACATTTTGTTTCAGGAAGGTTTACAAAATGAAAAAGACAAGATATGGACACTATTTGCAATTCTCTGAGACAAGATTAATAAAGTTCAGTAATGCTGGCATATTTAAGTGTGCAGTGTTCCTCTTATTCAGCTGTAGGCGGCGACATACAGCGATATGTGGGGCGGGTCTCTGGATACACCGTATTTGTTTGCTTGTGATTAAGCCAAATGGTACTCCATAAATACTAACAGGAGTTACCTGTTGAGACACTCTCTAACCAGCAAAAGAACATAATTTCCTATATTATAATTAAATTATTTTCACTGCCTTCATGAAGCTTGCAAACATAAACTGATTTTGTACATATGTATACTGTATATTAACTCGTTTTTGAAGATTCCTGTACATTTCGTATGAATGCAGCCTTGTGGAATTTCAGAATGTGAAGAGTAATACGGCTGCAAGACCGGAATAAGTTCTTTGTGTATGTGTGAAATGATGTGGTATATTTTTCCATTCTAAACTCCATAATACTATGCCTTATTACAGCTATAGGACAATTGCTTACTGATGTTTTTTGTTACTGCAAATGTAAACATTCATTCCTAATATAAAACTATTGATTAATGAATTAAAGTGCCAGGTGCCAAGCTTTGAAAGTTCGTACATCTCCAGAGAATTGCGATGTGGTGTCTCAGTGATCAGCATTATGACGTCACTCTTCCAGAGTTGCAGCTTCAGTTGAGCTGAGTTTGCGTGTCCTCATCGATGTTTGTGCAGCATTTCTCCCCCAGTCCGAGAGTGTGTCACCCGGAGTTTGTGACCTGTGATGGACTCGTGTCCTATCCAGGGTGTCCCCAGTTTTCTGTCCCGTGTTTCTTGGGATACACTACAGACTCACCGTATAGCTGTACGGCGGCGTACGATTCTGCCATGCAAGGCGTCAGCATGCAGTAAATGTTTAGTTCTCAAAAAAGAGGAATGAGGGGAAAACTGTTAACAGTAACCTAACAAGAGAATTGAGCCTGTCAGTCAGTGATACTACATCGAATAGGCTTATTAATAAATTCACTTACCACACACTTAACATCACTATTAATGCGATGAGTTGTTCAGCGCTTCTAAACTGCCTTGCAAATATACGAGCACAAGTTCCTTTAAATTATTTAATTAATGTATTAATAAATTAACAGTTTTACTCATTTAAAAAAAGCGTTCGCAATGCCGGGTAACGCCTACGTCTGGTTGGACAGGAACTGCGAGAAGCGCTGCGGACTATTTATGGATTTACAACACAAGCACCGCCTACTTGGGAGCTTCTGGATCTCTATTGGTCCGTTCACCCTGCCACTCACACCGTAAAGGACTACGAAAGTGCTAATGTAAAATTCTGACAGCTGTGCCTTGCGTGGAAACAGCTCGGAATACTGGACACTGGGTCAGTATAAGGTATATTTAATCATTAATCTCTTTTATTTGTAAATATGAAATGCCGGAAGTGTTAGAGAAAATGAGCATTAAAAGTCGTTCGTTGTCGATATGATGCAAAGATGGGAAGTTACAAGTAGCAGCGGGCTAATGTGGCTATTCTGTATATGAACCTAATATAATAATCAATATTATTGTAGATATACCGATATTGAGACATCTGCAGTTTTGAATTTCAGTTGTTAATTGACCTGTATTCGTTTTGTGGAAGAACTGCGTATTTTTCTTAAATGAAAAAGGAAATCGGTATTCTGGGAGCAAGTTATGCAGTGGGAAATAAATTGACCAAAATAGTTCTCGTAGTGCGCCCCAATGCGCGCTGCTTCGATGCTCCGTTGTGTGTGAACGAGGTGTTGATGTCGTTGTTTGCCGTCTCTGCTCCCTCAGCAGAGTGTGCGGGTTCCTGCCTTGGGTCAGTGGGATGCCTGAACACAGACTGTTCCTCCTGAGACACGGGGAAGGGGCCTGGAACAAAGAGAATCGCTTCTGCAGCTGGGTTGACCAGAAGCTGAGCGAGGACGGTGTCAAGGAGGCACAGGAGTGCGGGAGGCTCCTCAAAGAGATGGGCTGCCAGTTTGACATGGTGTTCACCTCCATCCTCAGCCGCTCGGTGCAGACAGCCTGGCAGGTGTTGGAGGTCATGGGGCTGGAGTGGGTCCCTGTGGTGAAGAGCTGGAGGCTGAACGAGCGCCATTATGGGGCTCTGATCGGCCTCAACCGCGCCGAGATGGCCCTGAACCATGGCGAGGAGCGCGTCAAGTTGTGGCGTCGCAGCTACGACGTGACTCCGCCCCCCATCGACGAGTCCCACCCCTTCTTCACGGAGATCTACAATGACCGACGGTACAACAGCTGTGACATTCCCAAAGAAAACCTCCCCCGCGCCGAGAGCCTAAAGGATGTGCTGGATCGCTTGTTGCCCTACTGGGACAACATAATCGCCCCCGAGATTAAGCGTGGGAAAACAGTGCTGCTCTCTGCCCACGGCAACAGCTGTAGGGCTCTCCTGAAACACCTTGAAGGTATCTCAGAAAGCCATAACTGATGCCACATCCATAGGGTGACCAGATAATCCATGTCAGGGATTTCCTTGACTGAAAGACTCATCCAGCTTTTTCATATTAGCATTAGTGACACATGCGTGATTATAGGAGACTGACCAATCAGCACACAGCAAGAACTTAGTGTTTAAGTGAAATCCAGGTCCTTTTAATTGAAATGGTAATTTACAATTCCTGTCCTGGCTCAGAGTGTCCTCCCTGACATGGATTATCTGGTCACCCTACACATCCATCAAACCTGCAGATGCTCACTTTATACTCTCTATACACTTGGACAAACTTAACTGTAGCTAAGCCTATATATTTCCTGTTTTGGAAGGAGTTCTGTTTTTAGTCTTAAAATGGCAGCCATAAGTTTATCTAAAGGGCAGGCAGTTAATGTTACATTGTAGGAGTGCATGCCCTTTAAAGTTTTAAGGGCAGCTATATTTCAGTCAGCTGTAACCTCTGAGACTCACTGTACTTCTAAATCTTGATCCCCTTAATGTTCAAAAATAAGCAGGGAAGTGGGCGGATGGATGCATATTCTCTGAGTTTCTAACAAGGCCACCAGACTTCCCATGATGCTGTACTGCAGTTAATGGTCTTCTTCCTGTTTCACTTCCACTCAGCCAGACAGGAAATCTCTTCTGTTTTTTTTTTCTTGTGATAGGGATCTCAGACAGTGACATCGCTGGCGTCACTTTGCCCACCGGCGTTCCGATTCTGCTCGAGCTGGACGGCGACCTGCGTCCAGTCAAGCCCCGGCAGCTCCTGGGAGACCAGGCCAAGATTCAGGCAGCTATCAAAAAGGTGGAGGACCAGGGAAAAGCCAAGCCGGGGGGCAAATAATGGACATGGGGATGGATCCTATAGTTAGGGTTACTGTGCTAACATGGTTTCATGATTAACCCATCAGAATGTTTTTAGCATATATCTGGGTTCAGCCTCTCTATGCCACTAACCATAAACTCTGATGCTGACAGCAAAAGCTGTACATCTATACAGATTTCAGTAGGGCATCCAAGAAAGACAGCCTGTTCAATGCACATTTCAGGCACATTTGCTCTGCCTGTTACATAATCCTTTGTTTACATGTTTTTGTTAGATTGTTTAAAAAAAATAACACATGAATTGCAGAAATATTTTCATACCTTAGCCCAGTGGTTCTCAATCATATTCCTACCCCCCCCCGCCAGAATATTTGTATTCTTACCCTAATTTAATCAGGCTCATATGGTCATTAATAGGCTAATAATGAATGTGGCAGGTTGAAAACAGTTTAGGTTCATTCTGGCGGGGGGGGGGGGGGGAGGGGGGGAGATTGAGAACCACTACTTTAGCCAAATGCCTTACAGCTACTATACTTCCGGTGAAAACACACTAGCAAAATTAACCACTAGGTGGCGCATCGCCATAATTGCAGCACATAGTATTTACACATCGAGCACTCTTTCGTTCCCCCACTCCCACGTTTTCTTTGTCTCCCTTACTTACCAAATATTAACATCACAGTTCAGGGACATGTTTATTTAGAATTGAATGCTTTTTAGTTAGATTTAATTGTTAACCTGATACACACACACACACAGACATATAAGATAGGTGTGCCTCTGGTATTTGTTATATAAAAATGCCCATTGTTTCAGTGAGGTAACTGATGACATGCTTGGCATCCTCCAGTGTCCACATAGTGGAACCAGCAACAAGTATGTTCTGCTGGTTATATAAATCGAAACGTCGCCCATTAATGCTGGCTGCCTTCCGTAATCTACCGCCAGGAATTTCGCTTTAAAATAATGCCTAGGACTTCCGTGATGTCTGTTTGAAGGATATCTGCATCAAACTAAGAATTTCAATTGATCCCAAAATTGGTGATACCGCGACATAATGCACTTTTAACGTGTTTCTACTGGCACATTATTTATTTAAATTATTTGCTTATTTGAAACACAATTCAGATTCTGTTTAAGAATCATAAACTTGAGTCAAACATGTTTAAATATTGGAAAATGTAGTTATTTGTCAATGCAATGTAGTCCCTGACTCTACACAGATAGAGACTCCAGCCAGCTGAATACTGGCTACAGTTGCAGAAGGTACAGTGCACAAGATTCATTCTTTCAGGTCTTTTCACTGCTGGTAACTTGCTCTTGTTTGTATGTTTTGTTAGGTCAAATACAGATTACATTATTGTTAAAATATTTATTATAAGTTTATATGTATTTATATATATTTGTTTCCATCCTGTAATATAGTACACTCAAACAGATCTTTCTAAAGTTATATGGAGCAGTAACTGTGGCGCAGTAGTGGGTATTTATAATGTCTTAATAAAGGCAATAAAATAACTTCTGAACACCTGAAATATAGCATAAGCCTCTCTTTTTTGGACGCTGAAAATCAGTAACTTTGCCCTGAATTTAGTTTTTGCAAACCCTACCTGAACTTTCTTCAGTCTGCAGGTGAAATCTTCCACTGATTTAACAGAACGTCTGCCATTCCAGTCTGAGATTTGGAGGGCTTCTTACTTAAGTGTCAGCGTGCTTGATGAAGGATGACGGCTGAAGTGGGAGGGGGGCTGTATTCTCCGCATGTCACGTGTTTCATTGTAAATGCACTTTAACATCAGCCTACAGTGGGAACAAAACTGTGGGTATTTCTAGATATGCATTGGATTACCAGAAGGGGGCGCCAAAGTGATCCTCTCTGCCTTAGCCTGCTGGATGTCCCACTGTCTGTTGCAGTAACATTGTGAAACTGATATTTCAAAGATGGATCTTTCCCGGCTGTTCTCCAGTCATACAGATTGATGGCAGATGACAAATGATATAGATGATAGATTCGTCATCTAAAGCAGCATTTTTTTTCTGACAGCTTCTTTCCGGACAGATGCACTTTAATAACTTTTTGAGTACAACCACTCGAGAAGGGGATAAATTCAAACATGTAAACAAAACTCAGTTACTGTCATGTTTCAGATGTAAAATTTAAAAAAGCAATATTCACAGGTCAGAAATAGGCACGCTATAGATACATACAAACATCGAACATTTTTGTGATTAAAAAAAACAAGAATCCATACTTATCCAGTGACCTGAACACATCGGTACAGTTTGCCACTGACGCTCTCATGACAGGCTTCCGGAAAGTTTTACCAGTGTTCAGAGGCACAGCTGCAGGGATTCTGGCTGCAGCAGGAAGTGAGCTGAAGGAAGGGAGGGTGAATTGGCGTATCCTGGTCAGCAGGGAGGGGGGTGCATATCTCAGCTGTATGTCACTGTGGTGAAGCCGGAGGTGGGGGTTGGTGGTTTCTGCAAAAACTGTTGACACTGGAATTTACACTCAGAAAAATGACTGGTTTGCCTCAGAAATCCCAGCACTGGATCCAGTAATATAGGCTTAATATTGAAGACATAGGGCATATAGATGATACCTTCTCTGAAATTTGATATCCTGCACTTACACATCCACCACACTATTGAAAAACATTCTGCAAAGCATCTTTATAAAGTTTAACAAATAAGGTTCCTGAAAGCAGATGTTTTGCCTACCATTAAAAATATGTCCAGGGTAAAAGCATCATGTCATTAAAATTGCCACAGCCATCGCAATGACATTTAGGCTTTTTAGTAATATTTCAATGAGAATATGTTTAATCTTAAGAATCTAGCTCTTCTGAAGTCTTCATATCTTCGTTACACAGTGCTATATACAGCTCTGTGTAAAAGATGGTAACATATGCAGTTGGGTCAAAGAAACCATGATATTTCCTCTCATAAATATTTCTTTTGTGTGGTATTTATAGAACTATCAGAGTCCATTTAAACTCTGTATTTCATTAAAGCATAAAGAATCAAACATGTTGCATGTCGGTCAAAGAGCTAGACAATGAACAAATCGAGTACAGGTTTAAGGCCTTGGATGGTGTCTTGTGTCCTGCCTGAACTTTTTTCTTTGACAACTGCCAATCTCATTAAGACTTAAGTATATAATTATAAAGGGCGTGATCCAGCACCTGACAGATGTTTACAAAGCAGACACAATGGGTGACGACGCAGTGGAAACGGTGCCACCTTAATGATATCGTGATGATGCTTCATGAGCAAAGTGTCATCACAGTAACAGCTTATTGAGTGGCAAACGCAACCAATGCTCAAATATCCTTTTATGGCCGGGTTCTCTTCACGAATCTCCCCTTCTCGAAATAAGTGTGATTATAACCTGGCAAAAACCAACCTTGCTGGAGGTTTTTCTTGTTCCGTTATATAAAAATCGCGTCTTGGATTCCTTCTTCATGAGGACAGCATCAGATCCCTTAATTCTCAATTGGCGAAAGTGCAGCATGGTTTAAAGTGCATTTTATCAGTGTGCCGCTGGGGTTACAGGCAGGCTATTCGTCGTGCAATTAAAGCGTAGCGTTCGTCATTAATTTAATGTCCCGTTACATATTTGAATGAGTTACAAGCATATCATGTTCTCTTTTCTCGCTCTGTGGGCCTCGGCATGCTGTCACACGATCTGTCATCACGGCTTTGATTTAAAGCCCTTCATGTTAACGGACATTCATGTCCGTTTAAGGATTAAGCCTGAGAGAGAGCCATTTGATACACTTGCCTATTTAATTCTACTCCTCACACGTCAGAAATCCAAATAAGTACAGACTAAGTATGAGTATGTCCATTCGCTCATCCCCATATAGGGTTGTGGGTAAGTTTTGAGGTAATGAAGTTAAAATAGCCATTTTTTATTTTTATTTTTATTCAAAATAAATGTGAATGCCAAGGCCTCATTTCTAGCATGTACATTTAACCTTCCGAAAACAGTTGCTGATCTTTAATGCATGGGTTTAGAACTGCTGCCTCACAGCAAGAAGGTCCTGGGTTCGGTCCCGGGTCCTTTCTGTGTGGAGTTCACATGCTCTCCCCATTTTTGCTGGGGGCTCCGATTTCCTCCCACGGTCCAAAAGTGTGCAGGATAGGTTGATTGGTGAGTCTAAATTGGCCCTGTAGTTGTGTAAGTGTGAGTGTGTGTGCCCTGCAGTGTGTTGGCGACTGCCCAGGGTTGGCTCCCACCTGCGCCCATTGTTCCCGGGATGGGCTCCGGTCCCCCCTGTGACCCCAGTTGGGATTCAGAGGTTTCAGAAAAATGGATGGATGGATGGATGGATGGATGGATGGATCTTTAATGCCCCCACTTATAGGAGAGCCCAGGTGTTGGCACAGCTGACATCTGTTTCTTATCTGTTTCCTGGTGTTTATGGTGCCCATACTGTAGAACTCTGACTGTCTAGTCCGGGATTCCCCAGTCCTGGGGGGCCAGAATTCCACCACAGTTTGCAGATTTCCCTGCTCAGACATACCTTAAGCAGCTAATTACCAGGTGTGTCTGAACAGGGGAATCTGCAAACTGTCTTTCAGGACCAGAGTTGGGCAGGCCTGGTGTTGGCTTTAGTAGTAAGTAGGTTTCAGTCATTATTATTGTCTTTGGAATCAGATTTTGCTACTTTAATTCACCTACATATAATTTTCACCAGTGCATTACAGAAATAATAACTATTTTGACTTCACCATGGCAGCACTTATGAAGGCCAATGCAGCTGGAGATGAAAGGCAACTGGGACACGCCCACTCATGCTTCCTGTCCAATAGCGTCTTGCTTTTTGCAGCTGGACACGCCCAAAAACATGTCATTCACCCAGAACTGTTAATCCACGTCTGTCCCCAGCCGACACAGACGACGAGAAAAGCCACATCCTGGTCCGGAAATTATAGATTTAACTCTGGAGCTTACACTGCTGGTGTAGTTTAAGACAAAAAAAATATGATGGCCATTTGAAATTGTGGACACTTCATAAAATGTGAGCTCGTGTGGGACGTTTCCGTAGGATAAATCTTTTGAGCTCAAAGCACCACAGGAAATGACCAAAGTCTCAAACGTTTAATTATTACACTTCGGCTAAACGCAAAACCGTGCCACAAGCCTTTAAGAAAAGTGCCTCACATCCTTACAGCATCCAATCACATGCATGGCAATGCAAGCCCCCCCCCCACCCCACCCCAACCCCAACCCCAACCCCAACCCCAACCAAATCCTACAGCCTGTTCTTTAATTAAACAGGCGGGGCAGCACAGTGCTGTGTTTGCAATTGTGTGTGCCCGTCAGTGCCAGGCTAGACCGTGAATGATCATTACCCTTCATTACAGCCCAGACAAAGCACGAACCTCCGTCCCACTGCATGCTGGGTTTTAGAACAGCTCTCCTGTTTTTTTGGGCTAAAATTGAATATCAAACTTGACAATGCAAAAACATTATTGTTCAGTGGAACAGACACAAACCTTTCCCATGAAAACTCTAAATTCACAATTACATAATGCCGTTACTGTAGTGACTATCTGTTTAGCACGATTTCAGTATTTTATTTTTTATCAAACTGGTTTGATTAATTAATATAAATACATGTCTTCATCAGTCGGAACAGAAAGTAAGCACAACAGACACAGGAAAGGTTAAGTCACCGTCTTTGCTGTGCAAGTTGAGAGGTTTTTAACTCTCTAAATTGGGGTTTGTTTTTTAATTCTTTCCTTCTCACGGTTCACCGTTTTTAAGTATTCAAACAGAAATCCCCCCCCCCCCCATGTTTTTCTCGCCAAGATTAACATTTCATATGATTGTTCCTGACAGACGATTTTCTTACAGAGGCCTCGTGAAGGATAACCAAAAAAGGGCATATTGCGAGTCTGTTTTGGCAGCTTACTGGGATTTTGGGGAGTTTTTAAGGTCTAGGTATTTCACTCCCCTCCTCCTCTTTTCACTTTCTTTTCGCAGACAAAAATTACTGGATTATACAGGAGCGCCGCTCTCTCGCAGAAAGTGGATCACATTTGAGGTTTTTTTTTTATTTTTTGGGCGAGGGGGGAGTAATTGGTTTCCAATTAGAAGAAGCAGCGGGGAGCGCCGGGCAGGGGCAGTAAACAGCGCGTAGACGGGGGCTGTGATTTCCTCAGGGAGGGGCGGCCGCCGCTCTGCCGTTTTAATCTGTGCTTTAGCTCCGCTCCGCTTTTTAGGAAGCCAGCTGCGCCAGTAGACCGCACCAGTAAGTTTTCTTTCCCACTTTCCGTCTCGCTAAAGTGCTTTATGCGGGGTTTTAAACTCGCATCGCGCCATGAGCAGTAAATGTGCGGCGGCTGCCTGCGATCAGTACAGTACGTGCGCATCTAGGCTATTTGGGACGGGGGCTTTTCGTATCCATTGCTGGCTCTAACCTTGTTTTCGTTCAGTAGATGTCTTTGAAGGTTAATTGCAAAACAAGCATTACAGCTAGTCTTTTATGTTTAACATGTCTGGCAGATGTATGCATTTTATCTATCCTATGTAAAAATGTGTATGACCAGTGCGGTTATATTGCATGTGGTTTGCAGTTATTTTGAAGTATGTTTAACACAAAGGCAGCCTGGGGCTGGGCTGGTGCGGCCGCTTTTAGATGCTTATCGGGCGCATAAGCGCAGAGGAAGCGGGCGCCCAGCCCGGTATGCAGGCCGGCCTTAAGGTCGGGGTGCATTGCTGGGAATACTTTATCTGCAAGGGCACTTAGGCATGGGAAAAACTGGAGACCAGGGGTCACCGCAACGACTGGAAAGACCCCTTAATGTAACTGCAACACACTGCTTTCTTTTGAGGGTCGTCTTATTGATTGCAGTTGCGGTATACTTGATCATGATCGTGCAGTGGTCAATTTTTTTGTGGCACGTTACCCATTACGGCTTTAAAAGTCCGAGAAGACGCTTCCCGTCGCGTCTGTGCGATCTCAGCACCAGGATGGGTTGCAGTCGTGGTTAATTCTCGAGAACCCAGCATCTTAGTTATAGCGGTGTGAACTGTATCGCTTGAGATCACTGAAGTTGGTGAATAATGGACTTCAAAAGATATCACACCCACTATTATTTATTATCCACGAGACTGTTATATGGTGACAATTTTTATTCAGTCTTGTGCTTAATTATGTGAAATGTTTTGACTCTACCCCCCAGGCTTCTGTTGAAATCCTTAATTAATTGCTTTTGTTTTGTAGTCATTTAACTTTTGTATATAAAACATGGGAACGTTGCACGTTACTATTTAATCGCTTCAAGTAGATGTTTAGGTGTGTTTAGAAATACTTGTGGGATTTGGTGCATTTACGTACATATGTATGAGATTTTTGTGTAAAACGGGCAACCTTTCCAAAATGTAGAATAATGAAAATGATCTCAACATTTGGTGCAGTAGCTTTTGAGTGACGTATCACATTGTTTTGTGTCAAAGTAAAAGTTTGAGTTTGTTTGCTTTCAAAAAGGACAGGATGCTTGATTTAGAATACAAGCTTTTTCATAGGATTATAATGTGGTCATTGACCTCTTTTTACTTCCATAGCTGTGAATGCTGTGGCCTCATTTCAAGACCTAGTCACCATTTCAAGTTTCGCAAAACAAATATATTTGTTCTGTTCGTGTTCTCTGCGTGCGTGCTGTGGCGGAGTGCTATCCCTCTGTGAGTGGGAGAGCCTGGGGGGGGGGGGCTTCTTGCCATCAGATTCACCCCCCCCCCCCCCTTTTCTTGGAACATTTACTCAAGCTCTCTGAAGCTCTTTGGGGATCGGCTGCAGTTTAAGTCTTTCCGCAGAGTGAGAATAGTACTCTAATCTGGAATAACCCGGTCTATTAAGGATATTTATTTGCTTGTTCCTTAGCTGTTCTGCGGTAGATTTTGCCCTTAACTTTGAGTAATTTGAAAGATGCGTTTTCAGCCATTTTTAAAGTACTCAGAAGCCCCAGAATGGTCGCCCAGGAGTATTCGCCTTCATTCAGGTCATTTCTCCTTTGATCATGAGGTCTTACCGTAAGCCGACCTAAGAGTACTCTTCCTACGGAGCCATGCCGGAAGTGCCATGTGGCATTTGTCCTTTGACCGTCCCTTTTGGGTCTCTGTGACCCCCAGAAGGCAGGGGGTATGCCCCCGCTTTGAGTAATGGCTTCCTTCGTGCCGGTGTGACGTCCGTGCCCCTTCCTGGACTTCCTCAGTTCAGCCGCTGGATCCTGCGGCCCATTCGAACCTGCTGCTGGTTTCACACCTCTGCTCATTCTCACGCTTACCAAAATACCGGTCTAATTTGGTGCGTGCCTCTGGCCTGTGACGGAGCTTCCTCTTTGTGAGCATTATGCTCTGTAGAGAAATTCAGGGTTTTTTTTTTGTGCAAAGTGTTTATGTGTAATCATTAAATGCAAATACCATCAATTGTATGAACTGTGCAAAAGCAGTTTTATCATCACTTTTTCGAGGACGAGCCTCTGCTTATACCTCAAGAGTGATATATGAACCATAGTACTGCCCTACTGGCTTTGAAGAAGGAGGAAAAAAAGAAATTCCTGACCACACAAGCAAGCATTTTATTTCTTTAGCAGATGTTTTTATCTACAAACGTTTTTTTTCCCCTGGAGTAATTGGGGGTTAGGGGCCTTGCTCAAGGGCCCAACGGTGATATCAGTCTGCTGAACCTAGGGTTCAAACTACTGACCTTCTGATCACAGGCTGAGAACCAACCCGCTGATTTTCTGTCCTATTGGTAGAGAGTAAAGTCGAGAGTAAAGTGTACTTTTGATCTTAACTTTAAAATGAAACGTATCATTCATGAATACTGCTACAATGAACATTATGCATGACACAAAACAGTTGTTTCAGGTCATGTGAGCCTTGTCCCAGGATGCACGGGGCATGCCCTGGGTGGGGGCTCAGTGCCCCCCAGGGTGCACATTCACAGGCACACGACGTGCAATTTAGAGACCAGTTCAGAGAGCATGCAGACTCCACACCGAGCTGGGATTTTACCCCCCAATGCAGGAGGTGTGAACCTTTGCCCAGTGGGCCACAGTGCTGCCCTCCTCTCCTTCATTATATAGGATCATTTAGAAAATATCAGGAAACTCAGTTAAGCGCGAATCGGCAGGGTAAATGCACAAGTGAATCATTGTACTTTTTGAGTGCGATTTGTGTTTCTACCCGCTGACGCGTTAAACCGAAACAGACCTTTGCTGTAACAAGTCTAACAATAACAGCGCAGCCTGAGAAGTATTAATACAGCCCCACTCCTTCCACGCACCTTTTGCTAAGCGACACGATATGAGCTCCCGTCTTCCTGTAAACCGCCAGGAGTTTCGTTTTGCCAGGGCACACAGCCCCACTAAGTAAATGCTAAGCGGCCCCCACTTCGCTCTCAATTTGCCATTTTTATTGCATTGGGGGCTGGCAATAATGGAGGCAAGTTAATCATCTTAATCTCCGTTATGGGGTGTAGCTTGGATACAGGCCTGTTGACGGGGACCTTGCTCCCCCCCCCCCCCCCCACCAGAACCAGCCAGGGATTATGAACAAGCGTATAACCAGAGGGCTGCATTACTGCCTATGGTCTAATTACAGAGCGCCGTGAATTTTAATGCGGCAGAAAGCATTAATCCTTATTTTGACGCTTCTGGTTCGTCCTTTAACCTGATCTGCTGTTCAGCTCCTCCTTTCACAGACTAATGTCGATTAGGAATTTAATGAGGAGCCTGATGGGTATTTATTTTCCTCCAGATATGCATCCAGGAGGAGAGATTTTTCAGCCCGGAGAATCGCTCCTGAAAGCCGCATCTGATAAGTAGGCAGAGTTTGGGAAATATGAGGGGAATTCCGGCCCTTATAAGGAACGGCGCGAGGCTGGGGACTGACGATGGGGAGACGTTCCGGAATGCACCGTATTTTCGCTCGTTTATTTTAATTTCCAGCGAGAGCGAGTCGAACCTGAAGGGAATTTCAACAGAGAGGCTGGACATGGGCCCAATGTGGGGGAGACTGAAGCATCCATTTCCGGTACGGGATGGACCTTGACCTAAGTCACAAAAGAGGGGTTACCATGGGAACGAGGAGGTGGTACTCTGCAGTGGCAAACCCCCGTCACTATGCCTAACGAGAGTCACCTTTAGGTGCACTGAAAACGCCACACGGTACATACATGTGATTGTGTGCCGTGTTAACCTGAGTTGCATTTCTGAAGCTAATGCACATGCCTTCTCGGTTGAGGGGCAGCCCAGGCGCAGTGACGTTAGGCCCGCTGGAGGCTTAGAGGTCAATCAAATGCGATGCATTTTTCTCTGCTGCGGTAAAAATGGTGTAAATCACTATAGAGGCTCGTTTCCTGTGATATTGGGTCCATTTTCCATCTTTGGGTGTCTTCATGAAAGTACGTGTAATAAAACCATCCTTTTCACCTCATTCTGCTCAGTATCATACTATAGTTTCTAATGCAGGTGATCACTTTGATTTTTGTATTCATAATTAACTGTTTTCATTTTCAGAGCGATATTAAGGCATCTGTCAGTCTGGGTCATCAGATTGATATAGATGGATGGCATGTTGTTGTGTAGCTGCCTTTCTTGCCTTTCCTTCTCTTTCTTGCCTTCCCTTCTCTTTCTTTCCTTTCCTTCTCTTTCTTGCCATCGCTTTGTGATGAAGTAAAATCAGGCGTATAAATCAGGGCTCCCCAGTTTTTGTCCCGGAGTGCCAGAATTCAACAGTTTGCAGATTCCCCTGTTGGAACACGCCTCCTAAACCTGGTAATTGGCTGATTAAAGATGTGTTTCAGCAGGGAAATCTGCAAGCCGCGTGGCGTTCTGACCCCGCAGGACCGGGACCGGGGAGCCCTGGTGTAGATGGTGGAACCAGAGCAGAAATGTGGATTTGCCAGGGGGTGGCGGCCTGGAAGCACTCTGCTGTGCGGGGAGCCCATGGAGTGGTAGAGCAAAGCTGATGCCCCCCATGTCGTGAGCAAGAAAAATGACATCGAGAGGTATCGGGGGGGGGGGGGGCTGGAGAGACAGTGGAGTGCCCTGGCTGATGCTTCCCATAATCCCTTGCTGCAGCGAGGCCTTTGTTAATGTCCGCCCAGCAATATTACATTCGCTAAGCCCCCTTAGGTTATCCTTGTGGTTCTGCTGTGGTGGCCTTCCTCTTGGACCCCAGGTAACGCCATGCACCTCGGCGCTGCCAGTCATCCGAGATGGTGCTCAGTGTTTGGGAGTCTGTAATCCCCGCAGCTCACGGCTAGTTAGTAGCCTTTAAATGTGTGAATGTAGGCAAACTGATGTTCCGCCGCATCCCCGGTCGGTGTGACCGTCTGCTGTCACGCCTGTCTGCTCTCTGCTCCTTCGCCAAATTGTCTGGCAGGCACACGTGAGAGGTCTCCCCTCTCTGTGCCGTCTGCTATGCTGTGCTAATGGCACCCCCAGATGTGCTCGCAGCTGTGGAGAGCTGAGACCCAGGACACTGCCCCCCCCCTCTCCCCAACACACACACACGCACAGAGCATGGCGTGCTGTAATCATTATCTCCTATCTACCTTATAAATGAGGCTGAACGAGGCTGAGATTCTGTAATGATAATCAGGTTACCCTTATTTTGGAAAGTTGACCTTCACACCAGGTTTTTGCTGCTCTTCGGCCTTTTTTGCTTTGGGGAAAATACGGGCACAGAGGTTAAGGGTAGGGTTAGGGTTAGGCTTAGGATAAACCGTCCATCTGGGCTAGAATAGTCCCCACAAGGGTTGCCAGCTGGTACTTCTGACTAACCTGAAATCCTCTCATGTTCGTCCTTACACACGCCATTAATGGCAGAGGCCAGCAGGGGGCATGGTGGTTAAGTGTGCAGCATTGATCCGTCCAAGTGCCCCTTCTGCTGTTCTCCCCTCAGGCAGGATGTTTACCTCCAGTTTGTGTACGGTTGTATACACAAGGAAGCTGCTCTTAAAAGCATCGAGGAACGGCAGCATAGGCAAGACGAGGTGCAGATCACTTCAGCCTCCCCTTGAAGCGCTGGTGGGGGTGGTTTGGGGGGGCATTCGCTGGAGCCACAGCGTCTGAGATTCCCCTGTGCCTCAGGGAAGTAATTTTCTTACCAGTGTTTATTGTGTTTACTGTGGTTAAAAAATAAGTTTGTGTGAAGGTGGCTGTCTCGTAAAAGGCTGAGATTACCCTTATTTCCTAAGGGGACAGACTCACTTACGGGGGGGTGGGGGTTTGAAACTGCCCTACAGCGTTTGGCTGACTGAGCCAGTCACCGGTCAGTCCTGCATACTCTCCCTCCTCCCTCTCTATCTGCCCGGGAGCTGTCTGTTGTACGACCGCAGGAATGCTCCCGCTGTCCTGCAGTGCGTCCAGCACGCTCTCCGGAATGCAGCCGGCCAATTTTTTATTATTTTTTTCCCTCGGACATCGCATGTCACCGGGCAGCACAATTAAAGTGGCAGATCAAAGCCCCGACTACGAAGGACGCCGGCTCCCCCCAGTCAGTCGAGTGCACGCGTGCCGTGGAAAGCTAGGAGCAGGTCCATATGGCAGGAATATAAGCTTAAGAGTGACTGAGTCTTATCTGGGCTTCTCTCTACCAGCAGGGGGTCCAGAATTTATCCCTGTTGCCAGAATTGAAACGTGCTGGATTCCTGCTCTTTGGTTGATCTTCGTGCTCAGGGATGGAGCGCTGTATGGGTTTGTTACTGCGTCAGAAAGGCGAGATGGGAAGCACTGCAGCCTCACGCCTTCAGGGTTGGGGATTCGAAACGTGTGTGTGTGTGTGTGTGTGTGTGTGTGTGTGTGTGTGTGTGTGTGTTTGTGTGTGTGTGTGTGTGTGTGTCCGTCCCCCAAGCAATGTTGCCCCTGCTTCCTGGAATAGGTCCCAGCCTCCTCCCTGCCCCCCCCCATGACCCACATCAGGATTAGTAGATGATAGATGGGTGTTTCTCTCAAGCCCCGATGTTTCCTAAGCACTCTTGTTGTGAGAAGTGGAGTAAAGTGACCGACTGCTCCAGCATCTCACGCCCTTTCCAGAATTAGCGACGCCTTTTTGTTTTCAAAGTTCTTCGGGAATTACACTCTCTGTCATCAAATTGTTCTCGTTGGTTGGCAGAGGTGGAGAAGGTCTTGTCAGAGACAGTGGAAAACGATGGATCCATTTTAGGATAGTTCCCAGCCCCTTAGAGGTTGTTATGTGTGTCTGAGGTTCTCTCTGGGGCTGACACACACACACACACGCTCACGCACACACATGCTTTCCCGCACACCAAAGTCATTCAGCTATCAAGTGATTACAATCGGATCCCGCACCCAGTGGGACCTCGGACGCTCTGTGGACAGAGACGAGCCTTGAAGTGGGATAGGGATCTGACCGACACCTGAACAGTCGGAGGACACTTTCCCACGAGGGTGGCGGGGCTAGTATTTGACTGGGACAGCTCCCTGCCAGAGGAATCCGTATTAACATCGACGTCCTTGTCTAGCCTGCCGGCTGCGGGTGGAGGAATCCCAACCTCCGAATATGAGAACTTCTCCTGGAGATATTTGGAAGAAACTCTCTAGTTTGTGGTGTCAAATCAAGTGCTTGTGGTTCTCGTTCAATTCTTCCTTTTCACTTTCACTTCTGCAGTGCGGTAGCTTTTGGCAAGAATATTTAAATGTAGCTTAAAGCAGTAAGTGGTTCCTTTTGTTTAGTTTTTTGTGAATATTTATAATTGTGATGATTGGTCTGTTTAAATCTAGGCAGTGAATTTGTGCCCTGTGAAATCGAATGGGTCTTCACAAAACACCATTGCAGATGTTGCAGCTGTATGTTATACGGTCAGGCATTTGGGCCTGAAATCTCAGTGTGGTCCATATCTCTGCGTTCAGAACAGAACAGCTTTATTCTACACTCCCAAAGGCCTCAGCCAATGAGAACTGGCACCTAGGCAGGTATCCTGTATCCCAGATCATGACTGTACACTGTACAGTGAGCTCTGTCTTCATGATCCGAATTTCAGCAGAACTTTCACTGTGGTCAAAGTTCAAAGTCACAGACTGAGTGGGGATAAAATTACACATCTCTCTACACAGGTAGCGGCCTCTTTACTGGAGAGGAGAGGAAAGACAGGATGATTGAACGGGTGCTAGTTCTCGACTTTTCTTCAGAGGTCTATGTTTTGGCGTTCTTGGGACACGGGTCGCCGCCAGCGGCACTGAATAATTCATGGGTTTTTTGGAAAGGTGTGCTGGATGGGACTAGACCACAGCACAAAGTAATCCTAAGGGCCTGAACGAAACACCTGCATGCCAACCGCTAAACGTTAATTCTGGTTTCACCGGGGGTTGGACATATAGTATCCTGTTAAACTGGGCCACCGTTGCTAATGGCGACGGCAAGTAGACGATGTGCTGGAACAGGAGAGTCAGCAGGGCGGGTCCCATGCAAGTGGAGGTGCTGAAGCTCCAGCACTGCGAGGTCTAGGCTGTAGACCTTTCCTGTGGAGACCTTTCCTGTGGAGACCTTTCCTCAAGTCCTTACTTAGGGTTTACTCTGGATGTTACACATGAAAAAATTACACCCTCAATGTCTCCAGTTGTACTGTGAGATAGCGCTTTTCTTCCTATATTAATTTTTTTGAAAACACAAAATGTCGCACAGTGATGACAAAAGTTTGCTTGGGCCTGGAATGTTAAACGCAATGCGTGCGCAGACCGGCAGGGGAGTGGGGAGAAGGAGAGGGTGCGGGCGGCCCGGCCGAGTGTGAGCATGCTGTTAATCGCAGGCCTCCATAATGAGGAGGAGTATTACGGATAAAGGGAATGTAATTTGCAGGTGGCCGTGGAGGGGCGAGGAATTTATGGATTTCTCCATTTTCAACACGTCCTCAGGTTTTGGGATTTTTACTGGACCGTTTTAACCTTTGACCCATGTAATCCTTGATGAGGGGGGTGAGCCGGGTAGATCCACAAATGTTCAGGAGGGATGGTGAATCTGGGCCTTCGGAAGGTTTGGGGTTAATTGTTATTCCTGGGGAGCTGTCTCTCTCTTTTTCCCCTGAATCCCCCGCTGTTAATGCTAAACCCGCGTGCTGAGGCCTGACTCGCCATGGTAACCTGAAGCCGCCGTATCTCGCTGGCCCTCTGTCAGCGCGGTCCTATCATCTCCATCAGGAGGCCCTTGGGCTCTGTCTCCTCATGTGAGGAATGTGGCCCCATCAGCGGACGAGCTCTCGGTCATGCGATTCCTGCGAAATTCTTCAGCCGTGTCAGGGAAATTCAGACATGAATAATTTGCCCAGGCCACGATTCTACATAATTTCTCTGTCCTTGTTCAAGCGGGCGGTTTCAGGTGCTTAAGTGTGAAATTCAGGCTGAGCAGTGAAAGCCTGTTTCGAACTACAGTGACGACAAAGGGATCGTGTGGGTATTTGCTTTTATAAGTCCCAAAATTCAGCAATATCTTCAAAAAAACCATTTTTTTTTTTTTTTTTTTACTGATCCTCTCCCTGTGTCATGAAATTTTCATCTGATCATTTTGACTTTTACTCCACATGTGGGGAGGAACCGTAGACAGACAGTAGTGCAGGAAAAAGTAATCACTGATAACTGCAGTGATTGTATTGGTAGCTATCCATGTTGCCACTAACCAGTAACTGGCTGCTGTGGTAACCGCATGCTAACGGCTCTCCAAATGCAGATTATAGGACATTAAACTGTCATCTTTATCTAGCAATGGGAGATGTTAGTCTTTCAGATAAATGGTGGGCGCGATGTACTGTCAGATTGGTAGTAGCTTATGTTGGCGTACACCGTTTCGGTAGTTCATTCATTACCCACAGTCCAGCGAGCTTTCAACACATCTGGAAGTTTTTTTTTTTTTTTTTTAAGGTGACATTTTACATTGCGTAAAATACTGTAGATAAATATTGTTGGTAGAAATACTGGACTCATAGATGGCGTTCAGAGTTATGAGGGAGGATCACTGGCAGTTGCGTGATGAAAAGGGAGCACCTGACTCGGCACGCCATCTGGATAGGGGTCACGGGGGGGGGTTGGGGGTTGTCCTCCAGCACGGAGGAGGGTGAGGAACCTCAGAAACCTCCCCGAGGGAAGTGGCCAGCCCTACCATGCACTTGTGTAGGAGAATCGGTCCAAAAGCCATGCGATGGCCCCCTCCCCCCAGCAAAAGCCATGCGATGGCCCCCTCCCCCCAGCAAAAGCCATGCGACGGCCCCCTCCCCCCAGCAAAAGCATGTCCAGGTCCGGCAGGCTTTGGGTGGACGGTGTGACAGTATGCAGGCCCTTGCACACACATTTGGCCAAGAGGAGACCAGTAAAACTTCATGAAACACTATAAATACCCCCCCCCCCCCCATAAAACAGTGATGTTGGGATCCATAAGCCTTGATGTGACAGGTTTAGGTTCCTATCTCGTGGTTTCTGATTTTGGGTCATCACAGGCTACTATTAAAAGACTAATAATTGTGAAAAATGTGCACAGGTGGACATCCATACTGGTCAGTGAGTCACGTCTCCTCTTGGGAAAACAAACATCATCCCTCTTCCTCCGGGGGAGGGGGGGGGGGGGCTGCGTGCTTCGTACTGAGCATGTTTTTAAGGGGAGAAAAGTAATTTCTTTTACCATATTTGGTCTCGCAGAGTGATGCCAAGCAGCCGTTTGATCGTCTGCACGGCAATTCAAAGGTTCAGGTTTTCACTTCTGATCCTTCCCGATAGCGTGCCCCCCCCCCCGGAGGGGCATTTACTGGGCTCCTTTCTATCAGTCAGACCAAGAATCAGCCTCGTTCAGGCAGATGCCTGCAGAGAGACTGGGTGCTTCCCTTCCCTGTGACAAAGGATGTAGGTTTAGATTCGACACTGATGTGAACAAGATCAGTGACCAGTACTACGAAGATGAAGAGCTCTATGTCTTGGCGAGTGCTTCCCTTACTGTCTAAATGTGTGCATTCAGCTCCCGTAAACCCGCACTGTCCTCTGAGATTGTGTGTCTATCCATCTTATCTGTCAACCTATCTGAAAACTAGCAGCAAAATGTCAGTTGGTCAGCCTCACAGCCTTTTCATACATCTGTGTACAAATAGCTGTGTGGGTAAAACAGAGAATACAAACATCTGGAAATGGGGAGAACCGTGCAGTCAACTCGCAGCGGAATGTGGCGGGGGGTCCAGACATCAGTGGGAATTGGTGGTGAGTGAGATGGGGGTTTTATGAAGATGAGAGTCTCCTGATGAGGAGTGTGGAGTTCACCGTGAGCTTCTGCTGTGCAACGGAGGGAGGGAGTGTTGGGATCGTAGCATTGCATGTAGCGAGCGTGTTTGGTTTTTTTTTGTGCATGTCGAAGATCCCCGACGTTTGGGTTCCAAGCTGAAATGACTCATTCAGGTTCAGAGCAACGTCCGCTGAAGGGTCCTGTACATGTTCACCCTGCTGTTCTGTCGCCTATTTATATTCCGTGTAAATAATGCAGGAATGTGTCACAACACACCCATGTAAAGCAATTCAGGGTGACTCTTGTGAAAGGCGCTGTATAATAAATTAATTGAATCCATTAGCTAATTCTCAGTGGCATAAGCATGCAACGTCAACCGTGTGAGCAATTAAACAAATGTTTATAGATGTGACTGCAAGCATAATTGCATTTTGAAGTATAAAGCAATTAATTTAGTTTAAGATGCTTTAAGTCATATGCTGTATTGGTCAGTCGGGTTAACAGTGAAAAGGGTGGGGGCTTGCCTAGACTTGAGCTGATCTTTTACAGATAAGAACCCTACACCTTCATCAAGGATAAAGTTCCAATCCAGGAGGACACCCTGTACATGTGCGCCTCCTGCAGTTCAGGGAGGGGCATCACTCCTAGTATGAGGAATGCTTTTTTAAACTTTTTCTAGTTTAAAAACCAGATGTGAGGGCAGATATCTTGTTCATGATGTTAGCCTCCTGTGCTTTCTGAGAGAGGTTCCAGACTCACTGCTGCCCCCTACTGCAGCGGATGATTTCTCAGCGGGTGAACTGCACCCCAACTTGGTCCTGTACCCTTGTAAAGGAGGACCTACTGTGCTCTACTGCGCAGGATTTGCTCATCCTCCATATGCCACCATGAAGTGTATTCTGGCTTCATTGTTCTTTTTTTCTGGTTTATCATAATAAAATCCTGGTTATTTCCAACCCTGGCGCACATGATGAGTTTCTGATCAGTTGCTAAGCAGTGAGGATCGGGGGAGAAGGCCTTGTCCCTTTCAGGAGGGTGTAAGGAGTTCCTCCTTTTGTGACTCTTGTGGGTGGGTGGGGGGGGGGGGGGGGGGGCTGCTCTGAAGGCTAGATCAGCCGCAGATGTGGAAAGGAGAGCAGAGCTGCAGCCCCCGTCCATGTGGAAACGATTGTCCAGCCTGATTTTCCTTGTGGTTAGAACAGTGCACATGGACAGAGTGGAGAACATGCACTGTCCAAACAGGAGAATCAGTCCCATAGTTCTTAGTGCTCTGGGAGCATTCTTCATCCAGACTGGGCACGGAGAGGGAGAGAGTGTGTTTCTGAGGTTTCAAACATGTATTTTTACGTGGCAAAGTGCCTGGAGATCTGGGCACGTATCCGACACTGTACAAAGGCTCTAGATAACCGTTGTTTCAGCTGCAAAGATTTATGGGGATGAAGTTGTTTTTTTTCCTCCCCCAGCACAATCTGGCCTTTATAAATATGCATTTTAATATTTAGAACCGCACAAAGAGAGGATTCGTTATTGTGACAAAAATCATCATGCCAAGCCAGGAGGTTACGCTCCAAGAAAGCGCACTGAACTTCGTCTCTCTGAGCTACTTTGAAGCACGCAGACTTTGTCCGTCCCACAATGCATTTGGGTAAAACTCTCGCTCTGTGGAGGAGCTGTCGGGTGAATTAGTTTGTGGGTGTTTACCAGACTGGATGGTGGTTTTTCTGCCCAGTGCCCACATCATGGAGTCAAAGTGAACAGATTCATCTCCATCTCGCCTCCCTTCTTATTTCCATCTTTAGTTAAACTTGATTTCTTCACATGTTATTTCTTTTAGATGTTCATCAGAGGCCCAGGTGAAATAGTGAGGGAATCTCCCTTCAGGTAGCACTACACTCATACCTAGAGAGAGAGAGAGAGAGATATGTATATGTATATGTGTATGAATAATACATAAATAATGCATTGCACGATTGGCCATTTCCCTTAGTGGAGGACCAGGGATTTCATTGGCTCATCCACCACTTAGAACCTTACTAAGTCAGCGCTGAGTCTCCTGATTGGCACTACAATGCTGATGTGTCGCTGCCAACATTGTGTGACGTGGTTGCTGCACATCTTAAGAAGTAATGTAACCGACGACAGCTTCGCTACAGATTTGTGCCGCTCAGAGGCTATTCATAGCTCAGTCTTAATTATTGAAGAATGTATCTTTTTTTTTTTTTTTTTTTTTTTTTTGAAAAGTGACCAGGAGTTTATCACGTTTCCGGCTAGGACCTTTAACGTAACATTTTCTGCGCTGTTAACTTCCAGAGTAGCGCCAACAGTCTGTGATCTGAGGGTGGGGTTATACAGTGGTACCTCCCACAGGGGTGTGGTCTCACTGGGTGGCTCCATGAGGTGTACACAGGCATGCAGTGGAGGTTTAATGTAACGCTCATTACTGGAGGGGTGTTCCGGAGCAGTGATGTGGAAGATAAGGACCTAGATCCTTAATCCCTGTAGACCAGAGATAATCAGGGACGATATCTTTCCCAAGGTCTTCTATGGCCCGCTGTACAGTGACGGAACGGTCCCGTTATACGGAAAGATCTGGCATTTCTGTCAGAACACGCACGCAGTAGACGCAGAAGTGATGCCAAGAAAGTCAGCTTCAGATGATTTATTTTCTGCAAAATTCAGCATTTTTCCGTTGAAATGTGCAGCTGCAGTGCACTTCATTTTATTATTTTTTTTTCTCCATGTCCTGGCAACTGGTTTTAAGTGGTAAAAATGAAAACTGAATGTTCGTGGTTTACCGTTAGAAACCACTACTGGAACTCATCTACCACGTCGTTAAACAGTTGCTTTGCGCAGGATTACTTACAGAGCCATTTCTGTGGCTCGAGATTTAAGGGTACGACTGTTCTGAAACCTGCAGAATCGCGGGATCCTTAACTGTCACGCCACCCGGTGACCAGATTCAGTTTAGGTAGTCTAAGGAGAGGACAGTGTTTCTGCTCCCACTGACACATCGTGGTGGGTTGTTTATTTCCCAGAAGCCCTTGGGACTTTTTTGCTTTGCCCTTGTCTTTTTCATCCCAGTGCTTTTGGCTACCTTTCCCCAGCATTAGTATTGATGCTTGTCAACAAAGTCAAGGAAAACAAACTTGGAGACAGACGAGGGTAATTACCATTCACATGTCCTAATGAGCTCTTTTCATCTGCATTCCTAAGCACTATCTTGGGTTTAAAGGGACGGTCCAGTACAAAAGTTCACTCCCCGAGCTGCTTCACAGGGTAAGTGTTCCCTGACTCGCACATCTCTGCAGATCAAAAAATGAAGCTTAGGAATGCAGGCTGAATCGCCAAGGGACCGTCACCAAAGAGCAGCACTAGTAGCAAGAGAGGGGTCAATAAAAACGTCCCATAAAGCTGTCAGGGTGGCCGTGTACATAAATGTGGAAAATCCATATGACAAGCTCCCGTCTTGTAAGGGTGAATCAGACTCTTTTTAGTAAATATCCATCTATGGGAACTGTCAGAAGTACAATGACAGTGATGAGCATTTGAATGTAAACTCTTTAAATTCCGAAATGCTTTTGGTTTGTATAGATAACGGATGATGACTTTGTACCATAAAAAAATGTGGTTCACACTTTTTGTATAATAGTGAGGACACCCCCTGACCGATTGACAGAATTAGGGTGTTCTCTCTGCAGGTGACAGACCGCCGAGGCAGGGCTGGGGACAGTACGGCCATACGGCCTAGGGCCAACGGGACGATCGTATGTGCTTCTGGAAAAATCTTAACCTCCTCCTGATCCTCGTAATCAGTACAGGAGTAATCAACACTGTCAGCTAGGTGCTGTTCTGGGATCAGCCTTGGGACTGCTGTCGTCACGGTTACGAATGAAGGCATATGGAGCTGCAGACGACTGCCAGTACATGTCGTCCCAGAACTGCGCCCATGCCTTCGCGGTGACCAATCAGGTGTCTGTTTGATGTCGGGGCTGGACCGTGTGGGGAGAAGCACTGCGGGGGTAACCTCACTGAAACATGCAGATGGATTAATCCATGAAGCAGGTTGTCCAGGAGAGGAATCCTAACAAAGCTCCGATAAGGCAGCCCCTCCCTGCAAACACCGCTGCAGTAATTATCCCCTGAGGCTTTGCTTTCCCTGACCGCCATAGTGGAGCCAGCCGCTCGGGGGGGTTTCTCATAGGGAATGGAATCCGTTTGGGAGCAACGATTTTTGCTTTGCACTGCGACTCCGCGTCAGTGCCCTGTGCGGTTTCGGTCCTGCTCCGTGTTCCCTGGTCAGCCAGAGTAAGCTGGAAGTCAGGCTTTTGGGGCCTGGAGCCTCATGTGGACCACAGGCAGGGTGGCATAGGGGAGAGGCAGAGGCTCAGAGGGACAGGGACAGGGGCCTCCTGTGTGACACTGAATGCCACTGCATTCCTCAGGAGTAAGTTTGGCCAGTGGGACGCAGCACTGCATCAGCCTCTTAGACTGGATGGCATTATAGAGACAGTAGGCCTTATTTGAGTTAAATAAGACGGCCTACCATAGTGTGTTGTCGTCGTTAAAGGTCAGCAGGCTGTCGGTCACCGTCAGTCTCCGTGTCGTTTTCAGGCCAAACAGCAGGACATCCAGCCCCCATCCAGGACCCACCATGGACGACGACTTCGATCGGCGCAGGGAGCTCCGGAGACAGAAACGCGAGGAGATGCGTGTGGAGGCAGAGAGGTGAGCCTCCGGCCCCCCAGGCCTGTCGCAGTGCTGTCAGACCAGCTAAATGGTAACGCGCACCTCGTGTACAGACGGCCATGCAGGACTCAGACGTCACATTATGGGAGGCTCCGTGTGTGTGTGGGGGGGGGGGGGGGTGTGACACCCCTCTGAGAGGAGTGGCCAGTCTCACCTTCTTCACAGCCCCCAAAAGTCTTCTGATCCGTGTGCTAAACTTGCCTAGGGCTAGCTGACACCCTGCTCATAACTCTCATGCACTACATGCTACTCCGCTACGTTCTGTCACTCCTTAAAGAGCAGAATTGGGGCTTTAAGGTGACATCACACATGTGAGGCTGTAACCTTGGCAACTTCCTCTTCCTTGTCAAAATCAAAATTTTAATCAGTTTTTTCCCCCACAGATCTCAGAAGGATGTTTTATCGTTTTGTCGATCTTGCAGTTTTTGGATGCTGGTCCTCGTAGTTTGTGTCCATTTTTTTTTTTGTTTAAAAAAAAAAAAAAAAAAAAAACTTTACAAGTTGGCTCATAACTGCAGGGGCATTAAAAATGATAATTTTCATTTAGCTTGCATGTCACTATACTCACCCCTCCCCTGTGCCGGTTTTTATACAAAGAAATAGTTGGAAGGAGTTCACTTTTTTTGTTTTTTAGAATTGTTTCAAAATGACGTATGGGAATTCAGGGCCAAAATATCCATTGTTGTGGTCTGCGATGTTAATTTAGTTGTCACACTCATAAAATTTTTCCATTACTGCCACTTTGAAAGTGTGTCGAATTGTGGCAAAAATGCCAAATCCGGAATCCAGTCTGCATTGAGGGTCCTCCGTCATTTATGGACACACGAGTATCTGCGGCTTTTATCAGTTGTCTTCTTCTGACAGAAGTAGATGAATTTCCGCGAGCGTGTGTCGTTACTCTCGACCCCCCACCCCAACATGCCTCACAAGGTGCAGTTACTCGGTTCCCCAAAAAGCAGTGTAACAGCGGCAGAGGCACGTTTTTCAAATTAAGCGCAGGAGAAAGGCAGCACAATCTTAATGGGAATAATGCGACGGCTTCCCCACTACTGCACCGCGCGCGCAACACATGCGACCGCTTTCCGCAGTAACCGAAAACACGTGAGGGAATCCGCAGCCGGCTGTGTCCGGCCCCCGCGGCTCTGTAATCAAGTCTGCTGCAAACACGTTTCACACACACATCTCTCTGCCCTTTCTGAGGAACTCCAGGCGCTCACTTTCCGGGTGGCTCCGTGGAGTGCTGCTCTTCTCCATTAGAGGCGTCGGCGTAACGCAGTGGACCCTTCAAGTTCGGCACGGTCACCCCACCTGACGCTTAGCAGCCTGGGCCTAAGCACGGACGTGTCTGAAGCCAGTTAAGGCTTCGCCTGGGGGGGGGGGGGCACCAACTTCCCCCCGCATCCACTTAATCTGCACATTAGGTGTTTGGGGAAAAACCTTTTTATTTCTCAGCTCCTTGGCATTTTTACACAATCAGAACTTTCATATCACAAAAGATATTTAACTGAGGGTTCAGGGGCGTGCAAATTTCTGAAAGCATTGGTTCATTGGGCTGGTACTGCTGCTGACGGTTAAGCAAAAAACAGTAACACAAACGTAGGAGTTCAGCAGAAAAGTAAATTCTAATGAATAAATGAATGAAAGCGTTAATACTGTTATGAATTCCAGGTTCTTTACACTCCCTAGACAGACGGCAGAGTCACACATGCAATGAGTTGGTTATGTAGTTATAACGAAACAGCTGAGAAATTTCTACAGAAACATGCTTATACCAATCTATGTTTGTTTGTTTGTTTATGTGTTTGTTAGGATAATGTGTAAACATAGCCAATCTAAAATAACCCCAGTAATGGTTTTTTCCACCCGGTTAGCATTTCACCTACTGCCTGCAGTACCTGAGTATGTACTTAAGAAAAAACAAAAAACAGTAGAACATATATGGCTGGAAGGTATATACTTTAAAATCAAAGATCTCTGTTTGCCTGTAGGTCTGCAGAAACTGACACCAATTATTAATCTATATTGAAATGCAGGCTGATATCATCTGGGTTCAACCTGATTGGTACTAAGGAAGTAATTTGAAAATGATACGGTTCATCTTTCTGAGCTACTGTTCCTTTAAGAAACGGAACCGCTGCATACAGTCCAGATTGTGGTTTGGTTTCCCCTGAAAAGCTGAGCAGCCCAGGAGCCCAGTAAGGTTAACTGGTCATAAGCAACCTGCAAAATGTTTGTGTGATTGACAGTCAGATGTATTAGGCTATAAGTTAATCGCGATTTGCCAAGTTAGTCTCTTAGCGATCGGCAGTAAAGCAGACCTGCCGATCATGACACAGACATAGATATACTGAGGAAACTCAGCAGAGGATTTTTGGCCAAAATGCACATTTAATATCGCTGCGTTCTTGGCTGTGTGCACCGATGACATTTAGCCCTTAGGTACAGAAAGACGAGGCATTTTTTGATACCCGATAGTATCCAAGTAATTCGGTTGATGCCAAAAAAGTATTGAAGTCTGGTACTTAGCCGTAGCCTTGAGCTTCCTGGGATAGATTCCAGGACCTAGGACCCTGTGATGGATGGATGGATGGATGGATGGATGGAGCCAATAATAATGTTTCAGTACAACAGAAGCTAAGCACCTCATACACAGTGCAGAAAGCAGATATACTGTAAGCCACATTAAACTACTGTGTGTGTGTGTGTGTGTGTCTGTGTTCTGCAACCAGTCATGTCCTTCTGTTGCCATGTCCCCAATATTTTGTTTGCAAACAGTACGTTTGCTGCAGAGAAGTCTCTCACAATCCTGCCCGCCTTTCCTGCTGTCGGAGCCTCTGTCCCACATGCTTGTCCCAGGAAAACTCTGAACTCACTGGAATGTTTTGACTGCTTTTTTTTTAACCCTGAAAAAATATCCTGTTAGAATGTTCCACGGTCTAGCGAGAAGTGGGGGCGGGTTTAAGGCTTCAAGGCATGTGGGGCCCCGTTTGGCCCCCGGTCCTGTGCTGCTGCAGGACAGTATGGGGCCCCGTTTGGCCCCCGGTCCTGTGCTGCTGCAGGACAGTATGGGGCCCCATTTGGCCCCTGGTCCTGTGCTGCTGCAGGACAGTATGGGGCCCCGTTTGGCCCCCGGTCCTGTGCTGCTGCAGGACAGTATAGGCATTTATCAGAGGGGACCAGTGATTATGGGAGCAGCTGGCCTGCAGGGGGCGACAATGCTGTATGACCTTTTGACCTAGAGTTTGCGGAGTGTTTCTGGGCCTCTGGGTGAGAGCGCCTCCTGCGGGGGGGTGGCACTTCACTGAAGCCAGGCATTCTCCGGGCCTGGTGTGGGAACAGACTGAGGAACAGCGGGGGGGGGGGGGGAGGGGATCACGTTCTTCATGTTAATTTTGGACAAAGGAAAGTAGAAGCGTTCACGTTTCACAGCATGTTCATCTCCAGCTTTTTCAGCCCCTCTGTGTTCCTGAAAGCGTGTGATTTCCCCTCCGTAAAGCCTGCCCCCACCGCAGAGCTGCTGAATCTTATCTTTTTATAGCCGAACATTTCAGAACAATAACAAATGTGACTCTGCACTGAGACGAACTCCCCTGCTCAGAGCCAAAGAGCCTATAGCGTGCACACAGTCAAAAAAAAATCATATTCACAAGCCAAGGTTGCTCTGGTGCAGTGGCTTGAATCTGTGGCTAATAATCTGCACGTTTGTAAACAAAGATGGATGCTGTGCCCCTTCTGTGTGTGTAGGCTGATGTACCAGCGAAACGAGGATGACGAGGAGGAGGCGGCCCGCGAGCGAAGGCGCAGGGCTCGTCAGGAGAGGATGAAGAGCAAGGACTTCGAGGAGCCGGTCACTGTGGCAATGGAGGACGAGGCTTTGGATAGCAACAGGTAGCCCTCAGTAGGAGGACGCTCTCCTCGGCAAGAGAGCGTGACGGGAAATAGCCAGAGCAGAAATTCGAGTTAAAAGAAAAGTGAGTTTGTTTCTGCTCTGATGTTGAGGAGATGTAAAAATGAGGCATCAGCTGGCTGAGTGTGAGAACGGGGCAGAAATGTTACGGTCTGTTTTTAGAACTGGGCTTTTGTTTACTTTTCTATAAATGCGTTTATATAACGGCGAGATCCTCATAGGAAGTGCATGTGGAAATCCACAGATTTACAGCAGGCTGCGTAAATATTTATAATTTCAATGGGAATAGCGGGGCTAGTCAGTGTCTCAATGAGACTAACCACACTGAATTAAATTTAATGCTGAAAGTTAATGATTACAGTAGACATACCTGAATCTGGATGGATCTAATTAATAAAGAGAGAATTGTTTTGATCCATTAAGAACAGTAATGACACTCAATGAAAATAAGTATGGTCAGTGCCACTTTACAATAAGGCTACCCATATAAAGGGTTTATGAATGGTTTATAATCTGGTTATTAGTTAGGTTGTAACATTTATTGTAAATTATTTTAAACAAGTTATAACAGTTTTCTTTTTATTAATGAGTTGCTACCATTTACAAGTGGCAAAAGGGGCCCTTATTGTGTGGTCAACATCAGTAATCGCCCTCTCCACAGCGCCCCCTCATGGGGGTGTGGAAAAACGCCTCACTATGTTGTTTGGCGAGCGATGAGGCTGTCCACTTTTAAGATGCGTTTTAGATGTTTTTCAAATTTGACTTGTTGATTTTTCATCCCAGCGTTTTACTGACCTGCGTTAAATCGCGTGTCCGCCACCCCGGCAGCGTGGCGGAGAGGGACGCGGCCGGCGGGAAGGGGGACGCGGCCGCCCACAATGACGAGGAGGGGGACCATGCGCTCCTGGAGAGACTGGCCAAGCGTGAGGAACGCCGGCAGCGCAGGGTGCAGGAGGCGGCAGAGAGGCAGTGGCGGGAGCCCGAAAGCAGCCAGCCCGGCGAGAAGGAAGAGGAGGAGCCTGAGGAGGAGGAAGAGGAGGTGCCAAGGAGGTCCTTCCGGGGCGAGCAGGTTGGTTATGTTGGTTTTGATTTTGCTCACTGTATTTTATGGGTTTTATGAATTCACCGACAGGGTGTATGTGAGGCAGAATCAGGGGCACAGCTAAAAATTCTGTGACCCCTGACAAAATATCACATTTATTCCCCCCACGGTATATTTTTCTGGGTGTGGGGGGCCCTGCTGGTATTTATTGAGGCCCCTATAAAGTGCTGTGCCCCTTAAATCTACCAGGGTCATTCATGCCCCTCTGAAGCTCCTGGGTGTGGGGTACTGGTGTGTCAGCTTTGGGGGAGTCGGGGTGGGGGGGGATAGTCTGTGGGGGCTAATCAGAGTGGTGCCCTTGCTTCACTTCGTAGGAAACGGTATCGGCGCGACCGGCCAGGTCCCATACAGAGTTAAGCGAAAAGCCTGTGATTTCCGACGACGATGCGGAAAGCGCCATATCCAGGCCAGAGGCGGAAGAGGAAGAAGGAGGCGTTTCGGGGAACGAAGCTGAAGGGGGCGCTGTAGTCCCCCTGGGGGAGGAGGATGGGGAGGAGATGAGACTGGTGGAGGTCGAAGGGACCTCAGAGGAGGAGTTAGGAGAGCAGGAGGTGCCAGGGGAAGGTGCTGAAGGAGGAGGAGGCCTGTCTGAGCAGGAGCTGGTATGGGCTCCTCTGGCCCCGGAGGTGGCCTGTCTCTCTGACCTCGGAGGTGGCCTGTCTCTCTGGCCCCGGAGGTGGCCTGTCTCTCTGGCCCCGGAGGTGGCCTGTCTCTCTGACCTCGGATAACTCAAACTCATCCGTACTCATCTGCGGGGCCTTTGACAGGACTGAGAGTTGAGTTATCCGGACTCTGCACTGCTTCTTCGTGCTCTTATATGCTCACGTATGCCGTGTGATCACTGCGTGTCACGATATGGTCACGGCACGTTTCTGAAGGCACGGTTCAAGCACAGTGTGGTCACCGTGTGGGTTTGTCTATGTATCATGAGGCCGTTTCGTGAAGGCAGGTCACAGTTTGGTCGCTTGCAGCACGCTGACACTTATGGCCTCGTGGCGGAGCACACTGCGGGATTTCCAAGCAGAAAGGCATGCGACAGGCCGGAATAGACGATAATCCCCGAAACCGTGCTTCTCCTCCACTCCGAGCCGCTCACGGTTTACAGGATGTTGTAGACCTCCCAGTGTCTCACAGACGTCTCCTGTTTACATCAAGGTCTGCGAGGAGATGCTGAGGAGGTCCTTTTCTCGGGATGAGGTAAGAGTTTCTCCTTTTTATCATCTTGCTTCATTTCCTCCAAACACTTGAGGCCATAAATTCCAGGCTATAAATGCTACGCATTTCTGCTATAATGTGACAGATGCGTCGCTGTAAAACCTTTTTACAGAATCGTGTAATGTTTATAGAAAAAATTAACATCCACTTGTAACCTAAATTTCATTTCAAAACACTTTACGATTACTTTAGCTCAGGGGTCTCCAACTCCGGTCCTGGAGAGCTACTATCCAGTAGGTTTTCTGTCCCACTTGGCTTCTGATGAGTCACACCTGCTCCTGGTATTTACCTGAGAACAGGTGTGGCTCATCAGAAGCCAGGTAGGATAGAAAACCTACTGGATAGTAGCTCTCCAGGACCGGAGTTGGAGACCCCTGCTTTACCTTATCTTGTACTCTTAAAAATTAAGATGAAAATTTCAGATTTTTAAATTTTAACTCACTCTTGGATGCATTCTTGTCCCCTTGTTCACTCATATTTATAGCAATGGAATCGATTTAGTGAAAACTTTTGCACATCTAAAACTAAAAACATGGGCTAGTTGCACGCTGAGCGCAGTTCTTCACAGATGGGCGCGTTCAGGTGTGTTACACTGAAAATCAAACTGGTAAGGGGTGTGACTGGTGTAAAAGCCTTGTGAGCAGCGGGTCTTATGTAAGCCTGTGTCCCCTGTTTTCCGATGGGCTGCTTCGCGTTTTGGCTTGTAAATGAAAGCCTGCCTTTGAACATATTCGTCATGCTGCTGTGGAGTAAGTTCTCCTCTTTCCTCCAATGTACAGGAGACCCCAGAACAGCCCAAATGGTCCCTTAGAAAAGAGGAAGTGTGAATATCGGGACACTCCTTATTGGGGGGAGGTGGGGAGGGGGGGGGGGAGGCCTGTGGAAGCTACTGATCTTTAATCCAGACATCCCACCCCTCCCGCAAATGGACAGCAGCTCCCTGACACCCGCAAATGACGCGCAATGTCCCGGAGATCTGTCCTCCTGCTGTTCAGCCGTGGTAAAGTTAACCGGCAAGAAGTTTTACTGCTGCAGCCTCGCCCCAGATTTTACCACTGCTGGCCCCGTCAGCAGTATATACATATATATATATACATACGTTATTACTGTAATACTAGCCAAGTACTGGCCCGTGCCCCCACCCTCCCGGATGCCCCTCATCTGCCTCCCTGAAATTGAAATCCCTAACATGGAATGTCTGTTAATGAGAGAGAGCTTTATTCCAGTGTTGTTTCGAACCATTACCCAGAGCAAATCAGTCTATGGACTCACCATTCAGTACATGGACATGTCTACTGTGTGACCTAAACTGGTGAAGAGCGTAAGGCGTTTGTGTGAGGCGTCTTTAAGCATGTGGCTAAGGGAGGGCGTGTGGAGGCGGGACTTCCTGTTGAGTTCCTGGGTCCTGTGCCGTCATTGGCCAGCAGAAGCCGGCCGGGGATCCGGAGCCTGCCTCGCCCCAGATGGAAAACTCTCCACAGTCCAAGCAGCCGAACGGAGGTCTGAATGACGACTTCACGGCCAGACACCGGAAACCGGAAAGGACTCTGAGGTAGGCCAGGCCAAAGCCGGACTAACAGGCAGGATTTCCCTTTTTTGTCGTGTGTGTGTGTGCGTAATATGTATAACTGTGTGCATACGCAGCCGGGGGAGCACGCACTCAGCTGAGGAGGAGCAGGAAGATGCAGCCCGGCAGGAGGCAGAGCGCAAGCTAGAGGAGCTGAAGCGGAGGCGCGGCGAGACAGAGAGCGAGGAGTTCCAGAGAATGCGGCAGAGGCAGCAGGAGGCCGAGGCCGAGCTGGAGGACCTCAAGAGGAGGCGGGAGGAGAGGAGGAAGGTGCTAGAGGAGGAGGAGCGTGCCAGGAGGCAGGAGCAGGAGGACAAGAAGGCCAAGGAGGAGGTGGGTGACATCTAGGATAAATGGGGAGGACTGCTGTTGTACCCTTGAGGGAGGTGATGTGTCTGCTTTGATTAGCTGGTTAGCAGTTGGGTTAGTGGGTTTTTAGAAATCATTGTGTGTGTGGGGCAGGAGGAGAAGAGGAGGATGAAGCAGGAGATCGAGAGGAGGCGAGCCGAGGCGGCGGAGAAGAGGCACCGGGTGGAGGACAGCGCCGACGGCGAGAGCAGGAGGCCCTTCCAGTGCCTGGGGCCCAAGACTGGATCCATGAAGGTCGGGCCCCGCAGCTGCAAGCGCTCCCACGAGGGAGGGCGTCCGCCTTTGACCCGCGCCAAAAATATGCCCACACTGCTGCTCCCTTCCTGGGAAAACATAGGACTGGCTGCCACAGAGAGATCCGAGGCATTGCGGGATTGGTCCACCAGGACAGAGGGTGAAAGGAGCCGTTTGTGCAGTTCAGTAGTTAAATAAATAGTTTAGATACTGAAAAGAGTTAAATGTTAGGATTTGTCTAAGATCTCAGCCAAAGTAATATTGGATTAAATTGTAAAGATCACGAATTAGACAAAAGCAACAGTAACCTTGGTAACTTGGTGCTGGTAATCACTAATCTATGGTGCTGTTCACACCCTCTAACCAGCAGAATGCTTAACTAATACTAGTAACCAGGCCCTAGCGTTTCCTTCTCCTCTACACAGGTTCTTGTCCTGCACGTTCACAATCCTCAACTTTGGCAGATGGCGTCATTGGAAGGACGCTTGGAAACGCTTAGGTTAACGGAATTAATTGTGCTTAAATATGGCCATTTGAGATGAGATTGAGGCTGGGGAATTTCCTGTCACGAGTATTTTGGGAACTCCCACATTAAGCCGAAGTGTAGTGAGCCATTTTTTTTTTTTTTAAACACTGCAGGAAAACTTGCTGTTTCCATCTTCTGCGGTAATTTATCATGAGGACGACAGTCTTGTTCCCACAGCTACAGCTGGCTGTGTGAGGCTTTGCTTTTTCTGGCCAGATGACAGTGACGGTTTTGGGGAAGGGGGGGGGGCACGCAGTCACGTTTCCCATCACGAGCCGCGGGGGGGTGGACGTCCAAGCGGTGCTCGCTTGCCGGGCCTCGAGACGTTCCGCCCGTGACCGGCAAGCCAGAAAAACGCAAAGCTTCCCAGGGGCGCCGCAATAAATCTAAAAAATTTCACGGCAGATGAATCCAGGTCATGGTTTTGGATGAATGCTGAGGCACACGGTTGGTGCACGGATGCATTTGCGTGGATATATAGGAACTGTGAGTCACGTGCTTGTCCGTCTTCTCCCTAAGAAAACCATGGGGGTGGGGGGGGTAGCGCGGAGTTTCACAGACCTAAGATTGTGTTTTATCAGACTTGCATACGCATAGTGCAGTAAACACAGCCTTGTGTGTTTTCCTTTCAGATCGGGGAGCGGGCGGAGTTCTTAAACAAGTCAGCCCAGAGAAGGTCAGTGCATCTCCGGTCACCATGTCTCACTCCTGTTGACACCGCAGTCAAAACACACAAATTTACTGAATACAGCGCGGAACAGCCATCATCTTATGTACTGTAAATCAAGTAGTCATGGACCTAGCTGCCCCCACTACACGTACACACACACACACACACACACACACACACACACACACACACACACACACACACACACACACACACACACACACACTGGTATTCATATCCTTAAGAGAACATAGGCAAGTCACTGCAGTAATAGCAACTAGGAAGTAGCACAATGCCTTTGTGCAGTTAAAAAAGAAAATCTGACATTACAAAAATGATTCTAAATTTCTTTTAACCACTCACGCCATGACCCCTACCTTTGGGTCGTGACCCCCCTGTTGAGAAGCGGTGCTTAAAAGACTGCCAGGTGTCAGATGTGTCCCCCCCCCAGGGCTCTGACGACCTGCACCTCCCTTTGTTTACTGCAGTTCCGTGAAGACGTCGCACTCCCCCATCGTGTCCAAGATCGACAACCGACTGGAGCAGTACACCACTGCTGTTCAGGTAATGCGGTGGTTTACACCTGCAGACAAATAATCAAAAACTCATTGAAGGACTGAGGTGTGACGCAGCTGTCTGTTTGTCTATAAACCACTTGGAGAGTAACACCATCCTCTTCTGTTGTGTAGACCAACAAAGAAGTCAAGGCCCCCAAGTCGGCAGCCGTCGACCTGCCTGTGGTAACAGACGGAGTCCGCAACATCAAGAGCATGTGGGAGCGAGGGAATGTGTTCAGCTCTGCCGGAACCCCAGGCTCTACTAACAAGGTTGGGCTCTCTGCTGCTCCCTATGGGCTTGGAGGTCTAAGTTCACCCGCTCAGTCTTTAACCCTTAGTCGCCTTTTTCCGATCTCCTGCTGGTTTCAGGAAACAGCCAGCATGAAGATAGGTGTCGCCGGAAGGATCAATGACTGGCTGAACAAGGTCCCAGAGAGCAGCAAAAGCGGGGGAGGGAAGCCCGTCGTAAGTCATCTCGGCGATTAGAGCACGTTGGCTGTCCTGCGAGAATGTCGAAAGGGGACAGGAATCCCAGTGACAGCAGGGCGTAACGTTTGGCCACCAGACGTGCTTCGCCATGGGAGTCGAAAGCCTCACAAAAGGTTGCGGGGTGTTTTCAGTTCGCGGAAACAGCGTAGAGGAAGCGTTTTATGGTGGGCCGTTGACGGATAGCAGGCGCTGTACAGATCAGCCCCATGGTAAACGAGAAGCGCTCCATGCCGGGCGAGTAACATTGAGTAACGAGTAACATTGAGTAACGAGTAACATTGGTGTTTATCAAGCAGCTTATCTGCAGCCTCACCGTCACAAACTTCTGAGGGCTACAGGTTATTTCCTGTTTCTTGACTCAACCATTTGTGGAAAAAATCATTGTTTGGTTAGAACAAACATTTTTTCTTTATTGGGAAAAAAATGACCAGTCAAGTCTTTATACCTGTTGAAACAATTACTCCAGTTGTTTCTAGAGCACCAGAACTTAATTAAAACCTGGAGACAGTAAGATTTATGGTGTGGTATCATTGCTTGTCAGCACAATAGGGGAATCCTTAATCTATATTACTAGAGCTCCCTCTGCTGGATGGATAAAGTATCAAACAATTAGCAGTTACACCAAGCAGTTCAGTTATAAAGGGCTCACTATGTGTGTCTTGATGTTTCCCCCTCACTCCTTTTCCTCTTATCTTTTGTCTAGATTGCTTCTTTTTCCTGTCCTCTTTTCTCTCTGCGGTGTTCCCTGACGGTTCTTTATCCTGAAGGATTTCTCTGTTCCACTTCTCTAGCTTTGTGGTCCAGGTCAGGTATTGTACAAGTTCTAGAAACCTACTACTGCATCCACTCTTTCTGCTCTTTAACATAGTTGATTTCAGTTGACAGAGATCAGGAGGCATCTGTGAGTCTCCCTTGAGCTCACAGTGGTGGAATCTATTTGGGCTGCGGCAAATTGTGTACGGCCTGTACGCTATTCCGCACGTTTCCCTCCTGGACAGCTTCATATACTTTTGTGTTGCTGTGGTTGACAGGACCTGAGGCCTGGTGATGTCACCAACAAGCGTAACCTCTGGGAGAACAAGGGCTCCGCCCCTGACAAGGTACGCCCCCTTCAGGTGGTTTAGCCGACTCGCAGGAAGACATCATTTTTGGCTTCATCTATGTTTAGGATGGATTCAGTTGCCCTGTTAGGAGGTGTCATAACTTGGAACGTGGTCTTACCTTTGTTTTGTCTCGTTTTCAGTACCTTAAAACCCCACTGAGTGAAACAGGTCGGATTTTGACTCTGAGTGTATGTTGTGGTCACTAAGGTTCACTCAAAGCTGGTTGCTGCTGAAATCCTCTGACTGTAACATCCCAGGACAGAAAATGGTGCTTCAGATCCCTGCATGACCTTTAACATCTTACTCACTCAGCCGACGGGCACCAGACGGGGGAGATAATGACACTTTTGCGAGCGGCCAGTCGAAGGCCGTCACGGCTGCCTGTGTATTTGCCTGTGTATTTGGCAGATATGGCAAAACCGGTTGCGTTCCCCCTCATTTGAGTGTTGAGGCGTGTTGAGGAGGCAGCTTTCTGTCTTCTCTGAAGCGTGTGTTGTGATGTTGCCTGCATGACAGAGTGCTTTTGAGCTTGGTGATGGTATCTCTCACAGCACTGACACACGTTACGCTGTTGGTTTGCACATGGCGGGGGGGGGGGGGGGGGGTGAAATTGATCCAAATTTAGCGTAAGATGCCAGTCAGAATGCAAGCAAAGGTCGGACTCGCAGGGGAAGACGGACGTGGGTTGCAGGTCAGTGAGGCTAACATGTCAGCTGGACACAAAATGCGACATTTAGGTGCCAGGTCACTCATCTTTTTTTAGTGGCCTAATCTTTGCTTGTGTCTCACACTTGTCAGGTGACCGCTGGAGGAAAGAGTAAATCGGCCACCAATGGTAAGTGATACGGGGCACCAGCAGGGGGCAGTGTGGAGGAGACAACTGAGGAGTCAAGAAACATGTTTTTCTGCTGCTGGGTCTGAGAGAGGGTCATGTTTTCCTGCCACTGAGAGTTTGGTAGAATCATGGGCTGCAGTTTTGGTTTAATAACTTTTTTAGCTGCAGTTGCATCACAAGTATGACCAACAGATATGTATTAATCCCCATCTGTATTTGCCCTGTCTTAGAGGAATTGGGATGTGTACAGTAGTTATTGTAAGAGAGCTGTTTTTAATGTGAATTTTTAATGTTTTCTAAAAATGAAGGAATTCTTAGTTTCCTGGTTTAAACTCCTCTTTGTCTGTTGTATGACCAGATTTTTTTTCTTAGCAGGACACTAACAGCACCACCAGGTGGCAGGAGGAGAAGGCTGCACCCAGCAAGGAGATTCTCCCTGTCGCCACAATATGCATAAAATACCAAGCAGGGGATTTTCTGTAACCCTGGCGGGGAGATGGGGAGGGGGGTGGGGGGAGGTTCAAAAGGGATTATAAATGCATATTAGCACTGTATGTAAAAGCCCAGCACCTTAACACGTCACCGTAACGAGCCTTTGCACAAAACCTTTACTGCTCTTTGGAATCGACGCTGTGAAACTCTGGTCATGTTCACGTCTGATTTCACGTCAAGCCACAGAGGAAAACCAAAGCCGTGGTGAGTGGCGGCACAGGTTTGGCGCCGTGGCTGCGGTTTAACGCCCTCCTGTCCACGGCGTGGTATTCTGCCTTGAACCTTGCGCCAGCTGGCAGTGGTACTGATGGTAGAGACTCACGAAATACTTCAGGTCAAATATATAATATACGAAAAAATATCAGATAAAATATATGTTAGTGCATATATTTAGTCCTGATCTTTTGATTATATGTCACAGCTTTATTTCATATTTGTTCACCTTTTGTATGCAAACTTAATAGCCGCTCTTAGACGCATTTACAGAAATATCATTATTGAGGCCACTGTCCTCTGAAGCTTTATTTTTCACGTTTTACGAATGCGCAGTGGTTGTGCCCTCCTGCCAACAGAGGCATGGAGTGATGCTGGTTTTCTCGGTTAGTAGTGCTGTTGACTAATCTTTCTCTGCTCCTGGGTGCACAACAAAGACCGTGCCTGAGACTGCAGATTCCTCCCGGGTGAATGTGGGCCTCATCTGTTAACACCAGCCAGGACTGAGTATGCTGTGGTCCGCGCTGTGGGCATTTCTCATCATTACCGGATTGTTACATCTTTGCATAAAAATGACCGTGAATCAAAGATGGCCGCCCCATTATTACTACACCCATGAATATCTGTGCCAGGCAGGCAGCCTGGTCCGGTCTGGTCTGGTCTGGGCCTATCGCAGCTCAGAGCGGGTGCCTGCGAGCGAGAGCCTCCAGAGCTGAATAGAGGTTGTATTTCAGAGTAAAAATGTTCAATCTTGTGGTATTATCCCATTTCACTAGTGCCAGTTGTCTTACAGAGCGATACTGAAAGCCAGCACGTGGCAAAGGCTATCACTGTTTACACTGAGAAATCGGAGGATTTGGTGACGAAAGAAACAGGAAGTGCAGGATGGGAATGGATCAGGTACAGGAAGTAGGGCGGGAATTGCGTGGATGGGACAAACGGAACAGCTACAGGAAGTGCAGGATGGGAATGGATCAGGTACAGGAAGTAGGGCGGGAATTGTGTGGATGGGACAAACAGAACAGCTACAGAAAGTGCAGGAATGGATGAGGGGAGAAATGGATCAGATGGAGGAAATATGAAGTTAAGAATGCAGCAAGAGAAGAGCTTTGGAATATGCTGGTATTATTTTTAATCAAATTATTTAAACACTGAGATTTGTATTCAGGAAAATCTACCTTTTATATTGAAAACAAGTATTACAGGGGAAATATGTTCTAAATTATTTTAATAGGAAGTGTTATAGAGTAGACGTAGTTTTAAATGTTTGAGTGTAGAGTACAGTCCTGTACAATGCATCCGTGCGCTTTCTGGGACACATTCAAACTGGTCAGGTCACAGTATGGTCAAATGTGAGCTGGGCTGCCAGAATCCCTACAGCATGTCCAGTTCAGAAATATCCAGTGTGCAGTTTATAGTGACAACACTGCCGCGGATCGCTCCACTTGTTCGTGGTAAGAGTTGGGTGACTTTGCATTTATTAAGCAGATCCTGACCACTCACGGTAACAGTGATCTCTTTCTATTACAGACTGTCCTTTCCCCCCCCCCCCCACATTATGAGCAAAGCAATGCAACTTGTGTCCTTGCAATATCTGCAGCTTGTGTTACTGTGTAAAAACTATGGGTATGTCTACATGTAGAGGATAGCTTAATGTCTTGAAGACAAATTACATCGACAATAAAGAGGAAACTGTCCAAAAGGGGGCTTCTGGGCTGTATTTCTGAAAGCATCTCGCACTATAAGCATCACCATCCTGACACGGTAATTAGTCCTGTAATTGTTAGCCACGAGTCCAGGCCCACCTGCGCACGAGCCAGGTTATGGACAGGTTAGTTACGGATTGCCTAATACTGCAGATGGCAAGAATATAACCAAGTATGGACTAGAGCCCGGGCTGAGACACCCCCACAGCAGCTAAAGGGAGACCGAGCCATTCTGGGACACGGCCAGGGCTGGACCGGGATTAAAAACCAGACCTTGACTTTGGAATCCCCCCACGATAAATTTTGCCGACCCACAAAACCATGGGCCCACTGGGAAAATGTCTGGGGATCACTAGTCCCTAGTGCCTGAAAGGTGAGGAACACGGGTAGTTATAACTGGGTGGAAACTGGGTTAAGCTGAACTGCTAGTTATATTACAGAGGAATTCGTCTGTTGAGGGCAGCGTTTCCTAACCTGGCCCGTGGAGACCCACAGATGGTCCACGTTTTTGCTCCTTTCCAGCTCCCTACCAGTCGGGAGCAAATATACTGAGTATTGGCAGAATCCGGGTGGAGGGAACAAAAATGTGGACTGTCTGCAGGTCCCCGAAGACAGGACTGGGAAACACTGGGTTAGGGGGGTGGTATTGTGACATGGTAGCATTCAGACTAGCTCTGCAGAAGGAAGTTCACACGGGCGAGAACAGAGAAGGGATTGAGAGCTGATGGATGGATGGATGAATGAAAGTTACATAATTTTTCAAACACCAACAGCACCTTACAGAACCAAAGGGCAGCCGCTTCAACCACCACCACTGAGGAGCAGCCAACCAGATGATGTGACGGCAGCCATTCTGTGCCAGTACGCTCACCACACTTAGCTAAGGTGGGAAAGGGGCAGGAGAGAATTTACCAGTTAGATATAGGGGATGGCGGAATGCAGGGTGGTTGGGGTGGGGTGTATAGCTCAGTGCGTTAAGTCTCTGTGCCTGTAATCAGAAGGTCACTGGTTCAAACCCAGCCTCACCATGTCTGCAGGACCTTGAGAAAGGCCCTTAATCCCTGGGTGCTGTCATGAGTGACTGCCCTACACAGTCAGTCAGGGGAGGTGTTATAAATAGAATTTTACAGATCAATAAAGCTCCTTACAGACCTCATACAAGGAGAAATAAAGGAAAGGGCTGCATCGCAAAGTTGGATTTTTGGGGTAGGAAGATAACTTGTCACATTTAAGATAGTCTGTAAGTGAACAAAGTCTATTTAATTAAAGCCAGTTTAAACACACTTTGTTCACTTACCTTTAGCCCAGGCTACCTTAAATCCCACAAGTTCTCTAACCAACAAATCACTACATGAGCACCAGCAGAGGACACCCTGGTCACAGCTGACTTCTGCATCTGCCACCTTCTGGCCTGTTGAACAAGAATCATCTTTTAATAGATTTTATATAGTTGCCTAAATGGTCAGAAATTGGGCAGATAACTTTAAGCTTGAGAGGCTAGATTCAGATCTACAGGTGCCTCTCTGCCTACATACCAGCCAGCATGCATGCACAGCTGCGGCTGCATGGGACCATGCAAGTCATGCAGTACCAGGATGACCCCCCTACAGCAGGTAGTCATGATCACCCCCCTCCCATGCCCTGCTACTGGTAGTCTCTGCCCTGGGTCCAAATGGGAAGTCACATGACTTTTAAAAATAAAAGCCAAAACCCTAGTTGCATGACTGAAAGCTGGGACTTGAATAACTAGCCAAAGCCAGGCAGTACTAATACCTTTATATTTCATCTTTAATATCAGCAAGAGTGTCGCCTGGCATCCCTGAAATGCATGTACGTCTCTTTCTTACTCGTGAAACGTGCCACCAGGCTGGTGCACGCACACGTCATGCCACTAATGCCGCAGCAAATCCGCACGGCGAATCGTTATGTTCAATACACGACAAATCACAATAGTGCATCTTTCATGTTGCCCACGCAGAGGCCGGAACATCGTCCAGAGGTAGGGGGGTCCGGCCGGGTTCACCACAGGTGAATCTCTCGGATCTCAGCGATGACTTGGCTAGCCTTCTGCAGGGCCTGGTGAGCCACAAGGTCAGGGGTCAAGACAGTAAAACAAACACAGTCACTTGTGGGACCTGAACCACATACTTGGGAAGCCCTAAAGGAAAATATATACACTGAACACAAGCTGCTCTCTAGTGCGTATAAACAGGCAGCTGGCCATCTCGCGCACCTTCAGCATATCTGAGGCCTCGCTGCGGCGTTGGGCCATGTCCTCGGACTCCGTCAACAGGTCGTCCAGCAGCCCTGACTTGTACAGCTGCCCCACCAGCTCACTCTGCAGACTGTCCTTCACATGGTTCACCAGGAAGTGCATCACGGCCTTGGGAACGCTGCGCAGATGGCCACACAAACACACATGCGTGTGACACAGTGGATGGTTCAAATGACACCAAAAACATTTTAAGCTAATCAAAGGTTACGGAAAAATCATTCATTACTTATCAATTATTACTGACCAAGGCTGCAGTCCAGCATCCAGAATAAAATGAGCACTTGTGTTGGACGACGGTGCTTTTGGATAAAAGCCCAGGAAGAGCATGCACAGTACCTGTCCTGGATATTCTTCCTAACGATGAGGAAATAGGACTTGATCAGCCTCTCGATGACCTCACAGTCCCGCTGCTCACGCGCAGATAGCTTCCTGGTGACGGGAACAGGCTATATGGGGGGCGGGGGGGGGGGGTTCCAGCCAATCAGACAAAATACTTTCGAAACAGATAACAGATTACATGCAGGGAGGGAGTAGGAGAGGATCTGAACTAGTCTGCCGTTTGCAGACATAAGGAAAATGGTGCTTCAGTTAGATATCCAGCTGGTCACACACATGCAGAAAAAGAAATCTGGAAAGAACTGGAATCTGGGCTGGAAAATTCCATGATGCTAGTGTTTATCTCTGATCTGGAGGCAGCTGGACACAACCCAGCCGGACCTGTCATTTTAAAGAGGCTCTTTGTCTCTCACCCACCCCCCCACCAATATAAAGTGTTGGAGATGTAAGAGAATGAGAGGGGAGATGAAGGTTGGACTGTACCATTACAGCAGATGGGGGGGAAGTGAGTGCATGGGGTTGTCATGCTATCATATAAACCTTCTATATCTCATTACGGTCCGTTTGAGACTCCCCTCCAAGAGAAGTCCATGCTGACTGAGACCTCTGCAGGATGCTGGAGGCACCTACCACGTCCAAAAGGTTGATGGCGTGGCCCTTCTGGGGACTGGCAGGGAGGGGAGCCTGGAGCCTGGCTTTGTCCTCCGCTGGGGCCTCATCACCTCTCTTCAGCATGCCCCTCCAGGTGCCCGTGCTGGTCTCTGGTTCGCCCTGAGGGTGGGAGGGATGGAGGCCATATTACACATCTGGCTGAAACAGTGCCACTTTGTGGCCAAAAGAGGTAGGACGGACAATGAGCCAGACAAAATGTTTTGCTGAAAGACAGTGGGAAGAGCCCCTGTTTCCCTGCTGAAAGACTCCCATGCATAAGAAGGAGGAAAGCAAGGCAGTGACCATCACATCAACAGTCCTCGCGGGGAATTACACGAGGAGTGAGGACCTGATCCTTATGGGGCTTCGGGGAGCTCACGTTCACATGCAGCACAGCACAACACACGGGAGCCAGGGGCTGCAGACATGAATTTGAAAGTGCTAACAGCGCCCCCTAGTGAATGTAAACTGTCAGGGACAAACGTGAGCCGCAGACCAAAACCATGACATCGGCATCACATGACTAAAGAGGTCAGACACTATGCACCGGAATCCCCCAATCAAGTTCCGGAAACAAAGGACACCACGTAAGTGGGGGCTGGAAGGCAGGAAAACCCCCGCCGATGACGATGACGTTGAAGGTTCGTGTCGGTTAAAGGGGACACGTCTCCACCGAGAACAGGGGGGTGCCATGCCAACGCCACAGAGCGGACGGTACACACACCTTGGCCCCCTCCTGCTCCGTGGGGGCCGGAGGCTCGCTGGAGGGTGGGGCCTGGCCGCTGGGACCCTTAAGGGACTGAAGAGAAGGTACAGGGTATTGGGGACAGCTGATATTGCAGTCACATGACCCTGCTGATGACCTCGTAACCACCCAGTATGCCCAGTGCAACCTGAGGTCACCTAACAGGTTAACTCAGACTCAGTCGGGTGGAGAGAGTGTCCTGCGAAACCCACGGATTAGGGTTATCCTCAGACAAAGTCATTCACCTAAAAATGAACGCGTTGAGCTTGCCCAAATGTCAGTCTGATTCATCTGCCAGTGAACGCAGGTCATGGGAAATTATCCCTGTGGGTCTGTAAACGCTGCTGTTCCGGGAACAGCTCACTGGTAATGGTGGAACCAGGCCAATACGGGCTGTTGGGGGGGGGGGGGCGGGGGGTGGTTCCTACCTTGTCTCGGGGCACGGCTGCTGGCAGCTCTCTCATGCGGTTTCTCCTCTGCTCCTGAGGGAACGGAGGGGCGACGGACGAGCCAGGGTCAGAAGGGTGTCAGGTGTAAGCGTATCTATATATGATGGATCCTTACGCACAGCTAAAAAATATTAGCGCTGTGCTAAAAATGCCAACTCGCAGAACCACACACGAGGAGCTTTCACAGAGAAACCCCGCCCTCTTGCAGGATAAATGCATTTCCCCGGCTGGGCCAGTCAGCACTTACGTCTATGTTGTTATTCATCAAGCCACAGGCGTCGGCGAAGTCTGGGTGCTTGGTGTTGATGTACGCCAGCTCGATGGCCACCAGGTTGTGGACCTAGTCGGAGGACAGGAAGGTACCATACATGGGGCTGTCAGCTGCCTGTCACACGTTCATTCCTTTGATGATTCAGGCAGACTGGTGGACATGCGTGTCTTTTATGGTCTTCCGACTCGCCGCGACGTGACTGGTCAGACGCAAGCGCGACACGCAAGACTCACCATGTCATTGGTGATTGGAAGCCGCTTCCTGAGGAGGGAGGTGACAACTTCCACAATGGCGTCGTGGAGCTTGGGAAAGCGCAGCAGCTCCTGGGGAAGCCAAAGAGACAGCATGCAGTGTGCAGTGTGGCCAGAAGGGGGCGGTATGTGCGAGTGTGCATGAGAGCACACTCGTGTGTGTGTGTGTGTGTGTACCTGCGTGCTGTAGTTGCTGCAGTGCTGGATGATCCTCTGCATCTCCTCGTGCACCAGCTCCACGCACCGCAGGCTGGGTTCCTCTAGGCGCTTGATCTGCCTCTTCACCAGCAACTCAAAGGACACCTCGGGCACAAATAGGGCCGGTCGGGGGCCCTGTGGCGAGACATGAACGCTGCCTCAGCTGTTCTGCCAGCTGAACCCCCCCTCCCCAGAAGTCGAGCAACACCCACCGTGGCATTGCGGATGGCAGTCAGCACATCGATGGTCGTCAATCCTCCCAGGGGGTCCACAGACTCCAGAGTCCGGCCAAACGTCTCGTGGAAGATGTAGCAGATTCGGGCCCCTCCACACCTGACAGAGGTCAAAGGTCACCACCATTCATTTTGTATAGGGCAGATACAGAAAACTATCAAAGAAAGCCACGTCGAAGCCTACAGGAAGTCAGGGTTCATTTCCTTCAGCGTGCCTGCTCCCATAATGCCCCACTCCCCTCAACCAGATCAGAACACTCACAGCTCCGCCGTTTCGATGTACTTGGCCGTGCCCTCGATGGTGTTGCAGTACTCAGCCGCAAACTTGGTGATGAGCTGCAGCAAGGTGGCGCTCTTGTCCTCCACGGGCTCCCCGTAGCTGCTGAGCAGTGACTGGTACTGCGCTGCCAGCACGTTGATGCGGGTCTTCAGTTCTGGCAGGCAGTCGCGGATGTGGTGCATCAGCAGCCTGCGTCACACGTTGGCAGAGAAACATGGCAATGCATCATTTGGGACCTGAAGATCGGCTCACGAACCTTCCGGAAGTCACTAGGAGCTGCTCAGACTGGTTGGCTTACAGTACCTATTCAGGGTCCTGGCCAGATACTTGGTTCCATTCCGGTTGGCCAGAGATGGGTATTTCTTCTGCAGAAATGCATATTCATCACGAATGGAATCAGCCACACTTTTCTTGTTGTTAATGTCCAGCTGGCTCCTGCATGCAAAAACAGAGAAACATCCATGTCTTCCTGCATTTTGTGTTCAGAGAAAGATTAAGTAGGTTCAAGATAGCCTTCTTATAATTTTGTGGTGCCATTTAAAAATTTAGACAGAGCAATTTCGGATAATGGCAGCTGGTTAGCCATCACGCCACCTGTTGTCACTTTTCTGCAGTGCGGGAGTTCTCGGGTGCAGGCACATGGCCATATGAGTGATGTACCTGTTCACAACTCCGATGAGGCCCAGCTTTACAGGAATGACCCTGCCCATCAGCACATCCATGGCGTCTGTGCCAGCGTCCATCAGATCCAGCTTGGTCACCACTGCCAGGGTCCTGCGGCCTGATCACAATGGCACAGCAGTGAGGGACGTTCTGATCAGGTCAGGTTAGGCCTCAGCATGTGGGGTTTAACTATAAAGAGGTCAGGTTTCAGTGGGTGAGATACAGGTAAATGTACAGAGGTCAGGTTTCAGTGGGTGAGATACAGGTAAATGTACAGAGGTCAGGTTTCAGTGGGTGAGATACAGGTAAATGTACAGAGGTCAGGTCTCAGTGTGTGATACAGGTAAATGTACAGAGGTCAGGTTTCAGTGGGTGAGATACAGGTAAATGTACAGAGGTCAGGTTTCAGTGGGTGAGATACAGGTAAATGTACAGAGGTCAGGTTTCAGTGGGTGAGATACAGGTAAATGTACAGAGGTCAGGTTTCAGTGGGTGAGATACAGGTAAATGTACAGAGGTCAGGTCTCAGTGTGTGATACAGGTAAATGTACAGAGGTCAGGTTTCAGTGGGTGAAATACAGGTAAATGTACAGAGGTTCAGTCTTTTGTTAGGTCTCTAGTGGTTAAAACTGTCCTTCATTAAGAGCTCAGAATTAAGTCATGTATACTTGTCCCATTTTATCCATCCAACAGGTGGTGGTATTGCTGGAGGAGCTCACTGACCATCTGGGTCCACCTCGCGGGCTACTTTCAGAGCTTCAGAGGTGGCCATGTCTGTGTTGGCAGCAGTAACAGCCAAGATGATGCAGTTGGGGTTGCTGATGTACTTCAGGATCAGATCCCTGATCTGGATCTCAATGTCTTTGGGCTGGTCTCCCACAGGAACCTGGGAGGAACAGCAGCAGAGGGACAAGCTTAGGGAGCACAGAGTGATAGAAACTGAAATCCATCGCACACCTCAATTCCAACAAACCAACTTCTGCATAGTGGGTATAATACCTTTGTGATGCCAGGCAGATCCACCAGGGTGAGGTTCACCACATGAGGAGAGAAGATCTTCAGGTGAATGGGTTCATCGCTGATGCCCTGGAGGAGATGTCGAAATGAATAACAAATATACCAGCAGTAACTACAATTTTACAATGAATGATGCAGCTTGAATGTGCCCTTCATATTTCAATGGAAGGAAGAGAAAATGAACTTGTTGCCTTACCTTGTTGCTACCTGAAACCCTTTCAGTTTCATTTTCAATTTCTTGCCTGATTTCATCAAATTCTGTATAGACCTAAAAAAGGAAATCATTCAAATACCGATTCACTATCTCAGAGTCATTTTTAGCCCACAGGACTGACACTATTTTTCCATATCTGTATATTTCTGGCAAAGCACAGGGGAAAAATCATGATCTACACACAAACACATGCAGATGTTCATCCCTGAGCCCTCCCCCCCCACCATACACACACACTCAAAGCCAAAAACTTGTTTTCCCACCAAACGGTCATGAGGCACTGCCATTTACTGGCCCACACTTTCTTCCAAATGTGCAGTCCTGACAATCTAGAACATTCCTGAGGATCGACATTCTGCTCTATTGTTTAAATTCATGTGGGGGTGACAGAGGTCATGAAAGGATTGCAAAAAGGACATTCAAACAAATGCACCAAATGGGTATCTTTTGGGCCTATTACCCATCAAGCATCGCTGCATAAGTGAAACCAACCTTGTTTTTGGTGTGCAGAAACTTGCCCCATTCTTCTACCTCCAACCCTGTGAAAACAGGACAATCACAGACATGTCGCAGGACACTGTGTTTTTCTCATGTTTTCTATTTTTTTTTTTGGGGGGGGGGGGGGTGCTTGTTTAGTTTATACAGCTGACTGTGGGTTAGATTTTGTGGTCTGAGACCAAGTACCAGTAACACACTGCTAGAGTAGATTTCCACAGGGACCTGTACAAACCAGTAAAAAAAAAAGCAGCGGGAAATGTTTTGCTGTTAGCAACAGAAGAGCTGTGTGAAACAAGCTGAAAAAGCGCTATGCATTGTGGGAAAAAGGCAGCCTGTGCGATCTGCTGGCCAAAATGCTTATAGCAAGTGTTTAGCATTCAGCTTTATGCAGACTATCTGGAAGAATGTAGAGAACACCTTAATTCAGTCGAGTTAACACGTTCTCTTGGGTGACGGCCTAAATTGTCCAATGCTCTAAAACAGTGTTTCCTAATCTACTCCTCCTGGACCCAACAGTCAGTCCATGTATTGGCCAGAAGCTGGGTGGAGCAAAAATGTGAACTGTCTGTAGGTCCTGGAGAACTGGTTTGGGACTGCAGACTGCACATTCTAAAAAATTTAACTAAAATGTTAAAAGGCATACTGCAATAATGACAGCATACACAGCAGATCAAGCTCAGGCAAAGGATTCAGCCCCTAACTGACAAAAAAATATGGAGGCAGGAGAAAAAAAAACCAGACCCAAAAAAAAAAGCGGACCTTTGTGAAGGCGGCCATTTTTCCAGGTGTTGGGGTCTGCGGTTGAAGAGAAACGCAAAAGAGAGGATTAGTTTTAGCTTCCAAGTGACACTAACGAAATTGCGCAGAGAGCCCACAGCAGACGTGACACGAGTTCCAACCCGGCATCCAAATCGCTTGTGACGAACCGCTGAAGCCAGAAGCGGAAAACAGCTGCGTGACTAAAGCTGCGTGATTAACGGCAAGCCACGTCTGCAGGCATACCCTCAGCGCCAGGGAGCCGTGATAGACGAGAAGCTGGGGATTAGGGGTCCGACATTCTGCACCGTCTGAATAAGCAAAATCTACCACGGCACCTCAATACACCCCCCCCCCCCACAACCCCGGATTCTGTAGTAAATAACTATCTGAAATAAATAAAAACACATGGTAAATCGAACACCTCAAGATCTAAAAAAAAAAATTAAAAATACACAGGACTCCATCTCAGAAATTCAGCCAAAAGATGCACTTGATGCACAGAGGCACAGCAAAGCAGCCGGACCTCCTCTCCTGTAGCGCTTTAACACCAGCCTGAGGCAGGAAGATGAAGGAATAATCCAACATCCGCGGCTACTCTAGGGCTGAGAGTCTGGAGCCCAGCGGCTTTGCTTTCTCAGGCCGGCCGTGTTAAAGCGCATCGGGGTCACATGGCAGCTACTGTAGCACATATTCTGAACAATACCCTGACGGCACTGTGCTTTCATACAGCCCAGGCCAACACACACACACACACACACACACACAAAGAGCTCGGGAAGAATTTCATAAGACTTTTGAGGTTTAGCATAAAGAAGGATGCTTAGAGGTTGAAGAACTGGAACAGGAATGTTGCAGAACCAAAGTCTCTGAAGAGACTTACCTAGAGTTGCTTAAATTATCCAGGGTACTTGAAATATCCAGTTGCGTGAATGGGCAAAATGTTACAGTAGAGGGAAAAAAGCATCCGGTAATGATGTGATGTAATACAGTAAAGTGATGTCAATGTGGGGGGGGCTCTGGGGGGGCCAGAGCTTTTCAGCGTACCGTTTTCATCAGCTGTCTTCCTGTGGTCCTCGGGGTCGACGTGGACGAGCTGCAGGATGAGAGGCCTGCGGGTGACGATGCCCGTACCACGCGGCAGTAGGTCACGACCCACCAAGCTCTCCAACACCGAGCTCTTTCCGCTGCTCTGGGGACGGACAGCACAGTGTCACCTTTCTATGAAGCTCAGCATCTAGTTTTAACTTCATCAGTTTCTGCTACTGAAGCAATATGACGCAAATACATTTCCTCATTATCTTTTCAGTGAGTGACAACCTATACAGATAGGGCAATCGTAGATCCATGGTAGAGAGGGCAATAATAAATCGTTTGCAAATGTGTGTGAAGAATGCGACACAGTTTAACAATTTCTGAATCCCCCAGCTGGATAAATTCTTGAGGTAAACATCTTTCAACCTTGTGTCATTAATATAACCAAGCAAGATAGCTATCATAACGTCACCGACGTTTTTTTCGGCCTTATATCAAAAAGTGACAAATAAGCGGCCCTTAATCGATTAGTAACTGGAATATTTTATTATAAATTATAGCAGACACCGTTCGTCAGGTACAATAATGAAAGTAAAACGCGCCGGTCGGGGTTGCGATAAGCACGTTACTTATACCTGCGTTCCGACAACAGCAATCTGCGGCAGCTGGATTACGTCTGCACCCACTGTGTTGAAGACGTCCTGAAGCTTATTTATAACTGGTATAAGAGCCTCCATGGTTTGGCAGAACGGGCACCTGTCAAAATGAATGAACCAGCTAGTCAGCAACCCCTGCCAAACACAGGCACAAAGTCACCCAATGTCCGCGACACAGCCACCATTTAACCAACCCGGCCGAAGGAATAATAGCGCACAAAATTTTGGCACAGCATTCTGGGAAATGTAGTCTCCACATATCTGCCTTACCTTTAATATAATACCAGATCGTTTGAAATAAACTACATTTCCAAGAGTTAAACGCAAAAACACTGTATTTACGTTGTTCATACGTCGGCATATACGAGAATATTGTCTCCGTTGTCGAGACAACCGTAGCTGGGTGTACACAAGCCAAAAAAGCTCAACAAAAAAAAGCAGTGTGCAGTACGAATTGTAAAACTAATCTTATGGCGTTATGAATCACAGACAGGCATTTGCCCTTTGGGCTGGCAATCAAATATTAGAATGTATTTGTGGTAGATGTGCTAATAATTTAGAGTAAATCATCAAATATCCCATTTGATGATTATCCCATTAATCTATTTAGCACTGTAACAAAGCAGTTCACAAGTGGACACTGACAAGGAAAAACTCTCGGAGGAATGAAGAAAGAATTGGAAACCTAACTTCCTCTGTCCAGAAGAGTAATCACTTTAATGGCAACCAAAACATTCAATTTATAAAAGTAGCATTTTCCATAATAAATGTGCGAGTCAAATCAACTTAAAATTGCTAGTGAGAATCTGAAACCATTTGACGGCGCGTGGTAATCCCAACCCACAGGTTTAGCATAATGTCCGATTTTTGTTATGATTACATATGTTGAAATTTCAGTTATAAAATATTAGGATGTGTTGCCCTACTAACCAAAATAGAGCGAGCATAATTCTATTGGTACGCTGCTGTATCACATGACACTCTGACTCTCATAGCACGTGCAACAGTTTAACTGGTTCCTGTCGTCACATCCGTTCACTAGAAACGTCACACCCGGAATTAAGAATGTCATATTAAGAGAGCTGCTTGAATTTGTAATAGAAAAAAAGCTTTATGAGTTGGAAATTACACGCTGTCTCATTTCTGAAATGCCCCGCTATTGCGCCGTGAAACTATGTAAAAATCGTGGAGGGGTCCTTTCGAAAGACAACAAAAAAATTAGTTTCTACCCGTAAGTTTTCGGCCGACTGGGCAAGTTGTATTGCTGGAGAGATGTGTATGATCTTAGCTAGCTGTATTCTGTAGTCCGCCGCTAGCTGACAGGCGGATGTTTAAAGTCTATGACTACTAACACTTACTCATTGTCTTTAACTTTATTATTGTGCTAGGTATTCGCTATCCGGTATTCTGAATCTTGACGGAGAGTGGTGAATCTTAACGGGCTAATACTGAAAATTAGTTTAGTTAGGGAATAAGGCACCGATTTCTTGTGTTGGAGCTAGTTGTTTCAGGCTTTTATAGTCATAGTTGAATATTGATTTATGTATGCGTGATTTATTCCTGTTTGACTAAGACCGTTATCTCCTGCAAAGGTTTCCTTTGCGGGACGAAGCTCGTCTCCAGAAATGGGTTGATAATATGAAACGAGAGCAATGGACCCCAAGCCGACATCAGTACTTGTGCAGTGACCATTTCACCGAGGACTCGTTTGACCTTCGATGGGGGATTCGCTACCTGAAGAATACCGCTGTGCCTACTATCTTCCCTTTCATTTATGAAGATGAAACGTCTCCTCTTCAGGTACTTGAAAGTATCTATCATTTGGATGGTATTTGGGAAATTGACTAATATCACATTTACGTACATTACAAGTTAACTTGTGTGTTGTTTAAAGCCATAATGACGATAAGAAATTAGGTCTGATTAGCATAAAATGGTCTCTCACCAGATAATTCGTGATGTCTAGTTATGGAGCTGCGTGGTGGAAGTAAACTCAATTTCCATTCCCTTTTTTTTAGGATGAACTGAAAAGGTTGCAGAGTAAAAAGAATTCAAAGCCCAAGCCAAAGACATCTGACATAAATGGGAAACTCCTGGAACCCACCTCACCCACGAAGAAGAGAGCCCTAATCTTGAAAAGGGAGATCTCCAAGGAGGAGAGTGGGGTAGCTTCAGTTGGGGAGGGTTTGGAATCTAATCCTGAGGGTGACGAACCCCAATTTCCCACAGTGTTATTCCTGAGGGACTTGGACTCGGAAGGACTTGGCTCAGGCGAGGTGCTTCATCTACAAGCTCTGCCTCTGGGGCACAGTGAGGAAACTACTGAGAAGCAGGGGGGTGAGAGAACGCTTACAGTCTCTGGTGTGAAGCAGCTCGATGATGATCGGCAGTGTCCTACGTTGGCTTTGCAGGACAGGCTGCAGGTAGCCATAAGTCAGGCGATCAGGTCTCTCCCCCTGAGCCTTCCAGGTGAGCACCCCGCAGCTGGCACTGGGGACCAGGAGAGGGAGCCCTCGAGCACGGAGTACAATTTGCTGGATGAGCACTCCTACTCACGACAGGACACCGACAAGGAGCAGCTGTGGAACAAGATAGCCGGCCTCCACGTGAAGATCATGGAGCTGGAGAGGAGAGAAGAGGAAACAGTGGCCAAAATGAACACTTTGGAGAACCTGATTGCACATCTGAGGAAAGAAAGTATCGTTTGTGAAGAAAAGCAGAAGGCGCTGGAGGACTATTTCACATCTGTCTTTCTTTAAGGACCCTTTGGCCTCCCTTGGCTTGCTGCTATTAATCAGTGAGTTTAATTCGTAGGAAGAAAAGTCTTTTTACTTTTTCTACATGTTCACTCACACATTTTCCTTGTAAACATCCATGCAGTGCAAAAAAAACTTTGGCAGACACTGAAATGGAGACGAATCAATGCGGGCACTGGCGAATGGAGGCCAGTGTGTCTGAAAGACAGGAGTGACACTCTTCCCGGGTGTGAGTTGTGAGCACACGCCAGCTCTCAAAAGTGACTGGGACACGTAGTGCAGAAGTGTCAGGTGACATAAACAGCTCTCACAATGTATTCTGCAATAACATCTGCAATTATACTTGATATTTTGGTGGAAACCATTAAATTGCTTTGCTTAATTTCTGGTATTTTTCTTAATGACGCCCCTGCTTCGTATGTGTTTGGGTGAGCATCTGTGTCGCTGATCTGTCCTTGTATGTCTGGTTTCCTCGTTTACCTGAAGTTGACAAACTCATGTTTGTGTGGAGGGTAAGTTGGGCAGCTGAAGGAGATGGATGAGGCAGCAGATTGTAGGGGGTGGGGGTGGCGGCGTTCATGGGTGCAGATACTTGAATTTCTCCACCATTGATTAGTTGATTAGTTTGCTGCCTTCATTTCCTTTTTTGGTGTGCCTTACCTCACCACTTCTCACTATATATGCAGCTATGTACATATGGGTGTGTGGATGAACAAGCAGAACTGATCAAATATGTGCAAATGCGCCAGTCATGGATATACGTTTTTAAATCCTTACTGTGTTTGGGGATAGAGTGCAAGTACAGGCATATCCAGTGGCACCAGACAGGTGCCAAAAACAGAACGTTTGCTATTATGAGCAAATTCAGTAAACACCGCACTCATGCAACATATAAGATCCTTGGTTGTCATACATGAAAACGTGTTCAGATGTATTTAGACGCAGTACTCAAATGCTATGAGACAGATAATTCAGTGGTAACACTTTACTTGACAGGGCACAAATAATATAGTATTATACTATTACTTAGTTATTAGTTGCATACTGATCTCATGTTAATTCATCAATAATGAATCGTGATGCTTGTTGTGTCTCAAGCAGTCATCATATTTGTTACTATATCTTAGTCCTGCAAACATTTGTGAACTACTGAGGGAGCAAGTAATGAATAACACAAGTGAAATACTGACCTCATGTTTGTTCATCATTAATGAGTCATGACACATCTTTTACAGTATCTTAAGTAGCAAACATATTTGTTCATGATTTATTCATAATCTGGACTAAAGAAGTAACTGAGTAATTACTATTTTTACCCCATCAAGTAAAGTGTTACCAGTACAGCAAAATGAAATTTATAGCACAATGTCAATCCAGATGCCCAAAGACATGTTCTGTCACAGAATAACAGTACAGCATTGTACTATTAAACTGAGGATTCTGAGGACTAGCACTCTTGGAGAAGATTTAAAAAAAAAAAAAAAAACTACCAGCAGGGGGTGCTGCTGCTTTCAGCTTCTCCTTTAACAGTTGGCCTTAACGATTTGGGTTTTACTCCAAACCATTCTGCTATGCTAATATATGTATAAGTGATGTATAAACATCAAAGATGTATTAATTATAGACATGTATCTTTCGAGGTCAATGTGAGCTGAAGGTTGCAGTTGTGTTTGTGGTATTTAGGTTTTTCTAAAGTCTTTAACAGTCATGCCACCTGCTGGCCCATATACAGGCATACGCAGGCGGGGCAGCTGATGAATGAACACCAGGTGTGGCTCAGGCGCACGGCGTCACGCCTGTGCCCCTCTTCCGCAGATTAATCATGACCGGCGCTTGTTCTGAAGAGTCACAGTGTCGCAGGGTTTTGGGAAAACACATCCCTCTGAAGCCGGTTTCCCGGGAAACTGCTGACACACGCAGGACGGTTGAACACGCCAGACTGTATAGCACAAGGACACGGGTGCAGGTAGGTGTGCGTGACCCATCGAGCTGCTGTGGTACGCTCAGCCAACTGCTCTGACTCCCTCTTTCCTGTTACATCCATCAACAAATTATTTATTCACCATTATTCACTGTTGACTATTCATGCCTGCTGGTTTGTGGGTTCAAATCCCTCCCCCACTGTGTTTGAGGGGTTCTATGCTCCACCCCCCCCCCCCCCAGTTCATCTGGATATGGATGTTTCCTCCTGCAGTCCAAAAATCTTGCCCATATATTTTGTGTGTGTGTGTGTGTGTGTGTGTGTGTGTGTGTGTGTGCGTGTGCGCGCCTCGCTTCCCATTTAGGGTGATCCCCAGCATTGTACTCAGTGTTCCTGACAGCCTGCAGGTTCCCCGTGACCTCAAATAGGATAAGTAGGTGGAGGATGGACGAGTATCCAAATAGTAGACACTGAGGATGGATCCACTTAATCCCCAGGGAATTTACTGTGCGGGTAAGGTTACAGAAAAATAACTATAAGAGGCGCTGTTTGTCACGCCAGGATATAGTTTGCACACAGCTCTGTTGATCAAAGTCCCAAAAGCATCAGAGTCAGCAGGAGCAGAGCAGGAGCAGAGCAGGAGCAGAGCAGGAGAGACGCCAGCAGTGCCAGCGCAGCAGCGCGGGCATCACTCCTGCCGTCGCGTCCCGCTGGGACCCACCAGCGTTCCTGACGCCTTCCGCTCCCCTCCCGTCTGGCCCCTTTTTCTTAATGGAGATTCTGCATCAGCCCGCGCTGATCCCTCTGGTGGCTTTTCGCTGATCAGCTTTTCATTATCACCTCCATGAAAAAGAAGGCTGGATTTGATCCAGCGATTTGATACCTGGTCCCTGTCCGAAGTCAGGGGAACTTTGGCAGTGATTAAAAAAAAACCCAGAAATCGCTGACCGGCGCTGCTGTGTCCTCTTTAACTTTGAAACATAGGTGATACCGGACCGTGTAATGTTACCTGCAACCGGATCCTTAAAACCTGCACACCGCATCGTTCATAGGAGACACTACATCTGTGATTATAGCTTACCGTGGTCCTGCAGCGCTGAGGCTTCTGGGACATCAGCTACCCCCGGTCAAAGAGGCGGACGGTGAAACATCCAAGCAGATAGCATGATATTCAGATACAGCTTCCTCAAATTACTATTTATGGAAAGACAATCTTCTTCATATCTCCTAGAGGCACAGGACAAAGATCAGGTCCTTTCATCGATGGACAGTGTTGCCACTTTATGTATAATCTCCGTCAACAAAACCGATGGATTAAATGCTGTGCTGTTCTCTGAAAGCTCTTTGACAGCTAATTTTCTCCTCAGGATGGGGATATTTTTAGCTCTTTAAAACCATCTGCTATGTTCACAATGACATAGATGTATTTCTCAGACACACTTATCCAAAGTCACAAAATTACAAAAGGACTTAAAAAGGTGATCAGAACCATCAAGAAATAAGCAAATGTGTGAATCACATCCAACGCCATACAAAGGTTATATTAAAGGCTTGCTAGGCACTACCTTCAGCCATAGGTAGAGTTCTCAGTCCTTCGTTTCAGTACATCCTTGCTTTTCTGACAGGAAAAAATCATTCCGCCACGCAGGGACCTAAACTGAAAGACAAGCGAGTGATCGTCAGCCTTCCTGTCACAGGAGAGTCAGGAGTCCTGATTATGAAGATTGTGGAGGTCTTGGCAGAGTTTGTGGGCCGGGCGAGGATTTGAAGCGAACTCTGCAGCTCCCATGATACACCGGCATGCTCGTACCAAGGTCTTGAACTGGAAATGAGCTCTGGCTCACAGGCAGTTACAGAGGGACCGGGTGGAATGAGATAGAGGGTTAATACATAAATGCAGCAATGTTCTGGAAGAGCTGCAGAATTGCATACGGGGTGTCTGGCCACTTTCAGAAATACAGCTCGACAATTACTCTTATTTTTACAGAACTCCTTCATACTCGCCTTGGCAGGCCTGCATTTCAGTTACTCTTCCAGTAATTTGTGGAAATAAATTGTCTGTTAATTTCCTGATTAACTCTGCTGGTAGGGCTCCTTCACCGTATAAAATGGTTTCTCTGTTAGACTGACTGTAGAAAATAATGAAAGCCTTACAGAAAGAGCCCCTCCCCCTCCGTCCCACTGCACCTCCATAACAATCTAACGACCCAAAGCAGCTGATGAAATAAAACATTGAAATGCTGATTTAGCTGCACTCCATCAAGCACAAAGCTGAGGGTTACAATTCCACAGAAATAATATTACCATTCTCCTGTGTATCTGTGAATTCTATACATTGCCCACAAAGGACATAAAACGAGTCACCAGATACCAAAATATGGAGACATCATTGTTTATAACCATAAGTAAGAACCATAAACTCTGTTTACAGAATAATATTGTAATACCAAAAGTCAATTTTTGTATTGCATTTGATTGACTTTAATTTTGCCAGATCTCTTGAGTAAATTTAATTGAATTAAGTTTTAGGTAAACATATAAACAACAACCAAATAAAATGGTTGAACTGGATTGCTATTAGATTTGGGTTAATAGGCAAACAGAGAAGTAGGCATTTTAAGATCTGATTTAATGATCTTTGTTCTTCTGCTGAAATACAAATTGTTGAGAAAATGCACACTGGGGTCAACTGTTGCCACAATAAGTCGATATTCATAGAGATTTGTGAATAAGTTCCTTTAGGCCTCTAAGCTGAAACTGGCTCATAAAGATAAGTGCGTGCGTGCAGCGAGGTAACTGCACCACAGCCGTGGGAAATGCCAGAGGCGCAAAGGACACGAGGCAGCGCAGAGACTCCCTGTCCTCCAGGGATTAAATCCCATACGGACGCCACAGATATAAAGGTAGATTAATGAGCATCTCATAAATTTCCGTTTCTATGCAAACCTAGTTTAAGGTTCACAAATCATGTACATCACCTGGCTAATCTGGAACAACATGAGGAGAGGATTTCTCCCTGTGAAAAATGACTCGACGTATCTGGGTTAAATCTCGAGGGGCAAGGGCCTTCCTCGTCCTTCTGTTTTCTTTTTTGCAGTGGAGTTTGTCTACTCTTACTGAACACCTCCCCCACATATATATTATATTTTCCCTACATCCAAGATTAGCTGCATCATTTCATACACCTGACCTCTGCGTATAATGTCCAATCAGTTCATAATGTACAAGCAGGGTAAAGGAACATCCGCCTAACGGACCCGTTCTTAGGAACGAATTGCCATAAAGCCCACTATCCTAAACATTCCGGTTAAAGACAATGGTTCGTGATACCGAACTAGCGCGATACTTTGCGACGCTCATGGTTTCTGCGGTTCGTCGGATCGAGGTACAGTTTTTAATTGTTGCTTTATATTATTATTATGCTATGTTATTTTATTTATTTATTACCAACTTTCTTGCAAATTCGACGCAGACGGACGCAGGGAACGGATCTCGTTCGTAAGCTGGGGACTGCCCGTAGCTGAAAAAATATATATTTTATGCAGTGTGTAATATGAGGTAGTGGATGGAAGATCATAACTCAGCTTCCAGTGGAGGAACTGCCCTTGTGCCCTAAGGTACATTGGAAGGATAAGCCTTAGAGGTATGAGGGGACCGTTCTATTCACTGAGCCCGTATCATAATTGATGATGTTATGACATTATTATCGATATGGCCAGAAGTATCATTTCAAGTTAAAGAATTCCTCCTGACATGCAGTGATGTGTGGGCGGCTCGCAAATGTGACACCGATCATTTGTACGTCCTGGCTCTTTTCTCAAAGCGGATCCTTTCTGCGCGCTGTAGCCGGTGCTGCTCGAAGACGCCGCTTACGAAACCGCCGGTGCCAGGTCTTCTTCTGCCAAAACCGGCTTGGATCAGTGCTGCCAATTTAGCTCTTTTTTTACAGAAACTTTTATTGTGTTTAAATAGCCAGATAGTTCTAATTCAATTTACTGTACTGAGCACCATTCCCAGCATGGACGGCCCAGAATGCTTTTCACATGCAAATATACAAACACGGTCAGCATAAGCCATTCTAGTCGTTATTTAGAGTACTTTGGCCACTCTTTTTTTTAACATCCACTTAGCGATTTGTCACGTATTTTCATACACACTTCGCACAAATTATTAGAGTTGTCACCCGTCGCGTAGGCTTATATTACAGGACCGTAGCTTATTGAAAAATTGGAAAATAAAATAATGTCAACCAATACGGGATGGGAGTGGGGGTGGGATCCCCTATTTCTTCAGATTGAGAGTGGCAACCCTATTGGGGGCATGAGCCCCCCTAAGAATCAGATCCAACGCCGCCCGCCCGTGCCCAGTTGGTTCTCAGCATTTTATGTTTCAACACCGTAAGATCCTGTAATATACACCACTGATATAGGAACTCTATAGGCAGGTAGGTAAGTGATGTGATGTTCAGTTCTGGTCCAGTGTGATCTGTTGCAGCTGGCTGTTGGCCGTCCCAGCTACCGCTTGCAGTCATTATGAGGTAAGCGAGGGAATCATTGAGAGGCTCAGACAGGCTCAGTGTCATAGACCAGAGACATCAGGATGCCCCGGTATGCGGAGTGGAAGAGAGGCAAGCCAGGAAATTAATATAGTGACACTTGAGCTATGCAAACACGAAGACAGAATACGTGTACCGAAGCAACAACATTTCATTAATTACAGAAGACTAAAATGCACTCCTGCTTCAGTCATGACTGTCTTCTTCAAACGGGCTCCATTCCTTATTTTTCCGGAAACATTAAATGAAATTGTACCTGGTCGCCTGTCCTTTCTGCACTAGCGCATTGAGTGTGAAAGATGTACAGCGTACAGTAAGACAACCGTTCTGCATGTAAGGATTTGCTAAAAGAATCCAAAGGCGATTCTAAGTTTGTTGTTTTTTTTAAATTATGAATACGTACGCTATTTCTACAAGTAATCCTGGGATGTTCATCAGATAGAATATTTCTTATAACCCGCGTGTATTGGTTTTTACATAATTTTCAAACGCGGTTTAATGGTGGAATGTTTTATTATATGCTACCTATATGAGGATTTACTGTAACCGCACGAAGCGTCCCGGACACCTCTCTTGCTTTTTGTGACAATAAAAAGTGAGTTGCACCTCTGTCACGTGAGGAAGCACCACGCCTGGCTCAGCTCGACCCTTTCGGTAGCAGTAAGGCAGGAGTCATCCCGACTCAATGGGATCGCGGATTTTACGGCCAAATGTTGCTTTATGGCACGTCCCGTGAATGTTCTCAGCTGGATTTGTAGGTAAAACAGGCAGACCTCTTCTATCTTCCTTCCCCCCGAGGCTGTGCGTTGAGGATGTGGAAGTATGTTTGCTCCGGGACAGAAGAGAATTTAATCTGCCATAGTCCGACCATGAAGATCCATCCGGTCATCTGCAGCGGCACGGGCGACCAGAGAGGCTGCAAAAGTCGGGACTGCGAGACCGACCAGGAAACCCCTCACAGTGCTCAGTCATCGGGGGAAAATACAAGGGTTAGTGGGAGCAGCCCTGCAGCCGGAGGGAAGAAAGTCTGCGCCGGAGCCGCGCAAGGTAACCCAGCCGGGATCTCACCGTCCGTACGTGTCACGTACCACCCACGGAATAAATGATATTAACGGGATGCATCACATTATGCTTACATTTTACTTTTTCAATATTATATAGGCTTTAGAAAAAGAGTCACAGGCGTTTCATTGAATTAATACTTGGTGTGCAGAATATTACAAAGTTGTGACAGGTAAACCATTTGACATAACGCTGTTTGAGGGGCGTGGTACCTAAAGCGTCTGTCTCCCTTTTTCTCAAAGCCATCACAGCCATGTTAAATACACACGCCAGTCATTCAAACACCTGGACCGAAATACTTGCATACTCAGGCCGCTGTAATTATCAGAAACTTGGACGCGGCTAGAACAGCCAGACGTGTTTGCGCAATATGTTAACATTCAGGTGAAATAGATGAAGTACATAATCTCTGTTAATTGCGCTGTGCTTTTCATAAAGTTAAATTCCGCTTGGTTCACATCGTTTCTAAAATGATGAGGCAATGATGCTGAAACAGTCTGATGGTTTTGTTATGTTATTTTCACCTTGAGCGAAGTAAGGTACCGGACAAAGGATCAGTTTTAATTTTTTAAACAATAAAAATTGAGACACTATAGACTAAATCGTTTCAGCAAATCTAGTCAAACAGGTGTTAATAATCATTTTTCCATCCTGCACATGCTACCTTAGTAATGACCAGGTATTGCATCGTCGATTTGTTACTGAGGTGTGGAATGCATTCTTTCCCATAAAATATAGGTAACTAAGCAGCACCCCACTGGTGGTACCCGTGAGAGATTTTCACGTTTTTCACGTTATAGGCTATAATACACGTAAAGGTGCACAACGATGTAATTTGATCCTGATTGCCTTTTAACCTACGGGCGGTTCGGCTCTCATATTTGATTAGAGACGCGGAATACTGCGCTGGGCTGAGTTGCCGGTGTTTATTGCAGATGTGTCTCTGGAGGTATTCATCCTCCGCAAGCCGCAGTGGAGACACACCAGGGGGAAGCGAAGATGGGTCATGATGCTCGTAACGCGCACACATGCTTCCCGAAAGCTCCGCGCGATCGCAGTTTAAAAAGCCATTCTGATGATCAGCCGAGTTTCACAATAACCTTCCCTTGTCTTGGTGTCAGCGTGACCCAAATGCCATATGCCTATCTCAGCTCACTGGCTATCCGTATTATTATACAATTATAATGTAAAAAGTAAGTATTAAGCCTGAAGGGCCTGGTTTGTGACACAGAAGATGTTAAAGTCTGGGCACCTAAGTAGGCCTATACTCTATAGTCTGCCTCTTAAGTAGGCCTACCTCTGCATTTGTAGCAGCAATATTGTACAAGGTAAACAGGAATAACGTTTATTCCTTGATCTCTCCTGCACGGAAAGGCCCAGAAGACGTAAACAGTTTTTAAGTGTGTAGATGACGCGTCTTCACCCTGGTTCATGACGGGGGGGAAATGATCCAACAAAAAATCGTTAACACCTCAATGTGTGATGATATTCGCACACTCTTATTTTAATAATTCCATGCCGTTCTGATACATTTTTCTGAGCAAAGGTTACGATGTATTTCAATGTGTGAGTAAACACGTTGGGGTTAAATCTTACACCATTAGGGCTTCGTACTTGTTATGTTACGTATACGTGTTAAGTAACCTATTAAACGCAGCATACGATTCCATATATTATACCAAGTTTTAAATATTCACCTGTACAGTGTATATACTCTTCTTTGCATCTGGCTTCATGTCGGTAAATGATCTTAATGCAGTAGCCTATTACTGGGCCTGAGGAGACAACAATGTAAGGAAGAGTGATAAACTGGCTCTTCTTTGACTGGCGAGGAGAAGATGGAGTAACGATTGAGCAGCTGCCAGTAATGTATTCTGCATCTTATTCTCCCCGGTCTGATTTAAAATTATTGCCACTATGAAAATACGTTCACGGCGTTAGCGGAAAGCAATGCTGATGAATGGCGTCGTATACGGAATTAAAAACACTTGCATCAAAATGGAAACTTCTGTCACTCCGGGGTTGGATGTAGTCTCTTGGAAGTGGACGTTCGTGCTTTGACTCAAATCTTAAATCTGTTTTTCTATTGTGCTTCTACAGACTGCGAGCCCAGCAGCGGCAGTAACAACCCCTCAACTGGAACCAGTTATTACAGCTGCGTCAGTCAAATCACTTTTGGTAAGCCATCGACGTGCAGAATAAATGCTCGTTCCGTTAGTATGGTGTGCATCCGGTCGCATGAGTCACTGTCTTGCCATCTGCCGTCTTTACACACTGCATCCCACACGGTCTTCATAGGTTTTATACGCGGTTCGGCGGCTAGAAACAGGCAGATGTTAGAGATTAGTACGAGCGCAGTCTCTGCAGCGCAGGCAAGACAGGTTAACCAATGGCCTCATGTTAACAAAACGAGGTGCAATAAAATTGTTGTAAAAGTTAGTTCAGCGGCACCTTCCGTTATTGCATGACGTTGAGTTATTTTTTTTAGGGGAAACTAAGCAGCATAAAAATTGGCTACACACGAGGAAACAGTGGTATTAATGCAAGTTTAATTTGCATGTATTTTGTTGTTAATTTTCGATCTAATCCCGCAATTCAGTTGTCCACCCAATTTCATTATGACCACTGTGCATAAAGTGCAATGTCTGGTGCATGCTGGAGGGGGCGCGCATATATGCTTGAACTCACAGGTTCATATGATGTAGAAATAGCTGTCTTAGAAAAGCTTGTTTTTGGACAGTGAGACAGAGGGCACAGATAAAACTAAATAATGTAGGGAGCTCTGCAAACACACATGTGGGGCTGGATTCGGATCCACGGTCACTGGAAACGAGATGCTATTCTCATAGTTTAATTTGAACATATCCACGTCTGCAGTAACCCGAGTGCCGCTGAGGCGTTGAAACTCCGTGTTCAGTAATATTCACGGCGATCAGATCTGAGCATTGAGGGACAGATAATTTTGATTTGACTGCGGTGGATTTTCATCAGAGGCATTCAGTTTGAGACTGCCGGAGGGAAATCAATATGCTTTTACAATGCAGAGGCACGGCCATTAGCCGTCAAGTAAATCAATATTATGACGGTAAAATAATTTAAACATGGCCATATTTAGATGCAGCCGAGTTCTGGCATGAGCAACGTCAACGATAAAAATCACGACTCAGATCTTTGTCATATTTTGACCCAGAGAACACGCATTAATGCATGTTGTTTTTTCCGTCCTGAGTCGAAACACTAACGGGGTCATTAGTCAGAAGCAGTAATCTTGTTAGGGCAGCTATGCAATGATATGCTCATTGCTTATAACTAAGCCTGGTGCCAAGCATTCTCTGGTTAGACGTTACTTAAATACTTGTTTTAAACGAAAGAGGTTCAATTTACTCTGAAATACTTTTTTAGTGACTTTTTTTTTAAGATAACTTGTTTTCAGTTTTATCCTTTTTTATTTCCATATGTTCTATAAATGCTTTTTCTTTATGATAAATACTTGTTTATTGAAAGCGCACACGAAAGTCAATAATAATAAAATTTAAAAGGTATTATATAGTCAGGAAATTTTATTGCCTAGTCATTGTATTGCAGTGCATACATATTTATTGTACAGAAATATATGAATTTGAATACATTTTCTGAGTACAACAAATTAATGATTTGTCAATTTACATATTGGCGTTTCGTTGTTTCCTATTCAGCTGCATGGCTCTGCTGCCACCTTTTGGAGACATTAGGTATTGCAGAAATGTCCGAAATTTAGGACATATCCCATTAAACGCTAGGAAACCTGATATAAGCGATTTTGTGTGGCATAGCAAGAAATGCACTGCGATAACTCTTCGCTGGAGTAAAGGTGTCATCTGTATAAATACCTTTCACTGGAATAAACAAACACAATAAAACTCATTTCCAGTGCTTCCTCAATATCTGCTGAACAAACATTTACTCAGTCTTTTAGCAGGATGTCATGCACACACAGAAGTTCAGAGTGGGGCTATCACTCTGTCTAAGACAATTCATACAGGGGTCCGATGTAGCACAGTGTGGCATGACTAAAGAAAGACCAGGCACTTCACTGGTACAGAGTGAGAAGCAGGAGGGCCTGTATAAAATGTTTACTGCATGCGTTGGTGGCGATTATGAGCGATGCAAGGCGATGGCTGCTGGTCAGAGGACGCATGCACACTGGCACACGTTCTGCATTCCCATAAGGAAGATTCCTGCATCCCAGTCTGAGAGGATGACGTGATAGTATTGCCACTGAGGCTGCCACTTCCCATCTGATCCAGGATCAGGCCCTGTGCCGTATAACTGTGGCAGACATTTTGTTAGCGTAGGTGCCAGGCTGTTGTCACCGCGGAAGGAGAAATCAGTCCACCCAAGTCAGTACCCACAACCTCCTGTGTTGCAGGATTTGAGCCGGGGGGGCAGGTAGCCATCGGCATTTCTCGGTGGAAGAATGGCGCCCCCTTTGACGGCCTGTCACTGCCCAGCCCCGATGCGGTATTCTCGGAGGCCGACGCCTGCCCATCCCAGGGGGGGCATTTCGACCCCGTGTCCTGCCCCGCATCTCTGTCCATCACCCCAGTGCCTTCCTACAGCAGCCAGGAAACGATCAGCGACTGCAGCACAGGTACGGAGTCGGGCTTCATTCCATACGATTAAAAAAACTGGGGCGATTCTAAGAGTAACCCATAGGGGGCGCTCAGCCCACAGTACGGTTGCCGCTTTCAATCTGGAGAAATACAGGACGCACCCCCATCCCCACCGTGATAAAATTAGCCGGGTTCCTACAATTAAATTACAAAATGTGTATGAAACTCATGAAATATCACCAAATGGATTTTGATTCTTTCTGAATGTTTTAAAGAGCATGTTAGTATGTTAATGTACAGTAAAAATGCTATATTAACAGTAGATGAGGAACAGAGTGATTAACTGTCTGTATTGCCCACTGTTCCCACTGTCATGAGCTGCTATCAAAGAGAGACCCAACTGGGCTGGACCTGGATCAGTGTTTGAGACCAGGACGTTGCATCTTCGAGACCCATGACTACTGCTGTTCTGGTCAGCATTGTCACTCGTTCGGTTGTGCAGTTCTTGGAGTTCTTGCCAGGGATGTTAGATGAACAGCGGAATAGGGATTGTAATTATGCAACAGCAAATCGGAAAAAGGCTAACACAGTCACCTGACCTGCGGGGAATCTGGACAAATCACCAAACCTATCTGATAATCTAGATCTAAGTCTGCTTTTAAGTCTAAACAGCTTGGCCAAGTTCCAGTCTGCGTAGCCCAGCTTTCAGCCTAACTAATGCGTCACCCTGGACTCTGATTCTTTAGCTGACACCTGAACCTCACACATGCTCTCCAGCCTTCTGCCATTGTTCAGAAACCCATCAAATTTTATAATGCATTTAGCTTCTCAGTCTGGACACTCTGATGTCATACCTTGTCGGTGGTGTCTGTGTATTCATGTGATGTAGAAACTGCTATGATGTCATAATCACATAATGTATGATGGTATGGGGACTTTTTGATGTATTAGTGTATTTAGGCTTTCATGTCATAATTGTTTGGGTTTTATGCCATTTCATTTTTAAGGTTTCTATGATCTTATAAGATACTGTACAGGAGCTTCTATGCTGTCATAAGGTTTGGGGGCTTTATGACATCATAAGATATGGAGGCTTGGTGATTGGTTGTCATTGTTGACACACCACGGCACACAGTAGACAATAATGGAAATATGTTTTCTGCATGAAACCCATCTGTGACATCCTGACATAGCAGGGGGGCATCTAATTCAGCGCCTGGGGAGCAGTGCTTGGGGGCGGCACCTTGCTCAGGGTACCTCAGTGGTGCCTTGCTGGTCAGGGATTTGAACCAGCAATCTTTCGATTATAAGTGCACTTTCCTAGCCATTAGGTCCCCACTGCCTCATATGCCTTTTTGTCTTGACTAGTAGAATATCAGTCAAAACAAACAAAAAACTTGTCTCCCAAAAGGAAACTCCTGCATTAGGTCTGTAATACAGCCCACCAGGCCCCACCACATGAAACTCCTAGGCCAAAGTTATTTCAACTGGGTCCCCATTAAGCACAGCCCCTCCCACCTTGGTCTCCTCCTGCCCCCTCCCACTTTGGAGTGGCCTTTCATCTAGCATGATGGAACCCCACGGTCCAAGCCCAGCTCTCCTTGGGATGCTACGATTGTCACTAAAATCCCCCCCCCCCCCCCCCCGCCTTGCTCCACCTAGAGTCAGCCTGCTGGGATACTGGGGAGGGAGGGTGCCTGACTCCCATACCTCAGCAGCACGCCTAATCTACCACCACGTGGGTTATCTCTCTTAGACAAAGGCTGCAGTATATTTATAGTATTCTATGTTTTTTTTTTTACTTCTCTAATTTCACCTGGTCCTGATCCCTTCATCAGGTTTCCTCCAATACCTCACCTTATTTTTACCTGCTGCCGTACTACGATTCTATTGATCACGAGAGCACTGAGATAACTGAGCCGCTTCATAAAACAACCAAGCAAACAAACCAACAAAAGGGATTAATGTTCCTGCATGATATGAGCACCTGCTCTGGGAATGAATTAATTAAAACGCCGCTAATTTGTCGCCGTTGCATAATCCCTGGGGCAAATTTAAAATGACCTTGTCAGTGGAGCTGGAAGTTTTCAAACTTAAGAACCTGGTCTGACTGAAACAGGGAGACACACAGAACGAGGACAGGAGAGGCTCAGTTAAGGTTTGCGGGTCTCTAAGGGCTTATTTTCATGCTTAGTGTGTGTGTGTGTGTGTGTGTGTGCGCAAGATGAGCTCTGCCTTAATGAAAACTCTTCCCTCAGAGCCTCGGTGCTGCAAAGCTTCTAAATGTGCTCTTATGTCATTCCTTTGCTCTGTTGTGCTGCTGACAGTGTATCCATCTCTGATTGGCTGCCCGCGATGACTGATCCCACATGCCGACGCTCGTGTGGCTCCCCCCCCCCCCCTTCTCATCGCATAAGCGCCGTGCTCCTGTTTGCCTAGGAGAGCACCGTCTCCGGCTTCAGGCTCCTGCTATCGCGGGCGACTCTGCTTTAGCCGCGGTAAGCAGGCTCCAGGGAGGGCGGACGTGAGCGGGCGAGGCGTGCCGGCGAGAGCCTCCGCCGCAGCGTGCGAGCAGCAGGGGATGATGTTGCGACGGCAGGGCGCCTTTGCCCCGCTGATCAGGCAGATCACACTCACTCCCGCGTCCTCCTCCTAATCGCTCCTCGTCTCGGCTGCGCGGATTTCTCGCTCTCCTGCGGGGAGGTCGGCTCTTTCTCCATCGCGCCCCGGTAAGTCCTGGCGTGTTTTTGCCCCGGCTCGGGGGCTGTCCCCCCCCCCCTTCCTCGTTTTGCTGCAGTATTCTCACTCTCGCAAACCCTCAGCCGTTTGCTTCCTGACCTTTGCTGTCTCACGCTTGTGCCGGAGTGTGGCACAGTGAGAGAGTCCCTGTTTTTTTTTGCTTTCCCCATTTGAAGGGTTTTCCTCAGTTATGCGTCATTCTCAAGGGTATGGGGGTCACAGAACCGCTGAGGGCGCAGCCTGTGGGGTACTGGTGTGCCCCCCACCACGCGTGTCCCACGTGTGAGCCGGTCGCTACACCGGCTCTGTGACTCCAGGTCGGCTCTTAATCAATCTCCCCGTCTCGCTGTCTCCTGCTCCGACCTTTCCGTTTTCCCTTCGTCCCCAGATGTTCCCCAGGTACCATTGCTTGTTGAATAAGCAGATACTTATTTTAGTTCTCTGTCCTGATTTTTCTCCTAGTTTAAGTAAGACAGATAATCATCTGTTTTAATGAAGGAAAGCTCAAGTTAAGTAAACCGGCCTGATCGCAGTATGGGGAAAGTTGGTCTCCTGGCAGTTTCTAGGCTCTGTGTGCAGGAAGTCCTGCTGCATATGTTAGAGAGGTGGCAGCAGGCGATCTGACAGTGAAGCAGCGTGGCGAATTTCAAATGGGAACGCTCCCGGTTTGCTGTTTGTGTGTGAGCATGTGAAGTTGAACCAGCGTGTCTGCAAGCAGGACACAGGGATCTGCGTGTCTCACCGGAGAGCCGTGGCTATACAGGGGGAGGATGGGCGAAAACAGCCTCTGTTTGTTTACATGTAAAACATGGAGACGCGGCAAGTCTCTGATGGACCATCCAGAGCTTGGGTAGGGCGGTCAGATTGTGGTCACGTCAGACAGGGTCAGTGACTGGGGAGGAGCATTATTGAGTATTACTAAACCATATGGTATCCTGTGTCATTGGTGGTCAGGTCCACGTGGAAGGACGTCTTGGTTTCTGTTAGTGATCGGTAGCCATCAGGTAAAAGAACAACAACAGACTCCATGCATCGCAGCAGAGGTATGTCACCCCCATGAAGTGCTCTGTAGGGTCTGCGGGGGCGGGAGTTAGCTCTGGTGAAAAGCATTAGCATGTGTTAGAAGCGGTGCGGAGGGGCTCTGAGCTCTGAGCTAGCCAGATTGCATGCTGAGCATTCCAGGCCAATTCTTAAGTGTCACTTCCTTATCGAAACAACCTGTACGCTTTCTGTGCGCCACGGTATCGGTGAAACGGTAGCTGACAGGACACCAGTGAACATGAGTTTCTCCTCGAACATGAATTTCTCCTCTGTGGCTGACAAAATCAGCCAACCGGTGACTAGATAATTTGCAAGAAATTACCTATGTTTGATTGCTGGTTCTTTGAAGTGTTGTACGTTTTCAAACAACACAATGGTCAGTTCTTTCATTATTTAATGCAAGTTACTTATATTTGACTCTAGTATTTGAATCAGCACTGGGTTTTGGTACTTTTTTTTGCCCTGTTATCCACTGATCCAGGTCTTCCTGGGATGAATGGATGCATGAACAGTTAATGAAGATGGATGGGTGGATGGATGATTTTTTTTTTTGACTGATGACCGTAACAGCTGTAATGAACCTGTATTGATCTAAAAATGCATGCTCTAATCATTAAGGTGAATCATTTTTGCCTTCCGTGTGGTTCTGTCCACCCAGCCCATGGGCTTCCCCATAGGTAGATATGGAAGCATTTGTAATGACCTTCACAGCTGTGTTGGGTTATATGTTACGGTTGTCTTGGGTTAGTCATAACACTCATTACAATGTTGAGTTTTTCCTGACATTGGCAGGAGAGTTGGGTTACACTTGGCATTCATGGTAGTGTTGGGTTAGCATTGGCAGTCATATCCGTGCTTCATTAGCTTTCACACAATGGTAATGTTGGGTTCGCATTGGCAGTCATATCCGTGCTTCATTAGCTTTCACATAATGATAATTTTGGGTTAGCATTGACAGTCATATCTGTGCTTCATTAGCTTTCACACAATGGTAATGTTGGGTTAGCATTGACAGTCATATCCGTGCTTCATTAGCTTTCACACAATGGTAATGTTGGGTTCGCATTGGCAGTCATATCCGTGCTTCATTAGCTTTGACACAATGGTAATGTTGGGTTAGCTTTGACAGTCATATCCGTGCTTCATTAGCTTTGACACAATGGTAATGTTGGGTTAGCTTTGACAGTCATATCCGTGCTTCATTAGCTTTCACACAATGGTAATGTTGGGTTCGCATTGGCAGTCATATCCGTGCTTCATTAGCTTTCACACAATGGTAATGTTGGGTTAGCTTTGACAGTCATATCCATGCTTCATTAGCTTTCACACAATGGTAATGTTGGGTTCGCATTGGCAGTCATATCCGTGCTTCATTAGCTTTGACACAATGGTAATGTTGGGTTAGCATTGACAGTCATATCCGTGCTTCATTAGCTTTCACACAATGGTAGTGTTGGGTTCGCATTGACAGTCATATCTGTGCTTCATTAGCTGTCACATTTATGGTAATGCTTGGGTTAACTTAGCACTGTTTCGGTTTGCCAAGACAACGTTAAGTTATTACTGTGAACTGTGGAAGTACTGGGTTGGACTTGAAATTCATGAAAAGTCTTCGGTTTGCCTTTAAGTAGTAATAGTGTGGGCATTCAAAATAGTATTTGCTGTTTTCACTTGACATTTGTAATAATGTTGGATTAACCCAGGCATAATATTGTTAGTGACATTTAGTGCTTACTTGTTTCTCACAGAGGAGAGCTGGCACATGTGCAGCCTCACCTTCCAGCTGAGCACTTAAGCGCCGGACTAATTCCATTATTGAACTAATTTAGCCCTTTCCCCCGGTACCCCGCAGGAGGGGTGGAAATTCTGCAAACACTGTGGGCTCCCCTGGTCCGGGATTGAACACCCTCGATTTAACCTCTGTCCGCTTCAGCAAATAGGAGTCGCTGCTGGGGATGAAACAATAGCACGCTAAAAATACCGGCTCTCCTGTGCCAGGTCCACATTAGTCACACGGCCTCCTGATCATGGCTCTGGCGCTGATTCTTATTTCTCAAGGAGACCTTGAAGTGGCATAATGGGTTAACATGGCGACACCCACACTGGCTCCTCCCCACCATCCAGAAGCTGGCATTTAGGTGAATTAATGGCCCGTAGTGTGTATTTGTAGCAATCTGTGCCCTGTGAGGGACTGGCATCCCATCCAGCGCATCCTCTGCCTTGTGGGAAAACTTCCAGGCTCAACATGACCTGATAATGGTTAAGTGGTTATGGAAGATGGATGAAAGGATGTTGCTTACATCATGGTTACTCAAAAGCCAGCCTATAATTATACCTGTTAATGCATTTGGGATATTTTACAGTGGAATGTCAGGTACCTTGTTCAAGGGTAACACAGCAGGTTTCTTGTCAGCACTCTTGTGAAACCAGCATCCTTCTGATTATGGGCTGTGCATCACTAAAGGGCTGTGGCACAGTTGAAGACATTCCTATTTTTGGTTGTGGCATCTGATCGCGAGAAATCATTGGCCAGCCTGTGGACAGGTGTATTCTGTACTAAGCTTTCAGCACAGTACAGTACAGATACTTAAATCCAGAACCAAAATCAGCGTGCAGATCAGTACGTTCAGGTTCTCATTTTTCATGCGGGATCCCACAGTATACAAAGTATTATTAGTGGTAAAAATCTGGAAATCTGTTTTAGGCCACGTGATAATTTTTTTTTGTTGCTTATTATTCATTTGAAAAATGGTATTGAGTTTGTTTTAATTTGAATCTTTGGCCCATTTATCAAGTTGAGCTTATCGTCTAGAGGTTTCATGAGATTCGCGTTTACTGCGGCCTCGGGAAATCCCTGGGAAATGAAAAAAAAATATTAATGATAGTAAAGTACCAAAATCAGCACCTTTGTGCCTTGGGAAGGGTGATGCATAAGGAAGAAGCCAGCCTTAAGTGCGGGCGATGTGCTGGGGCAGCACAAAGGGCCTCATCAGCAGGACCCGCGCTTTAGCATGGCTGTGGGCTGGGCGTCTGCAGGACCACACATCAATTAAGGTGACTGATGTTGCCGTGAGTATTTAAATTGATGGGTGGGGAGAGTGTGAGCAGAGTGCCTCTGTGTTCGGGGATTTCCAAATGGCCTTTGCCGAACATTATTTAGTCATTTAACAAAGGCTCCTGACCTCTAGCAAACACTTTTATGCATTTATTCAACTGGCCGTTCATGTGCTTTGCTCACTGGTACAGTAGCCAGGTCCATCCTGGGCACCCAGCCTCAAATTCAGCCCTTTAACAATCCTGATATGGATTTCGGTGAGCTTGACTTTTTCCCCCATCTATGTTCAAAGAATCTGACATACATCTGATTTTTGGAATGTTTAGATTTTATTCATGTATCTGATGCATTTATCTAAAGTGACATACAGATTTATGCACTCTCTCTGGGATTTGAACCCAAAACCTCCGAGTTGTTAGCACAGTGCTCTACTTGTTGAGGTGCAGGAGAACCATTTTATGAAAGGAAAGTCCTACCTTCAGGTTCAGCCTCTCTGAAACTTGCAGCTCGTGGAACATCGCTGCTTCTTCAGACCTTGGGATTCTGAAGCGTAAACTTGATATTGGGAAACAGAAATGCAAACGGAAGAAGCCAAGCATTAAACGGATCGAGGGACCTCGGAGCTCTCTGTAGGCAACTAAATAATTAATCGGGATTTGAGTAGAACAATAGACACGGTGGTTGCCTTTGGAAGCTTGTTGTATAAAACTTTTTCAAGGCTGTTTACACCCTAAGGAGCTGATTCTACCAAGCTGGGCAGGTCAGTGGTTTATTAAAACACTAGAGTTTTGTGACCCAAGTTTGTGACCCAGAAGTTTTTTTTAAGAAGAACTATTGACTTATTTGAAAAAGTTGGTGACAGATGGCAGTTTGGCTTTTTGAAGTTTGTGTTTTTACATTGCACTAAAATAATGTAGACCTTGGACAGGAGAGTAGTCTGCATCTGGAAATGAAGACTACCCAGATCGAGTACAATGCAGGCCAGCGGATCCTGGACTGGCATCAGAGGAGACGTTTAACCTGAAGTCGCGGCTCTGACTGGTGACTGTCGCTTCTTTCACATCAGTCATCGGGAGAGCGGAGGTGTTGACCCCCGCTCTGTGCGTCCCGGCCAAAGCTGAATTGAGGTCTATTAAAAGCCCTGGGCCACCTCTGAGTCTTGAATAATTGCTCAGCCCATCACGGTGTGCTGTGCTCATCCTCGGTGAGTCGAGCCGTTCCCCAAAAACAGCAGGAAGCGTCACAGAATGGGCAGATGCCGCAAACCTAATCTGTCCGTGCCATAAAATGTGACCTATATTTTATTAATCTGTGGTAAACCTTGCTGTCTCTATGTATTCCAATATATACCCTACTTTTAGGAATCCTGAAAAGATTTGGATGCAGTGGAGGAACTTTTGTGATTATATATGAGATTTGATATTTCTATTTGGAAAAAAAAGCTAAGCTTAAGCTGGAACTGGGTGTTTTAAAGCGCAGTCTGTTACGGCATTTTGTTTCTGAGACTCTGCTGTATCCTGGATAGATTTTATCTCTTGCTCTGCACATTGATTCCATGTGCTTTTTAGACTTATATAGTTATATACGGTGAGGAGCCAGCGCGTGGGGTTGGCTGGGGGTGGGGGTGGGGGATTAGACACCCACCCCTTGTATCAGAATGGCTGAAATGGCCGATGGTCACACAAACCCCCGCCGCTGGACGACAAAATGTAGCAAGGGGAGAGACTTCCAGACCCGTGGTGGGTGGAAGATCTGTGAGTCACATATATAAAGTAAATACATGAATTATTCAGTATGTTAATGTGAACAAATCCTCACTATAATAGTATGTTACTGTATGCTAATGTAACTGCAATGGTAGTTCTGGCTAAATACCACTAAATACCAGCATCGGCCTCAGAATCAAATCTGACAGCTGGGCCAAGATTTTCATGGGGGGGCGGTCGGCACGGGTGGGGATGGTAAAAGTTGGGGGGGGTAACAGTTGTCAAACCGCAGCAGGAGGGCACTCCTAGAGATTTTGGGCCCCATGAAAGCATATCATATTGGGCCCCCAACTCAGACCAATCCAATGATGGTTCAAATTTTTTAGGGTCCCTGTAACCCCCCACCTTTGCAGCACCCCTGGTCACAGCACACCCCAAAAAATAAAAGACATATCACATGTTCATACTCAATGTGTTAATCTTTTGTTTTTCACATTTTTGGATTTTTTTTTTTGGGGGGGGGGGGGGGGGGCAGTGGCAAAGACAGTGATTTGGGGAGGGCTAGGCTGGAACCCATACTGCCGAAAACCCAGAAAGAAGACTGGACATTCTGGAGAAATGCTGTCAATATGGTCACTGGGATTTGACGTCAACTTGATGGCAACAAATCTTAATAATGGGAAGATTAGGAGAGAAGTGAATTTGATAAACGGAACTCTGGAAGCGCCTGAAAGATTCCCCAAACGCATCTGGTGCAAGTGCACGGAAGGGCCTGGAAGCTTCTGCTTTAGCAGGCCAAGGACAGTGATGGTCAGAGTGTGCTCTTTGTACGGCGGCTTTATCTCTGGTGGCCAGGCAGATAAACCTGGAGACGTGAGCGGCACTCGATAGCAGATGCGGAGCCGCGATAAACCAGCCGCTACCTGAGACCGACGCGCGAGCGGAGCTTTCGTTACAGCACCGCCAGAGCCGGATATGCTCAATGCTGAAGGAGGCAATCAGCACAAGATGGCGCCTCAGGTCGAACCTCACATGGACAGTCAGACCGGGATCTGTGGATTCCTGGGCATCTGTAACTCCATTTTGATTTTTTCTAATTCTAGTGAGCAGTTCATTATTCCCCGTGGTTCTGGAATTACAGTCTTGAAATAGAAAGAGGGAGGAGTTCGACAGGGCTGATGTTTCTGTTGAGGGATAGATTTATTGGGTCATACATCTGTCAATCACTGCCATGGTCCAATAGCAGACCACCATACGTGCTAATGGGGGTAATAAGCACAGACACACATGTACATACAGGTGAGACCAAGTTCTGTCAGCCAGCGTCTAACACCCGTGGAGTCTTGCTGAGCCTATTTTCACTCTATTAAGGACGGTGGTTTGGTTTCAACATTGTTATGAACCAAATCAGGCCCAACCCCCCCATCCCTCTAAACATGCACGGTACTTCCACAATATTGGTACATACATACCATCCACACCCAAATAACCATTGGTTATTTATCGGAGTTAATATAAGCATGAATTATAAGGGCAACAAGATTTAAGAACAAAAAAAGAAATGCAATTACGAATTCCATTTTAGCTTTAGAAAATAAATTCTTTTAAATCTTTTCAGCTGCCAGTTTTACTCCTTCAAATACCGAGGATCACAATGCAGAAAAACAGCTATTTTAAATTGTTGGTCGTTGTATTTACACGGCACTGTCGTCGCTGAACCTACGTGCGGCACCGCTTGGATGCCACGGTACGAACCGGCCTCCCACGTCGGCCTGTGAGGATGGCGATGGCACTGCAGTGGAAGCCCCCACCCCCCGAGGGGATCTGCTTCAAAACACACTTCGCCGCCACCTACTGCTTCCTCTCTGTGCGCCGGGCGCCCCCGCACCGTCGCGAGCGCAGCGCTGAAAGCGGCGGCTGACCTTAACGGCGACCCCCTCCTCCGCGACGCGGAAAGCGGCGGCTGACCTTAACCCTAACCCCTGCTCAGCGGCTCTTTTCGTTTCCGCTCCGTTCGAGCCGCCCTGGAAAACGAGGGAGGAATGTTTCAAGCGGAATGTTTTCATTGCTTTCACAAATGTATCACCCCCCCCCCCCCCCCCCCATGCCCACTGTCAAAACTTCAAGATATCAGAATAATGTTGCTTTTGAAAATGCCGTCAAATGACTATATATTGACTGTGTGATGTCTGTAAGGCAGGGCTCTTCAAATCTGGACCTCGATTCCAAATCCAGGCCGTGTTTTCAGTTCTCCCAGGTAGTTTAATAATTACTGATTCTGAATGGCCAGAGGCTTCACACCTGGCTCACAGGTAAAGGAAGGCTGGAAAACCAGCAGGGCTCGGCCCATGAGGACTGTGATTTGAATAGCCCAGCTGTAAGGTATGAAAAATTAGATACCACCCATGCTGAGAGCTGAGTAGGTCCAGTTGGGACGTGACCCCCCTCCATATTGGTAACGCAGGTCTATGACGTTGAGGCATTTCGGTTTTATACTGTTTGCAGTATCAGTTTTTCAGCCCCTGGAGGAAAGTGCATGATGGAGGCTTTTTCACCGCCCAGAGCTCAGCAGAATATCCTGCTGAATCCCCAGTGGGGTTGCCGCGGAAACAGCAAGCCTTCCCGTGGCCCTCGCCTGCGTTTCCAGGGGCGCCCCTGACCTCCCGGCGTCCGTCTCCCTCTCTTCCCGCCAGGCGTAAGCGTGTCTCTACATGGGGCTGACCTCCAGTGGCGGAACAGCCAAAGACGAAGTGCTCCGCGTGCTCTCCCTCAGGCCTCCCACTGTGTGGCAGTGGTGAGGAACTTCTCCCTGCCGCCCGTCAGGAAGCCCATAGCCATGGATTCCTCCTCTTCCGGGGATCTTCCCTCCAGAGCTGCCGCTCAGTCGGAGGAAGCCCCACCCAATGGTTAGTTCTATTAACCCCTGCTGTCACATGACACGTGTGTTTCTTTCTGATTGGCCAGTGGATCAGGTCGAATAATGGGCGTTTCTCAATATGCAAACTGTGACCATACTTGTCTTCTCATGTACCCATTTTACGTTGCCTTCCAAGAAAAGTTCCAGTACTCAAGGAGAGAAGTACATTGGATGGTAAAAAATCTCCGGATGTTGGGTTTTCTCTGCCACAAATATGAAGGATGCATCGGTTGCATCCTCTCCAAACGAGACCAATCCCATAATTCATTGCACCCCAAGTTTGTTCTTGGGAGGTAAGTTGGCAAGACCGGTCTTGCCAAGACCACAAGAACGATCTTTGCGTTCTTGGTATTGAGAAACACCCAATGTTTTGTTTGGGAAATGCATTATAGGTTTTTTTTTTGGACATTTTTAGCACCTGGGGTAGACTTCAGGTATCCTCATGACCCAATCCTGAATTAGTAGTTGGAAGATGTAATAAATAAACTGATTACTAAAAAATCAAAACCAAACTGATTCAAAGGAGTGTGCTTTCATAAGGCTGCCCTCTGCATTCTCCCAGTGGTCTGAATGACGTTGAAGAAGATGATTTCTCCCTCAGCGTCATCTTCTCATTTTCTTATTAAAATTGCTGACCTAGTAATCCGCAGTACTTGGGTGTTGTGATTAAGGATATGCTTCCTTTAAAAGAACGCTAATCTTATCCTCCCCCCACCCCCCGCATCAGCAGGTACGGTTGTGAACGTCTTACTGGGCAGATCGGAGGCGCCGCATGACCTGCCCAAAGACGACGACTCGCTGCTGAACCCGGGCAGTCAGACCCAGAGCTCGGAGGGGCCCAGTCAGCAGGACCTGACCACAGAGGTGCTGGCCGTGATGCTCCTTCCGGTCACCTGACCTGCTCTCGTTTCATATACGCCAAGATTCATAAATCATGCTTTAAAATCTTTTGCCTACTTACATCTTCCATTCATAAGCACTATGTAAATTTTATGTAGCATCTGCAGAAAGTGTTACAAAAGGTTTTATAATATTATCATAAATTATATGACATCACACATACTGTATAGCCGTAATTATGTCTAGTGTAGGTTATTCTGCCATGTTTATTACGATGTTAATCTTCTAATAGCTTTTTTGAGCTGCCCTTTATGGCTTAGATAAGCCTATTTATCTGACAGCATATCAGTTATTTAAGTTGACGTGCGCTGGCTGTTTTTCTCGCCTTGGTTACGGACAATGCGTGAGTCCGCACAGAGATGCATTTGGCCGTCCCACGTTTATTCAGATGACGTGCTGGGACTCACGCTGACACTGCAGGCCGCTATGTGGGGGGGGGGGGGGGGGGGGAGCAGGTCAGGCTTTGTCGTCGGAGTAAGACTCTGCATCTCAGGTGACTGCGCTGCTGCACCATATGGATGCAACTGGCTGGCACAGTTAGGAGTAGATAGTTGCTTGAATGAAACTGTGAGATAGAGGCGGGGTTATGAAAGTCCCCAGGAGGGGGCGGAGTTAAGTTATGAGCGCGCTCATTCAGTTCATTCGTGCCTTTCTGCCAATCATTACGTGACACTGGGTTTCCTGACGCATCCCTTATAGGCTCTCTTAGTCCCAACCTGGTTGGAATCCGTTGGTATTTTCTTATTTGGGAATGTTTTCCAAGTTTTAACACCATTGTCGCTTTCTTCTTCTCTTGGATTTACGACCCCCTTTTTCACCCAAATTCCATCCCCCTTTCCACATGTAATTTGGTTCTGTTTGCTATCCCAGCTGGGGCGAGCGTTACCGGAATGTTCCGAGATAAGCTTACCCTTCAGGGCTCTATTCTGAGGGGCCCCGATTATTTGTAAGGTAATCAATTGGCTGATTAAACACTATCTCTTCTCCTGCTCCCGTCCCTAAATTTATCACTCGGTCATTCTTATGCTGACTGTACATCGGACGGCTCAATTCAAAGCTTTTGTTATTTACAGCGCAATCTGGGCTTTGGGGGAGAATACAGGAGATAAATCTCTTCGGCATTCGCCGACACTGTCAGCATGAATTCAGGCGCGAGTGTCGCATGGCTGCGGAGGGATATTAGCATCGATGATCGATACTATGTGATTGTGACCTTTTCCTGGGAGACGACCCTGTAGGATGTGTCAGAAGTGAAAGTGAATGTGGTTTGAATAGGGAGGATTTTGGCTGAAGTGCGTCTTCCTTGCATATAACATACAATGAGGTAATTGGCCAGGAGATCCCCTGGTTGAAGACAGCTCGTGGCTTTGGTCCAGGCTGACTTATGGGACTCCATTGGCTGGCAGCTGTTACAGCTTGGCTAATGCTAAGCTAAGCCATGCCCAGGGTCTGACTCAGTCTTTTTCAAAATGAGTTCCCTGCCAGGTTTTCCTTGCATCTGCTGACCGCACAGTCCCAGTTATCGCCAAAGACGCTTCCGCGAGATAATTACGCTTTTGTGCTGCTAGCGATTAATCGACTCATTCGCGTCTCATCCTGACAAACGTTATTCTTCCGAAGGCACCGGGTGAATTTCTTTTAACTCCTGCAACTCCGCAGGCGGGAAGGAGCAAATCCAGCGGCCTGTGCTTCAGCGACGGAAAGTGCCGGATCGACTACATCCTGGTCTACCGGAAGTCCAACCCGCAGTCGGAGAAGAGGGAAGTCTTCGAGAGGAATATTCGGGCCGAAGGCATCCAGATGGAAAAGGAGGTAATCGTCCAGGATATTCAGGTTAGGAGATGAAAACTGAAAAGGAGGCAGAGAAGCGTCATTTGAAGGAATTATGGCAGAGAATGGAGACCGGCAGGAACTGTGTTAAACGCGGCGGGTGCTTGTCGTCGCTACACCCACCTGCCGCTTTCCTGACATCCACTCTGCAAGGTCAGGATCCCGACGTTCTGTGAAAACATGCGGATTAGCTGCTTGTGATCTTCCTGGTCAGCACTTGTCTGCCCCTTCATGAAATTCCTCCCCATGTGCGAGCTCGCACCCCCCCAGCCCACCGCTCAGGCCTCCCCCTCTCCCCTCAGTCTTCCATCACCAACAACGACGTGATCTTCGTCAAGCTGCATGCTACGTGGGAAGTGCTATGCCGCTACGCAGAGCTCATGAACATCCGCATGCCCTTCAGGTGGGACCCGTCAGCTGTCACATACAACCTGAACACCGTCAGCTGTCACATACAACCTGAACACCGTCAGCTGTCACATACAACCTGAAAACCGTCAGCTGTCATATGCAACCTGAACATCGTCAGCTATCCCGTATAACCTGAACACCACCCATCAGCTGTCATGTATGATGTGAACACCATCCATTAGCTGTCACGTACAACCTGAACACCACCTATGAGCTGTCACGTATGATCTGAACACCAGCCATCAGCTGTTATGTAAAACCTGAACATCACCCATTAGCAATCACGTATGACCTGAGCACCACCCATCAGCTGTCATGTATGATGTGAACACCATCCATTAGCTGTCACGTACAACCTGAACACCACCTATGAGCTGTCACGGATGACCTGAACACCAGCCATCAGCTGTTAAGTAAAACCTGAACATCACCCATTAGCAATCACGTATGACCTGAACACCACCCATCAGCTGTCATGTATGATGTGAACACCATCCATTAGCTGTCACGTACAACCTGAACACCACCTATGAGCTGTCACGTATGACCTGAACACCAGCCATCAGCTGTTAAGTAAAACCTGAACACCACCCATCAGCAATCACATATGACCTGAGCACCACCTGTCATGCACACCTGCTATTCTGTGTAATTAATGGCCATTTTCTACCTTTCAGGAGAAAAATATACTTCCTTCACCGTCGATACAAGTTCATGAGCAGGTTGGTTGCTGTCATTCTCTCAATTTTATATAAACAGAATGCAATTTGACAATTTCAAATCGCAGTTACACAAAAAGTAGAGCAGGCCTCGGAATGCAAACGGCGTCACTTGTTGTGAGACATGCGCCGTGTCTCTTCCCGCCCGTCCCGCACAGGATGGAGAAGCGAATAAACAAGTTTCGCGGATGGCTACCTCGCAAACCCATGAAGTTCGACAGCGACACTCTACCCGACCTGGAGGAGAATGACAGCTTCACAGCCCCCTTCAGTCAACAGCGAATACACCAGTAAGTACAGCATCTGACTAATACATGTGATGCTCTCCTTGTCAGCAACGCTACAGCCAGAGGCGTAACATTAACTGTTTGACCACTGCCTGCTCCACTGGTATTTCATTTTGTATATTTGATGCTCAGTCTCTTATTTTTTTACTTATTTGATTTTTATTAAAAATTATATGTTTGCTGTAGCATTGGCTGGAGAGTTTCTTTTTATTTGAACAAAGTCAGTAAAAGGATTCAGTTCAACTTAATTCAGTTCACAGAGGGTGTGTGATATTCTAATCAGATAAATCACAGATATTGACACACAGCTTTACTGTACTGGGTGAATTTGGCATGCAGACACCCATATCCCACTGTCTTGGAGATGGTCTCCCATGAGTCACATGGGCGAGAACATCAGCACAGGAAGCTGCGAGCTGTATTCCTGGAGTCTAAAATGGAGGCTTTTTTCTCCACCTCGCTGTTCCAGTTTTATCATCCACAACAAAGACACCTTCTTCAGCAACGCCACAAGGAGCCGAATCGTCCACCACATCCTGCAGAGGGTGAAATACGAGGAGGGCAAAAATAAAATTGGTAAAACGAAAACAAAAGGAATTAATTACCACTGCAGTAACAAATGATGTCGACTGAAGTGCATCTGCGGGGAGAGATAGGGAGTGTAGCTGGACATGCTGCATGCCGGGCTGGTAAATCGGGAGTGTCTGTTCACGCAGCCGGGATCTCGCATGTCTGTGGAAAGCAGGGCGCTTCCGCTGAGCATGGCTATGACAGTCTCAGACAGCTGCAGCAAAGCCTTGTCCTTGACCCGGACTTCGTATCGTGCTCATGGCTTGCAGCCTACATACAGACAAAGCAGGGCAGAATCAGCTAGGGTTGTGCGGGCTGTGATCAAGCATAGGAACCCCGTCCGTCGGTCACTTTATCAATGAAATTAAATACCTGCTGCTCTTGTCCGATCATACGATGTTTCTCCCCTAGGACTCAACCGCCTCTTGAGCAATAATTCCTATGAGGCAGCGTTTCCCCTGCACGAGGTAACGATTTCGACCCGTACAGGATGGTTTAGGGTTGGGTTTTTAGGGTGTGTGGCCACCTCAGTGCTCATTGGGATGGAGGGGGCATCTGGGGGGGGGTTCAAGAGCAACGGCATGAGACGGAGCGTGCTGCTTTAACTGATGTGCTAGCTTAGCTAGCAGTGGAAATGTGTGTTAATGAGTATGAATAGTACACATTTAACGCCGTTCTGGCACAGATCGCCGATGTGGGAGGGGAAATGCGTCAACGTCAGCGTTTCTTAAGATGACATCGAAGGTCAGAGACACAAAACTAAATGTGGGAAATCGGGAAAATTGCACAAAACCTGGCCTGAAACCACCCCCCCCACACACACACACAGACACAGTACGTTCTAGTAAATGCTGAAGTTCATTAGCGGGCTGTGCGGTGATTTCGCTTATGTGGCTGCTAATGTGCTGGGTCTTTCTCTTTTTTGCGCCGGGAGATCCATTAAGCCGCAAATGCAACTTAGCAAAACGTTCGGGGATCGAATGACACTCTCATAATAAGGAAATATAACACAGCCTCTTTCAAATGCCTTAGCTTGCAAAGAACACATAAATTCTGGATTGCCGTCTAATATGTTCTGTCTTTAAATATAAATCGCCTCTGTGAGGTTCGGCTTACATTGGGCCTGAAGTTACAGTTTTGAGGTCGTCTGTGTATTTAATCAGATTTAATCTATTTTATTACCCTGAAACTAAAACAGAAGTTACTTTTGTCTCCAGTATCAAATGTAAGAGAAACTATGAGAATAACTGCTTTCAGAGACAATTTCTAGATTTTGTACAAATATCTGAGGATATTAAATAATGGGTGACGCTTTACATTAACTGCAGTTTCATAATGCATTTATAATGCATTCATAGAACATTCATAAGCAGCATGTAAGTATACCTTAACATCCTAACATACCTTAACAGCTTTGGTATACATTAATAACAAACACTGTATTATAATAACAAACATTATAATTGTATAATCGTTTAGTGTTTGTTATTAAAATATATTAAAACTGTTAAGATATGTTAGGATGTTGTGGTATACAGTACTTACGTCGCTTATGAATGTTCTGTGAATGCATTATGAAGGTGCACTGCATTATAAAGGTATTGCGAAAGTGCAGTTAACATGAAGTGTTACCAAACAGCGTGGAACTAATTGATTTTATTACAAATGATGGCAATTCTATTACATCACATGATAAACATTTGGTACAGATTATAATTATTATCATTAATGAAAACTAAAACTAAAAGAAATTATATTCGTAAACTGAAATAAATTAATATACAAAAATAAAATTAAAAAATGCAACTAAACGAAACATGAATACTACTTCCGAAACCAACTGAAATTAACTAAAAACAGATGTCAAAAATGTTCTGTTACCTTTTTAAATACTGTTTCGCTAAAGTAACAATTTGCTTATCTTTAGTAATAGCTGTAGTGTATTTTCCCTGTTTTGAAGATGTTAGTACATATGTACTGTATTCATGGAGGATTCTTCAACGATCAGAAACATAAAATAGCTTTACAGCTTTCAGTCTATGCCTAGAAAAAAAATTGCTAAAACTGAAAATAAAATATAAAAAAAAATAAAAAATAGAAATATATTCTAAAAATACAAAGTAACAAAACCCACACTGAGAACTAGCTAAAACTAAGCTGGATTTCAAGTAAAAATTGAAAATAATACAGAAATAAAAACAAAATTTAAAAAGCTATTAAAGCTATTAGCTATAAACTAAAACTATAGCAACCCTGGTACGCATGTAGCAGTAGATCTGTGTGTCCGTGATCTGAAACAGCTTGTAGTCATGATCTCGAAGCTCTCGAGCGAATGTCCTCTTCGCTGCCTTCAGAGAGAGTCCTGATCCCGTGACTCCTTTTTGGCCACGGCTCACTGCGGAGAGTTTTAATTTACGGTGGCGGAGAACAGCTTAGTCAGCTGCCCGCCCGGAATGGTCAGCGCGGTCAACCTCCTGGCCGGGCTCACTGGACTGGAATCATCAGCGCCGTTTTGACGTTGGAGTCGGAGGACAAGACAGCATGAGTCAGTTTGAGGCTGGGATCGTAGGTACTCGTGGTCAAGGATAACTGCTTAAGCGGGGCGCGGTGTGAAGGACATCATCTATTATATAAATATAGCATTAATGAACTTTCTCAGCCTTGGGACGGCATGGGAACTCAGTAGAACCATCGATATGCTGTCCTTGATATTTACGTATACACTCAGTGGCCACCTTGTTACCTCTACCGTGTTAGTAGTGGGTCGGACCAACTTTTTCCCCAGAACCACTTCGAGGGTAGACGAGATGTGGAAACAGAGAAGCCTTTCTACACATCTGATCTGTCGTACTGAGCTGTCGTACTGGCCTTCCTGTTAGCTTTAACGAGTCTGACCATTCTCCTCTGACCTCTCTCAGTAATGAGGTGTTTTCAGGTGCAGAAATGCCATCGACCCGATGTTTTTGTACATCAAAAAATCCTCTATAGACTCTAGACACTCTAAAATCCCAGGAGGGTGGCTGATTCTGAGATATCGAAACCACCAAGTATGACCAAACAATCACAACACGCTCAAAATCATTTAGATCAGACCCGGCCTGCGTTGCTGTATGTATTCAGTTGCAGCCACATGATTCGCTGTTTGGAGGAGCTGGCTGTTTGTATTAATAAACCGGCCACTGAGTGTATATATGGAACCTCAATGAACCCGGAGAGGACTCTGTAGAACTAACCTAAAATACAGTGGGGGGACTGAATTAAATCTGCTGAGGCAGTAATAACTTCTTTTGTTGGAAGTGTAGGAATTGAAAGCTGGTCAAGGAAGCTCACAGTTTGCCTGGGAAAACAATGAAACTGGTTGAAAGCTTGGCTTGTTCTGGAAGCAGTTTAATTAGTATGTCTGATGGCATTTAATGGATATTAAAATGGAAACGCATGTGATCTATTATTCTGTTAATGTTTCTGTCCTTTGTTTGATACAATGAAACACTCTTATGCCCCTTGGCTGTTCACGCCAGTTATTGTTAGCCTGTAAGTTAAATAGCTACAAATGTAGCATAAATTGCGTAAACAAATACCGACAAACGTTTCATTATGCTTCAAGTATGAACGAGCTACAAGAAACTGTCGTTTATGCTATGAATAAATCATTTTAATGGACCAGGTGTGAACTGGGCTCTGTTTCTGCAGGGAAGCTACAGGAGTAAAAACTCCATCCGGACCCACGGGGCAGATAACCAGCGACACCTCCTGTATGAGTGCTGGGCGTGGTGGGGAGTCTGGTACAAGTACCAACCACTGGACCTCATACGGTACTCGCCGATATGACTATAGAGCTCCCACTTGTGGCTGCTGTGAGCTTTGCTGCAGTTTAGCGTATAGCAGTTAGCTGTAGGTCAGTGCACGCAAGTGTTAGCTAATGACTACAGCGTTGTTTGCATGCAGCATACTCCTGCTTCACATGAACAGACGTGCATCCTGTATAGGTGGTCCCCTGCCTTGTGCCCTGTACTTCCTGGGGTGGGCTCTAGGTAACCTTCTACTGGACAAGTGGTCAAGAACAGATGTATAGAAACACAGAACAGATGTATAGACACATAGAGCCTACATATACTTATAGCAAAGGTTTATATTAGCTACTAGCAGGAAAATACAGGTTTCCATTGATTAATGCAATTAATTAATCCTCAAATGTCACCACAGTAATCAAAACCGTGTCTGGTTAAATATAATAATCAATAATAAAAATCATAGTCGATCGACTATTGACTCATCTCAATATCAATATATTACATGCGTGTGCTGACCAAGGACTTTGTTATAACCTCCAGCTTGTGTTACGGAACTGATGTATTGATTCACGGGAGTTTTGGGATTGTGTTAATCAAAATTTTTAATGCGTACATAAAAGGATGGTCGCGATTAATTTAACTGCGATTAATTGAACTCACTTTAAACAAAACCACATAGATTAAGGGATACCTGTATAATCTTGAAGAGTTACTGAGAGCTTGAAGCTTTGATGCAATTCAATTCAGGCTCCTTCTGCCCTCATTGTCGTTTGGAATTTGGGTCATCCAGCGTGTCCTCTTGTGGGTGTTGCCTGGCAGGAGATACTTTGGGGAGAAGATCGGCCTGTACTTCGCATGGTTGGGCTGGTACACGGGCATGCTCTTCCCGGCAGCCATGGTGGGGCTGCTGGTCTTCCTCTACGGAGTCTTCACCCTGGAGCATTGCCAAGTCAGGTAGCGTCAGTATCTGCCGGCCTTCAGGTCTGAAACACATCTCTTGGCCCTGTTCAGAAACGGTTAAATAATTCATGTGGGTCCCTCGTCACACTGGGATCAGGTGGGGGAGCCCGAACGAACCCTACATTCACGTCAGACCACCCAGGACAGCTTCGCCTGCGGCGGGAAATGAAATCCTCTGCTTTTGCCCATAGTGTGTGATTGCATGTGTGAGGCTGTGCCTTGTTATTGGTTGGCGGGTCCCCTGCCCCATGCCATGTGCTTCCTGTGAAAGGATCCACTACCACCCTGGGATGCATAAGAAATTATGGATGGATGGATGGATGGATGGATGGATGGAAAATCTAGCAGTATCGACACGCCTAATGCAAACACTCACTGAACTCATCATCATCAGGAATGTCTGGACTACAGAAATAGATATTAAATTGTGGCTGTATCGATTAGCTCTAAATAACTTTATTGATCAAATATGTTAAAATATGGCTAAATATTTTTATATATTTATAAGTAGCATATTATAAAGAGCCCTACCCAGAATAAGTGGCTGGAAGATGGATGAATTATGTGCGAATGGAAATAATACAAAAATAGCATGTGTTTCTTTGCATGTGTTGTTTGTTTGTAGCAACTAAGGCTAAAGACCATTTGTGATTTTTCAGTAAAGAAGTCTGTCAAGCAACATCAATTATAATGTGCCCCCTTTGCGACAAGTACTGTCCCTACATGCGACTGTCTGACAGCTGCGTCTACGCAAAGGTACCGTGTTTCAGCACATGGCCGCCGTCTTGTCGTGCAGCCCCCCCCCCCAGCGCCTGGCAGCCTCACCGTGCCGTTCAGCATCAGTGCCATTCATCTCCCCTCTTGTGATTTGAACACCCCAGCGTCGTAGATCAGAGATCAGAGATTGGTGTAAACGAGTCGATGTAAACGAGTAGTTCGATCCAAGGCGTGTGATATTTAATCCAAAGGTGTAGTCCGATAACAACAATAAGGGGTTATTTATTTCATTGCTGAGTGGTTTTAAATGTTGATAAATGCTTGAACTCATTCTATTTTCATTATAGGTCACGCATCTGTTTGATAATGGGGGAACTGTGTTCTTCGCAGTGTTTATGGCGGTTTGGGGTAAGTCACTGCACCATCAGACAAGCTACTTTTGTTGAGACGGCATTAATTAACAATATCTTGACGCTGGTCTCATATAGATTCCTGCCCCTTGTATTTTTGCCGCAATTGAATTATATATAATCTATCGGCCCTCCGTAAATCGAGACGAATCATATGCACATTAGCCGGTAATCATCGTGCCATTTGACTTCGATAGGCATCAGCGAGTGTCCTTTCCCCCCGAAAATCGATGTCCTCATCTTGCATAATGTGCGGAGTGGCAGCTTTGAGGCTGGCGTGACGTCGCGGGTGGACTGCCTCAGGATCCCTGGGTGGGGAGGCCTTCTGCAGCGGACACGCCGCAGTGCACATCGCGCGTTTACCCATAATCCACGGATCGGAAGGCCGGCCCCGTGTTCTGGTGGCTGTCACATGACCTTGAGGGAGCTATCAGAGCTGCCCATTGCTGTTATTTTCGGTGTGTGTGTGTGGGTGCTAATTAATGGCACTTTAATTTCCTGCATACTCCACATTTCTCGGAGACATAGGACAGCTGCTGGGCACTTCAGTAAAAAGCGTGTTGATTTTGTAGCGTGGCTTTTTAAGCGCTGCAGTGGGGTTTATGAAGGCGAAACCTGGTGTTCAGAAGCACAGATCCCACGCAAGCTGTTCCCACTGAAAATACATCTCACTGCGCGTGCTGCGGATAATAGCACTGTCCATATATGCTGTGAAATATTCCACCGGGAAGGTTTATTTTTTCATTTGAAGTTCTCTGGCGCCCTCTGGAGGCTAAAGGTCACTGCTTCAAGCTGGTGGAGGAGGCAGATGGGCCAGTGATGGCTTCGAAACTCCCTGTTATGTCATGACAGTGGTGAACAGATGAGCTGTGCCAGCCCACGTTTGGCACAGCTATGAGAGCGTGGCGCTTTGGTGGTGACGGGCCTGGGGTGGCCCAAATGTGACCCAGATATGATTCTGCCTCTCGTGTTTCACAAGATGTGGACTTTGAAGCGACACGTTGTACTGTAACAAGAGTGTGAGCAATTAGTGCTTTGATTTCTCTGGATGCCACTTCTGAGCTGCGCTCTCTGCATTTCAGCAACGGTATTCCTGGAGTTCTGGAAGAGGAGACGAGCAGTCCTCGCTTACGACTGGGACCTAATCGACTGGGAAGAGGAGGAGGTCTCTGTTTCATCTTTGTCTTCATTCCATCCCGGTGTCTTATTTTCAGAATCATACAACTGGAGATTGATTGTCTCTCACAGGAAGAAATCCGACCACAATTCGAGGCCAAATACTCGAAGAAGGAGAGGATGAACCCGATATCGGGGAAGCCGGAGCCTTACCAAGCCTTCACAGACAAGTGCAGCCGCTTGGTAGTGTCGGCATCAGGGATCTTCTTCATGGTCAGTCATCTCCTTAGACAGTTAGTGCCCCAGTCCTTCACTGTTCAGGGATCTCCAGGGTCAGTCAGTGTCCCTGTACGTCACTGTCGAAGGATCTCTATGGTCTCTCCATGGTCAGTCAGTGTTCCAGTGCTTCACTATTCAGGGATCTTCATGGTCAGTCAGTGTCCCAGTGCTTCACTGTTCTGGGATCTCCATGGTCAATCAATATCCCAGCACTTCACTGTTCAGGGATCTCCTTAGTTAGTGCTCCAGTGCTTCACTGTTCTGAGATCTCCATGGTCAGTCAATATCCCAGTGCTTCACTGTTCTGGGATTTCCATGGTCAGTCGATATCCCAGTGCTTCACTGTTCAGGGATCTTCATGGTCAGTCAGGGTCCCAGTTCATCACTGTTAAAGGATCTCTATGGTCAGTCAGTGCCCCAGTGCATCACTGTTCAGGGATCTCCAGGGTCAGTGCATTGCTGTTCAGGGATCTGCATGGTCAGTCAGTGCTCCAACATTTCAGTGATATTAAGATATTGTTAGGTGTTTTCCTTATTTTACCCACTCCTGTATGATGCCTCTGTATGAAACTGACCATTGAATATTATAAGAATGGGACACTTTTGTCCATAGAGGAGCTGGGAAGCATCATGACTGATTTCTTCTGCTTCAGCTTTTTTTTCTGAGCTGCATGCCAATGATGGTTAATGTCTGGTGTGCAAATGTAAGATGACAGCCCAGTCAATGACTTATTGCTCAGTATTTATGCGACGGAGACATTTTGTATTAAAATGGGCGGGAAATCGGTAGCCCGTGACAGGCAGGTTAATCTAAGTCGTCTGTCATCTAGGCGCCCCGCTTTTTGTCAGCCGCGTCGCGGTGACGGCAGCCTGTCCGCTTTGCACGCCATCCAACAGATCCTGGTGGTCATCGCAGCCGTGTTCGGCATCGTCATCTACCGGGTGGTGACCGTCAGCACATTCGCTGCCTTCGATTGGGCGCTAATCAGGAATAACTCTCAGGTTGCAACTACCGGGACGGCGGTGTGCATTAACTTCTGCATCATAATGCTGCTCAACGTGGTAAGTTGCCCTTGACATACCCCTCTGCGCTCCTTCACTTTCTATAGCTGCAGTAATATATTCTATTCACCCTTCAATTTCTAGGTGCTGCTACTGCAATTTGTTGCATTTAGCAGCTTTTATTCCCACTTCCTGGTTTTGGGAGCTGATTTTATTTTGAGTGTCTTAAAATTGAACATTTTTTTTATTCATTGGGCGATAAATATTATCTACATGAAAAGGAGCAGAGGGATATTCTGGTACCCATGGCAACGATAACTAAGGGATGTAGAATGTTGCCTTATGGGGGCCACATGATCTAAACAGTGATCCCATTCACCATCAGTGTGTATCACAAGCCCTCTCTCCTTGTGTCTGAAAAAGTGTCTATTTACTCCCCAGGTGTATGAAAAGGTTGCTCTTCTCCTTACAAATTTAGGTAAGAAATTCTGTCAATTACTCTTTTTTTTCACATGTAATGAATGCAACAATGCTAACCAAAATATTTTAAGCCCTATGGCATATATTGATAGTGAATGGTAGACCCATAGACTAAAATACTATACAAATATTTGCTCAAAATCATTTTTGCTAGTTAATATATAATCAGATAGTTATCATATTGAGCTAATAGTTAACTAGTTACAGTTGTGAATGTGTAGTGAATACAATATGTGTTGTATTGATTTGAACTGTTGAGTGGATGGTTACATTGACGTTGCACTAACATTCTGGCGGGAACGCATCGACGTGTACAGAACAGCCCCGGACGGAGTCAGAATGGGAGAACAGCTTCACGCTGAAGATGTTCCTGTTTCAGTTCGTCAATCTGAACAGCTCCACCTTCTACATCGCCTTCTTCCTGGGGAGGTCAGTGCTATGAATCTGATCCGGGGCCAGGAGGTGGCCGCTGCCTGCGGCAAACCCATCTCACGGGTTCCTGTTCTGCAGATTCACCGGCCGCCCAGGTGCATACCTGCGACTCATCAACAGGTGGAAACTGGAGGAGGTGCGCTAACATATTCACCGTCTCAGCTACCCATAATTCAGCACTAAAATGCTACGATATGATGCAATGCTGATATGCTAAAATGATACGGTAATTAGCGTAGCGTTAGCATAGTGGCTCATGAAATTAACGGCAAAGATTTCGGAGGGTGACTGGTAAATATGTCAGAGGTTCTGATTAGTCTCTCCCACTGGGCTCCCTCCTTGGGGTCCTCCTGGCAGTGTCACCCAAGTGGATGCCTGATTGACCTGTGCATGCAGATGGGCATCATCATGGTGCTCAAGCAGACCTGGAACAACTTCATGGAGCTGGGCTACCCGTGAGTACAGCTCAGATCATCTCCACACAAGGGGCCATCACAGTCAGTGCAGTCAGCTGCATCGTTTGGACGTCGATGGTGCTCCCTCTAGTGGCCATCTAATGTAATGTCTTACAATGACTCCATATGGTTTAATTTTTCTTTTTATCCTCTCCAGATTTTACAGAGCCCACATAATCCTTAGCATTACGGTACAATGTTTATTCGTCTGTGTGTGTGGTTATTTGTGATTATTTAAATGTTTGTTAAATGTAAGCATATCAAACATAAGACAGAAAGCAATCAACCACACAATTTAGGCGAGTCAAGTAGAAATCTGTGTCTAGTTACAAAAGAGCAGAAGTTTGTTCCAGGAATCAGACACCACATTAGTTAGTGCTTGTGTGTAAATCTCACATTGGCCCAAAACTGTAAATTCAGTTTAAAAATCAGCTTCATTTAAGCGAAATATGAAATTCACATGATGACGTTTCCTAACAGACCTTCTCATTCGTACATGCAGCACTATAACAGGATCAGTCCAGATGGACTGCAGTTCTGAGCTCGAGCTGCGTGTCTCAGTGACACTCCTTACGTGATTCGTCCTGACTCCGCCCCCTACCCTGCCTCATCCCGCCCCCCAGGCTCATACAGAACTGGTGGACGCGGCGGAGACTGCGCAAGGAGCACGGCAGGAAGGTGAAGGCCAGCTTCCCACAGTGGGAGAAGGACTACAACCTGCAGCCTATGAATGCTTACGGGCTCTTTGATGAATACCTAGAGATGAGTATGTGCACCTCCCTGTCACTTGTAGCTGAGATTTCGCCATAATAAATCAACTCCTGCGGATGCTACAGATTCTCTAAGCACTTTGTTACACTGGAATCCTGCACACTACATTAAACATGTACACTGTATTGTAAACATAAAGTCAGTTTATGGGAAGTGAGGTGAGAAAAATTGTATCTGGCTATTTGTGTGTATTTACTACTTGAAACATTGCTGTTTGTGTACTTGTATTTCAAATGATTATCTATTTGTTCACCTGTCTATCAGATTTTGCTAGCAATGTCTTCTGGTTTATCAGCTGTCTTTGGTATGTAAATTCAGTAAGGAATCGCACTTTTTCTGCAGTCCTACAGTTTGGCTTCACTACAATATTTGTGGCTGCTTTCCCATTGGCTCCTCTGTTGGCCTTATTGAACAACATCATTGAAATTCGCCTGGATGCCTACAAATTTGTAACGCAGTGGAGACGACCTCTACCCTCGCAAGCAAAGGACATAGGCAAGGCCTGTCATTATATTCCTAAGTATGTGTGCATTAAGTGTTACATGATTTTCTTAGGACACTTTTATATTTGTTATGTTTGTATTTTGAAGGCATCTGGTATGGCATTTTGGAGGGCATTGGCATCCTCTCCGTCATCACCAACGCCTTTGTCATTGCTGTGACATCAGACTTCATCCCTCGATTGGTTTATGCCTATAAGTATGGCCCGTGTGCGGGACAGGGCCGTGCTGGGGAAATGTGAGTATCAGGCCCACTACAAAGTCAGCTTCAGGAGTTCACTGCCCACCACAGAGTCATCTTACAGGAGTACACTGCCCACTACAAAGTCAGCTTACAGGGTACACTGCCCACTACAAAGTCATCTTACAGGAGTACACTGCCCACTACAGAGTCATCTTACAGGAGTACACTGCCCACTACAAAGTCAGCTTACAGGAGTACACTGCCCACTACAGAGTCATCTTACAGGAGTACACTGCCCACTACAGAGTCATCTTACAGGAGTACACTGCCCACTACAAAGTCAGCTTACAGGGTACACTGCCCACTACAAAGTCAGCTTACAGGAGTACACTGCCCACTACAGAGTCATCTTACAGGAGTACACTGCCCACTACAAAGTCAGCTTACAGGGTACACTGCCCACTACAAAGTCAGCTTACAGGAGTACACTGCCCACTACAAAGTCAGCTTACAGGGTACACTGCCCACTACAGAGTCATCTTACAGGAGTACACTGCCCACTACAGAGTCATCTTACAGGAGTACACTGCCCACTACAGAGTCATCTTACAGGAGTACACTGCCCACTACAAAGTCATCTTACAGGAGTACACTGCCCACTACAGAGTCATCTTACAGGATACACTGCCCACTACAAAGTCAGCTTACAGGAGTACACTGCCCACTACAGAGTCATCTTACAGGAGTACACTGCCCACTACAGAGTCATCTTACAGGAGTACACTGCCCACTACAGAGTCATCTTACAGGGTACACTGCCCACTACAGAGTCATCTTACAGGAGTACACTGCCCACTACAGAGTCATCTTACAGGAGTACACTGCCCACTACAGAGTCATCTTACAGGGTACACTGCCCACTACAGAGTCATCTTACAGGAGTACACTGCCCACTACAGAGTCATCTTACAGGAGTACACTGCCCACTACAGAGTCATCTTACAGGGTACACTGCCCACTACAGAGTCATCTTACAGGGTACACTGCCCACTACAGAGTCATCTTACAGGAGTACACTGCCCACTACAGAGTCAGCTTACAGGAGTACACTGCCCACTACAAAGTCAGCTTACAGGAGTACACTGCCCACTACAGAGTCAGCTTACAGGAGTACACTGCCCACTACAGAGTCATCTTACAGGGTACACTGCCCACTACAGAGTCATCTTACAGGAGTACACTGCCCACTACAGAGTCAGCTTACAGGAGTACACTGCCCACTACAGAGTCAGCTTACAGGAGTACACTGCCCACTACAAAGTCATCTTACAGGAGTACACTGCCCACTACAGAGTCATCTTACAGGGTACACTGCCCACTACAGAGTCATCTTACAGGGTACACTGCCCACTACAGAGTCATCTTACAGGAGTACACTGCCCACTACAGAGTCAGCTTACAGGAGTACACTGCCCACTACAGAGTCATCTTACAGGAGTACACTGCCCACTACAAAGTCAGCTTACAGGAGTACACTGCCCACTACAAAGTCAGCTTACAGGAGTACACTGCCCACTACAGAGTCATCTTACAGGAGTACACTGCCCACTACAAAGTCAGCTTACAGGAGTACACTGCCCACTACAGAGTCAGCTTACAGGAGTACACTGCCCACTACAGAGTCATCTTACAGGAGTACACTGCCCACTACAGAGTCAGCTTACAGGAGTACACTGCCCACTACAGAGTCATCTTACAGGAGTACACTGCCCACTACAGAGTCATCTTACAGGAGTACACTGCCCACTACAAAGTCAGCTTACAGGGGAAAACTGCATGTGAGAACATTTCAGTCAATGTAACAAATTATTTTGCAAAATTGGAATGTTTCTCAGGAACATAAAAACCAGCCACCTCACTGATATATAAGTGCTCATAAATATTAAATGTTAACCTTGCAATCAGTATTCTGTGCTTTGTTTAACTAAAAAGGCACAGACAAATGTATGCACAATTTTTGATGCTACAGTAATGCTCATCTCAAAGACTATTCTCAGAGTATCACATCCAAGCTGTGCTGTCAGAGTTCTATAACCATATTTAAAATATTTTTTCTTCCATGTCACTTCTCTTACATTCACATGAACAAGCCATCAAAATGGTTTTCCTTCCTCTCCAGGTGCATGGTGGGATATGTCAATGCCAGTTTGTCGGTATTCCTCGTTGCGGACTTCGAAAACCGATCAGAGCCCCGGTCGGATGGATCGGAGTTATATGGATCTCCGGTGAGGTATTGCAGGTGGGGCCTCCTGGCTACAGACACTGTAATCAGCATCGTAATAAACATCACCAACTTGTCAAACCGAAAGTCATATGCATGTTTACTCTGGAGTCGTCCTGGCAGTTTCAGGCAGCGATGATTCTAAAGATCTGATCCTGCGATTCTTCCTGACCAGTGCAGTTTCTCTGACTCCCCCGCAGGTATCGGGATTATCGTGCTTCGCCTGACTCCGAGGAGCCCTACGCTTACACGCTTCAGTTCTGGCATGTTCTCGCAGCACGGCTAGCCTTCATCATCGTGTTCGAGGTAAACCCAGCAGGTCACACTACCTGCTGTGCATATACTCTGTCAGGAAAACTGTAGCTAGAATATATAGCATACAGCAACCCTAATGTATTGTAACTACTGCATATCCCATACAACCTACACACTAACTAATGTACTGCACCAGGCATATATACTATATACAGTTCATAGAGTACTGTGTCTAGTGTATTGGATCTCATGTTCTGTGAATTCTATGCATTTATTCATATACATATTGATATATAGTTTGCAATGTGAATGCATGTGAATGCATCACATCCTACGTTTTCTGTTTCTGCATTCCTGGTACTGTATTCCAGCTTCATCCAATCAGAGTTGTGCTGTTGCTGTATTCTAGCTTCATCCAATCAGAGTTGTGCTGTTGCTGTATTCCAGCTTCATCCAATCAGAGCTGTGCTGTTAAGGTATTATAGTGTCATCAAATCAGTTGTCTGTTGCTGCGTTCCTGCTTCATCCAATCAGATTTGTGCTGTTAAGGTATTCTAGTGTCATCCAATCAGTTGTGCTGTTGCTGTATTCCTGCTTCATCCATTCAGATTTGTGTTGTTAAGGTATTCTAGTGTCATCCAATCAATTGTGCTGTTGCTGAATTCCTGCTTCATCTAATCAGAGTTGTGCTGTTAAGGTATTCCCGTGTCATCCAATCAGTTGTGCTGTTGCTGTTTTCCAGTTTCATCCAATCAGAATTGTGCCATTGCTGTATTCCAGCTTCATCCAATCAGAATTGTGCCATTGCTGTATTCCACCTTCATCCAATCAGAGTTGTGTCATTACTGTATATTAGCTCAACCAATTAGAATTGTACTTTTGCTATATATCAGCTTCATCCAGTCACAGCTGTCCTGTTTCTATATTTTAGCATCATCCAATCGGAGATGTGCTGTTGCTGCATTCCAGCTACATTTGATTTTGATTTGTCCCTCCTTTCACAGCACCTGGTTTTTACCATTAAAAACCTGATTGCCTACCTGATCCCAGACCTTCCAAAGGACCTGCGTGACCGCATGCGACGTGAGAAGTACCTGATCCAGGAGATGATGTATGAAGCTGAGCTAGAAAGGCTTCAGAAGGAGAAGAATGAGAAGAAAAGGCACGACAGGTCCCACCACAAAGAGTGGCCCTGAAACTAACCTGGGATCAGTACAGCGGTCCTGTGGAAAATTCCAGCGAAACTACGGAACCCAGATTTCAGTTAGCACTGAACGTACCCATGACCGAATCATATGAGTAATTAATGGTGCACAGCGATACTTTGACCTCAAGGGTACGGAACAATGTCTTGGAGTTGGTTCTATGTGGATCACCATGGTTAGGCTATGTTAACAACTAAGTTAGTTGTGAACTCCAGTTATCAGGCTTAACCGGCCTTCCCTTTCTGATTTAGTACTTGTGGATCTGTAGCCTCGGATCTGATAGAAGTACACTTTAGGGTTTGCAGGTGATACTGTAGTGCTGGGACTGATTACTCCCCCTGCTGGAGCTGTCTGGAAATGGACATGCCAATAAAGGAGCTGCATGAGGCATTCCCCAGCCTTGCGGGGGATCCTGGGAGTCGGTATGTGTACATACACTAACACATCAAGCATGGCTCTCTCAAACGTAACGTTGTGCTCCCATTTCCCTTTTAGGAAAGTTATGTATCGAAGAACATTTGACAATAGTTTGCTACTCTTTTTGCAGAAGTTTGCGTTGTCCACTGTTTTACATCTCCTCAACAAAACTGAATGTAAATAGAATATTGGGGACTTTTACAGCTTGTGGTCTGTTGCAAATCCAACCACGTTGTCTTCTGTTCTGTTTGAATTAAAAAAAAAACAACCTGTTTACAATGCAACCAAATCTTGATTTTAACATCTTATGAATAAGTTGAGAAATGATGACATATCGCTTTACTGTAAATATGGGAATATTCTGTTTTTGGCCTAAGGCCGTGTTTACTGCTTGTATAGTGTGATGCAATAAGACATTAAAAACTTATATGTCTGAACTCTTAGAGCTGGGTCCAGACTGCTCACTTCTTCGATACCTCTCATGAACCATGGAAATGATTATAATAATAAAAAGGATTTATTACCAGCTGTTCAGAGCTCCTGGTGGTTTCTCAAGTGATGCATCCTGCCTTCTGGACTGAATGTGTCGCACGTTAGGGTCAAAGGTCGTGGTGCGTAGCTGAATGTAGCTCTGGATATAGGTACCCCAGCTGGAGCATTTGCTGCTAATTAGATTTCTGCAGTCATTATCACAAGAGGCACAGAAGTGCTCTAACAGGGAGCCTGCGGGCAAGATGTTCCGTTGTCTCATGCTGCCAATTTAGGGTATTTAACGGGGAGGGTGCCAAAAGGAGACCCATGAGTGTCTACCAATTTCCTATACAGCTCATCTGACGTTTATCAAGATGAAAATCTGCTGGAACAAAGAGTTGGTTTAGACTTCCACTGCTCATTGTGTACAAAAACACGCACTCAGCATCAACGTCTGCTCAGCTTCTGATGAGCTCTGCTCTGCTCTGATAAATGACGCGTGCTGACAACTGGAGAGAGAGAACCTCAAACCCCGGCCAGGTAGTTCCTTATATGCACAGATCAAATAATTAGATGATCACCTGTGCCAATGCTTCACCCTGCAACACAAAACATGAAAGGAAACAGCCCAACAGGAGGCAATGATAGATAGGTCTGTAACAGTGTAAAATTGGTTATTTGAGTAAAGTTTAAAGTTATGAAGTATTCTGAACTTTTTCGTCATGTGATTACTTGCGTATGGCTTGCATATGGAGATGTAGTGTCTTTTTTCCTATTGGTTGTGATATTATGACATCATGAATTGTGTAGTGTGTTACATCGCATTGGTTGTGATATTATGACATCATGCATTGTGTCGGAGCAGAGACCTCACTGCACCCTGTTCCCAGCAGCTGTATGAGAAAAACAGGATATGCCCCTGCTGACCTGTAGCCCCATTTACTGCGTGAACGTGTCGTCCTGAAAGAGCAACACGTGCAAGCAACATAAGTTATATAACGTTTTATATAATTGGTCTGCCAATTGAAAGGAAAACAAGCCTGAGAAATTTTACAAAGAAAACAAGGGTGAGGACATGATATGGAAAGAATGTACAACTGAATTTGGAATTTAGGCGATGCTGATTCTTTTTGTGAGAATTAATAATTCAGTGTTTTAAGTAAGCCCCAAATTGTGTGAAATGTAGACCCAGGCATGTAGACCCTAACTGCTGCTCAGGTGCCTGTTCTGTTCCCTCTGCTTTTGATTTATCAGTCCGAGTCATAATGTCACCTCACAATGACATCTTTACAATGCGACTCTCAGTTTCGGACTTCATCTCTTTTAGGAAAAGTGGAAAAAACAATAGGCGTGAGATTATATGGGCCAGATTGGTAGAACTGTGAGGACTGTTGGACAATGTACATGTTGTTCATGCAGCTCCGTCCTTATTGTCGTCTGTCAGGATAATTGAGGAAAAGTAGCCAAAAAATGTTGCATCACCACAAACTACAGTAAACAGTAGGAAAAGTCATCATAGTAATTATGGGCAATCTCTCATTAATAATACACAGCATTCTTCTATTATAATTACACCCCCATTTCCTTTTGCTCGTCTCTGAGGAGCGCCAGAGATAAAATGGATTGTGGGCTAATTAAATGGGCCTCTGGATTTGACTGGAACCATCGTCTCTCTCTTTGTAGTCTGAAGCTGAGAGGCACTGAATCTCCAAATCATTAAATGTTTTCTACAGACACAAGCTGCTGCCGAACTATGGGGCCTGAGACCAGGCCATTTTGCCCACCAACTAGGACACTACAATTCTGAATGAAGATGCGAGTAGAGCTGGGTTGGATTCAGCATCTTTCTCATTGACTCGATCACACTGGGTGCAGAGTGGCTTTCTAGGTTAGGCCTCTGTGCCGGTGATCAGAAGGTCGCTGGTGTGAACTCTGTCCTTGGCGGAATAGTCACATGTTTGTTGAGCCCTTAATTCCACAAAAAGTTCCAGGCGTGCTGGTTAAATGTCCCTGAGCTTGGACCCCAAACTTCACTCTCAACTGTATGCATACGTCTCAGAAAAGGAGAGCATCATGGGATACAGTACGTGGGAAGAAGAGTCTCCATGTACTTGTGCAAATGGCAGGTAAATCTGTGGTTTCACACTCAGGCCTGTCTGACTGTCACGGTGTGTCGTGTCGTTCCTCTGCACTCCCCGGCTTCCTCCCTCATTCCTAAATCGCCCGTAGCGGGTGAGCATGTGCACCTGCCATCCAGGGAGGCCCCTGTGCATTCTGGGAAAGGCCGCAGCCTCGCCACGACCTTGTACTGGATAAGCAGTTATGGAAGATGGATGGATGATTATGTTACAATTTAATAAACGTCTATAAGTTCTGAGAATGAGGCAGTATGCTATATGTCACCCAATACAAAAAAAAAGATATTTCTATAAAACAGCAATGCCTGTCCTTGTGATATCAGCCTACCCCTGACAAGCCTGTTCAATGTATCACATGGCATCACTTTGACACTTGACTTTGTTCTGGAAGGGAACATTCTGAAATAGACCCCCAAGTTTGCAGCTGGAAAATAGTTTATTTGAAAAACCTTTATTTATTTACACGCAGCCCAGATGTTGAGGGTAAGGAAAATAAACCGAGACCAGACAAACATTCCAGTTGTATTTACTTTCCAGCGAGCTCTTTCACTTTGTACTCCCAGAAAGTGATCAAAGACTTCAGCTGTAACAACAGATTTGTCTGCCGGAAAGGAGCAGGAGCACCACCAGCAGGGGGCGCTATCGCTGACCTTCCCTAACCTCAGTCTCAGGTTCCTCATCCACACCGACAAGGGGTGTGACTTCCTATCCACCTCTCATGTCCTTCTCAGTTTCCAGATCCTTGAACTGGGGTGTACAGGGGCGTACCTAGAAATCCTGGGTACCCCCCCATCCAATTTCACGTAAGACCCCTACAATGCACTGGGCCCCATGAATCTGCCGGGGTATCCATGTTCCTCCAACACCCCTGCTCACAGACACATGGATGGATCCAGATAAGAATCCCATTGCAGCTCTCCTCTCTCCTGTGTAATCCATTACACCGTGCAATATTGCTGTCTGTGATCCTGCACTCGCAGCTGAGGTTTTTCTCAACTGCAATAATTTATCTCATGTGCAATAATTCATGTGCAATATTCCCCCTATACTTTTTGTACTCTATGTACTGTAATTGCAAGTTATTTATTCTATTCTATACTCTTTCTTCCCTTAAACTTCCCTTAGAATAGATTTATTGATGTTTCTAAAGAAAGATCCAAACGTCATCTCATTGTACTCATACAGTGACAATAAAGATGTCTTATCATATAGACTCGACCAATCTCTAATCTTAATTAGCAGTCACATGGAATATGGTCCCTGTTAAAGAAGCGATGCAGGCCCCGTTTGTGATGAACAGGCATGAGACTTCATGGGCCAGACTGGCTGAACTGTGAGGACTGGCGGTTCGGGTCTTGGAGAATGTACATTTCTGCTGTTTTGTTTTACTTGCAGCTTTTGATTGTTGCCTGCGCTGCGATTTCCTAAAGGGCCGTCAGCACACATTTACCAGATAAATGACACGACGCTGGGCTCCGGCCTCGAGCTTCACTCTCAACTGCGCACACGTGTCTTTGTCTCGAAGGAGAGCATGATGGGATATGTGGAAAGAAGCATCCCAATGTACTCCTACTCATATTTACTCAAATGGCAAATAAAGCATCATTAGCAACAACTTACCTACACAGAGTGTCCTGACTCTTGTCGCCTTTCCTCTGCCATCCCACCCTTCCGCTTAGTGAAGCTCATGTTTCTTCTGGGATATCAGCATCCACTGTGACCCCTCCTTAATCCACCCCCTTCCCTCTCTCCCCCTTACTGAAGAAAACTAACAATATCTGTTCAGCGTTTTAAATAGCCGCAAGCTCATTAATTGATAGTAGCTCGTAACCAAATAGCGTGACTTAATTGCAACAGGAATTGAATGACAGGAGATTACATTAGGATATATGCAAGTGAGGTAGCTTTTTCTTTTCAGCTTTACTGCATCGCGCATCGAGACGCCACGCCTGCGGGCTCATATCGCCGGCAAAACTGGGGCATCCTCTGGCATACGAAGTCGGGCATCGAAGAGCAAATTTCCAAAACTCACTCAGCCCATGAGATACATATTCCAGGAATTTTCTGAAGACTTAGTGAGTTTTATGAATTAAAGGGAAGTTCTTCATTGGATTAAATGAGGAATGAGTGTTTTGGTTCCTAATACTGTAACATATGATGAGAAAGCCTCATTCCAGTCATTCCATACAATCATGCTGCATCACAGATCATTCTTGGTTCTGTACAAAAACTGGCCTGCTCCCTCTGAACAACATGGGGAGAACATGCAATGAAGTAACAGTAATTCTATAATTAAATGAATGAGTATAATCCTTCTATGTGCTAGAGCAGGGTTCTTCAAATCTGGACCTCGATTCCAAATCCAGGCCTTGTTTTCAGTTCTCCCAGGTAGTTAGTTTAATAATTACTGACTCTGATTGGTCAGAGGCTTCACACCTGGCTCACAGGTAAAGGAAGGCTAGAAAACCAACAGTGCTCGGACCTCGAGGACCGTGATTTGAATAATAGGGTGCTAGAGAATATTATACCCGATCAGACAGATAAATGCTGTTTAATAGGAACAGGCCTTCTTGGTAAGTTAGATGATAGTGGCTTTGTAATGTTATAAGCAATTTTTGTTTATGGTTGTTTGCACTGTTAAGGTACACTTACTGGAACGTTGTGCCATTTCACACGTTCTACTGATTCATACAGAAAAATGGCATAAAGGAACAGGTGTAAATCTGAATGGCTTCTTCACTTCAAAAACGGGGAGCCAGTGACAAGAAGCGTATTGTCATGCTGCTGGCGCACTGGCTCTTCGCAGGATTTATCGTTCTGACCTTTCCGCGGCTCGTGGGCTGAAACAGACGTCATAAGAGCCGCGGTTCGCCTGAATGGTGCAAGGTGTTTCAGAGGAAGTCTTCCGTCAATGAGGATAAAACAGCCGCGGAGAAAGGCCCGGTGGCCCCCACGACGTCAACCTGGCAGACAGAGTGCCAGAATTACTTATCTGTAGCTGCATGCAGGAATCCCTGTGAAGCGAAAGCATGAGGTCGGAGACAAAACAAAAGGCAACTGCAATCACACCACACGGACACGCCGGAAAAATGCACAGAAAGGGATGTCAAAAAATAAGCACGCCGTTTGAAGCCGCTCTTGCTTGTTTAAAAACGTATTTTTAGCTGTTCATCAAATTCCGTCTTTGTTCCCTGTTTTCCACCGTCTTTCTCCTATCTTTAGCTTCAAAAACAACAAAAATAAAGAAAAAAAACAAAAATTTCAGTTTGTTATGTGACTCACTTTGCCAAGGAAGATGAAAACGTTATTTTTTTCCATTTTAAAATTAGCCACGGGCCCTTCTACCAGTTCAAATGGTTATTCTGCATCTAATGACACAGTGGTCATTAATCTTCGATTAACTTTTGATTTAGATGTTTTAATTCAAAATACAAATATGGTAAAAGTTGTTACTTCATATATCCAGGGCAGTGAGTTCATATCCAACAGCATGTGTGTAATGTATGTCATACATCTTGGGGACCAAATGTCCCCACAATGGGATAAGAATCTGTTATTTTGACCATTTTTCAGTCCCCACAAGGGGAAATTCAATTTCATAAAAATCTGTGAATACAATCAAAAAACTAAAAATGCCAAAAGTCTTCCATTTTGTTTGGTCACTTATGGTTAAGGTTATGGCTGGGTAGGGGTTAAGGCAGGGGTGTCCAAACTTTTTGCAAGGAGGGCCAAATTTGATAAAGTGAAGATGTCCGGGGGCCACTAGTTCCTTCTGACATTTTTTTAACCACAAAAGTTACATGAAAATACACACTGTTATAAAACAATTTTCATTGTCACGATTACCTTTATTTTTTAAATGGCAATGTAACCAAACATAACATCAACAGTTATAACCAAATCTTATTAGAGTTTAATAAAATAAGTGACATAAGTCTAAGTTTATTATTGTGCTTTAGGCTTTTCATTGTTAATAGTGACAGATGTTACCGTTCAAAAAACACTCAATTTCAGATTGAACAAGGAACAGATAACTTGCTGATACTAATGAGAAGGGTGATACTGAGATCTAGATTTCAGTAAAGAGACCTGGTCTGGCTTGAGGGCAGTGGTTGAGATGCGTAAAATGTCACGTAAGTGGGAGTCAGTCATCCTTGACCTCAATCGGTTCTTGTGCAGATTCATGACTGAGAATGTTTGCTCACACAAATATGTGGAGCCGAATAAGCTCAGCATTTTCTTAGCGAGTGACCGCATTTTTCAGTCCCGCTCCCGCAAGATTCTGTCCCGCTCCCGCCCGCTCCCGCAAAAAATATATATTATTTTCTGATGATGATGATGATGTGTGCATGAATTGCACTGAACGTACTGTAGGTCCAGCAAGTATCCTTTGACACCCTGAGGTTCATGGATTAGTCTCTGCATCCATGCACCATCACCATGCACCATCACCACGGATAACTTAAAGGTTTCTGGAGAAGCATTCCTCCACCCTTTTCCATTCCCACCTGTCCTATACTGGGTACTGGGGGAGTCTAGAGCCTATCGCAGGTGCAATTACCCAGGACAGGGTGCCAAACCATCACAGCGCACATACAACCATGGACAATTTGGCAGGTCCAGTTCACACTAGCATGTTTTTGGATTGTGGGGGGAAACCAGAAAAAAAAACCCACAATGATATGGGAAGAACACGCTAACTCCACACATGTACAGCTGGGTCACAGACTCAAGAAGATGCAAGAAGTAGCTTTAAACGTGATACACAGGTAAAATGAGGTGAAACATGCGTCTCCTTTAAAGCAGATGTAGCCTGGCTGGGAAGGTACAGCTGGAATCACGACTACATCTCTGCTGACCTCGCCCCATTCCAGCCAGCCGAGAGGCCTGCCAGTCAAAATCCGGGCGGACGTCCAACGCACCGCTCTGACCCTATACGCTTCGCTAAGCTTTAAAAAACTGCCAACGCAAACAATCTCGAAACCCCGGGCTCAACACGGAAACCAGGTATTTCCTTCTGCAAATATCACCCCTTCATATTGGTGATAAATGCTCTTTATCAGCCTGACCCCAAAATGTATCGCAGCATTATAAATTTTGCCTGGGAATCCGACACCATCCAAGGATTTGAGGGAAAATCTGATCTTTTAGACGCTCAGGCTGCCAAGAGCAGAACAGGATCTATGGAGTGTTTAATAGCAGGAGGCCTGTTCGCACCCTTGTTGATTTAGTTGCCCTTGGCTTTGGAATTTCTCCATATTATGCTGGCCTTCTCCCTGGCCTTGCGTTGTCTATATCACGCTTGCCTCTGGTTCTCTACTTTCCAAGGCCTCGGCATTCTCACTTACACGCTCCCCCCCCCCCCCGGTAGGAACCCTCCACTAGTGTTCAGTACTAAGGGTGAGCTTCAGTCTCAAGGGAATGATACCACATTTCTTACAGTTGGATATACAGTTTGATATTTTAATGGGTAGATTGAAGCTGAGGCACTCTGAGCAGGGATTGTACTGGAAGGGTAATCTGCAGCCTTAAGGCCCAAATGGTTCAACTTAAACTGGCTGCCTCTCACCTTCTTCATATTAACAAGCCCATAATAGTCATCAAGGGATGAGTATAAGACTGGCTGGATCAAGCCAAGCTATTTGGCCCATCAATAAATTCACCTGGAGTTTTTTCCATGAATATGCACCAACATACAGTATACTTTTCAAATGACATTTACAGTGAACTCTACAGTCGCTCAAAATGTCAAATGTTAACTTGTAGTTGATAAATGAAATTGTAATGGCAATGATATCAGCCTCAATCACCGGTTTCAGAGGTCCTACATATCACGCTACGAAATCCATCTATTTTCCAAACCACGTATCTAATACAGGGCAGCAAAGAATCTACAGCCAAGCCGAGGAGCACAGGTCAGAAGTCAGGAGACACTTTGGCTGGGATGGTGGTTCATCACAGAGCACATACTCACACACTGAAGGCACCAGGTAACCTAACCACATGTGTTGCGTTTCGTGCGTGCCGGCAAGCGGGCAAACAGGCAAGCGAAGCCGGAAGTGCAGGCAAACGGGTTTTACTGGACAGAACCAAGGCAACAACAAACATTAATGAACATTAATGACGGATCTGGGGAAGACTGACTCAGACACGGACTAAATACAGAAGACAAGCCGAAATAACAAGGAACAGCTGGGCACGATCGGGGAAGCACACGTGGATAATGAGGGGGAGTGGCACACATCGGGATCGAACGGAGCGGATCGTGACAACATGTTTTGGAGAAAAGCCACGAGGCTGGATCGGGGACAGGAATCAGACCCACAGTCTTTCTAACCTCTAAACCGCCGTCCTGCCCAGACCGTAAACCATCGATATATAAACATTCTCTGCGGCCAGGTTTCAGACTATGCTGTGACCTGACGTGAGGTTTTCTGTATGGACCTGACCTCACTGCGCCGTTGTGCCAACACATTTCCAGTAAGACCGTGGCTATTTTCGTTAAGTGGGTCATCATTTCCCAGTTGTTGCATTCCACACCTTCCCAAAATATTCACCCAGAGAGGCATTTGGTTACATGGGACCCAGTCGCACAAAAAAATTGTCCATGTACACTGTCTGCCATTGAGAATCCTCATGGATTATTCATCAGGCTCCCTTCTGTTTCATAAAACACATTCTTACTGGAATAGAAGAGTCCAAAGAGAAATGGTTCGTTCTTAAAGTTTATCAAAACCTTCATTTTAAACTATGGACTTCAACGCATTTCACAGACCTGAGTGATCACTGGCATCTAGCAGACAAGCATTATCTGCTTGTGTGAAGGTTTTTTTTTAGGTACGCTGAAATAACTCACCATATCCACTTCCAAAATGCTGCTCTAGTCTTTCAAAATTAAATGTATTGTAGAAAGAATGTAGGTCTAATTTTACTGTCTCCATGCCAAACGCAGAGTGATTGCAATTTATAGGATGCATTTAAAGTCTAGGCTCTTAGACTTCAATTTGGATCGACCACAAAGGCTTCAAAGAAAGTTTATAACGTGAAATGTAACATACTTAACAGAAGGGGCCTGACTGTAGCAAATGCTACTAATGGTAGAACAGTATCAGTTGCTCACAGAAAGATGAAGCTAAGAAATTTATTAACTGCCATGTTTCTGTTGGAGATCAGCGTCACATGACCAGGGGACTGTGTAACTGAGTCTTTTTTTTGGGATTCCCTTTGCATGAACATTTGAGATTCTGGTTGCTGATAGAGAAAACATCAAGGCCTCTGTGGTGCAAATAAATGTAATAGTGATATTTGGGTTGGGGTTAAACACACAGATTACTTGACCCGTGCTTTTGCCTCATGCTGAGAACAGATTCTGCTTGGAGATGCAGCAGTGGCCGAAACGAAACTGAACAAAACGGGACAGACAAATATACGCAAAGCAAACCATAGGTGTGTGTGTGTGTGTGTGTGTGTGGGGGGGGGGGGTGGGTGTAACAAATTAATACTAATTATGGAAGTCACCTGACTGTCCTTCCTAACAAGGACTTTTGCTCCCTTGTTTCTTACAAAGTGTCGTGTGAGAAAAACAGCACTGACTGATTTTGTAGGTGCATAAATGAATATCGTCATTTGTGAATTGTTGCCTTTTGACCAACAGGGGGCTGCCCTGCTGTGCATCTGACCCTGTCGTTTCATAAGGTCCAGTGCAGACGGCTGTCCACCTGTTCACGGTCTCCTCCGGGGGGGGGGGGGGGTCAGGACTGGAGAATCATACCCATGACACACATCAGAATTTCTGGCAGGAGGGTGAACGATCCTTCTCAATCCCACACAGCCCCTGTATGAAACCAATGTCTTTCCAAGAACCTCAATAAAACACTGCAGACTTTCCTGTTTGAGCAGGTGATAAAGCTCACCCATTTCCCAAAAACATTCATCCACTGCACTGATATAAACCTAGAGCACATCCTAGGAAGCACAGGGCAGGAAACACCCAGTCAGCACATTGCAGGTGATTTAGAAGCAAAAACCCTCTAAATCAGGCTTCCCAACCTAGTTCTTGGGAGCCTCAGACAGTCCACATTTTTGCTCCCAGAGAAGAGGTGTTAGTGTGGCCAACAGGGAGAGCCCGTCCTGTGGTCTGTGTGGATCCTAATGCCCCAGAGCCGCGACGGAGGAAACTGTGCTATGAATATGGGAGGAGATGGCAAGTGATGTAAAACCAAGGCCCTGATTCTCGGAGGTCATGAAATCCCTGGGCATCTTTGGAAGGAGTAGGTGTGGTAGCCCGACGTCTGGGCTAACATTGCCCACTGTAGCCCTTTTTGATCTGGCCTCCTAATCATCCCCTATACCTGACTGGTGAATTCACCCCTGCCCCTTCACCACCTTAGCTTCTGTGTGATGACCGTACTGGTGCAGAATGGCTGCCGTTCCGTCATCCAGGTGGGCGCTACATGCAGGTAGCGGTTCAAGTGGCTCCTCATTGGTTCTGTAAGGTGCTTTGAGTGTCTTGAAAAGTGCTATATAAATGTAACACTCATTGATTCAACACACCGGTGCCAGCTATTCAGCAGTTTTGATTGCATGGTTTAGGTGTGCTGGCAGCTGGGAGGAAGCAAAAACACGGACTGGCCCAGGGGGGCCAGCGGAGCGGGTTCAGAAATACTGACCTAAACCCTGTGATTCTCAAACACACAGCTCTCAATTAGTTAACCAAAATGACACCAAAACACTGTTAAATCAGCTATTTTAGTAGCAGCTAGCATACAGGATGCATGTATAAAATGCACCAGTATGCATACAGCTTCGGTACAGTCGTATACAATTCAGTAACAGCGTGTGAACCATATGTTCATCGGGGGAGGGGACTCACAGCTGGTGTTCCCCACCGAGTTTGCAAGGAAAATCTTTCACAAAAGAAATTTGCTTCAGTTTAGGGTATCTATACACAAAAATGACAGATCACCTCATATTACTGTATATTTGGCCAACATGACCACCTCATTTTACTGTATATAGGTTATTTATTTGGCCAGCATGAGCAGACATGGCTGCAGTCTGACTACAGCCAGCATACGGTTTCACTGTGAGGCACCTGCGGGGGGCTTAACTCGAACTGAGCACTGCAGCGTCCCACCAGTGACTGCAGAATTAACACTTATCCCATACAGGAAGATATTAAAGCTTCAGACAGGTGACTTGTGACACAAAGAAACGGTTTGACATAAAACAGTATCCCTAGAACGGGAAGTTACAGCTCAAAGAAATTCCAAAGAGACAATCTTTCCAGTAAAGAGTTTATCTTTGATCCTAATCTAAATTGGCTGCCAATTAGTTTTGTGGCATCCTCCATTCCTTGCATTCCTTAGCCATCGCTAAGGCTAACGCAGGCGCCAAACTTGACCTTGTCCATTTCCATTGGTTAAATTTTTTAATTCGACAGCAGGTGTTTTAACTTAATGAACGTGGACTTTCTTAAATAATGTATATTCAATTATATGTTTTTATTGCTAAACATGAACATTTACAATGCATGCCATAGATTGTACTGTGGTTAATCACTTTATTATGCAAGCAAAATTCTGATTTAATTTTTAACCATATATTTTAGCAAATAAACTGTGATTTTCCCAAGGACGCAAAACGCGTCCTACCGTTGGGTCACAACGGTGGGCGAGCCTACCGTTGTAGAGGGAATGGACATATTTACGCCCTATATGTCAGCTTCAAATTAATGCGTATTTGACGATTAGAAATTATGACAGGCTCCTCGATTATGATTTATTTTCAATTTCTAGTTAATAAATCATTTAATTCAGTAATGTGGAATTTAACATAAACTGAATACCATAACATCCCATTGTCGAATTACATCTATTGTACTATTAATGATTTTGCACTGGTATTCGTATTGAATTATTCCATATTCTTACAACAGACATGTTTAAAATGAACAAGTACATTTACTCTGGGAATCATTTTCCGTGCTTGTTACGGCAACGAATCTTCCCAATGCATCGCCTCATTATATGTTTCACACTTAAAATGAATGAGTTGAGCCTTTTGTCGTAGTGAAAACTTACGTCTATTAACCTTGGCAAACCTGTTGAACACGATACATTGGGTGAATATATATTTGCATAACAGGTTTATAAAAATAAAACATATCAATGATATTTGTTTTAAATGCACAAGTATGCTCTTTCCCATTGTAGATTTGTATGGGGGGAGAGATTATGGAAAACGGTGAAAGTAATTTCGATACCTGCCTTTTCATATTTGAAATATATATTTAGTAATCAATGCATACTTTAAAGTATTATGCATTTAAACATTCATACGATGTTTTTCCAATTTTAAGGTAGGCTACTCCCTGTAAAATCCAGGTCCTAATCTCAGTTGGTTGCGTCGAGTCGCTGGGTCTTAATGTATGAAACATGATGCTTCTAAAAGACCACCGTCACATGGTGGAAATTTCCACTGTTTAAGCTCCGCTGTTAAACCAAAGGGGCTCGTGTCCTGCGCGCTCACTTCCCCGCGTCTCCGTGCCGCTCATCTCTGAAACCTGATCAATTAAATAAGGTGGGTCACAATAAAGGTTTCCGATATCCTGCACTTTATTTTTGCGCTTGTTTGCTTTTTAGAACCGTGGGCAAATACTACCATAATCTTTGTGAATGTGCAAAAACCATACTTAGTAATACTACTCATCGATTGTTCGATACAATAAAAATGTATGTACAGTGATCATTGTTGCATAGGCGAAATGGGTATACAAAAAAGGATCGGTCATAAAGGGCGGTTATGCCTGATCACAGTAATATCGATATTCTAACACAGTCGAATATTATATTGCCGTATTGTCATATTTGATTTATGCTATCCAGTATGTAAACCGTGCCTGCGTTAAGGCGTGTTTTAGCTGTAGCAGCATATAGTGCTTGATGCATTTCACTCTTAGTATTTTTGTAATTAAATAAATTTGTATGTCAGATGTTAGCGTTGTTAGTTTGAAGATGGGCGGACAGCAGGCATGTGAAAACACAACAATGCACAGATGGGGGTGTATCAGTAGCGGCGCGTGGTCGCGGCGATTCCGCACACGAGGCGGTCCCGCAACATAGGAAAATCATTGTGAATCTTGGTGTCTGTTTTAAAAACTAATAGAGAGACTGATGCACAAAAATCCCAACCGCCGGTATGTTATAGATTTTTAAATGAAGCCCTTAATGAAATGGTTTGAACATTCACTGCCGTTGCGTGGGGGAGGGGAGGGGTCTCAGTGGTGTTTATTTATTTTTTATATTGGACAATTTGTCAAATCACAAATAAATAAACATAAGCTGGAGGTAGTGGGACGTCCATGTACGATCTTTTGGTGACACCACTTGCCTGTTGGTATCTAGATAAATGACTTGAGCAGTACCGCTGCGGGATCGGGGGTGGGTGGGCGCGCGGACGGGGGGGGCTGCATGCTGGAAGATTCTTCTTAAGTCGCGCTTCGTGATTGATGTAGCATTCGTAAGATGATGTACAATTTCTGAATTGCATGCTTTTATGAAATCGTTTTTTTGGGTAGTGTTAGTAATCAATAAAGCATGCAAGCGCACGTTAGCACGCAGTCGTTCAGTGTCAGTCGCTACCCGAAATTGTGTTATACTAAGGTTGCCAATATAAACAGCTTGACAAAAGCAGTTAGGCTTATTAAGGTTTTAGGAGATGAATATACTCGTACAATACTTTGTGTAATTGTAAAATGACGTTTCCATGCTAGAGCTGAATAAAAGTAACGAAAATGTGTGTGTCAGGTAGCCTAATTACGTCCGCCCTCATACAATCACGTAGATTTTACTATTCATTGCCTCGACTGTCATGTAGAAACTCGTTGGTTTCTGCGGAAGTTCCTCTTTTTCCATACCTCTTTGTGAAGCTCTAAACAAAAGATTTAAACTTTTTTTAATTGCAACATTTATGTAGACTATTGTTGCATGTTATAAACTTAATGCTTTCACATTGTGTTGCACTGAAGACTTTTTTTAAGCATTCAGTTTTATAAATATTCAGGATCTTCAGAAATCTTCAGCTCTAATTTTAGTCAAAATATAGCTTTTTATTGCTGTGCGATTAAAAAATAAAAAATAAACATAAATTCTGAAAGTTAACTTAATTGGCCAGGGTAAGATTATAGAGTAAGAACATAAACAAAAATTGAGTGTACAATTGCTGTTGCCATGAGTTACATCAGATAGTTCACCATGGTTTTCCTATTATAACTAAAAGAAAACTAAAGAAATTGTTATATAACTACATTATGTTGGTGATTTCAAGTGTAACTGTAAAGAGTGGAAAGCATTACTATGCAGTAGAAGGGCTTCACTTTAGCCTAGAGAATGCCAAAATACAGCAAGACGTGGTACTGACGGTTACTGCCTAGCTTAACCCAGCAGAACCCAGAAAGCGTTAGGAAGTGGGCTCAACCAGGTAGTTGGCAGCGCATGATCGTTCTGTCCGCTGTGGGATTCATTTTGTCTTGTTTTGTTTTGCTTTTAGCTGTGTTCCATCGCTGGTGTATGATAATATTTTGGGTTTTTTCCCAAGTGTGCAGAATTAGCAAATTCAAAGCACGTATATGTTTACATTTATTTTCTCCATTTTTTTTACCCAGCGCTAGTGGAAATTCGGGATGCATTAAGATAAGCACTTGCTTTATCTGAAGTATGTGTCGTCAACCAGGACATACCTAGAAATTCTGGGGCCCCTGACAAAATGTCACCTTGGGCCCTCCTGCCCAATTTTATGTATACGTTTTGTATACAAGATCACCTGTCAAGTGCTGGGCCTCCTGACTTGGCTGGGTGTCCGTGCTCCTCCGATGGCCCTGGTTGTCAGCCTCCAACTATATGGGCTGTGGGATCCTACAGCTGATTTAACCCACCTGATCCATTGTGTTTACCAGTCAGAATCTGCAGAAAACATCCTCAGCCAATGAAATACTACCTTAAAAGCTACAGTTAGCTAGATTTAAGGTCTCCATAGGGGAGTCAGTGAACCAATATGATCTCATAAAAACCACCCACAGAACTGGCCAATTGCATACAACCTTACAGCCATTTTTTAGAGTTGGCCATTAGATTGTGGCCTTACAAAGGCCGTCTCCAGATTCAGTCACTTGATTCTTGATTCTCCTCTTAATTAAGTTAAATTTGACGTGAAATGCACCAACACATACATTGTAGCAGTCACATCTTATAATGTAGTAATGAAATATTTCCTAGTTGGAAATTTCACCTATTTATAATATTAATTACCATTTATCCATCTTTAAGTCATGTACTCAGCACAGGGTGGCAGGAAGCTCTAGGCACAAGGCTGGGAACATCCTGGGGCGGATAGCTGTCCATCGCAGGGCAAACTCACACTTCAGGCTATTTAGCAATGCCAGTTAGCATAACTGCCTTTTATTCTGGCCTGCTGGAGGAAACTGGAGTACCCATAGGATTTTGGAGGAGCTTGCAAACTCCACACATGTAAGATTTGATCCACAGAGAACATGGTCTGGGAAACATCATATGAAAATTCTGGCTTCAGAGTTATTCCTTCAGCATCTCATTAGCATATTTCACTGTATATGTTGCAGTTGCATATTGTGCTGATTCTTACTTGTTCCATGGTAACCGTGGGCTTTGTTCGCATGCCAGAGCTGTTTTGCGAGGGTGTGTCCTGAGACACGGTGTGCCGGCTGACTGTGGCTGTGACAGGGGTGGTTTCTTGTTTGAGTAACTTGCAGGTTTCTAGCTAATGAGGTGTGCTGAGAGCAGGGTTGGAAGGCCCTGCCGAAATTTCCAGGCCAACTCATTCCCAAAAACTGCACAATGTGGCCCGAAAGCAGCCAAGAATGTGTTGGTTGTATCTGAGCATGCGAAGGGGATATAGTTTTCGTATCTAGAGCTGCACGATGCGTGATGTTAACATCAACGTCGCATGTTAGAAATGCAATTGTAACATCGCAAGGACTGCAATAGCTAGATTAAGACAATAAGTTACTTTTTTGCAGACTCTGTTGTTTTATAAATATCATGATATTTATAACAAAAATTTAAATATCATGATGTGATTTTTTTCCCAGTATCATGCTGCCCTACTAGTATCTGAACTGAGCTGAAAGGGTTTCAGTGGATTTGCGGCACTGCTTGTCAGAATGTCTGTGTTCAGTCCCGTCGTAAACACAGTATCCACACATCCATCTATGTCTGTGTGGAAACCGACCACATGTCACTTTGATGCTGGTCTCTTTTTTTTTCTAAACTAGCCAAATATAGTCAGAAAACCACAAACCTGGCACCCGGAGAAAGGGACTCTCCTCTGCAGTCTGGTTGTGAGTCTGTTACAGAAACAGGTGCAATAGGCTGTAAGTCAGCTGAACTGTGCTGTGCCTTTAAAAAAATGTGGAATTGAAACATTTACATAAATGCAATATTTATTTCATTTTGCTGACAAAAAATGCCTGCATTCATGATTAATGTGAACTATTAGAAATTATTCCTTAGTTTCTTTAATGCACTTCAGCTTGTTATGCTGGGCTTTTTCAGAAGTGTTTTTCAAATGCCTCCCCCAGCATAAGAACATTCCATCGCCCCCTAGTGGTGCATATGCACAGGATGCCCCTGTACTGATGTTGGCCACTTCTGTGCACCCTTCCCCTCTCCCAGCCAGGAGAAACCGCCGCGTGCTTGTTTGGAGTCTGTCCGGTGCGTCCAGCTGTTTCCAAACGAGCCGCTCTAAATACCGCTCTTTTTTTTAACCAAAAGGATCAATCAACAATCGGAAGGTCTGCTTCTCGCGCAGGGGACCACAGCTGAGAGAAACACAGACGTGATGTTGCTGTTCTTAAGAGTGGTTTGCACCAGTACACAGCAGTGACCTCTCAACATATCAAGTGCCTGAGAACAAAAGCTCACGACAGCAAATTCATAAAAATCAGACTGTAGTTGAATCTTTAGCTTCCTCCTTTAGATTCATTGTGCTCTGGTAGAATAATCCTGAGGTATTATGAAGGTCTGAATCACTTGTTTGGTGTATGAAGGTGCTCATTCGCCACTCTGCGTCATTAGGGCCCTTTGTCTCCATGTGTGAGTTCATTTATAATTAGACAGTTATAATTAGGCATTAAGTGGCTCTATTGCATATTATTAGAGTTCCTCAGAAATATCATACTTAAATCGACATAAATTATTTTGTATAAATGTGTTCCTGTATGTCCTTGGAACAGTTTGTGATGTTCTTGTGAAGAACAGGTTCTTCTAGTTCTTGTAGACCCAATAGCATGACACAGAACCAAAACAGTTGCATGGAAAAAGCATTTTACGCAGCCCATTCTCCTAAGGCATGGGGTCCAACTAGATGCACACGGCTTTTGCATAAAATGCAAAGATTCCATCACACCTCATAGCAGGCATACTTCACATGCTGATTTTTTTGTGATGCATAATGCATTTATAAGGCAGCGTACAGAAGGGGTCTTCAGACGGCTATGCGACAAAATCAGCAGCTGAAACTAAATTGACAAAACAAACCTGGGTTATTTTTTGCCAACTAGATAAGCGCCGTCCAAAGCCCACTGCGCTCTACAAAGCTGACTTATGTAGCTTCATGCTGAGGATCTTTTCTCCATCTCTACCGACTTCCTTTTTTCTTCTCACTGCTTGGTTAGAGTGACTAGTTATCAGTCTTCAGAAGCATCTCTTACAGATTGAGATGGGAACGTGAATCTAGCTCTGTGTCTTCAGAAAAAGGCTATTAACTTCGCCCATGTCCCTCAATGCTGTGACTTTATTATACAAAAGTGGTCATTTATAGTAGTGCTTTGAGAATCTTCTGGTTCTGATCTACATTCTTCGTGGTGCTAGTGAGTTGGCCTTTGGAAAAAAGCACATTCCACAATCCTGGCTTGTCTTGAGAGGGGAGCCGTATTCAGTAGGCCGTGAAGAGTCTGGCTCAACATTTGTGCTGAACCCGAGTGCTACATCACATCTCCATAGTCGTCATCGGAAGGTTCTCCTTAGAAGAAGGTCTGGTTGGTGTGAGACGGCGGTGAAGCACTTAATCAGCCCGGAGTGGAGGCTTCATCGTATAACCACGGCAGGGAGCTCGAAGTCTCCTCACCACGTCGGCACTATCGGTGAGGTCAGCTGAGCACTGAGCTGACGAGCATGAACGTCCTAAATGCTCTGGTGGGTTGGGTCTTCAGTGAACTACCGATAACACAACAAGACCCAGAATCGCTTCTCAATGTTATAATTAAGAAAGAGAAAAGCAAACCAAGCTGGGGCCTTTAACTCTAGTGCCCCCTTCCACATGTATGTAACTTAGGATAGTGATACATTAAGGATCCACATGAGGAAGTTGATTTCTTTGCCAATTCCATCTTGCTCTCCATGAGACACACAGAGGTGAGAGCAAGTTTGGGGAATCACAACACCAGGTCAGCAAGCATGCAGCAACTCTGATGTCGGTGGGGGGGGGGGGGTAAGGGCCTCGCTGAGCGGCCCAAAGGCGGCATCAGTCTGTCCGCATTGGGATTTGAACCAGCAACCTTCCAGTCACAGTCACAAGTCCTAACCCACTAAACCAACTGATCCTGTAGGACGACGTGAAAACAGCGTCTCTCGGCTTTGCGATTTCTGCGATAAAATGAGCCGCTGTTTCTCAAGGTTGGCGCAGGCAGGCTGACCCAGCTGTGGTGGAGCTGATAACGTGTACTGGGAGGGTCCTGGAGACAGAACCTCGCTTTGTTAGTTGCGAGGCGACTTCAGGGCTGGACTTGGTGCCCGTCTTCATTACAGTAATGCTTCCTACATCTAACATCCTGTTTATCTGAAGTTCTGTCCCAGTGTATATGGTTTGGACTCTTTTTCCGTATTACTGCAGACCGTAATTGAAAACACGGATACAGCTTGGCATATTACTAATTACTTGTATATTGGAATCTTCAGGCGGCATCTGGAGTGCATCTCGTCTCGTTTGCGTGGTTTTGATGGGCAAACTGGTCCCCTCTGTGGCAGTTTGACCTCCTCCTTCACTCGGGGCAATCTACTGTTCGCACCCTGAGACGCTGGGTCCACCCGGCCCCACCTCTTTGGAGCTGCGATACAGGACACGCTGCTTTCTGGTGATACCCGTCCCTCCCCTGCTCTCGGCCACGGGGCTTCCGTGCTCAATGGCCCAAGACATTAATAAGAACAGAGGAGGTTCAGATTCACACCTCTGATTTAGCCCCTTGTAACGGAAAGGAATTGTCTCCATGGAGAGTTATCATGTCTATTTTATTTCATAATTCAGAAATCCTGATGAATCTAACAGTAGACGGGAGGAGTGGTCGGCAACAACTCGACCAAGAGTGACTTGTAGCCTGTTGGTAGCCAGTGAGTAGCTCTCATAAGACTTAATAGAAATTGTGGAAGTAACTCTCACTGTAAATCAGACCCTTGATCTGGAGATTACTCACTTTTTTTTTTTTAAACGATACTGGCAATGACGGCTGAAGAAAAAGATATACATCACTCTTCTTTGTAATAAAGGTCAAATCAGCTTCGAAGCAGAACGGGATCGCATATGATCTTGCACTATCACACGTTCTACCACTTGATCGCCCGGACCGAGCTTGCACATTCTGGACGCACGAGACCTCCACATGTCCACAACAGGAATGGATGGGGACCTTTTAAGCTGTGACTTACATGAAAGCTTCCCGTTAAATGAAGCGCATTAGTAAACACCGGATCGCTAAACCCAACGCTTCTCATTTTACCCACAAGAAACGATTCTTGGAGTTGGGACACTGTAAGATTGTTTACTGTATCATTAGGGATCCAGGCATTTGAGAAACAGAGACGACTGGGACCATGTGGCTCATGGTCCAGATTTGACAAATGCGTGAAAAGGGTGAAAATGAAGGAGATGGTCTTGTCCAAACATGGAGGATCCACGCAGGGAGCCCCCCCCCCCACACGGGAAGGAGCCTCCGGACGGAGCCACATGTTGGGGGAATTTGCCACATCTGTGAAGGGGGCCGCGTACACAAACCCAGCAGCGACCGAATGGGTTATGGGGGCTGGCGGCCAGGGAGGTCGGTGTAGGCAATCCGTGTTTTGATGTGAATTAGCAGCATAGCTGTTTGCGGTTATGGGGGAAGGATTGCATCCAACAGACTGTCACTCAAATCTCAGGAGGGGAATTAGCATTGCGCCCTGGAGCTATGGATTTATTTTTCATCACTTCGATTAAACATTTGGCTGTGTAATTGCGTTTTGTAGCTCAGTGTAGGGCCAGCAGGTGGCGCAGTGGTTAACGCCATGGGTTTGCAGACTGTTGGTTGCTGGTTGGGAGGGGCCACACACTGGAGCAATAAAAAATGAAACTGTTTAAATTGGCAACAAGTTACTTTAGATAAAACGGTTAGCTAAGCAGCTAAATGTATATAAGTCATAAGCTCTATCTGGTGCTTTTTAACAAAACTGCATTGAGCAAACGGACGTGAGTAAAGAATGCAGTGCATTGTGGGCAATGTGGATAGAGGAGTTCATACTCAGGGAGCACCTACACAAGCAATCCTGTCATGTCACTGGGGGTTAATGGGTGGAAAACGACATATGCTTTGTTCGGGGGGTAATTAAAATCTGAAATATTCAAGGGTTTTGGGAATGGTTGCAGGTTTGCAGGATTGTTCTTGTTGGCCAGTTAATGTTTTATTTATTGTCGGGCAGATTGAGGGTCACTGTTTAACACTGTATTTGAACTTATCTGAAGTTGTAGCAAATCAGTGACTTGTTCCGAAAGTCCTAAAGAAAGCTTTGTGAATATTTCCCAAGACGCCCAATCCTAGGGGCATGCTGTTTGGCTGCACCGGAGGGTGAGGGGTGTCACGGAGATATATTTGAGGCGGGGCAGCGACAACATCTGCTGTTACATCATCGCATTTAAACCGTAGGAAGATACACCCTCTGGCGGAGGCCAGAAGTAGAACGTCAGTCATCCAGAGTCTCCAAGGGTCTCCTAGGCTGAACTTGTGCAGATGGGACCTTTTGGGGTCCTTGGCTGTAACCCGGCAAGAGCTCTGGGGCTCAGGACAGAAGCAACAGTGGCTGGCATGAGTCATCAAAGCTCGTCTTCCGATTGGCTGTCCCTCACTCACTTTCCCACTGGCTTTAAATCTTTGTTTGCATGTGTCTTTCTGCTTCTGTGATTGGCTGCCCAAAGGCCCCTCCTGCATTTTATGAGCGTGTCTGTCTTTTTCTGTCCCAGCTTGCTAGTGCAGCTGTGAGTCTTCCACTCCAGGGCTTTCGACCGGCAGCTTCAACCCGACAGGTACCTGTTCATTTTCTACCTTGAGCAAAATAACTTTGCTTGACTTTATTGCTGTGTTATTACTCATCATTTTCATATTAAGATTAAGAGAAAAAAATTGGGCATTTTAGATGTCTTACGGTGTTGTTTGCGTGTGATCATTCACATGATTGGCTAATTGGAGGTTTTGCACTATGAAAAGCAATAATCTCTAATGAAGCCAATGACAGATTTGAGGTGGAGATCTGGAGCAGAGATTTGAAATAAAGCACAATCACCTAATGCTGTAGAACAGTGTTTCTCCACCTACTTCGTGGGGACCCACTGACACCCATGTTTTTGCGTGGAGTCTCTGCAGATCCTCGAGATTTGAATTGGGAAACATTGCTGCAGAACCATTGTCCAGATGCTTACGAACCAGTACACCAAGCTGGGTGACAGAGTTATTGCTGCTGTGCAATGGCTAAACTCTGGACAGTATGGTTAGCCTGCCAGGTCTTATGTGCTTGGCTTTTTTCACGTGGCTGGCCATTTTTGGGTGCCTGTCTGTGTCTGTGAGCCAGGCTGTACCCATGACCTCTCTGTCTGTGAGCCAGGCTGTACCCATGACCTCTCTGTCTGTGAGCCCGCTTGTGAATAGGACAGTGGACTCTGTTAGCAGCCTGATCCCAGAAATAGCTACTTTGTTCCCCTCTCTGCTTGCTCAGTATCACCGCTCAACGTCCCTTTGCGCAACAGAGTCTCATGATGAGCAGATTATCATCCTGAAAGTGCATCAGGTCAGAATGTTCCTAAAGACCACGAACAGATCTCCACCTCAAATCTGTCATCGGTTTCATTAGAGATTATTGCGGTCAACGTCGATCGTGCATTTCGTAATATCCTCCTGAGACCCAAGGGAAAAGTGTCCTTCAATTTTAGGTTATTTGTCTTTGGAGGAAATAAGACATCTTACAATTTAGATTTTATTTTTATTTTTAATTTCACAGCATGTCGTCTTTAGTGCACAACAGGAATAAATATGTTTCCTTGCATCAGTGAAAAGATAGATGCAAAAATAAAATGTCCACTACAATGGACATAAATGAATGGGTGGGGTCTCAGGAGGATATCACAGCAATATTCAATGACTCAACCCTTCGCTGTGAGCTTAGGTGCACTTCCCCAAAACTTGATTCCTGATCATGTGCAAAGGTGGGCTATTGTGGGTCGCATGACCTGGTTTTAAACCTATGCTCAGGCCAGTGTGTTGGCTGAGAGGGCTGATCGGAAGTTTGCGGGTTCCGATCCCATAATCAGAGGAGCGATGTTTTCGCCGGGTCCGTGAACAAGGCCCACAAACACCTGTAACTCCAGGCATTATCTGTCCCTGCTTATCCATCGCATGTAACTTTGGATAAAAGTCTCTGCTATATAAATATATGTAAATGTACCAGGCAGTATGAGTCTCCATTCTATCTCCCATGTCAGGGTGGAGCTAAGGGTCTGGTTCAGCAGGTTAATCCACACAGGAGGGAGAAGTTTGCTGCGGGCATTTGGAGAGGGATCGAGAAAGTCCATTGTAAATGTTCATTTAACTGGAACCTGGAGGACTGATGTGTGAAACGACCTCCCCCCAGTAAAGATGGAGGAAACGGCTCTCTGTTCATGATCACGCGTGCGATATGCATGGTGTCAATGAGTGCATTTTTTCCCCAGCATGACAGGGGCAAAATAAATAGCCAAGCAGGGGGCCTCGGACTGGTAACTGCCCCACGGCAGCTGAGGTGTGCAAACAGGCATCCCTGACTGAAACTTTTTTTATTTTGCCTTGTACATAACTATCAGCCTTTTTTATTGCGACATCTCCACTGAGTCAGTTATACAATATCGTTCTGAACCCCGCTAGTGAACCACGAAAAGGCTGCATTCGCTGAACTGCTGCGATATGTGTTAAATGAAGAAAAACAGCCTGGGTCTGTTTTTGGCCTACAGCCCGACGCGTACATGTGACGTGCATGAAATGATATATGAACAACGGGAGCAGCTTAACTGCAACTTAAAAAGTCAAGGCAGAGCATGCATTTCTTGATAGCGATGTTTTTTTAAGCGGAAGCCGGCATGTGCAGGCAGACCGGATTGGGTTGGGTTCCTTTGTAGTACATGACTACAGGAGATGGATTTATTTACAAAAATATGTGAAAGTCACAGTTAGTCAGCAAAGAATGCAGGCTGGATTGGTACCATCGATGTATCAATGGTCCTTGAACCTTCGACAAGACATCAAAATTATACTATTCCAGCATTTATTTATCAAGTTTACTCTTAACAAAAAGGGAAATGTGGGTTGTAATTTCACAGCTTGCCCACTAATCTATCTGATTATTTTAAAAATCAGTTAAGATTAAGAACTTTGCTAAAGGGGATGACAGCCGAACTTCTAAGGACCGCTGAGCTGCCTGCTGATCCTCCTGAAGTTCTGTCCTTAGTCATCAAGGGCGGTGGTTGCTTTGTGTTGTCCGTAGAGCTTGGTATCTGCTCAACGGAAATCAAGGCATCCAACACCCCGTCCGCCCTGAGGGACTCCAGCATAAGCGGGCTTTTTGGTCCAACGCCCTGCTGCCCGTGAGAGAAGCCACCTTAGCCAGGCTTTGCGGTCCAACAGCTTGTCCTCCGTGGGAGACGCCAGCTTAACCAGCCTTCGGGTCCAACCCCTGTACTCTGCAGGAGGAACACAGGCAATGGAGCGTATGGAGCTGAAGAAGGTCCGTACCGACATGGATGATGACAGTGCGGACAGCCTGACTGATCCATACACCGAACCCAGCAGCTCTGAAAAGACAGCGATTAGCAGGTGAGTCCTCACTTGTTCCTGCTGTTGTGTTGCGTTAACAACCTGAAGTGTCCCAGCTTGCATGCATGAGAAGAATGGTCAGTTTGCTGGCCATGAGACCTGGGTTGTTTCTCAGTACCAAGAACGCAAAGATCGTACTTGTGGTCTAGGCAAAACGGGTCTTGCTAACTTCTCAAGAATATACTTGGAGCGCAGTGAATCATGGGATTTATCTCATTTTGTGAGGATGCAACCAATGCATCCATGATATTTGGGGCATGAACACCATCCAGAGATTTTTACCCTCCTCTGTACTTCTGTTCCTGAGTATTGGGACTTGTCATCGGCGATGGATGATGACGTAAAACGGGTATACGAGAACACAAGTACGGTCGAGTACGCACATTGAGAAGCAACCTTGAGTTTGGAGACTGCCAAACACGCAACAGTACCATTTCCATAGCGGGACAGAAGCAGCAGTGTGAGGGCAGCAAGTTCACTTTGAGTTCCTGAACTCAAGCATGTCACCCCCAGCACCCGTGGCTGAGCTGAGCGCTCACACACTTCGGCGATGCCATAAATTACATACCGCTTGGCATTGCTAGTGAAAACTTCTACAATAAAATCCAGAGCGAAAGCACATTCATACATGTGACACGTGCTGTCAGTAATATTGAAATGCTTGTTGCTTTGGGTTTGGTCCCATTTCCCTTTGATGTTTTTGCCCGAAAGCACCTGAAGGGCCTCTTCAAAGCTCTCAGCACACATGATCCCTCAGATCTGAGAGGACACATCCAAATCTTCCCATTTCGCAGTCGGGCCTAAGGATTTTTCCACTCTCTGCTTTCCAGTCCATTCGGTGACGAGGAATATCCGGAGAACCAGAAGTTTCTCAGCAATGGGATCACGAAAACACGGAAATACGAGGAATTCCATGAAGATGTGAGTCCCGCCTCCCGAATCCCACGTCATCATACATGCATCACCTGTCCAAAAACATGGTGGGACACAGACCTAACTATCCTATGTCTGTATGTTCAGGAGCCCGGGCATATCTCCTTCGGGATGTCTGTCTTCAACTTGAGCAATGCCATCATGGGCAGTGGCATCCTGGGCTTGTCCTACGCCATGGCCAACACGGGCATCGTGCTCTTTCTGTGAGTGCTCTTCTCTTCACGTCCGCTCTTGGCAGACATCTGCAGGGATGCACCACTCAATATACTCGTTTTGCCACAGATTTGTGTAGTGAGGCCTATTTCAGTGGTAATCGTTAGCATCGATGGGCTACAATGCTAACAGCATGCAGAATTCCAGGGATAAAAACACACGGCCAGCCCAACTGACATCAGACATTTTTTGCTTCTAGAAAGCTCCTATGGAACAAGTCACTAGCAGTGGCTGGATTTAAAAAGGGCCTCCAGAATGGGAGGGGAGAATGGGTGGGGGCCACGGCTGTCGGGTGTAATTTAGGATGGCCTGAGGGACACACTGTCTCATTCACAATCAATGGCATTTGGCTTCTAACTGAGGAGAAGGTGATCAGCACGGGCTGGGGTAGGGCTGGGGGGGGGGGGTCAGCTTTGCCGTGACTGAACTGAGCAACTGGAGGTTCTGCTTAGTCACCAAGAACACCAGACCCTTACTCTGTACTGCTAATTGTCAGGGGTATGGGGGGGGGGGTACTGTTTTTTTTTAGAATGAGATCCTAGTCTGTGAAATTTTTCTTTAATTTCCACTATTGGACATTGTTTTCTTGGAGAGTGAGAATACCAGAGATTTTTCACTGATGCACGATGACTCTGCAGTATTGCAGAGCACCAAGTGAATCCGTGAATGGCCTCCGGAATTTACATTGTGGAGGGGGCGGGGCCTCCAGAGACCCCACCCCCTCGATCCGAATATTTGAACCCAGATTTATGACTGTGAGGCTGCAGGTTTAAAATCTCTAAGTTAAGTATTTAATAGCCTCAGATTAAAAAATGTACAGCTGTTCTGACAGGCTAAATGCATAGCTCTAAGCAAATATTTTAGTAATTTGTAAGAATACTAGTACTGACTTTACATTAATGAACTGGTAAAGACAGATAAAGTGTGCTTATTGGTTAAGAAATCCGATAGGACACCTCCAAGGCACTTTGTTGTTCACCAAACTGATAACTGCACACTGGAAATGATAAAAAAATAGCTATTATTTTTTATTGAAAATCATTATAGCAGTGCTGTATGCTAACACAGAGTGGAGCCATTACAACGGTTCCTGTCATTCAGAATTAACACATTTGCTGCTTATTTTCTATCCACTGATCTATTTTGCCTGGAATGTGTCCCATGGACAAAGTGGGGGCGTATATGGGGGCGTGGCCACAGGGACACCATCCCCAGCTGAAAGTTGATGAACCCCCCAAGAGAGCCCCCTCCCCTGTCACTCATCGATTCAAAACATACTATTGACTAATGATTTGGTTGTCACGTCTTATGCCCCCGCCCCCCACCACCACCAAAAAAACACAATTCACAATTCAAGGAACACCAGTCCATCGTACGGCAAACAGTCACATACACACACTAGGATAAATGCAGAGAGACGCAGGTCGACGTAAACCACATTTTCACACTCGGGTGGAAGCCAGGCTACCCAGCGGAAACCCACATGAGCCGGGGGTGGGTGGGTGGGGGTTGGGGGGTAGTGTGTGCAGATACCACCCACACAGAGCATTGAGCAGAACCCAAGTGTAGGTGACATGAGGCTGCAGTCATAGCCACTGAACCACCTCACATCCGGGACACTCAAGTGCTTACCGTGCCTTTTCCTTCAGGCGAGTGAATGCAGCACATTCCTCCTCTCCCTTTCAGGGTCTTGCTCCTGGCCGTGGCCGTGCTCTCCCTGTACTCAGTTCACCTGCTGCTAGTGACCGCCAAGGAAGGAGGTCGGTCTCCCGCACAGTGGCGCTATCTCCTCTGAATGCCTTCTCCTGTTTGTTGGCCTCCCGTGGAATTTGAGCCCTCCGCCTTCCGCAGGTTCCCTCATCTATGAGAAGCTGGGGGAGAGGGCTTTCGGTTGGCCGGGGAAGATAGCAACGTTTGGCTCCATAACACTGCAGAACATCGGAGGTGAGGCTCAACAGCTGATGTCTGAACCGGAGTCCCTGGTTACTCCATATTGATGCTGTAATATTTATACCACCCATTGGTGATTATTTACTGATTACTGGTTATTTTTGCCAACATTTATGTCAATCTGGCTTTATCGTTTTATTTTCATTCATTCTCTCATTCATTCATCTATTCATTCAATCATCTAACCCCCCAGTACCAAGCTCCGACTGGATAAGGCATTAGCCTTCAGAGGTGGGGATTGTGGGTTGGAGTCCCCTCTGGGTTATAAACAACGTGATTGTTTCATCGTACAATGATGATAAAGAAATTCTAAAATTCTGTAATCACAAATGCCTTTGTGCAGTGACCTGTTAATGGAAGAGTCGTTATTTTGTCTTTGTCTGTATTCAGTAGCGTTCTGTCTGTTTTCCTGCAGCCATGTCCAGCTACCTGTTCATCGTGAAGTATGAACTGCCGGAAGTCATCCGGACCTTCATGGGTATGGAGGAGACCACTGGGTAAGACATCAGATGCATTACTCACAGTCCATTCATTCTTGCACGACTGATCCAATCCAAAAGCAGAGCTGTGTGACACACATTCCGCAATAGGGTCAGTGCCACACAAGTCCACGTATCAGCTGATACTCTACCATATGGAATCTCACATGCTTCAGCATTATCTATTATACTGTTCAAATAAAGATGATGTCATAATGAAATAAATTAATCAGGGAATTTAGGTTACAATTTACTTAAGGCCGTGTTTTTCGTAATTTATAAACACATTCATAATACATTATAATGCATTCATGAAGCATTATGAATATGACTATAAATATTTATAAAAAGACATAACACATTATAGCCATGTTTATTATGCTTTATGAATGCATTATTATTTGTTCTGAATGTGTTTATAAATGACTAAAACATGCTCTCAAGTAAAGTCTTACCAGAATTTGTTTCTGATCAAGACCCTATCTGCTGTCCCACCTCTGTTGCTCAGTGAATGGTATCTGAACGGCAACTACTTGGTGGTGATTGTGTCTCTGGTCGTCATCCTGCCCCTTGCACTCCTCAAAAACCTTGGTAAGCCGCCCGCGTTTCACTGCCAGCAGCCCACCCACTGCCTGTGTCGGCCATGTTGGCCTTAGTCTCATACCCTCTGCTGTTTCCTGTGCACAGGGTACCTTGGATACACCAGCGGCCTTTCCCTGTCCTGTATGGTCTTCTTCTTGGGAGTGGTAAGTGTTGATTTGGTTTGGAGTGTGTCTCGATTTGAGTGCCGTTCTATTTGCTCTCAGTCCGGTGCTGTAGCGCAGTATAGGGATGGCACATGTGTCTGTTTGGCTTCCCATCTGCACCAGTGGGTATTTGGTCTGCCGTCTCACTCTGATTACATCACAGAAGTGCGACGCTTGCTTTCTACTCACTATGGTGATGGGCTCAAATCGTTGCTGATTCACATCCACCAGACAGAAATACTTAATATATTAGATCACATTAGGTCTATGAACCGGGTAAAAAACATTGGTAGGACATTGAGTTTTAAGTTTAATCAGATTATTATAAGGAAATCTTGGACTAGCTTCTATCAGTGCAACATGCAATTATTGCTGAAATGTTGGATAGTGTGCCTAGTTTAGCTGCACTGTGTGTGTGTGTGATTCTGTGAATTCACCTAGGGGCTTTAATTATGTTGGAACGCAATCACTTGCTGAGGGTGTAGACCCATTTCCGGCAACTTTGCACCCCATGTCTTGACAAGCCACAGTTCAAGTTGACCTGGGGCAGGAATGCTGTTCCTTGATGTGTCCTGTCTTCAGCAATATCGACTTTCTAATTACCTCTAAATACAGCAGACGCTGGGTTTCACCATTATTCTGCTAGGAGCAAGCCGAGTTTTGTTATAGAGGAATGGGATCACGGTCAGGATTTTAATGTGATACTGCCATGTTCCTGACTGGACCAAGGAGGGTGCTTTGAGGTACCCCTGCATACAGTTCTCATAATTTTTGTGTTTGACAGGTTATGGGGAGGGCTGACCATCTTTCCTTTCCACAGATCATCTATAAGAAGACTGTGCTCCCCTGTCCCCTGCCCTTCCTCCATTACGACGCTGTCAATCACAGCCTCAATGGGTCAGAGTCATACCCCTCACTTGCTAGCGAGTCCTTGCATGACCTGCCCCACCCCACAGGGGCGCAGTTCCAGGACGATGGCCACCACCTGGACGAGGACATGTGCCGGCCCAAGTATTTTGTGTTCAACTCGCAGGTACGCATGTGTACATGCATGTCCGGGGGTGCGTGAGGCTGCCCCGACCCCCCCCCCCCCCGTCTCGCGTCTTTTCTGACACCGGCTTTGTCTGCTCCCGACACAGACCGCCTACACGGTTCCCATCCTGGCCTTCGCCTTCGTGTGCCACCCGGAGGTCCTGCCAATCTACAGCGAGCTGAAAGAGTGAGCTATCGCACTTTACTTCCGTTCGTTCCCAGGAGGGGGCACAGTCACTATGTGGGCATTGCCCCGCAATAGCGTCACTACACAAGTGGCCCGCATCTCATCATGCATTCCTGTGAATTTGCAGTCGCACCCGACGGAAGATGCAGAGCGTGTCCAACCTTTCTATCTTCGCCATGCTCATAATGTACATGCTGTCTGCGCTCTTTGGCTACCTCACCTTCTACGGTACGCGCCACGTGCCGGGGGCCATCCAGATGCCCGGCGTCGCATTACCATGCACGTGTGCCGGCATCGCATGCCAGCTCTGACACCCTTCTCCCGTCCCGTCCTCTTCCCACAGATAACGTGGAGGCTGAGCTTCTGCACACGTTCACCAAAGTGTACCACTTTGACACCCTTCTGCTCCTGGTGCGGCTAGCCGTGCTGACGGCTGTTACCCTCACCGTGCCCATCGTGCTCTTCCCTGTGAGTGTCCCGCCGTGAAATTATCTCAACGTTAAGTTTTGAAGAAAGCACTGTCACTTAGCTACCTACAACACAGTCGGGTGGACAGCCAATAAACCATGAAGTCCTTTTTCTCAGTTTCACTGTCACCACAGTTACTGTGTTTTGCCTTTGTAGGGCAGTATGGAGTGTACAGTGCCTTCCTGCATTATATATGTGCACAGTGCCTCACTGTGCTGGACACGCCAACAGTGTCATAACTATGCAGTATGCCTACACATATAAACAGTCTAAATGGCATGACCTTCTGTATGTGCTCTGTTAGAGAGGTGGGGGCCCCCAGGGATCAGATTATACAAACCTTCCTGTCCTTTTCTCTCGAGTGATGAAGGTAAACGACCAAAAATCAGGGCTTCCAACGTCACAATAATATAAGCAAAGCGATATTTCTCACATTGAGTCGTTATTTCGGTGTAAGCTTCTCTAAATGCTATAATAAAAAATACGATTGGCCAAGCTCAGCCAGCAGGTTCCACCCTGCTTCCCCCACCGTGAGGGCGACCAGCCAGTGCAACCCTCGCTCCCACGGTGAGACGTATTCAGACACACCTGACGCCATATGGGGGCGGGGGCTAAATATAGAGCCACAGACGCAGGGCGGCCAGGAACAGCTGACGGCCACAAGCGTTCGCGTCATGCTCTACGTCTTTCCACGCTATATTTCTACGCAGACATCAGTTTGATGTTTTAGTTTTTAATGTTTTAAATGTTTCAGTAGTTATAATATTTATCAGTGTTGATCTGTCTTCATCACTATCCAATTTTTTTATTTGCACTATTACGCACTATTACTTCATGTCCTAAAACTCTTTTATTTTGTTAAATAGCAGTTGAATGGGTTTTATATTTTAGTATGTCTTGTTAGTTTTAAATCTCTTTTTTGTACTATACCTGGATTAGCAATAGTTATTTTAAAATGTGTTATAGAATGTCAACTTGACTTGACTTGACTTTTCCCCTTGGGGATTTGCGAGAGGACAGGCCTCAGTAGGGAAAATGTAATTCTGATTTCAAAGCTTCTGCATTTCATGATTCAATAATTGTTTTGTAACATGCATGAATGTAGTGGTACACCAGCCGTGACATGAAATTGCTGCTACTCCAGACTGTGCAATAATCAACGTAGAAGGATAATAAAATAAAATTAGCACAAGAAAACAAAGTAAAATAAGTGAACAAAATAGTACTAAAAGTAAAGAAATATATTAAAGATACAAAATGATAAGAAAATGCGAAAAAATTAATGTTCCGGTTGCAGTTTTATCTTTTTTTACTTGGTGGAATTAAATAATAATAAATTAATGATTAATAATCCTAAAGGGCTGCTTTTTTAGCTCTGTCCAGAAGGTTCCGGATGCGCCTGTCTGAGTGCAACGTATGGAACAGTTCAGGTCATCAGTGTAGAATGTCTATGATAATGCTTAATGCCCTGGACCTACATCGTTGGATGTAGATGTCCTGCAGGGTGGGTAGTTCTGTCCCGGTGATTCTCTTGGTGCACCGTGTCGCCCTCTGCAAGACTCTGCGCTCCTCGGAACCGCAGTTGCCATAACGGGCAGTGATGCTCCCAGAAAGCACAGACCCCACAGCATTTTCCAAAGTGCACCAGCGGCGTGTAACAGACACAATCATGGTCTTGATGTGGATGTAAGCAGAGTGTCTTGCTGTCACTTCCTTGGTGAGTCATGGATGATCATGACAAAGGTAGCCCAATAGGTGGTGCTGATGAGCTAACGGGAAGCCATCTTCATCTTCAGGGTATAACAAGCCAGTGAGAGAAACAATGAAATGTGTCCTCTTCATTTAACCCATAGGTGACATCATGACATAGCAGGGGGCAACTAATTCAGCGCCCGGGGAGCAGTGCCTGGGGGCTGCGCCTTGCTCAGGGTACCTCAGTGGTGCCTTGCTGGTTGGGGATTCAAATTAGCAATCTTTCAAATACAAGCACACTTCCCTAACCATCAGGCCACCACAGTCCATGAAAGTGCACATGTCCAAGAGTCATTAGCGACTGAATGGGAGTACAGAAACGCACATGGAAGCGGTGCCTTGAAAGAGCAGGGGTCAGGGACAGGGAGACGCCTGCCTCGGTGGGATGGGACAGGGTGTCCTGGACCTCAGTGAGCCGTCTGGGTGCGGGGGGTGTTGGTTCCGTCGAAATACAGCCTTGTGTATCTGAAGCGGAGTAGTAGTGTTGCTTAACTAGGTCAAGGGTTAGTGGCCATAATGACAGAAATATGAGATTAGGCTGAGTCTGATTATTGTTACTTTTAAAAAATGTTTCTTCAAAATTCCCTGGAAAAAAATGTGTATAAAAGTAATTTTGGATTTTTAATCTAATCAAAAAGCAACAGAGCAACAGCAGTTCCTTTTTTTATTTGAGCATAAATGATCTGCAGACTTATCTTTCAGAACAAATACACTTTTTCTGAACACTAAACAAATCCTGAGGATCAAAACATGACACAGGAAAACTTTCTGGGCCCAGAAACCGTTTACGTTACTACCCTCTCATTACTGTCTGATGCAATCATGCAGCAGGGTTGCTCTACTTGTGTCTGGGTGGGCGGAACTCTCAGACCACACCCACAAACAGTTCCCTGGCCAATCATCTCGCTTTTGTTCATCCCCAGTCCCTTTGGCCTTGTGACCTTTCACCCCCTCGTGTAGAAGTGGTGAAAGGGTCACATTCTTAGTTTTTTACAAGCATCTTTGTCTTTTATGCTGTAGATACAATTATTTTTCTCTTTAGCTTGAGAGTATACTGAGGTACAAACAAAATGGAATATAAGTTTCGTATTTGTTTAGCAAAGAATTTTATTCAAAATAAAATATAACAGACGGCATCCCTGGGGAAATTGGAGGCAAATCCAGGACCGGCTAAGGCACACACCTGCCAGGTTCTGCACAGTTTTACATATTGCAGGATTTATTTTCATTTTGCTGAGTACTGGTACAGAACCAATTAAATGCAGTTAGCATCTTAACAGGTGTAACAAAACAAACAACAAAATGTATACAAATGCCATAGTACAATAAAATATAAATGAATTATAAATAAACACATAAATGTAGGGCTGTATCAAAAAATTAGACTGGAAATTGCTCTGTAAATTGTCAAAAATTTGCAGAACCTGGATAACAGCCACTGGCTTTGTTTCATTTTAAAACGCAACTTAAAGCCAAAAATGTCTATACCTTTAATTTCTCAGTTTTTGTTATGGGTATATCCTTGTCCTTAGCATAGCAAGTTGTTTGCAAGACATTTCAACCAACAAATGTGATATTTTTTTGGGGGGGGGGCAATAATACAAATCACAAGAAGTCCTACATTGACGTATAGGGCATACAGTTTTCTACCAAATCAGCAGATTTCTCCACCCATACATGATCTGACATCACTTCATTGTGACCCAAAAAACGTTCCTCATCTATTTTTGTGATACTGATTGAGGGATCCTCTCATTATGCTTTGTGTCTTAGATTCGATCCTCGGTCATAATGCTGCTGTTCAACGGGAGAGAGTTCAGCTGGGTTAGGCATGTACTGATAGCAGTCGCCATCTTGGCCTTCAACAACCTCCTCGTCATTTTCGTACCAACCATCCGGGACATTTTTGGCTTCATTGGTGAGTCGGTGGGTCCTCCTTCACGCTGAAGGAGAGCAGAGATGAGAAAATGTACTGGAGAGGTCCTCTGTAGAGAGGGTGTGTCGTTCCTCAAAATCTTCTCCCTTCTCAGGTTCTTCGGCGGCAACCATGTTGATATTCATTCTGCCTGCTGCCTTCTACCTTCGACTTGTCAAATCCATCCCTTTAAATTCACCTCAGAAGATCTCAGTAAGTCTCCGCTATCTTAATTTGTAAACTTAAGGCCAGGAATATATGGGGGGAGAAATGTCACAGCTGGAATTTCTGTTTATTTATTCATATTGTTTTTCTGCAATGTGAATTCAAGAGCATACAGCTTTTAAATTTGATCAGTTATACAACTGGAAATTCTGCCCTTAAGCACTTTGCATGAGTGTGTCTTCTTCTTGGATTTGGACCTGCTAGCTTTAGCATATAGCAATACATGGATTGTCACTGACTACTCCTGCTTCTTAGTTAGCACCTTTCCTGATGAAATGAGTTGTAAAGACATGCAGGGGGTTGCCATTGTCATGCCACTCTTGTCTTTTCTGCAGGCAACCATATTTCTTGTCATGGGCATTGTCTTCATGGTCGGAAGTCTGTCGCTAATAGTCCTGGACTGGGTTCACAACCCATCGGGCTCCAACGGGCATTGAAACCTGCAGGCTCTGATGCGGCCGGGAGGGCCAGGGACTTGGTACAAGCCCCCCTCTCGATGGGTCCGATCCGACAGGGCCCCCGCTGGACTGCCGCAAGCTGGAGCCTCACGCTCACTGGCTGGTTCCATGGCTGAACATTTGTGTACTACAGGGTCGTTTCACTACACAGCCCAACAGCATTAGAGAGATGGGGCCACCACTATGCCCCCCACCCCACCCCCCCGAGAGGAACACTTTTTCGGGATAAGTGCCAAAAGCAAATCCGTCTCGCAAGAACAACCCTTGAACGTGAAAGACTGAGAAGTGTATCCGGAGACTGACCTTCTGCAGATGGTCTCGCACGAGCCTCCGGTGCACAGACGTGCCTTGCTGATGTCACGCGCGTGCCCCCAGACACCACCAGATCAAAACGAGTGACCTCTGCCTCGCCAAAACTTACTCGGAAAGGACACCAAGCTGTAAAAGCCACTCAGAGTGTGATGGTCAAACCCTCACTTCACGCGGCTGGTGACATGGATGGGCAGTCAAGGATTCGCTCATGCACTTGAAGGAAGGAAGGCAACGGATGAGCAGCACTTTCATCTTGCATTTTTTTCCTTTGCGTTTTCCACAGAACAACGGGCAAGCAACATCGGAACCGATCCTGGCATCCTTTACTCTAATCTAATCTGTATCAGCAGGTTTCCACTTTACAATGTTTCCTTTTGCAAGAACGCAAGAATCCCTTCCTCAAACTGGTATCTGAGGCCTAATTGTTATTATTTCCAAGAATTCTGAGAAGTAAACTTTAGTTTTAGCCAATGATGTTTTAGTGAGGACAAAAAAAAAACATCGTTCAGTATTTTAATGAATTTTTGTATTTCGTTTAGATTGACACACACTTATTATGATCAGTACATATATAGCTATTTTTATAGCTAATTCTGGATTTATAGTGGGCTTAGTTGATCTATTTCTATTGAATGTGGAAACCAGAAAGATAAAGTAGCAAGGCAATAGTAGTGCTAAATCATTTTGTTAGCTAATTAGGTACATTGCAGTCATTTTATGCAGCTGATTATCAACCACATAGCACACATCTACTTATTTACAATATTTTTTGATTATTTTCTTTGAAACATCCCACAATTCAGAATGTAAACTTTTGTTACAAGCTGCTAAAGGGAAGCATAGAGTCTGTTAGCATCATAGCTTTTAGTTTCAGTACATGCGTTTGTGGTTGAGCTTCTGTGCAGCAGGATTTGATTCACTGTAATACCATTTATAGCGTCACTGAGTGTCACACTATGTACATGGAGCACTGAGATATTCTGAGCATGTGGGCTACCTCATGGCGAATTCGGTCCCTGAAACTCCTCGTAAGAGCTTCGACTCCCGACATTTTGCCAGAGTTATTTTCTGGCTTATTTACGGTATGTCACTTGAGAAATTTCCAAGAAGCCAGTGGTTATTGCTGGCTGCTACGGATGTCTACAGACTACAGACTGTGGATGTTGTATTTGGAAAGGTTTCCGCAAAGGTGTCCTTGTTTCCGTGCCGCCCTGAACAGCCATTATATGTATGTGTGTGTGTGGGGGGGGGGGGGGGGGTGTATATATATACTACATTATGTGTGTGTGTGTGTGTGTGTTAATGCTAATGTTACATCTTCCATACATCAGTTTACATACCCTTAAGGGAAGAATCAGTTGTATCAATTTTCATGATATTAGAATATTCATTTCTTATCGCCCCTCTACTAATAAATAATTGAAATTGAATTGCTGTTTAAGGATAAATCACCTAATTGAAAATGGTCATTTTCAACAGATAAACATTTTAATATTGAAACGTGCCTTGTCAAATACCCACAGAAAAAAGCATATAGCTCATGCAAAGTATATATTTCCTGGGCTCTATTAGTGGCTGTTGCTTTGTTAGTCATTATAGTGCATGACAATATATGTCTTGTCAAGAAAGCGTGAAATAATACTTAAAGAACTTTAAATTCATTCGAGCTACCCGGAGTGGAAGGTGTTTACCAGTCTCTTGCGGATCATCATATGCATGCAACAGGATATTTTCAAATGAAATGATTCGGTATTGTGTTCATGTACTGGCTCGCACATGTGGTCAATTTTCAAAGTTGTAAATGTACTGTAAATATCAGACAGTGTCTGGCACATATTCAATTTTTGTGTGGGAACAAGTGTGCCTCACGATTTTTCCAGTTTTTTTTAAATTTAGATTTCAATATTACTGTAGTTGTTTTCTAAATTATTTATAACGCAATTTTTTCAGAACACTGCGTACTGAGATCAGTTATAAGCTGTTAGATATTGGGGAAAGAGAGTAATAGTTGTTAGCATAAGGAAGAATAGTTTATTTTGGTTTTTTTCCCCAGAGGTCAGGTATTTAAAGGTACGTGCCAGTCTTGACGTAAAAATTTGAATGCGACATCTGCTGATTCTTGGCCTTGGTCATAGGTATGTGTTTGCCTTGTACAGTTAGTTCTTAGTGCAGTGGAGACCAGACAGGCAAGGTTAATCCCAAGGGCCTGGAGCAGCACCAGCCGGCTGTGAGGCGTCAGAGTGTTACGGTCTGTCGCGGTGGATCTCCACTCTCTCCCACTGCAGCATTTCAAGGACTTTGGCCATTCCCTTCCGTGCCATTCGGGGGAGCACTCAGATATTCTAGGCCCGGTTCTACTGCATGTCGACCGACACAGAGGGAGGATGTCGACACATCTGCGTCACGTCTAGAGGATCTCAAACTCGGTTGTATATTTTCCAGAACAAAGATTTTTTTTTGTATCATTGAAGTGTTTTCAGTAAGGTGAACTATGAACAATAAATGTGGAAAAAAAAATTGCGTCCTGCTTCGTGTACATGTGCATAGAACAGGCGGTGGGCTGGGGGGGTCACATTTTTGTTCAGTGTGCCAGTTAACTGACAGATGGGGGGTGCGAGCAGAAATAGAGGATTCTCCCCGATAAATCATCTTAGCATGTTGCTAACTTGGTCCATTTTGGCTGACAATTCCTCGTTCACCATCAAGGGCACGACAGCTGAGACCTCCTGATTCCTTTTCTCCAAGAGCACCGCTGGGTCCTAGTGCCACCGAGGTTTGTCTACTTGCATCCCGATGATCCCTACATTGCGCAGTGACTCTTGGTGTTGTTGGCCTGGATCAAAAGGCCTGCTTCCCTGGACTGTTATTTAGCTAGTTGCCAAAACGCCCAGTATGTCCCTTAACATACCAGAAAATATAATCATCTCAATACCTTTTATTTCTTGATAGTTAAACGCATGCAATACTACTTATTTTATTTTAGTTTTTGTTCTGCAGTTTGGACGATTTCATACTGATTATTATTACGGGACTTATTTAGCTACAAGAGGGATGGCACTAAATTGGTTTGTCAGTCCAATGTTTTATATACTAAATCAAGGCATGTTTTTATTTCTTATTTATAATCAAGATCTTGTATGATAAGAGTATGACGTTTCAGCAACGGATATGTTATTCTACCAAGCCTTTGCTGTACGGTACTGGTTAGCGCTCGTGCTAACCAGCTGAAAGCGGCGGAGAGAGGAAGTCCAAGTCGCCAAGCCTCGCAGATGCTGTTACCAGTATTCACTGTATATGCACATCTTCCGGCAGTTTCCGGATAATGTCTGAGGTGACTGGGTAGCTCGTTTCTGCACGCACTGGGAGTGAAACAGTATTAGGCAGGAGCTTCTAAATATATAGTCACTGCTTCCATAAACTGGATTTTAATATGTAAGATCACAAGAGTATGATTGTATTTGTCCGAACTGAAATATTTCATGGATTGAAGCAACTGCAATTATCAGGGCATTTGTCTAAAAGGTTTTTGTTATTTTAGCAGTAAAGGAACATAAAGTACAATTTTCACTGTGGGTTGATGGATATATTCTGTACCAAGGACCAGATAAACCTCGGGGTCAGATGTGAAAATAAACAATGTAATGAAATGCACTCGTTCAAGGTTTCGTTTTGATTGAATCGATGACGCAGGCGGCAGCAGTGGATCCAGCCTTTACCTAACTACGGCTTTCAAATTCCAGCCAGGTCTTAGTCAAGACTTAAAGTTGGGAGGAGGAATAAAATTCCGATTGCTGAAAATCCCTTTTCCATTCATGTTGTTAAATTATCTAAGTGATGAAAGTTGTATAAAGCGACACTTGTATGTTGCGTGAAAACAAAGTCGTTACATGAACAGTGTGGTCTCTCTATTTACACTCTAAAAATATCTCTATAGGCATGTTATCAATGTATAAGGCTCTGAAGTACGAAGTACCTGAATTTGTTCAGGTTTTGTGGACTTTCTATATTTGCCATTGTGTTGAGTGTGAAAATGATATGCTGGCCTACACACACATAGATGTGAGGTGGTGCTTTCAAATTCAGACACTCCCCAGGTCTGTGTCATGTTTCACCTTACTATATTTTCGCCTTTCGGTAGGTTTATCGTTTATAAGAAAGCCGGGTTACAGTAAATAGGCTTAATGTCTTGCCCAACAGTGAATTCAATATGCCGTTCCTAGGATTCAAACCAGCAACCTTCTGACAGGTACACTGTCCTAACTCTGCAACCTCAATATAGTCTGCCTACTGTGATGTCATGTGCAAACCCGCAACTGACTACTCAGTCTAGACAGGAAGACCCGCCCAAAGGCATTTGATTGACAGCTTGGCCATTCGAGCAAAAGCAAAAGCAATAGGTATAAAGCAATAAAGAAAAGCATATATTTTTTATTTCATTTCTTTATGTCATTTCTTATTCTTTTATGGCAATCCTATGACTCCATGAAGGACATCCCCCAGACCTGGATAAGCAGTTAGAAAAAAACTGTGGATTGATTGATTGATTAATTAAGGCCGAACCTTTTCTTCTACAACTTTCTACACAAGTGGTCGCATTGTCTCTGTTGGCAGTTCTGTGTCAGCTTGCAGCTGCTTTCTTTTCTGGGTTTTTATTGCCCTGATTGTGGGATCCGTGGTGGTAATGCAACCCAGGTCCTCAATGAACTACTGAGGATAATTCACTGCAATAAAGTGCCTTCTAGCAGCGGCTTGCATGTGAGGTTCATTTACAGAGGAAGCATTATAAAGCAGTTCAAACAACAGAGTGTAAATCATTAAAACAAGCAAACATTTATTATGACTCTTATTGCCAGTACTACTGATAACATTCCATCTTCTATGGCCACTTATCTAGTACAGGGTGGTGTTCAGCTTGGAGCTCATCCAAGGAAATAAAATATAGAGATATAAAATATACAGGCGACATCCAGAACATCATGACAGTGCTTCGCAGGGCACAGACTCACCCAAACATACTCACTAAATGAGTCACACGCTGATGAATGGTCACATGACCCTTAAATATTTCAGATTATATCGAATTCAGTGCTATCTTATTGGCTAATGCCCCTCATGGCTGTCTCTCCCTGTGATTGGACAGTGTCTGAATAAGCGGGACTGGAAGCCAATGGATGACGTTTCTGTAGTAATGTAACACAGGGCCGGTGTTCAATAAAGACACCATGCATTATTAATCACCACTGTCCTTTGTACCTGCTTCAACACATGAGTGGTCATGTGACATCCTCCAGGTACTCAAATGTCTTCCCAAACACCAAAACCATTTGGTGAGATGAGCTGGTATCACCTGTAGGGTGTGTGTCCTGTGAGGGACCAGCACCTCCTCCACGGTGTCAGTTGCTATGTGACCCTGTGCTGAATGAGTGGTTCAAAGATGGATGGATACATAATTAATAATTAAGTAATTTAACTTAATCTTAAATTATTACTACTCTGTTTGCAATCTGATTCCTTGTTGTCTAGCTCCGCCCACACCAGAGAATGAAAAAATCGACAAGATTTCAAACAATTAGATATAGTGACATAAAAAATAATTTTGCCATTTTGAGGAAAGATATGGTTTGTTTGGTGCACACATATAAACTAGAAATTCTGGGTCCCTTGACATAATGTCTACTTGGCAGCCTGTCCAATTTTATATACAAAATTTCCATATTCCAGGGTCCCTGTAAAGTGCGGGACCCCCTGAATCTACCAGGGTATTCATGTCCTTCCGACCCCCCTGCAGCGCTGCGGGGGTTAACGTCACATCACTTTCCAGGAGGAACCTCGAGGTATCCAGAACGGGCAGAAATAGGTACAGCACTGATTAAACACAAAAGCTGAGAAGCCATGATTTTAGAAGTTACCCATCAGCTGTAGGTTATTCCTGTGGTCACGGTCCCACAAATGGTGTATCGGTCAGTCTAGGTCTTATTCATTCGTATTGTAATGAATAATAATATATCTCAAATTTGGCCAATCAATTTGCCAGCACATTGCCCCTCTCCCCCCGATCAGTGAATTTTACTAACAGCAGTCCCATCCCCCCACCCTGATCAGTAAGTTTTACTGGTGGAGATTTCAGCTCCAGAGAGTACAAATCCAGACCATGATTTTGTATCAACCAACCAGTTGAGTATAAAGAGTCAACAGTTTGGTTGAAACAAAACGTGTGGATTTGTACTCTATGGACCTAAAATCTCCACCTCTGCTTATTATTATCCTGTGATGGTGCGAAGTGTCACTAGTCTGTTTAATACAACACCCATTCTGCAGCTAATATGTGCTGCAGGAGATCGCGTGACTGTGGGCTTAATTATACACCCGTGTCAGTGATGGGCGTGACTTAATTAGGCAATTACTCTAATTAATAGGGATGTCACCATACCTTTGGCCACATAGTGGATCTTCAAAGATAGACTTAGTCCCCAAGATGGTTTACTAGGGAGGTGCTGTCAGCTCCAATAAGGTCCACATGCCTTACAGAAAGCTTTACCTTAACCTTACAAAAGTGACCAGAAAAATTCCAGCTTAACTAGGTTCCCTACAGTAGCAAACATATACATTGAATTGTTTCATTTTTAACGTTGTCAATATATTAAGAGAAATTTGGTAAATTAATCTGGAATGGGCCGTAAGTCAACCTCCACCTGTCTATTCGGTATGTTATACGTTAAGTTGCACGAGCCCACACGATCCAGTGGAATCCCCTTTGTACTCATTGCCCGTACTTCCTGATGAGCACAAAGGATTTTGTAAGAAGAGTCGAGGGTGGTGCAGCTGGAACGGAGGTCAGAGGTACAAAGAATGTTAATAAAATCAAACAATTATTGGTTTAAGAAATATCAATTCCCATAGATTCAGAGGGGCGGCTATAAACAATAATCGTGTGAAAGTACTTTTCCCCAATGATTAACTAATAAATATCAGTGAACCAAGTTATTTAATATGTATGCTGCATATACTATATATGTTATACTATATTTGTTCTAATAATTTCATATATGTTACTGGAAGGTCTCCCAGATATATATACTGTATATATGTCAGTCAGAAGTGCTCTCGCTGTGTTATGACTTGATATCGTATTTCATAGATAAACGGCAAGCATTGATTGACATTCTTGCTGAAAGCCTGTCCCATATTTTATTAATATATATAGGTCTGTGAGATTTTCATTGTTCGTTTATTTATTATTTATAATATTTACAGGAGGCCTCCGGTTCCAGGCTGAAATTTGTCTGTGTCTGACTCTTTACCTTGACAGCCGGTGTGGATTAAGATGAGGTGAAACTGTAATTGACCTTGATGTACTGCGATTCAGCCATGGCAGATGTTTTTAAACCCAAATGAAACCATCGCACTCATTTGTGGTTTATCTGGCTAACAGTCTTTTTTTAATCCAAAGCAACACACATTATTCTGAGAAAGCAGGGTCCGACAATCCCTGTAGCAACTGGGGATAAAGAGTGTAGCTCAGGGACACAATCACACTGCCAACACTGGGATTTGAACCAGCAACCCCCCACACATCAACCCCACTGATCAGGCATTCATAAGGCACCGGTGCGGCCTTGCTTGAGGGTTCAGGTCCGAGACCTATGGTGCAATGAGAAATGTTCTACTATACCTCAAAGTTTCTAACTCACTTGGGAGAGCATAGACAGGCCAAGATCCAGCCAGAAACCCTACATCATAAATACATTGGACATTTAACTGGAATGACGCTCCTCTACTTATGAACTTTCAACGTGTGAACTTTCAAACATACGAATGAAGAAGACTGTAAGTCCAAATTGTGTTTGTTGGGCTTCCGCAACATCAACAAAATTTTAAAATTCCACTTAGTACGACTTCTGGCCGCCGCACAGCAGCGTGGCTTGCGTACTCCCAGCATCCTATTTCTCTGTACTTGCATATACCCTTAAAATAATGTTGAATAACGACTTACGAACATTTCAAGTTACGAACGGCCGTTCGGAAAGTAACTCGTTCGTAAATGGAGGAGCATCTGTAATCTCCTAAATTCTCAGTTGTTTTAACAATAATGGAAAAAGTCATTAAAAAATGCCTTTTACATATAAGCCTTTCAGTACATCTGATTTCCCATTTACAGCATTCTTAAGCAAAAGCATTGAATATTAAATAATTGTCAAAATGATGCGTTGCACAGCTACTGTAAGGTCTTATGACGTAAGTCTTTTCTAAAGGCTTTCATCCCCGCAACATGGGCCTGAAACTCTTCACTATGAAAATACGCCTACAGTCTTCAAAGCCATAAGCCCTTGGGATGAGCGGGTTTCGTAACTTTAAATAACTGTAAATCCCAGAACCTCACCTACCCCAAAAATAACAGGTCGATTGCTCACAAAATGGCACACCTAACTGCACCCGTTTCTAAGAATGAATTGCTGTTAGAGTTGTAGATGCTCTTCCACACTGCGATGTGGAAGTTAGAGTACGTAGACTCTGTCCCAGTACATACCAAGCCTGCGCTAAATTCTACAGTCTTACACGAAGGCTGCTTCTGCTGTTATATAATACCCTCCTCGCCTGTGGAGTTTGTTCCATTTTCTCACCCCTCTGGAGGTTGACAGATACATATTTTGAAATCTTTTATTAGGTTTCGTGACAGACATCATTTCATGCTGAGTATCACTGCGTCCTTTCCCACTGACTTTATCTGGTGGGGAAAAAATGGAGAATAATTGTCAAATATCCCTTTGGAGGATGCAGGTGAAAATAAAATAATACCATTATCACTGCAATCTCATGCAAAATAGCTGGAGATTAACATTCAAGTTTATTTTGACCAGCTTGTGTATATATTGAAGTACTACTGCTTTAGATCTCTGTGACCAGGGTTCGAGTCTCCGCTCTGGCTCCATGTGTGTGGAGTTTGCATGTTCTCCCTGGGTCATTGTGGGGTTTCCTCCGGGTACACCGATTACCCCCCACAGTCCAAAAACATGCTGAGGTTGATTGGAGTTAACAAATTGCCCATAGGTGAGTGCGTGTGTGAATGGTGTGTGTGTGTGTGTGAGTGAGTGAGTGAATGGGGTGTGAATGGTGTGAGTGAGTGTGTGTGTGAGTGGTGTGTGAGTGAATGGTGTGTGAGTGTGCCTCATGATGGGTTGGCACCCCATCCTGGGTTCTTCCCTGCTTTGCAACCATAACTTCTGGGATTTTTCTTGGATCCCCATGACGCTGAATGGGACAAGTGGGTACAGAAAATGGATGTATTTATCTGGATAACCACCTCTAGCACAAAGGATTTGGCAGAAATGACAGAGAATGCAAAAAACGGGTGACGGTGCAATGGTTCACACCAGGACAGTGTTATATCAGCACGTATGTGTCAGCTGGGAATGCGGGAAAGAAGAGGGGAATGGGAAAGAACATGAGCACTCTTGAGAACATCATCGTTGTGAAAGAAAATTTACACTAGCGTGAGTTTCAGTTTTCCACTGGGTCCATGGGAAAAGGCCATGCCCATCAGACCGTTAAGATTCCTGATCATATAAGTTCTGCTGTGAGCAGGAATTCCGAAGAAAACAAGCAGACAAATTTGGCACAGCTAGACGGTGCCCCCCTCTGGCTGTGAGGGGCATGGTGATAGGCTCCCTGGGAGGAAGATCCTGCGGGGTGAGATCATAGGGAAGAGTTTTCCCATGGTCAGATGACAATGCATGCTAAAGACAATATCTACAATTATCCCAAGAAAGGTTATTCAGGACTTATCTAGTTCTCTGAAAACGTTTCACCCTTCAATCCAGAGGGCTTTCTCAAATCTGACTGACTGGTTAGAGTAGCAGGTTTATAAATCCTGTGGAGCCCTCAAGTCGTTAATACTTGATGGTCACTTGATGGTTGTAGTTTCCCCTGATTTTCATGTATGTGACTGTGACCACCTGGGCCAGGGTGTGAACGACTGTGAAACCGTCTGAGTTGGGTTGAAAGAACAGCATTGTAAGTGGGTGATAAATTATGCCTAGGACACCTCCTCTGTTTAACGAGGGTCGTTCAATCTTGCAGTACACTGCTTCTCTCACACCTCATTTGAACCAGTCAGCCTCCCAGTCGAGAATCTTAACGTCCTGGTCTTCAAAGGAGTGGCCTTTGTCTTTCAGATCCGCAGGATTTATAAACCTGCAACTCTAACCAGTCAATCAGAATTGAGAAAGCCCTCTGGATTGAAGGGTGAAACATTTTCAAAGAACTAAATAGGTCCAGTTGCCCTGAATAACCTTTCTTGGGATAACCATGACCTGGATGACTGAGAATCTTCACAAATATCTGCAATTCTTATAAATAATGTACTTTGCTTTCCAAAAGGACTGAGCTGGTCATCGATCTCAACGCTTCGATATCCCACGGTTGTGTGATGTCGGACGTCCTTGTTGACCCGGAACCTGAACCTGTTTACTCGATGGTGATGGGCTAGCTGTGGACCTCAAATGAAGACGCATGGAGTGAGGGTTTGTCTATAATCGCCAAAGCTGTGCATCACCCAAATCCAGTGCAGTGAGCACATCCTCAGCACATTCAGCTGAAAGCTGCAGTTGAAATAGAGTTGACATTGACATTGGTGGACTAAAGTAACTCCCAATCCTGAACCACAAAGTTGCCATCATTCCATTGCCTCATATTTTCTATAGGAAGTGAACATCTCTTGTTGCTCAAGACGTGTCGATCGAATGTGACCTCTGAGCAGAAGAACATTTAAACCTTTAACTGCTCCTGCCCTCAAATGGTCTAAATGACTAACATAAGTGGCAGCCAGCCGTCTGTCTCTCAAGGCTGATACACGTTATGATGTACCACCACATCATCTATACACACTTACACCATAATGACACTCATAAGAACTACATGAACTTCTTGAAGTTCTTGCAGTCTTCTTGAAGGTCTTTAACCAGTCTAGCAGTTCTTTAAAATTTCACAATGAAAATAAACAATAACAATGGAGCTAGCAATAAATTTGGGGGTTTCATTATATTTTTTGTTCATATTCATGCTGGTAAGAACCTACAAAGAAAAGAGCATTTTATTAAGAGTGAATCTTGTGTTTTGTACAGCATTGACATACCCAAAACCCAGGATGCATACCTCTCGAATAATCACAGGTACTCTAGTCATTTGAATATAGAACTATTCTTTAGGTTCTTAAAATGATTGTAAAATCGGTAAGTGAAGAGACACCCAGTTGATGAGACTCCAAAATGAGTGAGCTGAGCATAGAAACTCTACTGTTTGGCCTCCAAGAGCAAGCATAGCCCTGTGATGCCTTAAGGGCAGGGGTAATGGGTGTGTACCTCTGCCCACACCTTAGATAGGAATTCCACTAACATTTCATTGTTTTCTGTGCTATTTTATATGCTTATCATAAAGTAATTTATCATAATAGTAATATACACCCCCATATGTTGCTTTTGTAACTGGTAACTATTTCACTTTTATATTTAATTAAACAAACATCTGGGAATTTAGCATTTTCTGGGTTGGCAGTTTAGAATAGAATGGAATAGAATAGAATGTCTTTATTCTTATTAACCCCCTGAATTATTTTGCCATTTAAGATTTATGGGAAAGGTAGGATTAAAAAGAAGATACAGTATGGAGATCTCATTTTTAATGTACTGAAAATATTTCAGCATAGGAATGTTGTTTTAAAATACTGAACAAGATTTTTGGTTTTGCATTAAACAGGTTTTCACATGCTAGGGATTGGCCTTCTGTGTTGTCAGGTAGGTTTTTTTTGGAAAACAATGGAAAAAATGTGGTAATTTTCTGTAGATGGTCTGCAGAATACAATTAACTTTGGGTGTGTTTGTTTGTTGGGGGGGATAATGTTTTGTATTCAGCATGTATGAGAGCTCAGCAACCAACTGGCTCCAGAGAATTCTCCACTTGCAACATTAAGCCATACTGATAGGAAAAGCAGCACATTATACAGTCAGGACATTTACGTCATTCACAACATTCGCACACGTCGCAAAACATTGCCAAAGTGTTCGTCTGACTTCCTGCATGTGCTCAGAGGTTTATCTACACACAGAGGTTTATTATATAAAGAAATCAAACAATCAAACATTTTTTTTTTAGGAAATACTTCGAGTGGCTTGTTTGTGGTGGCCCCCCCGGGGTCAGCAGGGAAATTACTTTTTGCTCTCGGTATGCAGGACACGTCGTTCGCATGATGAGTGCTTTCCCCTCTGTCCAATGTGCCAATCGCACACAGGAAATGACAATGGCGCCATTATTTCTAAGAATTTCCTGGTTACGGGGGACGCGGCACGGTCTATGATATCGGAGCTTCAGCTGCAGGGAACAATGCGCAGCTGCAGCCGACTGCCACAGCTCAGGACGGCCAGCACAAAGACCACGTTCTGGTGTCATATTCACACTGAATCTCTTTTATGTTGCTTTTTTTGTATTTCGAACAATGTGTCCCCAGTTATTTCTGAGGGTACACTTCAGCCATGAGGGTAGTTCAATTACGCTTAGACCAGCAAGCCTGTTTGCATGAAATTTATTGTTGATTTGCACCTTTTTACCTTGGAGACTTTCACCCCCTGACATCACCTGGTACATTAATGGATGAATGACAGGTATCTGGTGCATTGAATAACTGTCATTCATTTGTTATTGTTATGCTGTTAATAGCATATTGTGCAGATTACTATTCAGATCTTACAGACACTCATTGATAAACATTGATATTGAAAGACACTCCAAGCAAGAAACGTATTTAAAGAAATGCCGCAATAAACATGTGATCACGCTACGCAGTCGACCCTTCCACATTGCAGGAGTTAGGGATGTAGGTCCCCTGAGATCTGGAAAAACCACGTAAATTTTTTTGGTCCTTTTGGTTCAGCAGGATGCAAGTGAAGCAAAACAATGCAAGAAAATATGAGAAACGCGAGATACAAAGATATCACAAAAATTGAGATATCACATAAGAGGCTGCCGTAAACACGCTTCACGTCCTCCAAACCAGCACCGTACATATATTTAATGCATTTATTTGTTACTAAATGTTTTGTGTCATCTGCAGCTTTCAGAAAACTCCCATAAGCTCCCCCAAAATTCTCATTTAGTTTCTCCTACTGGACCATCTGTGTGATATATGGAAACCGCAGTGGGGAAAGTTGTGATGCTGAAGGATCGACTGTATACATTTTAACTGGAATTTCAGTATGAGGAATTAACAGGTAGTTATGTGAATGCCTGTGATCTTCAAATATGTGTTTTACCTCCTTTGAACAAAATATATTTTCTTTCAGAATTAATACCTGAAAGCATTTCCTACATTCATCTTAACTCTTTCAGCTAGACCACACAATGTCTCCAACATTTTCCATGGTCACTGGTCCAGGCCAGGGATGAGAGGGTTTGGAGAGAGGCCCCCGCAACAGGATACACTTTGCACAAGATGCCAGTACATCAAGGGACACGTACATTCACACACAACCACCCAGCATAACTAAAATTAGTAAGTGTGATCAATGTATTGAAAAATCCAAATGCAAATCTACTTCTGACAAAAGTCTACAAAACACATAAACGATACTGTTATATGAGCCTCAGAAGATTATTAGAACACTTAAAATAGCATTGTTACAAGAATCCTACACACTTTTCTGTCTGAACTCAACAATCAAACTAAACTGAAAGTCATTCAGTGGCTACATTTTTTCCAGACGGAAGTTTTCCTGTGTCACTTGTTTATACATCGATAGCAAATGCATGAGTCATGTCAAATATGCATATTTGCTTTTGTTACAGCTACTTACCTCTCATGCTACCAAGCCAGCCAGCCACTCATTTGTCTCACGTGTACTTATTCAGCACATTTTTGTCTATCTGTGGCATGGTTAGTCGATTGTTTCCCACTGGAGTTCTGTGTTTGAGGGCAGAATGAGCAAAGATGTCGACAGAAGCCTATGATTATATTTCAGGTTTCGGCTGATGATATTTCTGATGGACTCAGATGCAGTAAACAAGATAACAATTAGTGCACCTGCTTGGTGGGCAAAAACACGTAATGGTGCATTGTGGGATACATTTGACTTCTCAGGGGTGAGGACACCTCACCTCATGCAACAGGCAGCAGGAAACCAAGATTCAAGAACGCAGTAAAAGGCATCTTGTCTCATACAAATCCAAATCCATGGAAACCTTCAGCAATGTTCAGATGCTCCATCACTGCCAGATATCTGCTGTTGGGAGCTATTTGAATCAGTACTGATTTGCCTTTTAGTGTTTGCATGTTTTCTGGAATTCAATGTCTGTTTGTCTGTCCGTGTGCATCTGTATGGGTTCTTTCTATACAGTGGAAACTATATAGTGATCACATCTGTCTGGGTGAAATTGAAATTGAAACTATAAGCAGATGACCATTATAACCAATTTTTTTCTCCTTCTTTATGTCTAATTGACATTTGTATATTACATGAACATAAGGTAATAAAAGGGATAGGGTTGCTATTTACTTTATTTTATTGACGATTTCAAAATATAGTACAGCTGTTTCAAACGCTTTTCAAATTATGGTGCTGTACAAATTAAATTACTGAACTGTGTATAATTCACATACGCTGTAATACAATACAGTACTGTACATAAATAGGCCAATTCAATTTTATTTTATTTATACAGCGCATTTTCACAATGTTACATTGTTTCAAAGTGCTTATTGTTGTTTGGCTGATTTTTGGCAGTTAAAGAAAATTACTTTCTTTTTCCTGTCATATTCTCTGTGCTCGCCGCATTAGCCTCAGTTAACTAGACTGAAGCGGGCGGGTTACCACAAGGCAAAGTAGGGCAATCAAAGTGAAGTGTAAGAAAAGAAGAAAAAAAGAATGACAGTGTTTAACCCCAACCCAGCCCTAACCTTAACCATCAGTAACCAAACAAAATACAAGACTTTTGGCATTTTTAGTTTTTTGATTGCAGTCACAGATTTATATAAAATTGAGTTTTTCCCTTGGGGGGACTGAAAAATGGTCCCCATTATGTCAAAATAACAGGATTTTTATCACATTGTGGGGTCATTTGGGCCCCCTAACGTAGTACAGTGGAAGCCATTTATAGTGATCACGGTTATAGATCAACCACTTATACAGATCAAAAAGCTTGGAAAGAAGCATTCCAAATTCCAAATATTGTTTAATTTGCTAAAGTAATCAAGTACATACTCCACTTACAGTGTTCATTAAGGTTGTCATTGCTCACCATGATCCCCCATGATGCATTTGATTGATGGATGGATACCTGGAAATGACTGACGAAATATTAATATTATATTACGCTGAAATATACAAGTTCACGTTTTACTTCTATAAACCATGCCTAGAGAACATTTCATTTTAAAAGATTGCCTAGAAATCAATTATGCGGTGATGTTAGACTTGTGCAGTTGAGTGGCATTCGGTTTAATCAACAGAAAATATAGATGATTCACACAAATGTCTTATCCAATGTTGGTGAAAGGTTCTGTACCTCAATAAACTAGCCAGTAGGTGTCCTGACATAAAACCAGGCAGCCGTCGTGATGCATTACCCGGCTATGTGGATACGGCGCATGGCGAGGCTACCCCCCGCGTCCGATCTCCTTGAGAGCAGGATGGTGGGAATAGGAAAAACACTTAGAAACGAATCCGTGACGATGCGGCATTGCAGCGACAGCGACAATCGCATGAATATGACAGCGCGGCCACGCAAATGTCTATTCCCCCACACCAGTTGCCTTTTTTTAAACGCCTGATGCCTTTTGTGACACATTTCCCACAAGCATCGTTTCACACGTGGTTTCATCAAAGCTCACTTCCAAATGCACCGTCCGGTGACAACATGTAAATGTCCCCGAGGTACGTTTCAACTGCTGACCGCTGCAGACAGGGAAGGAAGGGGCGTCCATTGTTCTGTATTTGTACACAGACATCCCTTAGCTGTGCCTTGCATGGCCCCGCCCTATTGGTTCGAGAAGCTGATGCAACGCAGCTAGGCTGATATAACCATCGAACCGGATACTCATCGACACAGCGACTTCGGAGTGCGTTTGCGAGAGGTCTGGGTCCATTCATCCGAGGGAACACCGTTTCCCCCTAATATTTATATTATAACTTAAACGTATATCTCTAGTTAAATAGGTATTTTTGTATTTAATTGTATATAATAACTTAAGTGATTGTATTTAAACTGTTTAAATACACCATTTTACACTTCGTGAATTTAATTAAATTTTTTGGTTCACGAAAAGGGTATTTTTAAGGGCATTTTTTCATTCGGAGGATTTTTAAATCTGTCTACTGTCGTCAGTAAGGTAAGATAACTGGTTTTTGGCACTTTATTGACAGAGACATGGCTTCTGCCGGTTCCTCTCCGGTTCCTCGCCTATTAGGGCATTATTTCCGCTTTTTATCACCTTTATGTGTCGCGCTTAAAAATGACTTATTTGCAGTTTAACACTAGAGTTTGGGAATTAGTATTGAAATATTTTATGTTGCCATACATAATTTAACTACTAAATGGTCCAGAATCTTTAATTATCTTTGGATACAGCTGGGGGAAAAAATCACATAATTTCTTGGTTTTTTAAAACCATCTTTTGCATTATCTGGTGCCCTTCAAAGTAGGTATGAGCGGAATTGTAGGTCAGACAGGAACTGAAATAAATAAATAAGGTCTGCGATGCTGCAGTCTTGTGACTGTCCAGCTGAATGATTTACATTCTGACGGAGGAGGAGGGCGGGATGCCTCCTATTCGATAGAGACCGGCCTTTGTGCTTTTTCTTGTAAACACAGTATCTATCTATCTATCTATCTATCTATCTATCTATCTATCTATCTATCTATCTATCTATCTATCTATCTTTTTAAAGGAAGGAGTGCGGTGCCGAATAGTTAAGGCGCTTCGCCGAGGGATGCTGCGCATTAATGGAAAAGCACGTGTCCGCGCGTCCATCCCGCTCAGCTTTGCTTGCTATGAATAAAAACAAGCGATCAATATGCCCTGGATCTCTTCTTTATATCACCACGTTGTACGTTTTTTAATGCCAGATTTATTTGGTATATACCAGTGGAAACGTTTTTAGGAATCGTGTTTATATTTCCTCCTTACACGACTGACTGACGTAACTAGCCTTTTATTTATAATGTCAACACTCGTGGCTTCTTTAGGCTGTGACGATAACGGCACTGGTTGGAAATGGGCAGCATACAGGGATCCGGCTAAACATGGATTGTGTCAGGAGCCTGACTCTGGCTGGTATTTTTCCACTCCTTGGATGAGTCAGCCCCCCCCTTTTCCTAGTCTGAGCGCGGGTCACGTGGTCTCCGGGCACACCGCTTTGACTGTTCGGTTACCCCCGGGGTTTGACGTATTGTAAGCGCATGCATGTGAGAGGCGGAGGTGGATCGACGTGAAATGTGAACCTGAACTCCTGCGCTTCGCCCGTAGAATGAACCAAACGGCACCTAAGACGGAAACGACCCATCTGAACCCATCGGCAGTGCGCAGTAACCCCGACACGTCCAGCAGCCCTCAGCACAATTTTGCCCTGGAAAAACAGTTAATGCGCAGGTGAGGCTGCATAGAGCTGAGTTTTAGATCCTCAAAGTCGGCCAGAATTCTGTTCGTTTATGATCATGAAGTATGTCCTCCTACAGGAGGGCTTCCTTTACAGAGCATATCTGATTTCATTTCTGCCCTCTCTGTGTTTTAGTCCTGATGAAGGTGATGCAGAGAATCAGAACTTCCTCCATGATCATCAGCTGGGGAAAAAGAAATATGAAACGGAATATGTAGGTTTCACTCATCATTTATTTACTCTCCAAATGTGACTAATCATTATTATTGTTGTTTTTATTATTATTATTATTATTATTATTATTATTATTATTTATAAATTCTTCTTTTTTTCAGCATCCTGGTACGACCTCCTTCGGGATGTCCGTCTTCAACTTGGGTAACGCCATCATGGGCAGTGGCATCCTGGCCCTGTCCTACGCCATGGCCAACACGGGCATCGCCCTGTTCGTGTGAGTGTCCTTAGCTGTCTGGTGCCTCACCTTGGGTCTGATTTGTCAGCACAGGAATCGGCACGCCGGAAATCCCCGGCGGGAGCCGCCTGTCTGTATTCAGACTTACTTTCAGCACGTTTAGGTGAATTTGGGGGACTGTTCTACCCATCGGCGATGTTTAGAAACAGAAAAACGTAATCGCCGGCGTGCTCGGCCTCATATCGGCCCTGCTTTGGCTCCGGGCCCCGACCCAGAGCCCAGATCCTCCACGCCCCAGCTAGCAGCTGACAGTGTTTACACCCTGATATCCCGATGAAGCTCTCACTACTGTGATAGTTCTGCTCAGGGGAACTTTAGTGGGCAATTATCCACTAAATTGCAAAAAAAAAAACCTTTACAGTATGTATTTACATTAGGTATCTTTAGATATTTTTAGATATTAGATGCTTTATTGAGGAAATTCGTTGGCAGTAATTATTGCATTATTTCTCATATGTTATATATGATGGCATGATGGCGTAGTGTGTATATTTATATATATATATATATATATATATGTGTGTGTGTATGTATGCGTGTGTAGGTATATATTTATATGCTAAAGTGTGTGTCCATCTATTATGTGTGTGTATATGTATATTATAGTGTATATGTTTATACTATAGTCCATGTATTAGTGTATGTATATATATACACATAGTATATATAGTGTTATTATAATATTTATGATATTGATTACTGCTAATGGTATTTAGTTAGTACTTGAATAACTTACAGCCAAACTGTGCATTGATGGCTGCGATAAACATTTCCTGCAGCTGTGCACCCATAATGTGACCAGCCAAGAAATAACCTGCATTATTAATGCTGGGTGTTATTCACGTGCACGTGTTAAAGCGCCGATGCGTGACCTTTACGGGGGTCGTGCTCTGTTGCCTGCTCTTATTTTCCCCTGTACAGCAGCTGTGGGGCCCAGTGCTCGGGGGGCATCTTTCCAGGGAATAACTCTGCTCCTCTTTTGTTTTTAATCTTTCAGGATACTCCTCGTCTCAGTTTTAATATTCTCCCTTTACTCTGTGCACCTGCTGCTGAAAACGGCCAATGAAGGAGGTGAGGATGGTTTGGTTAATTAAAGACTTGTTTAATTATTGCCTCTGCCTGTTGTTACTAAGTGTAAACTTGCTGTGGTCTCTCCAGGTGCCTTAGTTTACGAACAGTTGGGCTACAAAGCTTTCGGCCTGCCTGGAAAACTGGCTGCTTCGATATCGATCACCGTGCAAAACATTGGAGGTAAGGAGCCCCTAGTCACTCCCCAGAAACAAGAGGCAGGAAGTCCTCTTTTTTAAAAAAAAAATAGTGGTTAAAAAGGAAGTTGCACATACTATACTTCTGAGAACTATGCGCAGATACAAGCTTTGCTGTTTTTCCACGAAAATTGAGGGTAATTATGTAAACACTGGACGAGAGTAACGTTTGTGTGACGCTCCACAGCCATGTCCAGCTACCTCTACATTGTGAAGTATGAACTGCCAGAAGTCATCCAGGCTTTCTTGGGGATGCACGAAAACTCGGGGTATGTTCCAGATTATTTAATTTGCTTATTGTTTTTTGACTCTCAAAACCCTTGGAGGGCTGTGAGTCACTTGCGGTTCCAGGCTAAGTGTGTCTACATCTGTTTTGTAGAGAATGGTACCTCAACGGTGACTACCTGATGCTAATCGTCTCCTTTGTGCTCATCTTGCCCCTGTCACTTCTAAGAAATCTCGGTAAGCAAAAACAGAGGCAGCTAAGAAGTTTGCGAAGGAGTGTGTACTTGGCCGAGGACGTAGAGTGTGAATAATTACAGGGTGTGTCTGGGGGGGAAAAAAACAGGATGTATGATGACATTTCCATCTGTGTACTTAATATGATATTTACCACTGGAATTCCAGGTTACCTTGGATATACCAGTGGTTTCTCCTTACTCTGCATGGTCTTCTTCCTGATTGTGGTGAGTTTGGTTGTTAATGACCCATCTGCTTTCACTGTCAAGGCTTTTTTCGCAATTGACAAAGAAAAATACCCTACAGTGATACATAACTAGGCTAATTTCCAATGGGGCATTCTTTCACAGGTTATCTACAAGAAGTTCCAGATTACTTGCAGCATGCTGAACAAGGACTCAGAGAACGTCACCCTGGGCATCGCTGATTCTCACTCGGAGCAGAACCTCACAGCCTACGAAGATGATGCTTGCACGCCAAAATACTTTGTCCACAACTCTCAGGTGCGTTATGGAGAAGGTTTCAGTCATGCGCCAGGGGAATGGACATGCGGGGTCACCATTGCTGCCGGACCGATCTAAAAGTTTTATGGATTGTCTGTATTTTTATTTTTAGACGGCATATGCTATTCCTATCCTGACCTTTGCCTTCGTGTGCCACCCTGCGGTGCTGCCCATGTACGAGGAATTGAAAGAGTAAGTATGTCCTCTTCATAGCGCAAGGCTCAAGAAGAGTCATCAGAAACTGCTAGGCTATGCGTTAGCGGTAAAGAATTTAAAAATTTAAAGAATGTTGATCGGTGGTCAGTTCCAGTGTCTTCATGTACGACACGTTACTCCTCTCCCTAGTCGCTCCCGTAAGAAGATGCAGAACGTGGCCAACGTCTCCTTCCTGTCCATGTTCATCATGTACCTCTTGGCTGCCCTGTTTGGCTATCTCTCCTTCTACGGTGAGTCTATTACTCCTACCATTGAATATCTGCACTATTTATATAGGTGCCTGGGCAATTTGATGTAAGCAGTTAAACTGGACTGTCCAGTATATCTTCTGTAAGTCACTTGGATGCATGTTTACCATTGAGCAGAAGATTCCATCTAGATTTTTGTTATTTGTTGTTGTTTTGATAAGACAGCTACACAGGTAGTAGCCAGTAGGTGAAGTTGGGTTGATGTTGGGTTTAGTGCGGAGGGCCCCCATGGGCTTGTGTTGGATAAATGATTGGTGGATGGATGGATGGATGGATGTTCTGAAGGCTGGACTTAGCCTGACCCGAGGCTGATTCTTTCTACAGGCAATGTAGAACCAGAGCTGCTTCACACCTACCGCAGAATCTTCAAATTCGACGTGGTCCTCCTCATCGTGCGCCTGGCCGTCCTGACCGCAGTCACCTTGACCGTTCCTGTTGTGCTCTTCCCAGTGCGTACCTCTGCTGCCTCCGTTGGCCTAGTTAGCGGTTACCATTCTCGGGCTGGATAATTGGCCCGTAGCCATCGAAGCGGCTGTCCTTACCTGTTTTCTGTCCCACCCAACAGATCCGCACCTCTGTCAACCAACTGCTCTGCGCCTCCAAGGATTTCAGCTGGATCCGGCATGGCATCATCACCTTCATCCTCCTGGGCGGCACCAATGTGCTCGTCATCTTCGTGCCCAGCATCCGGGACATCTTCGGCGTCATTGGTGAGCAACCTTCTGCTGCTCCTCCGTGGTGCTGCCCGACGGGGCCGCCCTTCTTGTCTCTGACTCTCCCCATGTCTTCCCTCATCTCTAGGAGCGTCTGCTGCTGGCATGCTGATCTTCATCCTTCCATCTGCATTCTACATCAAGCTGGTGAAGAAGGAGCCAATGAACTCTATCCAGAAGATCGGGGTAAGTGATCGTGTGTGTTTTTTTTTTTTTTTTTTTTAATGAAATTGAGGCATTTCTATGTGGCAGTGTTCTGATGGCAAGAACTGGGCGCAGCTGGACTGAATTGTCACTTCTTCCCCTCCCTCTACCCTCAGGCTGTCCTCTTCTTGATCCTGGGGTTTGTTGTCATGATCAGCTGCATGTCCCTGATTATGCTGGACTGGTTTCACAACACCAACAAAGAAGTCGGTCACTAAGTGGCCACATCTCCCCTCCCCCGCCCTTAGCAGCCTCGGATAGGGGGTGGGGTGCTAGCAGCTACCCCACAGCTGCCCCCCGCAGTCTCCAAAACCACCGGGCTGGCGGTCACATTCCGGAGACCACAGGTGGGACTGGAAGGATTGCAGTTGGAAACTTACTGAAGCACAACCCTGGGCAGCGTCCTGTACCATTCTGAAAGAATGTGTTTGACAATGTACAGTATTCATTTAGACCACATGGATGGTATTCTGGTAACTTTTGTTCTTTTTTTCATTGTTGTTGTTGTGGTACAGTGCAAGCTTTTTATTGTGCCTCTTGACTGAATATGGAAGTTGCTATTTAAAAAACAAAACAAAACAGAAGGTCAGTTGTATCTCAACAGAAAAATCCCCCTCCCTCCCCCTGAAACTGGAAGTATCCAGAAGTCATGGCATGGGACCCGTACATAGCGTATATTTAACTGGGCTTCAAAACTGCTGGGGATGCTGTTTCTGTATAGACACTAAGTCGAAACTGTAAACATTTGCCAAAAAATACTGTAGAACTCATTTGGATTTAAAGCACTTAATGTCCAGACTGCTCCAAATTCCTTTTTTCTTTTGTTCATGGGTAGATGTTAATGCCAGTGTTTTTCCCATATGTGCCGCAAGAACATCTAGCTGTCAGGTCAGCGTTACATGAAGTGATATTTAGTGTATTATTACCACATTATATAGTATTGTTACCCTGTGCTTGAGACACACACCATTATACTCACGGTGGAGATGTGTCAACACGCTGACAGCTTAGCGTGAAAGGCATCACATCGCCTCATGTAGATGTACTACATCTGCAGATGTAGGGTACGGTCTGGTAGGAAACACTGCATGGGGGAGCGAGAGGGATGGGGTCCATCCTGACCCGTGACTTGTATTACTTGAAACTAGCCGTGTACTGAACCAGTACTGTACTTAAAGACTGCATTCTGGGAGTCCGTTAAGACTGGGTTACCTTGCTCTGTGAAGAGTAAGGGGTCAGTTATTCACCCAGATAGCATTTTACTTGAGACGCAGTGCTCGGAAGCATATATCCCAGGTTGAAATCCTGGAGTGTGTGACTTAAAAGGCAGCCCTGTCTCATAGTACTACTGTGTTTTTGAATGTTATTATTTTTTTTTGTATACGCACAGCATACATCAGTGCTTCCAAAACGTCGGTCACCCGTCATCAAACTTAGTCACCACTTATTTTAGCAACACCATAAAGGTGTATTTACAATGTATTTACTATATATAATATGTATATAATGTGTATATATATTAGTGAAATGTATATATGCTGGATTTTGTTTTGCTTATGTGAATTTACTAAAGGAGGTAAACGGTTGGAATTTCCTAAGCCCCCCCGCCCCCATAGGCACAAACAGTGGTACAGTACAACTTAGCATAATGGCTTTGTAGTAGAAGTAGCCGGCCGTCACACCAGCGCCTGCCATTATTAGACACTGCTGAGAAGAAGCCTCCCTCGCCACTGTAAAGCTAGGAGTTGTTTGTGTGTTGGATCTGCATACGTGTTCACTGTTAGACGTGGGCCCTGCGATGTCTGCTGGGATTTAGACTGTTCTATGTGAGCTATGTAGTTTCTTTCCCCTGGCACAGAGAAATAAACTCGGTGCTAAACTGCTGATCCTGTTTCAATGAAACATACTCTATCTTGTTTAATTATTAATAAAGCAATTGAATTCTCCCTACCGCGTGTCACGTGTGTTGTTTTCTTTAACCTGTCGCGGCCATGAAACCCATTCGTCATTTCAGAATAGCTACAATGGAGACGATGTTTCCGTGGAAACGGGGAGATTGTTGTAAATAATGGGTGCTGTGCTGCTGCTCCCCCCCTCAGCGAAATCTTTGACTACTTATCTGTCAGATTCAGTTCATTTCGAATGCAAAGGGTGCTCTTTTGGAAAATTCACAACGATTTACATGTTTATCCATATAGGTGATACTCTTGTCCCCTTTGGACTCGCCACAACACTGAATCCTGCGTAGTTGGGTAAGATACAATCTAGATTAGATGTCTGCAGAAAAAGTGCGTTCGCATTTAAATACAGGCTACGGCTCCGAATGATGTTTCATTTATCGATGAAATATTAGGAACATCTCCTGGAGCAGCCGTATCCCTACATACTCATACCCCTGATTACTCACCTGGAGCGATTATGCCTGTTTAAATCCCATATAGTTTACAACCCAAAATCATAATAATCAAAATGCATTTTTAACTTGATTCTCCAACCATTGACTTGTCCTCATGGTATCTTTGATTTGAAAAGCCCAATCTGTCCGGCTTTTTGTTCCTGTAATGTAGTGTATAGCTCTGATGCTAATTTGCATTGTTACTGGTCATTCACGGAATCTCAGCCTAGCCGCGCTAGTTAGCTCCCGGATAGCTGTATTCTAGTGATGTACTATCTGCTGTCCCTCCGTAGAAAAGCGACTGCTAAATAAATACATAGCCTACTCAGTCTAATCACACAAACAGAAGTGCTAGCGATCCGTCCAGATGTAACGGAGATAAGAAAAGTTCCATTGTTTTCTTATAAGGTTTTCTTTATTTAATTACTGCGATTAGCTGGATCCAACTTAAGAAACGGCATGATTCATAAACAATTCATGATGTCAAACCGGAACGGTATTGCAAAATGCAAATATAACTTAACAATGTAAGTTATTCATTAATGAGCCATGAGGCGCTCCTCGTTTATTTACAAGAGTACGGGAGCATGACTTTAGTATTTAGGACTTATTGTAAAAAAAAAACAATATCTGGTATTAAAAACAACTGCAACGACCTGTTATGTCATGACAGCTTTCGGAATCGAGGATATCCAAATAATGTAACCTATCTTGCCTTATATGAACTGAGTCCCTCACTCTCTTATCGCTCCACAGCGACATCTAATGTTGCTGTGTCACCCGCAGACTTGCGGGTGAAATCATGGTAAATTGCGCCCCCTTGTGTTAATCGGTGAACTTAGCATCGCTGCGGGGCAGAAACGAAGTGGACGGCTGGTGGCGCGCGCTTCACAGTCCCTGCACACCTCCTCTAGGGAACAACAGCGCGGCAGTCTGGAAGGTCTACTGAAGGATCCCAGTGAACCGAAAGTTTATGCTGGAATTTTTGCTTGATCAGCGGTGCCTCTTCAGATTAGCAAAGTGTAACCCCCCTTTTTCCTACACTTTAAGGTACTTATCCGTCACCAGAGGCCGTTCGAGGAAATTTTAACTGGAGTGGCCCAAGAATGGAGAAGGTATGTCTAGAGGTGGTCACAATTAATGTGTTATAATGTGAGCGGACAGCATGCAGAATTTTTATATGCATTAATATTCTACTAATAACTGGCTAAAACATACATTAATAGGCTAAATGCACACACATACTTGTTGGTCGTCGGTATCATTATTGCGGTAATACTCAAGTGGAATATCATTAACAATGACAAATAAATATAGGACCTCTTTCTGGGTTAATTTAAAAAAATTAAGGCTAGGTAGTCAAATGCTCTAAGCCAACCACCAAACAAAACTTAATTCTGCATAAATTCTGCATAAATAATACAGGAATGTATAACAACACAGTCATGTGCAGCTTCTTTGGATGACTCTGTTGTGAAAGGCGCTATATAAAAATATATTGAATTGAAAAACTGGATTGTGCAAACCCAGGACATGCACATGGATATTCGCCCGTAAAAGAATATGGAAACGCTGAACTTTGCTGAACCAATATCTTGTTAGAGCAGAGATCGCCTCTTTTCTTAGATACTAACAAGATTTAACACATACAGCAAAAGAGCTAGAAACTCCACAATGATCAGTGTGCACCTCTGTCTGCTGACATCAAAAGTCCATGATTAAAAACTGCCTGGCTTGCTTGTTGAAAGATATTACAGCCAGAAACATGCTCCGGAGCAGGTTAGCCGTGTAACGTGAGTTCCTGAGGTGACGTGTTCACGCGTAAAAGAAAACCTGCATTGCGATATTGAAAAGCCAGAGTTACGACTATTAATGCACAAAGTTATCTGGGCAAGCAAGGAATGTTGGCCAAACACCCGCTGCATAGCAAGGTGAAAACCAATAACATGGCAGAAATTTTGGGATGGCATCTTGGGTGGCCAGTCAGATTGTAGGAGTGGCATTGAGTGTTTCTCAATATGCATACTTGACTGTCCTGGTACTCTGTACCCATGTTATGTCATCTTCCATTGCCAGAGACCAGTTCCAATACACTAGAACAGAGATACATAGTGTGATGGTTACCGAACGGACACTGTTTAATGGAAGGGGATTTGGCCAAGGAAAATCAGAGTCAGCATGAGAATAAACTAAATTTAATTTCAAGAAACCATTACAAAATACTCCATCCACTAGCCTGCAACGGACAAATCACAACAGTTGCAGAGCCTCTGGGTTCCCACGCAACATAACAAAAGAGAAAAAAAAACCTTCCACCCATAAGACTAGACAAGCAAACATATAGCAGGTGGCCAGTACCATTTACAAACCATAGTGAACACATAAATCAATTAACCCTATAGACAATAATAAAAGATTAAGATAAAAGCACACTCTCTTACATATGCAGATAGGCAAATTTCCTAAATAAGTACAAAACCAATCCATTCCTTACAGCACATGAAAAGACACAATACAGAGGTAGTTTGGTCAAGGCCACCCCTGTCATCCCCCTGGCCATAATGAACATAGACTAGGCCAATTAGGCCCAGAACCAAATAATAAGGCTTTGCTTCCTAAGGGAACCCTTTTGCTGCCAGACCGAAACCAAAACACCCACCGCACCAAATGGTAATCCCTCTTGAACGCTTTCCCTGTGCGGTCACTCTGTGACCGTCACACATAGGACGGTAAAAATCTCCTGATGTCATTCTTGCCTTGCCCCAAATATCAAGGATACATTGGTTGCATTTTCACCAAATAAGACTAATCCCATGTTTCATTGTGCCCCAAGTTCCTTCTTGGAAGGAAAGTAAGCAAGACCAGTTTTGCAAATGCTACAAGTATGATCTTTACATTCTTGGTATTGAGAAACACCCATTGTCTACCCCGGCCACCCCCTTAAAAACAACGCATGAACGTCAGACTCAAATATATAAAAGTACTTAAGTGTCACACTCAAATATATAAAAACAAACCCTGTACTAACTGTATAGAGTGTCCCTGTGATAGGCTACTTAAAGTAAACATTTCACCACAGTAACTCATACAGCTAAACGCTCACACATTTTCCACTGGTAAAATGAGATGGTTACATCATACATTGAGTGTGTGGCAAAAAAAATTGTGAAAGCTATTATACTGTTACTATACTATACTATACTATACTATACTACCGATCTCACATTGTAAAGCTTTGTCATGACAAAAGACTTTTTAGTAGGTAACCCCAGTGCATGAAAGATAAACCATTCAGTTGATTTTCTTTCCCTCTCAGATCTCTTAACTACACATGTGGTCCTATCCAAAGTTCCCACATTTGAGTCACCTGTGGACCCACACTCTGGACAGTCTTGGTTCACTACAGTTTCATTAAGAAACAACCCAACTTCATCATCTACAATCACGGGTACATCAACGTTTGATTCAGACTCCATTACTGGTGGTTCCTCAGTAACTATAGCAGCCTCATCACTCTCTATGGGCGATATCTCAAGTACTTTGTCGATTGGTCTTGACCATCACATGTTCACGTCTTCAGGATAATTTCCATGTTCAGAGTCCGAAGCACAATATTTTGTTGGAGGTGTATCAGACATGAGGTTAGTTCTGGGCGTCAAGAGTTCTATTCCTCTCCTTTGCCCTCCTGCGCCCGATGGCTCTGGGAGAACAAGTACGCTTAAGATTACAATGTGAACTTCACCTAACTTCTTGTCCTAATGGCAGAATGTGATTGCGATGCATCACCTTACCTGGTCCAGTACAGCGGAGTTTCGAGCTATTGAGAAAAAATCAAGGGCTAAGTCAAGTTTACCTGAGGCTTGACTTGTTTCTCTTTCGAAGGAAGATTGGCATCAGGGCTAAAATACTCAGGGCTCGGCTTAAAATACTCAGGGCTATAGCCCCGAGTGACCGGACCTAAGGACGCCCATGGTCCAGTACCATCCATAGGTCTTAGCCGATACACCAGAAGGTTAAACTTTTGGCTCTCCCCCACATAAGGACTTGCGATCAGCAAGCTTCTGCCTCACTTTAGGTCTAGGTTTTCAAACTATCTCCAGGAATCAGGCAATGGTAGCGCACTTATCAGTCTTATTGTTCTTTGTTTCCTTGTCTGAGCCAATTGATAAGTTGCCATGTACTGAGCCAGCTGATACATTCTTGACACATACTTGGTGTAGGAGGCTGTTAATGTAAATCCTTCAGATGACTATCAGTAGATAGACAATAGACGTCTGTCACAACAAAATGGAACGAAGGACCCGAAGACAGGCGTTCAGGAAATCAAAAAGGGGTTTTATTGGGCAAAAGAGGAATTAGGAAACAAACTAGACTCTGAGCGGTCAAAACAGGGGTGGACTGGAACTAAAGAAGGGCACAGGGAAGAGTATGGGTCGACGTCAGTGACTGGACTGGGGAACACAGGACTGAGGGGCACTTTTATACAAGGCTGATGAGGGAGCAAATGAGAGACAAGCTGCAGTGAGTAATACAAGGGCAGGAAGACAAACAAGTAATGGATGTGACTCATTAGTGTGAGACCAGGGAGGAGACAGGACGGTCATGTGGACATAGCAGGCAGGACGTGACAACATCAGCACCATGGTGATCTTCAACTAGGATAGTGATACCTCGGAACATTTCACAAGGCTGGTCGAGTTGCGATTTGGTTGAGGCCCAAGTCGAATTTCCCCAGAAGAACTAATGTAAATGAATTTAATTCGTGCCAGACCCCCAAATAACTGCCTTTTTAAACCTACCTACCTGCCTAACTAATGATAAAAACCATTAAATCAATATAAAACTAATACACACAAATAAATGAAAATTTATGAGCACGTTACCTGTAGTGAGGTGAGCTGATGGCGTACTGGAAGTGGCAGGTGGAGAGGAGTAGGGATGGAGGGGTAATTGTTGGGAAAGGGAGACGTGTCTCAATCCGTGTAACTTTTAGCAGGTCTGTTTTGTTTTGTCATGTTCAGAGTTTCCGGTTGAGTTGCAGCTAGATTTTTCATGACCGCCCTGTTCGAGGTACAAATTGTCTCAACCTATACAAGTTTTAGCAGGAACTTTCAGGAAAATCTTTTCAGGAAGATTTCAGTTAAGGTACAATTCGAAATAAAATACGTATAGTGAATGTAATCATTTTTCTAATATATGTTTCCTCAGGATATACCATAACTGTGGCTAAAATGATTACATTTTTGCCCAATTACCTAACAAACACAATGTATAAATTTCTTTTTAATTACTGACAGAGAATCCAAACAAAAGTCAAACTGACATCTGTGACCAGCTGAAAAAAGAGCTTTCTGCCATGTTGGTTAAGGATTAACTAGAAAGCATAGCAGCACTTGTGCCCTGCAACAGCATTATAATTAGCACAGTCACCATCAAGCTGCATTTCAGTGGCTCAAAGATGGGATAAGCCTGTAATCATATGAAAACCATATCTGGGTCATGGTATTGGTGTGTGTTTTTGGGGGGGGGGTGGCTGTAACAGGAGCACATTTGCTGATAAACTGGCAGTCTTTAATTTAGATGTTTTGACAACACTGTCATATTTCTTTCCTAACTGGGCTTTGTCTTGGCTGACATGACATCTGCAGGAAGAAACACACTCGGCAGAGATAAGCTGATGGATATACACAAGCGATACGTAAACGGAAGTTCTGGCTAGGTGTAACCCCTGACACGGACCCTAAAGCCCACCCGGAAAGTGTGTTTCCAAATGAGAAATTATCAAAATGAAATGTTCTTATTAGTTACAATAGCTGCATTACTACATGGTAAAATTTTCATTATTTTACCATGATGAGTGGACAAAATTCAGGTAGGTAATAGTGAATGTAGTCTGAAAGGGTGATTTCAGTGCTCTTTACTCTACCAAAAAACAAAAATTAACATGTGAATGATCTGCTTGTGCAAGACAGTTGGAAAGTAACCAGATGTTAAATTTATGTGCCAGTAATTCTCTGCTTTGTTTATTTCCCTACTGGATAACTGTTTTTTTCTGAGATATAAATCTTTTGGGATAAAATTGTTCGATAAAAGTAAATTAATCTGTTGATGTTTGTGTATCAGAGACATTAACGATTCAGTCATACTACTAGCTTCAGCATTTGAAGTTTGTTTTGATTTTCTGGCTGTAAACACATTGCATCATATCAACAATCGAATGGCATTTTTGACAGGGAACTGGGCGTGAGGTCAAATCTGTCACCGCGTCCCCCCACTGATGGTAGAGGCCCAGTCTGTGACCTCCTGTCTCAATCCCACAAATCATTTGTATACAAGCCAGCATAGCATGTTATTGAAGGCACAGGGAGAGGACGATGTGTCAATAGAGGACAATCCAAATGCTCTGAGGCATCAGCCATAAACAAATCTGTTCCCTCTGGAAAATCTATCTGACGTGATTTTATTCAGAAACTCCCAGAGGACCGTTAACTAGAGTAACTATGACTTTGTTCAGTTTTATTGCCATTGCCGATAATAAGCTATTCTCCTGACAATAAGCTATTATCTTACTAGCAACGTATGCATTTAGGTTTTTTTAGATTTCTTTTTTGTGTTGTGCTTACAACTCATGCAAATCATGCCCTTTTATACAACTGTACATATATTAATATTTTTAAACTATATTTTTGATTGTATTTCTCTGTCTATGCATTAAGTCTCTGCCTCAGCATGTTGTGTTTAAACTGTCAGATTGATAATGTTTGAATGTCTTTCATATTCACATTTATTTTCTGCTTAACACTGTCTTCTTGCACTATGGATCATTTAGCTGAAGATAAAGATACTTTGACTTTTATTTGACTTTGATTTATTTAGTAAAATGTTTACATTTGTTTGGCTGATTATTTGAGCAAACCTTTACTTATTTATACAGTGTTTACTATGCCTGCTGTTTGTGCTGTCAGTTTTCTGTACTATAAAAACAATACTAAGGATCCACGATGTATATGAACTGTCTTAAATTTTAAAAAATTGACTTAACATGTTTAAGATATATGTACTGAAATATATAGACTCACAGGCACATATCTTGAATAATCATCACGTTGGCGTCCCCTACTGGTGAAGCTAGTGCAACTCACTTCCTGTTAATACAGTTGGCTTGCTTACTTCTTCGAGGACAAGTATCTCACAGGTTTTTACTTGCAATGGAATTACAGGCAGAAGATTCACAAATGGCCAGAAGATTCACAAATGGCCATTCTTGTAGTCCCAAATTGCACCACTGTCTGCTTCAAGATCACTGATCAGATACTTTTCTGTGTCAAATGAGCAGGATGTTTCTATGACAATATTTATATGAGCACTATAAACTGTAAAACAGATGACAAATCATTGTTATATATTATTAGATGTAGGTTTGGTGTGCTTGGAGGAACACTGATTTACTGCCTGTCAAAACATTGCTTGTTAAAGTTCAACAATAGGCACAATACATAACTTAATTTTATGACCAGGGTGACTAACTGCAGGATTCGTTTCAGGAGGCCACCCCGGGCTGAGAGAAAAGCAATGCCTGAATAGTAGGTATGATCTGCGACCGGTTGGCGCACCATCCTCGGTTCTTCCTTGCCTTGCGCCCGTAACCTCCAGGACAGGCTCTGGACCCCCGCAACCCTGAACAGGATAAGCGGTTACGGAAAATAGATGGATGGATGGGTAGTAGGCGTGATATTAAATGGGTAGCATCATTTAGTATAATTTAGTGCTTGATTATATAGTACAATAGGTCTCATCAAAATGATGACTTGCAACTGGGAAGACTAAAGTCCAAGACAGAAGTCAGGAGATTCAAGAGAAATGCTCTCTGCATTGTCATCAGTCACGACACCTAACAATAATAATGATGATATTTATTTATTTTTAATAATAGTTTTTGTATCATGAAATGATGGGTAACTATTACATTGATAAACTATTCCTGCATTCTGTAACTTTTAAGAGCGATTAAGTCTTTAGTGTGATACATGCACCTGTCGCTCTCTCTTACTATCGCATTTATAACACCAGAGGGCAGAAAAACGTCTTTTTCCTTTTTACACAACAATAATTTGAACTGACTAAAAATCATCGCATTCTGTAACTTGACACATTGGCATATGACCTAAACAATCAAGAACACAACAAATATATTTATTTTGGTATATCAATGATGAAGAGTACTTGAGACTTGTGTAGTTTTGAATTAAATGTTTTCTAAGAACAAGTCAAATGTTTATATTCCGGCAAAATTAAGGCATTATTCTATTATTTTAATTTTTTTGTAAAATGGCTGTTTTAGTTTACGATAATTTTCACGGTTTAAAAAAATAGTTTTTTTTTTATTAGGAAGTGGATTTATAGCCGAAATTCCTGTGTTCTCACCCCAGTGCTGTAGATGGCAGCACGTGACTTTTCTGAGTGTCCGTATGAGATTCAAAAACAAAAAGAGAGAAGCGCGACATCTAGCGGAGCCTCTTTGAAGTAGCGTTCAGGCTCTGGTCTCTGGCGGGCGGTCGAAGCTAATTGCCCGATTTGGCTTTTCCGATGCGATTGGCTGAGCTGTACTGTTACGGCATAGATCACCGTGTGACATATACATATTTTGTTATTTTCATTTTTTTTCCATGCACGCGAACGCCTATTATACATATATGAAAATTGCGGATTAACCGAGACTGAGTGGCAGTTAACTTGAATTTTACACTTTATTTTGCTTTGGCCCGGGTTTTTCGTATTTAAGACTTTTATTTTGCTGGCGAGGTGAGTCTGTGTACTGCTCTTCTTCATCACTCGTGACGCAACTCTGGGATTAATTTTAGGAACTTGTTTGGGAAGCCGTATTTTCTCCTGCTCCTCTTTTCCCCGGGCTCTCACCGTCCGCATCGACGCCGTTTCGGGCTTGCGCTCCTCCGCCGGCTCGGTTCGGCTCCGGATCCCCGAATCCCCGAATCCGGCGGAACCGGCTCCCGGAAATACACGGACGGCGCGGATTAAAGAGACTCCATGTTAGTTCCTAGACAGAGCCGGGACTTTTTAATGTTGTCTTAGTAGCAGCTTAGCTTCTCAACAAGGTAAGTTGTACGTTTTATTTCGTTCGCACTTTTAAAGCTGTTGGACACGCGGCGCCGGCGGCCGCCTAAGCGGGTTAAAAGCCGTCGGCTTTTGCGGAGTATTAAACGGGCGAAGGCGGCGGGTGATCCGGGATGTTGACATTTACACATTGCTGCCCAATCTTTGTTATTACTCACCGGCCGGCCGATCGCCTGCGTGCACTTTGTCGGCGAAATAATCGCACTTGTGCTTAATTTCAAGTACGCCATGCACTTTTCCCCCCGAGTGTTACGGGCGAGTCGGGCCTTCTGAGTTGAAAGGTCACGTTAGTTTACATGTGGCACATGGCGAGCTATATAACTACAGCCTTCTCGCCGCTTCGGCTACCTCGCTGCTTCCATTACTTCTGTGCTTTATAATTATCGGTGCAAAAGTGAGTTATTTGGGTGTTTTGCTTCATCTTGGGTGTTAAGGAATGAGACTGAAAGTTGACTGGACGGGCGGCCGCGCTGCCGCTGAGATACACGGTGCGGGCGGCCGCTACACGGCTTTCCCGGGGCCTGCCCGGCTCGGTGCTCCTGCGCCGCCCCCGAAGGACCGTTCGCCCAGCCCCAGGGGGCTCCGCTGGCGCCCCTCGCCGCCTGAAGCTCGTCCTGCCCGCGACTTGGCCAGGCGGGCTGGGGGCTGGAGCCGGGCGCCTCGCCGCCTTTTGTTTACCCTACTTTGTCCGGCCTTTTGCTCTTTAAAAGTTACGAGTCGCTGTTTGGGCGGCGTGGCGGCGCTCAGAGGGCCTGCCGTCCCGGTCGCACGGAAGGACCCGAGCCTCAGGTTCTGGAGCTGGTTAACCACTCATATAATTAAGATAAAAGGATGACCGGTCTGTGTTAACTCGGCAATTCGCTAGTTGGAGCCGATTTTGTGCTCCTGTGTCCGCGGCTGTATGAATGCTGTTACTCCGGCTCGGGCCCCTTCACGCTGGCGCAGAATATCTGTCAACACCCGGCTTAATAAAGTTCAAAAAGTGACCATAAGCGCCAAGAAACATGGGATTCAAATAAAAAAGCAATAACCTAAAAAAAAGCACGTGATATAATTTTGGACCAGTGTTTCTGTCGCTGTGTCTGTGTCTTGTGGGTTTCCCTGAGGGGAGCGGAAATGAATGATTTTGTTTTTAATTAGCCTTAACCTGGTAGCATGACGTCATAAGGGAGCTAAACGCCAAATGTGGCCTGGTAAGTAGGCCAGGGTCAGCAGTACCAGTATAAGCCGATGCCACCACCGGCGCCCCGCCCCCCCTTCGAGGCAAAGTGAAATTGGCTGGCAAGTTGGCGCCCTAGGCGGCGGCCTATGGCGTCTATAGCCCTGAGTGTCAGTGTGTGGGATATTCTCATGGGATGCTTTGGGCAAGGTGGCTGGGTGCTGCGAACTGAAGTCGGGATTCGGTGAATGTGACGGCTGCAGTGTTTAAACCTTGATATCAATCAAATTTCTTTCCCGAAAGTTAATCTAATTAGTCTTCGCACTTTCTTTTGAGAGGAGAATTGACTCTTCAAAGCACCTCCTACCAGTTGGGATAGGTTGTGAGTTATTGTAGATGAAAAATAAAGTAGACAATTAGGTCTGCATGTTCTTTTTTGTATGTGGCTAAATCGTAAATGTTTTTGGATTTTAACATTAAACTCGACTGACCTTTGAAGTTTTCAGTTTTATTGGGGGTGTTTCCCATGTTGCAAAGCATTCCTGTCGATGCAGTGCCCCATAAAGGCCTCAGATAATAGTTAATTGCACTGACACCAGAGTGGTTAGCTGCAGTGTTAATGTACGTTAGTGTGCAGCCATGGGTGCCGTGCTGTAATGTGTCAGCTGCAATGTCTTTGTCCTTTAGTGGTGTTTTCTGAAGTGTTAGTAAGAAGTCCTGAAAACAAACCGTTAGCATGACACTACCACAGCATTTATCATGAGTTTATGCAACAATTACATACTGTGTGCTTAACCTGTTGCTTTTGGTTTATGAGTTGATGCAATTTTTGGCTGTGTTGCTTGAGGGGGGCACAAGTTATGAAGATAATCTGTTTGTCTTCCCTTACAGGTATCTAGTCACTTGAGGGGAGGGGGGATCATGGTGCCAAAGATGACTGAGGGGACAGGAAATGGTGAGTATGTTGTGTAGGATGTCATACATTGTGAAGGGAGTTTCGTGCATAGATGGTTGTTGGCACCGAACATTATCGCTGTTATTGCACAGGTTGAGTCTGACAGGAACGGGATTCGCAAATTGGGATTTGCTTTCATGCCCCCTGGCTTCTGTTTTATGTAATAAGAGGTTTCATTCTTTTTTTCACTGGTAGGCAAATCAGTCATCATCCTGAAATCAAAGTTTGGGTTTTTTTTTATTAGTAAATGATCTGTAATAAAACATTTGTAAACTATAAAATGATTGCTGATACATAATTTGAAATGACTGTATTCTAATTCCCATTTTCTGTATCCTTTATTGTTGGAAATCCTTGGAGATTGTATAACACTTGTAGATTTTTTTGTACACAATCTTGAGTGTTTGTTCTCTTTGGACATACACTGAGCTTCATCACAGTCTTGGCACCCATGTTGAAATGCTTTTTTTACTTAAAGCTTTACAAATTCATTTTGTTGTCCTTGATTGGCTGAAATGAAAGCTTTCCTGCATAGCCATGTCCCTACAGAAAGCATGTATATAAACCAGCGCGCTTCCATTTCCATGGGAACGAAGTCACCTTGCTGCTTCAGTAAACATCGGTTTTAACAAGTGAGCAACAGTGCTTGCCAGTACAAATGTGGCCTGTTGAAAGAAACTCAATATTTTTCTTTCCTTTTTGTTGAACCTAAAATATTTTCCAATTTTTAAATAACGTTACACTTGCTACTCGTAAAAATGTGCTTAAAACACAAGCCCCAGTTGCCTGGCCGTATTTTTTTTTCTTCATATAATTAAAATGACATGAAAGGGCATTTTTTCGTTTCCTATTGTAGATTGGTAGCTTTGCCTTTAACTTTCAAATTTAAAAGCCACTTGTGCTTAATTACTGTTAATTATTCTGACTCATGAATGTTGTAGGTTTGATAGACAGTTTATCACTCAAAATTAAACTTTAATTATGTTGTGCCTGCTAGTCATACCTGTCTGCTTAGTGTTGAGTTTGCACTCTGGTTTCCTAATCCAAATACATACATTTCAGGTCAATTTTTGACTGCCTTTTGTATGAGTAAATGAAGCAGTCCGCAGTCCCAGTGCTCTGTAGCAGTGTTTCCTAATTCAGTCCGCAGACAGTCCACGATTTTGCTCCTCAGAGCTGGGAGGGAGCAAAAATGTGGACCGTCTGTTGGTCGCCAAGGACCGGATTGGGAAACGCTGCTCTATGATACCCCACAGCGTGCCTGTCACTCATTGTGGTATGTACCCTGTGCTTCAGGCCACCACAAACCCAAAAGCGTAAGCGGTTATTGAAAACAGATGAATTGATAATGGCCTGTATTAAATTTCCCTTGCGTCATTGTGTCATCCTGCATGCTATGCTGTATCTGAGGATTGTCAAGCCACCGAGGTCTTATTGTACTTTGCTGTATGCATAGGCCTCTGCTGACTGCTTAATTAACTGAAGGAGGATTTAAAAATTTTTTTTTGCAGATCCAGGCATAAGCATGCGAACGATAAATCTGTGCTCTGGTGTTACTCATGGGCATTTTTTCTTTTTTAGTTTTCATTGATACTTGACAGACATTAAAAACCCATATTTTTGTAGTTTGGAGTGGAAAGTTATTAGGTTTTGTGTTCAGATGAACAAGTCATCGTTTTGTTTCAGACAGGTTCTCAATTCAGGGTTTGTTTGTATAAAGTGATCATTACTTATTAATCTTCTGCGTGCGTGCGTGCGTGCGTGCGTGCGTGCGTGTGTGTGTATGCACACTCTACTTCAGTTCAGCTTGAGGTTAGCTTGAAGACGAAACCAGCGTCAGTGGCTGAGGAGGATTTAATGGCTGTATTCGCTGAACTCTAAACAGTGAAATAATAAAGCTATCAGCTTTACCCAATCCCAGATAAAGAGGGAAGGAGCTCAGCGATTGTCACATTGCTTCCAACACACACACACACACACACACACACACAGTTTTGCTGGCAGTGGTAATGCCGATGAGTGTCTCATGGTCTGTCCTCTATACAAAACGGGCATCTGACATAAGCGTGGCGCTCAGCTCTCGTCTAAGATGAGGCTGACCCTCCCATCCAGTGGTGTCACCCTCGCTGTCACTCAGGGTATTGGTGACAGGTAGCATTCGGCACTTTCCGTGCGGCTTGCTTGCTTCCTGGGAGGCAGCCGACTGAAGACCTTTGAAGCTAACGTTGGGTCCAGGATTGGAAATTTAATTAAGCAGAATAAAGTCCTGGCGTTTATTCAAAAAATCATTAAAGAGAACTGCCGTATGTAGTGCTCATGGCATGGAGTTGGCTTGCAAGCGTGGCGCGCACCAGTGCTTAATGGTGCGATCATTGCAGTCAGCCGTGGGCATGTGCCACCAACAGGCCTATATCAATCTAATGGCTGACCGGCCAAATTGAGTGCAGTTGGAAGTAGGGCTGTTTTCGACTAAGGATTTTCATAGTCGAATCTGATTCGTTCGATTTTGCCGTAGTCGACTGATAGTCGAACCTTTTTTTTTTTTTTAGATAGCAGCTAGATTTTTTCCATTTCAAACAAAAGGGTTAAAAAAAACTAAAAGAAAAACATGGTGTGTAACAAATACCTTTTATTCATTTAAAGCCAAATTCACAATCAGAATCTAGTGATCCCGGAAAATAAAATAAAATAACTGTCGTATTGCACAGCCTTGTATGCAAGGACAACATAAGCCCCTAGTGATTGTGACGTTGTCTACGTATAAGCCCGTATAAAGGATAGACGTTTAATGAGGAAACTAACTGCGCAAAGTCATGCACTTTTTATCTAGACGTCTGAAAAATTGTTTGAATCTCCGGTCTCAAATGAAAAAAAGTTGCACAGAAGGACCATTGTCAGCATCAGCTCAAGTAAATGGTAACCACGCTTTCGAACAAACACTTTTCTCCGCCATGCATTGTTCTTAGCAGCTCTGTGTCTCCGAGGACGGCGCTGTCTGTGATCAGGGCAGAGTAACGCAACTCTCACACACGCTGCAGTATTTGAGAGCTGCCTGCTCCGCCCCACACACTCACAGAGTGAAACTCTCCGACACAAGAAAAAAACATAACTGATAACATCGGGCTGATATGGTAATAATTAAAATGTTAACAATTAAAATGATTTTTAACGATTAAAAACGTCTGTGAGCCCACCAATAAGCGCACAAAACGAACTCTATTAGAATCAATGATCCTTAATGTTACCTGTAAGCTACAGTTGGTTGAAGGCTCATTATCATTACCCCAGTTCCCAATAGCGTAATTCGCGTTTTCTTTTAAAGCAACATTTCATAGCAAACTACTTAAATAAACAGGTCATTGAAAGATCAGAATTTAAGCCTTACCGTTTTATCCCAGGACTCTTCCAAAACTTCTGGCTGTGGTCCTGCACAAGGCAGCATGGGTCACGTGTTCCACAGCAACAATAACACTGGGCTGCCCGCAGACGTGCCTGTCTGAAAATCGGCGTAGTGCACTCGGATATCGGCCGATGCCGATACATTAAAAAATGCTAAATATCGGCCCGATATATCGGCCGGCCGATATATCGGTCGACCTCTAGCTGCTTCTCATTGGTTACATAACACTTTCCTACTATTCGACTATGAGGTTCATAGTCGAATCAGACGTCTACGAATCGAATCGTCGAATCCTCGACTATTAGAAGTCAGCCCTAGTTGGAAGTATTGTATTGCTGATGCAGGGGGCAAATTGGGACAATTAAGTAATTTGTGCTTGTTTGCCACAAGAACATCAGCAAACTAACACATTAAGTGCGGGGGGGAAAAAACTGAATTTAACGTAGGAGTGGGTACCACCGGAATGCGGCATGGTAAGTCTGTGCTGTTTGTAGGTGGGAAAGGCCAAGACGATGCTGCAGAAGCTGGCTGCCTGATGGGTGATGAGGTGGACAAGTGCCCCATCTGCCTGAACCCGCTGGTGCCGTGCGATCTGGCTGTGCTGCCCGCCTGCTGCCACGTCTTCTGCCTCCGCTGCATCCTGCAATGGGCAGAGGCAAGTTGCGTCGTTCCCCCAACGCCCGTGCAACCATTCCCTAGCTAGTGTTAGGAGGTGAGAACAAGGGCCCTGGTGATGTTGCACAAGTGTTGGTGCTGCTCAGGAGGTTTGGAGTTGGCTGGTCGCACCGTCGCCGAAGGCCTTAAGTCCCCTTAGCGACGGCTGTCCTGCCACATCATGGCTTTGTGTTACAGATGGTTCCTTCCTGTCCTGTGGACCGCAGGCCGTTCAGCACCGTCTACAAATGGGATGCTCTGGGTTACGTGACGGTACGTGGAGAAGCGCAATGTTCCATGAACTCGGTTGGAGTTTTTTGTGTAAATAAACTGATTCCAAGCCGGCACTGAATGAGTGACGTATGTGGTTTTGTTTCTCCCAAAACTGTACTTTTGTACTTCAGATTCCCGTAAAAACAAAACGCAGTCAGACTGAAATACAGGCCTGTCACTTCAACAAGGGAGCCGAGAATGGAAAGGAGAGTGTTTTGAGGTATGCGTGCGACTCGTTCAAACGTCGTCTCCGCGAACATGCTTTTACCATGACTGGGTATAACCAAGGTCACGACAACAACAAAAATGCGGGAATTTGCTTCTGAGCTTTCCGCGCTGGTTTTACGGCATATCCTGAGTGAAGTGATTTTTATGCCATGGAGGTCATGAAAATTTCTGATTTCCAGCAGGAGGGAAGACGAGAAAAAATCAGACCGGATGTCTCATGCCCAAGTGACTGAACATACTGAAAAAAAATGTAATATATCTCTTCCGCATTTACCTTGCATGGATACACACAGTTGACCTGGCTGGTCAGTAATAAGAAGCACAAACAGAGCTCTGATATTATTTTCACGGATAAGGGATGTTCTGAGATGATCATTAGCTCCAGGAAGATTAACTAGATGGCAGTACAACACTGCCCATGTGTTCTGTTTCCCTTTAAGAAAACATGGATCTGCGTTGCTATGTGTGAATATAATTTTCATGAGGTGTTAAAATTGAGAAAAATAAGCTCCTCCTCAGTGTGGTATTAAACTCTGATCTCATACTCAAGGCCTTTCTGGAAATGACTTCAAGCAAGACTCTTCTGCTATGAAAAACAAGAAGGTTAGTGATTATTATTTTTTCTTTCTCGCCAGTATTTTAAGAATAGACTGGTGATTGGTGTTGGGAGGTGGCTGTCTGATTGGTCAGAGAATGAGGTCATCCTCCTGAGTTTGGCTGGTGCTGATTTGGGATGTGTGCACTCTAACAGTTAATGGCAGAGCCCTGCTGTCCTTGGTCCCTGGACCCTTGTCCTGCCTTTCCTGGCCTGGATGCCGGGAACCGTGTGACCCTGCCGCCACTTCTGTGAGTGTAAATTTATTATGTATTTTTATTCTGATCTTGGAATAAATTATGATGGATGTCATGTATAGCATTCTATGGAATGACAATGTCGTATTGGGACCTGTCTTTTGCAGCGCAGAGTTGATCACAGCGTACGAGCAGGAGTCCATGGTTCTCCATAAACGCTGCCACCTGGAGGTCTGGGAGCGCATTCGGCAGCCTGTTGCAGCCTCCATTACTGCCGAGGGCTTCCCCTGGTAGGCTTGCTACCTTTTCCCTTTGATTCTATGCTTTGTTCGATGGGAGCTTATTCATGGTGTTCAAGGGCTCCGCTATAGATTCTACGGATCAATTTCGTTTTTTTGACTTGGACGTTTGGTCCCTTTATTTCTGCACAGCCTGCATCTCCAACTTGTCCACTGACTGTATGCGTCCCTGGTTTGTGTGAATTCTGGAAAAGTGAGCCCCGTAATACTGTATTCCAAGCCCTAAGAGTCAAATTTCGTAGATTTTCTCAGATGTCCACTGAAGCCACTGCATTCATGAGCCACTGCATTTTGTTTTCTGTCTGCATGTTCCTCACAGCGTTTCTCCTGATATTACTGCTGTAACAGTGTTTCCTTCTGCTTTTCACATGCCATAGTATCATATTTCTAATTTTGCTAGGCAGAGTGTGTAGTCATTCTCTTTCCTTGTATTACAGGCGGCCCCCCAGTACGCGCGAGATGAGTAATGCAGTGTCTCCTTTGGGATTTCTGTTGCCAGACTCCTCTTCTGAGCCGCAGCAAGTAGGCAGATGGTTTGGTGAGTTCCCGGGAATCCAGTCACTCACTGTTAGCCTCACGTTGAGGAGTAATGACACCGTGAGGTGTGGTGAACTGCATTCGTGTGGATTTATTTAAAGCTCTGGGTTGTCATAAACCTTTAGTGTCGTTATAGGTGAATACTGAATTGCATATCAGCTTTTTCTCTATATGTCTATCTGGTTTGGGTATTTTAGTCCTTAGGGTGTGTGTGCATGTATGTGTGTGTGATATGTTCTGTACTATTTAGCCTTTCAGGGAAAAGTCTGCGCTATCACTTGTGCAAAAGGGGAGGAGAAAGCAACAAAGACCACCGGCTCCAAAGGCTTGAAGAGTAAACCGGCGCCACTGCCCACACGAACGACTCGAAACAGCAGAACACGGGAGCTGTCCCCTGCCCAAGACCCGTGTTCCTTGCAGTCCGGGAACTCCGACTCAAACTCCTCCTTTTCAAACCCGTCTCCCAAGGCTGGCAGTGGTTCCCGAACAAACAGGAAACAAACTGGAAAGAGGAAACCAAAGCAGGGGCCTGAAGAGAAAGAGCGTTTCAAGGGTAATACAAGGCCAAGGAGAAAAAACATACAAGACTCCCAAAGCAGCCCGGAGGATGTCGGTGATGAAGTGCAGCAAGACTTGGAGGATGAAGATGGCAGAGAAGAGGACAGTGATGATGCAGAATTAAGTCCGCGGATTTCAGATGGTGAGCAGGTTTTGACCGCAGAGAGTGGTGGGTCTACACAGGCCTGTACCACATACGATGGCCCCGATACCTCGTATCGCTGCTCGGAGGATGAAGATGAGGTAGAAAATGCAGAAAACATCACCAGGGAAGACCACAGTCCTGATGGGGGGGAGACGGAGGATCAGGCACAGGAAAGCCAGGGAGAAAAGGATCTGGAGCGTCTGTCTGATGATGAGGCACAGAGCAAACCATTTAGGATGGATGACACATCTGATTTGGATGAAGATAGCAAGTGTCTTTCTAACCAGGATCTGGCAAATAGCAGTCCTTCCTCTTCTGACCAAGATGAGGTTATTCTGGAGAGCATCCCTACAAATTCCATGTCCTCAAATGCTGACCACGCTGGTGATACTGAGATGCACATTGCTGAGGATATAAATGAGGACATTGCAAGAGCAGAGTCTGTAGAGACTGGGGAGGAAAGCTGTGATGTACAGCCGGATGACCTCTCAGGAGACCAACCAAATGAAGACATTAACAAATGTACAGTTGTCGAAAAGGCTGATGGGGACTGCATAGCTATAAAAGGAAGCGATGATTGTTTAAGTCTTACACATAGAGTAGAAGATGAGGAAGGCAATGAGCGATCTGAGGACAACATGGAAATGGTTCCTATGGACTGTGACTCCCCAAGTAATGATCATGGCGAATTAGAAGCCGAATCGGAGGAGAGAAGCGACAGTGTTCCCATGCACACAGACTCCATGGCCAGTAGCCAAGCTTCTGAGGAAGACAAGAAACCTCATGTTGAAGAGGACCCCGAGCAGAATGAGCAGCCTGTGAGCCGGCAGCGCAAGTCGCGTTTCCATTCCCCATCTACTACCTGGTCTCCAAAGAAGGAGTCAAAAAGGGAGCCCGAGCATTCAGAGGCAAAGTCAAGGGTCAGCGGTAGCAGCCTGAGGGATTCCAAAGGGGAGCAGAGAAGATCGCGATCCAGGGATCGCGATCGTGATTGGGATCGCAATGGCAGCTGGTCCTCCAGGTACAGGTCTGGGGATAGCAGCAGAGAGCCAGAGAATGGCAGAGAGAGCCAGAAAAGTGATGATTACAGAAGAAACCGCAATCGAGAGAGGACAAGTAGAAGGCGCTCAAGAACACGATCTCGTTCCAGGTCTCGATCCAGGTCTCGTTCCAGGTCTCGGTCCAGGAACAGGGGGTATGGCCGAGGTTCGTCATCAGAACGTGTGGAGCCAGGTGGTCGTTCCCCAAGGAGGAGGGACCGGTGGGCTGGTGATGACAGGAGGAATGCTCGGGAGAGCTACAACTCAAGGAGACATGACCAAGAGAGGCCAGGCAACTCCTCAGGTACAGGCTCTGAACTTCATGATAATGGGGCCCTTGCAGAAACATCATTTGACCAGGCCAGAGGAGAAAACCCGGAATGGGTGAAAGAAAAAATGGCAAACAGCTCAGAGGATTGCAGTAGAAGCAGAGGCTTGAACTCTTCTCAGTGGGAGGACAGTTGCAGTAATGGTGCGGGAGACAACTGGTCCCGCAACGCTCATCAAGGAGGCATTGCTCCGGAGTGGAGACGTGGTGCCGGGTGGAGCCAAAGAGGGTCTCTGCAAAAAGGCGACGTAGCACAGAACCGGTGGCAGCCAAGAAACTCTTCTTTCTCAGGAACCTCAAACAATTCAGGGAATGACTCTTACTCACGATTCAACGAGAATCGCCTTAACAGGAGGACTGTGGAACAGGAGCATCCAGAGCCCCCTGTTGACCGTTCTGGCTGGTCCTCTGCCTCAAACTGGGCCGTGTGCCGGACTCTGCCTGCAGACGTGCAGAATTATTACTCCAGGCGGGGGCGAGGCTCGGGTGGCTGGAGCAGACAGGATGAAGAGAAGCCAGCGCAAGGTAAACCCATACGCTCTTTTCCTGTGCATGTCTTATCTAACGGGCTCAGCAGTTGCATGCAACTGAATTTCCTGAAGTGGTTTTCAGTTTGGCACTTCATCCTCCTCAGCTGAGTATTTCTAAGTGAAGTGCTTAAGATCGTGAGGCTTGCATAAAGGTTTTTAATTCTCTAATCTCTGTTGCATTAATAATACAATAGATTGTTTTGTTTTTTTTCCTGCGTCGATTGACATAAACAAGATTGTGCATACTCTTCCATTTTAAAATCAAGTGATATTTATCCATGTATTTTCTTAAATTTAAGATTACCTTAACCAATCTGGGGGTCCCTGAGGAATGGGTTGGAAAACACTGGCCTGAACCTTTTATTAAAGTTACTCTAAAATGTAAATATCAAGTTGCCTGTGCCTCTTAGATTTTGCTCCGTGTCATTTTTGTGCCCAGAAGCCACTCAAGGTGACCCGAACACTCAGGGAGGGGGAGGCCCCCAGGTGCCCCTGAGTGTGGTGCACCACCTCCCGATGACCGTGCCGGCCCAGACCCCAGCCCCAGCCCCCCCCCCGACCGCGGCTCCCCTGCTGCCCTTTCCTGTGGGCACACACCCCCAGCCCCTCAAGCTCCCCCCAGCCCCATTTACTGTGCCCCACCAGGTCCCCATGTTCCTCCACCAGAGCGTCCCTCTGCTGCAGGTGCCGGTGGGGGTCTCACAGGGTGTCCCCCCGCCCCCTCCACCACCCCCTCCCATACAGCAAGCAGACAGCCAGACAGTACAGGTATGAGACTTGCAAATAGGATGTACGAGTGCTCATTTGTCCGTCACTTTGGTCTACGTTTCATATGAATGGACAGAAAACATCAGTATCTCAGTGCTGTATTGGGGGGGGGGGGGGGGGCATGTTTAGCTGTTTTCATGGTGAGATTTGCTTGGTTGAAATTTGTTGTCAATGTTCTGAATCAGAGTTATCTGTAATGCAGTGTGATATTGTAAATTAGCCCCTATTTCGAGCTCAGTCTAGGACGGGTGTGTCAGGGCAACCTGGGTATTTTAGCCCCCCCAGTGCTGAAACCAGCTGGCGATGGGCTTACTGACGTCCTCTGTCTTTACTCTCCCAGAAAGCGGCAGGCAGCAGCAGGTCTGGGGCTTCTCTGCTCCCCCACAGCACCCTGAAAGCTGTGGGTGGCATGGCCCAGGGGGCACCGGGCGCCGCCCTGCCATCCTCCACCACACAGCCACGCTCTGGTGACAGGCATCGTGCTGAGATGCATGCAGACAGCTCCAAAAAGGAAAAGGCAGGGCCGACGCCTGCGATTTGCATGCACGTGTGATCTGCCATATTGCACACCTGGTATGAATGTCGTCTCTTGGGTTCCCCCCCCCCTCCTCCCCTCCCCCCCTCAGAAGCTGCAGATTCAGGAAAAGGCCGTCCATGAGGTGAAAATGGCCATCAAACCCTACTACCAAAACAAGGATATTACCAAGGAGGAGTATAAGGAAATAGTGCGAAAAGCAGTGGAGAAGGTGAGTGTGATAGTAGGTGAAATATTGCTTTTGTGTTTTGCAGCGCATTCTAGAATCTTTGAGTAAGACAAACGGGTCAAAAATGATATTTGGCGGTTTTGCTTTCATCTCAGGTTTGCCATAGCAAAAGTGGAGAGGTGAATTCCGCTAAGGTGGCAAACCTAGTGAAGGCTTACGTCGACAAATACAAGCATGGACGCAAGAAGTCTGACGAACTTAGCAAGTTCTGAACGAGTCCCCTCTGACCGTTCTGAGAAGTGCAATTCCCACCAGCTGTATCTTGATATCCATGTCTTTTGATATCTCCTACCTTAATGAATAAAGATTTTCTATAGAGTTCATATTTTGTTTAAAAATTATCAAATTGTAAATTATAGTATTAAACACTTTATTTTAAATAGATATGGTGAATTGGGAACTGCTGTATTTCCCTGCCCCCCCACCCCCATAGTAGCTTGATTATTGATTAGTGAGTCATGCCTGTGTGTCTTGGTTTATTAGGATTTGTACAAAATAGCAATGATTGCGCTGGTAGCTGATTCATACAGGAGCTGTTTAATCCTCCATTAACTTTAGACTTAAGTTACTGGCTTTTTTTATGAACTGTAATCCTCAAAAGCTCACTCAATGTTATACCCTTACGATGTCTCCCAGATGTGCTGTGTGAATGCTTGTGATCCATAGAGCAATTAAATAATTCATCTGCCGTCTTATGTACATTTGTCACTAACTCACCTTTACATTGCTTAGCTGATCCTTTTAATTGAAGCAACATGTCTACGCAGCTGGATAGTTTTACTACTATTACTAGAATTTCCAGGGACTTTCAGGGCGCAAGCCCATGTCCTTATGGATACATTATCTCCTATCTACCCTGGCAGCTTGCTGTTGGAGAAACCACTTACATGATGAATAGGGTCACCCAGGCCTCGTGTGATCGTCAAAGGGACCGGTTCCTTCATTTACAAAGATTTTAAGAACCTCTGTTTTAAAGATGGGCTTTATTGGTGTTACTCAAAATGTACAAACTTTGTGGAAAAAGTAAAATTTTCAATACAAAAAATATCTTCACAACAGCCTGACCAAGTCTGGGCTGTTGTGCTAACCTATAGCGAATAAATGTAGACACTTCCAACTGTTGATAGAGAAAAGACCTCAATCTCACACATCCAGTTAACTGTTAAGAGTTCAACATAAAAAAAGGACAAAAAAGGTTCAGTCTTTTATTTAAAAACTATAAACAGTCACCAAAGTAAATAAAGGCAATCTAACAGACTGTTAGGTCTATTCATATCGCACACCCTACTGACACAGCAGAAATGGTGGAGGGTCAAAGATCCCCATTCATATGCTAATAGAACAGGCAGTTATGTCACACACAACACACTGTAAAGGAGACAGTCTGGGGACACAGGCCGGAATGTGGCATGGTAGTAAGAATGAAAAAACAAACAAAAAAAATAGTATACTAAAACTCCACACTATATTAAGATAGAAAAGGTCGTGAAGAAAATATCATACCTGCACAAAAAAGCAAATATAACACAGGAGTAAACCTGTATAAAACTCCATGTATTTAAACCAATTTACAAATACAAAAAGAATTTTGTTCAAGCATTGCGCTTGTACAATGACAAACTTTTACAATGGATACATGTTAGGGGGGAAAAATATCTTGAATAGTTTTTCTTCTACAAAAATGACAAGATATATTATTCCATACTCTTTCAGCCAGCAAAATGAGTCCTACAAGGTATATTATACAAAAAAAAAGAAGTTCCACAAAAACCATATCCCCCCCCCACCCCCCCCAAAAAAAACTTTACAGCATCAGTACCTTTGCAGAAATATGTACAGTTTTTCTAAGAACATTCATCCACTGCTGAGTGTACATCACATCTGATACAAGTGACAGGGAGCATTATAAAATCTACCAAAGTAATGCTTCTTATGACACCACAGAGCACCTAACCCGTGGCTGCAGAGGCGTGGAAATGAACTCATTTCTCATTTATATATCTATATATATATTTATATATATAAATATTCACAGACATTTACAGGATTTTCATTTAACCATATTGGTATTCATTTCAATAATAAATAAGTGAAAATATATCAGCTCAAGTAAGAAAACCAAGCTACCGAGTTATGAAGAACAGCCATCTGTCCAGTTGTTTGCTGCAGCACCGACTTCGCTGAACTCTCCCCCAGCCCCCCCTCAGGAACTCGTATGCAAACCGGTTCAGCCAAACTGTCCCAGGGTTACAAAAAATGTGCTCATATTGGTCTGGGAATAAAAATCTTGTCTGATTGTAAAGTATGGAGCAATGTGGCTGGTAAGGAAACTCTTCCCTTCAGGGCTGCGTCCGAATGCCCCCCCCTCCCCCCCCCCGAACAGCTGGTGGAAGATCCTGTGGCAGTGTGTGGAGAGGACGCCTGTGTTGGCTGATCGAACCTCAGACGGTAGGAGCTGTGGAGTTTCCCGGCCCGTGGCATCCTCTCCCCACCCTCCTTCAAAGGCCGTCTTCAGTAACGAGGCCTCGAGCCTCCTTTTCCTTTTATTTATTTATATTTATTTAGGTTTTTTTTTTTTTTTTTTTGGATCCAGCTTCTCTCCCCTGGTCAGCGGGAGAGAAGCAGAACTGACTCACTTGACGAGTCCCAGTCCTGGCACCTGCTCACGCCTGGAGGGAGCGCGTAAGTTCATAAAGGCATTTGGCAAGTGTGGTGGACACCTCCATGTTACTGAGCGCCAACACGGACAGCTGGCTCTCATGCCGCTTCACCAACCTGCCAAGAGACGGGAGTCCGTTAAACAAAACAACGAAAAAAAAACAAAACAAACGAAAACAAACACCATGATGCTCAGCTACATGTAGAAGATTAATGTGAATAAAGAAACCAACACATCAGCCACGCGTTTTCCTACTGATGCACGTGTGGCAGCGTTATGCTACACACACAGCATTGAAGAGCCCCTGTTACCTTCCCACACACAAGACTAAACTCCACCGAAATTTATGGAATTACTGCATGCATTTTTAAACCACAAGAATTAGATCAACCAAAACAACTAGTTACGTGTATTCACATTTTTCAGTCTCTACTTGTAATTACTGGCCACTAATTTTTCTCCACAAATACAGAGAATTTAACATTTAGAATTTCAAATTCTTCCTGTAAAATATATTTTTATTTATTTATTTAGAGGGGTACATGTATCCGCATGAAGACCAAAAGGGTAAAGTGTTTAAATCACAGTTCTGTTGAAGTACCGTAGTCATCATAAATATACTAAAGTTGTTAAAATTGTACTCAAATGACGAAATTTTAAAGCCAAAAAACACCATTCAAGGTTTAATGAACACAAATGAACCTATAAATCACTTGGTCTGTTACAAAGACTTCATGTTAAAATCTAACATGAATCCAGTATCCAGTAAAATCTAAGCGGGGCTTTAGATAAGACGTAGCTCTCCATCCGTGCACTGGCTTTTCAGTACAATACAATTTACGAATGCTCACAATGTGGCAGCAGAATAGTAGCATGCCTAATATATAAACAAGAGGCGTATTGTAACACCCCGACGTTTGTAGTCGAAATTTGCCGTATCCTTATGTTTAATACACGTGTCGAACCTTTCACCTGTAATAAGTACCACCACAGTATTTTTACCTAGTTTATCCACAATATCTCTTCCTTTAAAAGATGTTGCGGCTGACTTGTCCCTTTCTTCACTGCCACTTCAGTGCTTATCGCTTTATGACATACCAAAACGATAGCACGTGTTGCTCCCCTAACTAAGTTTTACAAACAAAAGGATACACTGCTAGTAATACCTACTAATCTGCATATTAAATTGTGGGCTTAAGTAAACGTCATGAAAGCTGCGAAATGGACTTACCTCTGCCCACGGCCTGAATGCTTAGCGATGTTCTTTAATATTAAGGCAGCAGTCAGTCTGATGTGTTTGGTTATTGGTCCCTCCTTCTCGTCCTACATGGACAGAAACAAGTAGTTAAGCAGCTGCCTAAAAATGACAGCACCATTAATCAATATGTGACGTTAATTAAAAACACGGAGCCATGTGACGGGAATCAGGGCAGCGCGCAGAAGCAGAGCGGGGATCCCACGCAAGGGCACAGAGCTGCTCGCACTAGCCATGGCCCTGAGCGCCAGCGCCTCCTTCAGGCCATACTTACAGTGAAGTCCCTGAAGGCCAGGTTGCGAGAGCCACGCCTGAGGGCCATGAGGGCAGCACTGGGATGACTGGACACAGGCTTCTGCCGGGGGGTGGGGGCATTGTCAGCCAGCGGCCTGTAGGGGGAGCATGACAGACTGACCTAGATGCCCCCAAGCAACACAAGGGACCAGATGGTCTCCTTCTAGATTAGAATGCCTTTACAAACAGCATGAATACTGGACAGTGTACTGTGGCAACTTAATAATAATAATAATAATAATAATAAAGATCTACCTCAATCTATGGGGGTGGGGCTACGTCGCATGAAAATCTTTGCACCTATTAAAAGATGGCATCCTGCGGCTATTCACCCAAACAGACAGCAGGGGTCACTAACAAGCAAGCAGAGTGACAAAGCCCACCAATGTGTATAGAGGGAGCTCTTGTTCACCTGACATGGCTCACTACAGCCCACCTCTCACTTTGCGAAGGGAAGTGGGCGACACGTCTGTCCACTCGCTCCGGCGCTGTTTGTAAACAGACTACGCTACGCGAGTAAAACCATGGGAGGGTGTGATGTCACCGTCACGGCTGCGCTTCCCACAGCCTATCTGACACTTTCATTCTGAGCGAGTCGGCTCAAGGCAATATACACACACACATTCTCCACTGTCCGCATCACTTCAGCCTCTTCCCTGGGATTTTGCCCCCTCGTTCAAACCCCAAGCATCTTCCCATTCTTCCTACATAATTATCCAGCACTTATTAATTACTTTAAATAACCTTCGTCATTACAGGTAAAGTTCAGCCATGTTAAAATATGTAGTTGGATCCCAATGACCTCGAAAAACAGGACCATTGTCATTCATAATCAAATGACTCATTACACTGCAATGCTGAGCGGCACATTGTGTTTCTCGTTCTGTACCGTCACACTTTTCCAATATTGCTTTTGGATGCATCTACACTCATGCATATTCATTTCAAGTAAACAGTTATGTTGACTTTAACTGCCATGCCAGCAACTAAGGCTGTATGAAACAGTTCATTGTAAACTGTATACATTTATGTTACCTCAGACACAGCGACCTAAACTTTGCCAATTCAAGCAATAAGAAGGGTGACTCCATAACGATAGAAGATGTGGTTAAAACAGCCTCGCTGTGAACCTGAGATGAGCAGGAACATCGCTGCAGATCGCTGCCATGGGGGCATTTTTTCTGCCCTTATTGTCCTCCAAACTTCCCTAAAATATGCCACTGCAGTGACAAGCTGCATTTTTTGTATACAAAAGGTACCCATTACCAAGTTTTCATATTAACCATATTCTGAACCGTCTGAAACGTCACACACTCAAGCTACACACACGAGGGCGCAGCCGGGCGAGCTAAAAATCGAGCCGCGCTGTCTCAGCTGACGTGACCCGCGCGTGAATCTCTGACGCCGGGCCGGACGGCCGCACATACTTGGAAGCGTTCGGACCGCCGCTGAGCATCTGCTCCTCCAGCTTCAGTCCGGCCAGCAGGGCATCCCGTGAGCAGTGCTTGTCCTGGTGGACGAGGGAGGGGCAGAGAAAGAGGTGAGGGGAGGTCACACCTGCAAACCTGGCTGGGCTACGGCCCGGCAGAAAGGCATTGTGGAAAGGAGGCGGCACTTGCCTGCAGGTGGGTGATGAAAGACAGCCTCTGGCGGGGAAAGGGTTCACAGCCTTCCCAGAGACACTGGCCAGGGTAGAGCTCCTTGGCGCCGTGCAGTGTGGCAGCGTGGTAGAACACCTGGGACGGCGTCTCGAACCACCTAAAACGGATCGGAACCCCGAGTCAGGAAGCCCAGATGTACGCAGCACACGGGAGAGCAGCCCTGCCGCAGTCCGAAGCTACGACTCCCGGCGGCGGAAGCCAGGCTTACCGTTTACAGGACTGCCACAAGCACTTGAAGTTCTGGCCCGGTTTCCGGGCCTGTTCAGCTGGTTCTGCTGGGGCCTGTGGTCCAGCCAGAGGTGGACTGGAGATCCCTGTGCTGGTCTGGGTGGGATGGGGATGCGGAGGCGTTGGAGCCATTGGTGACGGCTACCCGGGGAAACCACACACACATTATTACATCACCGCTATTGGGGAGGGCACCCCACCCGCATCACTGCCATTTTATGGTGGTTAAGGAACTGACCACATAACCAGAAGGTTAAATGTAAGAATCACAGAAGGCCAGAGAATGCAGGTTACTGGTTTCACCAGGAATTCAGGCTAAGTAACTATGACCACAAACCCCTGAAGAGCCATCGGAGAGCCAACTCAGACAGACCCCATTTCAAAGAGGAGCTTTATAAAAGGCATGTCATGAATATCACCTTTACAAACCTCTGTAATTTAATACATCTCATGTATGAAAAGTCAATGACTTAATACGCTGGACGTGGAGCGAACAAACCGCCGCCAAATTCACCAGCCAAGCCAAATGAGGCTTTCGTGTGAATCGTCTGGATTGGGAATTCATTTGGTATTCAAATCGGCCCCAACCAGGCGGAGCCCGGCCAGAGAGTTCCGCCTGCACACCTGTCCGTCTGGGTCGAAAACCTGACCCCCTGGGGCCCCAACGAGACTCCCCCTGACCAATTACATTTGATGTTAAAAGTACTTCACAACAACCAGGTTGTTAAAAAAATAATAATAATAATAAGTTAAAAAAGTGGTAAGTAGCAACAGGCATGTTAGATAGCAGGAGATTCATGGATTGTGTGACACTGCGGGGTAAGCCTCTGCGCCAGTCAGTCTACAGTAGGTTGCTGGTTCAAGCCCCGGCAGCAAAGGAACATATCCTTTGGGCCCTTAAGTAAGACTTTAGCCTCCTGAAATGCTCTACGGAGCTCTGGATAAATGCCTGAGCCTGGACTCGGACTCCAGGCTTTACCAAACATCCCTCACGATGTGATAAAAACCTGTTATGTGTGTCTCAAAGGAGAGCATGATGGGATATGTGAAAATAAGCATTACTATGTACCTGTACTGGGGCAGGCCGCAAATGAATCATCATGAACACCATGAACAGAAAAGGTTCTGGAAGTTTCTCCCGGGGAGTCTCACCTGTGGCAGGCTGCTCTGCACCGCCGAGGACGCGCTCTGCTTCTGCTGCGCCGCGTTCTCTATTGCTACTTTTGCCACTGCACTGGGGTCTGCCCCCGCCGGCACGGCCACCATGGTGGCGCTGCAGCCAGCGTTGTTGGGGTCGCTAATAGTCACTATGCGCACGCCCACTTTATTGGGGATGCCCGAAAGGGTCCCCCGGTCCATGTCATCCGCCGGCCGTTTGGCGCCCCGGCTGTCGCTGGAGCCGTTGGTGGGCAGGGCCGGGGCTGTTAGGGAGTTTACAGTGGTCACCGGGGCAGAAACCTGCTGCTGCTGCTTCACTGGGGGTGAGTCCGAGCTGGGGCTCAGTACTACGGGTCCATTAGCAAGCTCGGTGCTATTGCTGGTGCCCTCCAAGCAGACAGGGGGCGCCATCCCCGCCAGCGTGTTGGCACCAGGCAGGGAGCTGTTGACCGGCAGAGGGCCGTTTGGCGTCCGCTCCGACGGATCCACTTTGGCAGTGTCGTGCTGGGGGGGGTCCGGGTTCTTCTGCGGCTTCTGTCGGGCGATTTCTCCGTTTCCCAAGCGCTTGGAAGCTTTGTGATTTGGAATGTTTTTGCTGAAGTGAGAACTGTCTCCTCGGTCGGGGTCGCAGACACCATTGACGAGGCCTCTCGTCTCCGGAGCGTCTGCCGGCCCCTTCGCCTGCACGCCGTTGGCGGGGCCCTCAGCGGCCTCGGCCTGAGGTCCATTGACTACCTGTGTGCCCTCGCCAGCCTCCGACGGGCTTTTCCCTGAGTTGAAAGGAGGTAGACTCAAGTCGACGCACCTTCTCCCGTTGACCAGCTTGGTGGCAGCGGCACCGTCATTAGCTGCCGGCCCCTCGGCCTCCGCGGCATTACCGTTGCTCGCCTTGGGAGAGCCCTCCATGAGCGAGGAGTTCTCCATCACCTCGATCTTCCGCTCATGCACGTGGAGCCCCGTGGCGTCCTTGGCCTCCTCCTCCTTTTGGCAGATGATCTTGTCGCCTCGGAAGGGCGGCGCCGGGACCGCGTTCATCGATCCCGCCGGTGACTGGTTGAGGGCCTGGACGTGCAGGCCCAGCGCAGGCTGCGAGCCACCGAGGGAGATGGTGGCTGGGGCCATGACCTGCGAGCCGCCGCTGCTGCCGACTGCGCCCGTCGAGAACCCCGTGTTTGGCACCACCGTAAAAGTCACCTGGTTACCAGGAGTACCTTGGATTATGGTTGTGGAGCTACTTGTGGAAATAAGCTGTCCGGGGAGCAGTTGCAGGTTGGAAATGGGCACAGTCTGCACAGGGCCCTGGGGCTGCAGGGGGCCTGGAACCAGCTGCACATTCTGCTGGCCGACCAGCAGGTGCTGTTGCTGCGCCGGGCCCTGTACGCCGAAACCGGGGTTTTGGCTGTTCGTGACCTGGTACACCACCTGCGGACTGGACGCCCTCGTGTTGTTGGGAGGGGGGATCTGGGGTGCGGGGAGGATGAGTTTGCCCCCCGGGGTAGAGGGGCCACGCTTTGGGAGGAGTAACTGTTTGATGAGGCTGGATTCGGCAGGGGCCGCCTGGGGGGGAGGCGGCGGAGGAGGCGGCGGGTGGGGGTTGTGGTGGAGCTGGAGCTGCTGCTGCCGTTTCACAGAGAGCATCTGGCTGACCGTGGGTAGGGGGCCCTGGGAAGCACCTTGGGGGACTTGACCAGGTGCCGAGGTGCAGGGGGACACGGGGGCGGCAGGGGGGACACCCGGTTGCCCGGTTATCTGTACAGTTTGGGTCCCTGGGACAGAGGAAGGGTTGGCCAGCACTATCTGGTGGATGGCTGGCGCGAAAGCTTGGCCCTGCGGGGGCCCCGCCCCCATGATGACCACGCCCTGCTGCTGTGGCTGCGGGATGGGCTGCGGGGGCGGGGCTGCGGGTAGGGACGGCACCTGCGGTGGCACGGGCTTGGGGGCGATGTTCTGGAAGGTGACACGTGACCCCTGAGGGTTGGAGACACCCGCGATGGTGAAGACCTGGCCGCCAGCCACCTGGAAGCTCGGAAGGGAGGAGCAGGGCGCAGAGGCAGCCAGTACCAGGGCCTCCTGGGGCGGGCCGGGCTGTGTGGAGCCTCCGGGGGGGCAGACGCCCTGTACCCGGCCCGCCAAGATGTGTGCCTGGGAGATGCCCGGCTGGAACACAGCGACGGGTGTCCCCGACGGGAGGACAGGTGGCAGGGCCGCGGAGCTGTGGTTGGGGACAACCGGCACGACAGAAGCAGGAACCGGGCTCTGAATGGCCGCCGCCTTCACAGTGTCTCCAGGTTTGCCGGGCACGCCGGTCACCGTGGGGTTCTGGTGCAGCAGGGGCTGGGCAGGCGGGTTTTGAGGCAGCCTGTGGGCGATTGCCGCCCCCTGTACCGCGAAGCTGGGGTTCCCGACGGGCGCCTGATGGAACTGCGTCCCAGGGGGCACACCTGAGTGGGAAGACAGGAAGTTGGCATGCTCAGAAACGCACGTCACACACGTATAATATGCAGCAGCTCTCCACAATGCATGGGGAAGCTAATCGCCAACTCATGAATAAGATAAAATTTAAATTAGCTGTGCATAAGCACCGATCAAAGCACCCGGCTGGCCTGGCGTACCTGGCAAGGGCACGGGCGGGGGCTCTGCCGCCAGGCTGGGGCCGGGTACTGCGCCGGCCACAGCCTGCTGTTGATAGTAGAGCTGGACAGGCAGGGGGATGGCCCTCCGCCGGACCCCCACCACGTGGATGTGGGCCTGGCCCACCGCCTTGGGCTCCTCCACCCTCCGCACCGTGTGGTTTGGGAAGATGTTCCTACCGCACGGAGAGAGCAAAAACCGCAGGACGTCAACAGGCTGTAAGACGAGCTTACGGGGCATTTCTCTGCGTTACCATCACTGTTACACAGAAAATACTCGCCTAGATCAGCTTACTGCTTAACCATTATTTTTTAACCATTTATACTGCTTAACAAATCACTGGCAGCGTGCCCTAACTTGGGGGGGATCATCAGGGGCCCCCAGACTGTGGGAAATCCAGTGAGTAATTTAGAACTGCGGCTCTAATCCATTCATTCATCCATCCATCCTCCAACCGCTTATCCTGGTTGGGGGGGGGGAGGGGGCGGCCTGGAGCCTGTCCCAGGCAACACAGGACACAAGGCTGGGGTAGAACCTGGACAGAGCGCGGGAGTGCGCCACACACACACACAATCATACACTATGGGCAGATTAGACACCAATTAGCCTAACAGCATGTCTTTGTACTGTGGGAGGAAACTGAAGTACTGAGAGGAAACACGAATAACGCTGGAAATACATGCAAACACCCCCCCAGCCCCCCACATAGACACACACACAAACATGCAGAGCGGAGCCAGGATTCCAGCTCCCAAACCTGGCCACCGTGTAGCCCCTGCTTCCTGCTTCCTATCCAGAGCTGGCGGGGATGCTGACACGACACGGGCTGATCCCTAATTTAAGTTTCAGGAGACATCCCCCATCCCCCCCCCGCCCCCCCCCAACACCATCGTTCTCAGAGACCGCGGCGCCCGGAAAGCCCTGCGCTCCCAGCGGCCCACCTCAAGCATTTGTAGAAGCCAGTGGAAGTCAGGATGCCAGCCCGTGCCAACTTGCTGCACGTGGAGAGGTACTCCGAGTACATCTCAGAGCGCGAGACGGAGCCATCGGCGTGCGTCTCGAAGTGTGCGTGTAACCTGCAGGGAGCAGGGCCAGTCAGGCGACAGAGGCAAGCCGTCTGACTCTAACCTGACGCTGGCAAAGCCAACATCGAATGAGCCGCACCAACCTTAATGCATCTAATAATATCTATCAGGGCCGAAAACGAAAAAGCAATGAAAGGGCTTCTCTTTAATCTCACAGAGGGCGACTTCTTACCACTGAGTTGCGAACTTCTCGCCGTCGATCTCCACAATGCCGGGCACCGCAGGAGCCGACTGTGCCGGGACCCGCGACACTGCTGGCAAAAAGCGACCGGGGAGATCAGCCGCAGCCGCGCTTGACATGCACAGCTGCTGCTGCGACGATGAAATGCACCTCACGCCTCAGACTATTTTTCTGCCTTACATGCGTTGTCAGGAAACCGGTTTAAAATAACCACTGTGCTCCACTAAGAAAATGTATACTCCCGGGTTTTAGTGATGCGTTGACAATTTTATTTTTCATAGGAACATCATATATAATTTCTTTTCATAACAAGATGGCCAAATGTAAACAGTGGAATTTTTTTTTTAATCAGGCACCTCTTTTGGGCGCCTGCAGCTAGCGGACGAGGCAGGACCCACCTGGCACGGGTGTGCTCTGCATTTGTGGGGGCAGGTGCTCCAGCAGCTGGGGTCGCACCTCGGACACTGATTGTCCGCTGGAGCTCTGGTGCTCCACGAGTTTAACGGCTGTCACAGCATCTGGCCCAAAGGTGTGGATATCTACGGATACGAGACGCACTAGGAGATCTGCCAAGAGGGAGAGAGAAAGACGCTCAGGTTCACAGGTTTCCCAGCACAGTGAGGTCAGGCAAGCAACATGGAAGAGAGTAACTGTGCAGGGATCACATTCGGACAAGATGAGGAGGCCCCATTGGCTACTGCCCAATTACCACGGCCTATAAATTTGACTTTTCAGGCAGATCTGCGAGAGCCTTAATGCCAGCAGCATTCAGGTCACAGTCCATTTCCTAGTGCCCTAGTCCACCAACTGATAGCTTTGGAACAGCATTCTGGGACATGGAGTTTTAAAGGCCTCTGCCAAGACCGCGCGCGAATGTACCTATGCTCCGGTCCACCGAGGCGATCTTTGTGCAGGTGAGCTCGCCCAGCTCCGCCAGCTGGTACAGCACCTCCAGTGAGGAGATGACCAGCATCACGTCTGGGAGAGTGAGGTGGAGGATGACCTCTCGGTAGGACTCCTGGTCCACATACTCACAAATGAGGACGGCGTTATCCTCCCCTTTACTGAGGTTTGCCAAAATCTCCATGGCTGGGGGAGAAAATAGCATAAGGGATGGGTTCCGGACATTCAGATCTTTGCATCACAAAAAATCCAGGCAGGGGAAACACTCACCTCTCATTTTCAAAAACCTGTCCCTCGACATTAAGCATTTGGTGATGGTGTGGAACATAAGATGGGTAGTTCGGAAATCGACGGGATCCAGCTGAAGCTATAAGAGAAGCCGACCTAACGATTAGGCAAATCTGCATCTCGCCCTCCCCAATCCTGAAACAGCACCCCCGGGAGGGCTGGGACCTCACCTCTGCCGCCACGTTGCCCAGCGTGTCCAACCCCAGTTGCCGTAGCGACACGAAGTGACAGTGGGCACACAGGAGGAGGAATCTCAGACAAGTGCGATTAGCTGCCAGAAGTCTGACGTTGGCCTCCTCGAAGGACAGGTTGCGTAGGATGACTGCGATCTGGAGAACCCTCTGGCCCTCGACGTCGTTGATGCCGACATCCCGCGGTGGGTGGAACAGGGCATCCCACGCCCCTTCGTTTCCTGTACCATCTTCGGGTCAAGAGAAAGGAGGGTGTGTGACTGCAGATCACCCGGTGAAGCCGGCGTCGGAATACAAGCGGCTTTAGAATCATACCTTGCGATTTGGTGCTCCTGTCAGAAATGAGGTCCCGAACTTCAGCATCATCAACGATGTCCTTCCAAAACTACAGTAAGAATTCAGTTACCGAGTCAATCAGGAAGCAACTCGGATCACATCCCACGTCAGCTTTTGCTGTACGGATTAACGTTATTAACATATCATTCCGTCGTGCCGAGCTCGCTTCACTCATGCCAGCTTGAAATGTCATTCGTCAAATCACAACAGTCTAAAAAAACCATCGATAATAATGGGTGCATTCATCCAAAAAGTAAACACCGGAAAGTACATTGAGGTTCACATTCTCCATGTGACTAGTGATGAAATATCACAAGGTTACAAATATGAAGGGAAAGCTTCAAAGGCAACAGAAAATGAATGTGGGAGGCGATACACAAGCACAATCTCAATCAGCATAGCCATAAGCAAAGCATACACTACATCCATGGGCCTGATATCAGACACGTCTTCATGCTATACATCTAGACGGCTCACCTTCACAAAGTCTCGGGATGTCTTCTCCTTCCAATCCATCCCAAATACAACTGAAAAACTTCCTAAGGCTGCAAGGGTAGACAGATGCAGATTGAACACAAATATGGTCGTTTTAGGGACAGGGAGTCAGAGGTCAGTAGATCTGATCATCTTTGCCAGCGGAAACACTAATCAAATTTCACTAAGAAATAAAATGACAAACGACTTACACCCCAGCACTGGGCTAATACTGACAGGCACCAGACAATGGAACACAGATATCTACAAACACTGTGTGGTTTGGCGCCGGGAGAAGCAACCAATTTGTAAATGTCACGGCGGGAAAAATGAGACTCGGATCGTCGGTGGGCGGTAGGACGGCCCGACGTACTGTCATCGAAGACGCCGGCGTGAGCCAGCAGCAGCGTGATGAGTTTGGGGTCCTTCTCCAGCTGCATGACGTGCTTGCTTTCGTTGGACAAAAGAGTGCAAACGTTGATAGCGAAGTCGACCTCGTTGGGGAGGCCGGAGAGGAGAGAGAGCACCAACTTGTTGTAATCAGACGGCGGCATGAACTCCATAGACAAGCCGTAACTTTGACGAAGGTAATCTGCGGACCGAAACCAAGCCGGCTGAAGTTAAATACTGGGTTAAGCAGAGGGCAAACACTCTAATAAAAGTAAGCAGCTAGAGGAATATGCTCCACATTCACGCAACAACACGGCAGTGGGGGATTCAAGGTTACAGACATTGCTGTGCTTGGCAGCAGCCCAGGGCCCCAACAGAAGCAGCCTGGGGAAGGGAGCATGTTACCTGATACAATGTGCTGCTGGTAGTTGTAGGAGCAGGAAAAGGCCCCCACTGGAAGAGACGGCTTGGGGTTGCCAGGTTGTGCCTCCTCCTCATCCTCCCCGAAGTGATGGACCTTCTCATACTTCTCCAAATAGCTACGGAGAGAGAACCATTCGAGCTGCTCTAAAAACATACCAAAGAAACTCAATTCTTATCTAACAGATACAGACACAAAAACGTCTAACCAATATTACACTTATCACAGCTTAGATAAAATACAATTTGGTCTATGCATTTTAATTGTTGCCCAGTCCAATCCTCTATGTAGCAGAATCCTTCAGTAATCTTATAAAATTACCGGAGACTGTGTATTAGTTAATGTACTGCCCGTTTAGTAACTGTCTCCTACAACTATGCATTAATCTATAATTAGCTTGATAAGTAAATGACAAGTGTGACCATACAATCAGGCTTGCCTGTCAGATAGCTCTACTGCCATTAACACATCAATAAACAAGATGAGTGGAGCTTGTGACCTTGTTCCTTAACCTGAACCGTTTTATTAAATAGCCAGCTGTGCAAATAAGCAACATCAAAACCACAGAATAGCCCAACTTAAGCTAGCAAGCTATATGCCTCAGTTAGGATTCATAGTCTCTGTTTATAAAGTTGCAATGGGAGACTGTCAACATGGCAGTGATGCATTTAAAATGCATTAAAGGCCACTCAAACCTGCACACATCCAGGGCTAGAAAAAGAGAGTCTTTACTGAGCTTGTAAAGAAGGTAGGCGCAAGACAGCAGAAGGTTTTTAATCCTGACATCTCCCCTCTAGGGGCGCACCAAGGTAAAGATCACAAATTCTGTCATGTACAAGTTCAGCTCACCAACAGCTCCATAAACTAATCAAAACTCAGCAATGCAATGATAGAAGTATACAATAGCATCTGTAAGGAAATTTCAAATGTCATACTTCTGAGAGATACGTTGCAAAAAACAGTTACATTACATTCGAGATCTATGTTGAGTGAAACCTTTCAGTGGGATCTCCAAGGAAACAGACTTCCACATGAAGCAGCATTTCCTTGCTAATTCTGCTAAATTCAGCAAATAATCCACGGAGGTCCTGTGAAACTAGACAAACACACAACCACAGAATTTATAAAATCCATATTCCCTTAACAGCCTGCTACTAGAATATACAAAAGGAACAGAAGCTGGCCAAGTGTAGAGGGAGTGATGTATTAAATGACCAGCAATAGAAACTATGGCAAGACTTCAGCACAGTGCTGAGAGCTGTAATTATGGGGGAGAAGCTATCACTGATATTCTTATTTAACAGTGTATACGGTGCTTTGCCATTAAGGCAAATAAAGTTTTATCAACATCACAAGCACTCTGCGTGCAGTTCACTCTCAGGTCAGTGGAGGACAATCAAAGCTCCCTCAATGTGCACAAAGCAGGCTTGGAACGCAGCCTAAAAGTGAAGAGGCAGGTTTGGCTGCATCAGCCACAAACCGGCCCCTTTCTGAAAAGCACCCGGGCTTCGTGTTCACTATATTCACTTCCATCGTGACCTTTCCACCTCCAAAAGGACCTGCTTGCTAGGGAGAACGACACGATTCTTCAGAAGGACTTACTAGATACTACTTGCAACAAATATTAAGAAGCTCAAAACCAATGTAGGATGCCAGTCTTTCAACAGAACTGAGTCAGCTGGTTATCTGCACTGACTGTTTTACTACAGACATCACCACCCAGTCTGCTGTTCAGTAACCCACGTGGTTGTGTAAGGAGGAGGAGTAGCAAAAAGGATGCAGCTGATCAAAACATTACACTGAATGTTTTACACAGACCGTGCTTCCTAACACCACATACAATGGATAAACTGAAAAGATTAAGGTTTCCACAGTTCAATTATCATGAAGACCGGAGCTCAAATTCCATGATTAGTTCTCCAAATTGCAGTTGCAAAGGCAAGACTAAGAGAAGTTAACTGAAGTAAACCCGGCATTTTCCCAGCAAAGGTGTCTTCCTTCGGGCCCCGTGACCGTGATTCTGCTAGAAACGGAAAGAGCTTTTCCCTGCTCTTTGAGCGAAATGATTTTCCAGGACATTTCCAAGAGTCTTTGAAAACGTTTTTAGACTTCATATTAGGGCAAACGTTAAGAAATCATGCCGAATGTCTTTCCTGACAGTTTAACAGCACATCTACAAACCAGGGACACGCTGAATGTAAACCTTCTGAGAGGCTTGAGATCGAGAGGAAAAAAAAATAAAATAAAAAAATGAAGAGTAAGACAGACATGTGATGCAGGTGGACAGCATATCTCTAAAAATAAATTAGATTCAACTATGCTACAGTATTGCCAAATCTTGCATGTGTTTCACAAAGACAGCTGTAAATTTAGAATGAATGTTGCATGGGCAAATGTGTTAGCAGTAACTGTTAAAACCTTAACTCTTATATAAATCTAGATGAATACTGGGAAAACTTCACATTGGTACAAAATAAATTCGGAAGGAATGAATTATATTCTGTATTTAAGCCAATTTGTCTATTTTATTTTCCATTACTTGAATCAGTTCATAATAGGATTAGCAACATTTACTATAACACAGCTTGATAGTTTCAATAGATCATGAACTTCCAAACAGAATACCACAAGCTAAAATCTTATGCTGATACATTCACATTGAGTCAAGAAACTGAATAAAACACACAATTCTCAATTTTATAATCTCTCCAACTCCTCCAATTAAGGCCCGTTTTAAAGATATATGCAACATACTGAGTTAGCAAAAACTACAACTAAAGGAAAAAATAGCTGTTTGCAGCAAGTTTGGAAAACATTGAAGGTTTCAGAAACACCTTCTAGCAGAAGTTAAAGGAGAGTTTCCCAGAAAATGCTACCACACCAAGCTCAGAGCTAGCAAGTGCAAATGAGCAGCATATCCAACTAACAAATTTCCATAATACAGTACATATGAAACATATCACAATATAGAACACAATACACAACTCACCATATGGTATAACTCCTAAACTCCCTCCAGACATAAATTAAACATCCAAGACTACAAACATCTGTGGTATCAAAGCACTGATCCACACTCCTTAAAAGCAGGTTTCATTGTAATGGACCACTGAGAGCCAGGCTGATAGACACTCTCCCAAACCCGATGAGCGTTTCAGGCGAATCACACCCCAAACACTGCATGTACTGCTTATGGCTTTTCATTGAATCTCAAAACATACTCAGAGTGTGGGGCTTACTGGCTCCTCCATGCATTTTCCCTCCAAAACTGAGCATAGCATCCCGACACTCGTTTCAATCCAAACGTGCAACGAGAGATGAGGGCAGTTCAAAGTGCACGACGGGGCCGCGATGGAGACCCATCCCCCGCAAACACTGCCATCACATAATTCCTTACTATTTAAAGTACAAGAAAAGTAGCAGATCAAATAGGCGATCCCAAGTAAGTGAGCACTTAGCTGAAACTTCCACCACTCATCGCTGGATCAGAGAAGGCTAGAGTAACACGTGTTCTCTCAAGCAAAATGGGTATAACACACTGGGGTTACCCATAATTCTCAGGCCACATGCATGTAGCAGTGCCCACAGAAGGGGAGTCCAGCATGGACAAGTTATTTCCTCCCAGACATTTTTCGGAACTGATAAGGGAACCTTAATTTATAGGTTTTCCAAGCTGTGAGAAAAGCCTAAGAGTATAACACAAGCTTCTCTTTCTTCAATTTCAGCTCCGTCCCACAACAGATTCCGCAACAGCATCTCCAAAAAAGCAAGCAAGCCCAACAAAAGTCAAAGTGGATACCCAATGCTAACGTATATCGTAATTCCCGAATCATTAAACAACGTTCACGGAGAGAAAAATAACACCAGTAAAATACTCTGCGGACACCGATTACGTCACCCACCATCGGCCTGATGGCACTTGGAAAAAATAAGTTCCACGGAGCACAGGAAAACACCGGCATGTCTAAATGAATGAGTGACCAATCAATTTGGCATAACATAAATAGTACACATCTCTCAGTATTAAAGAGCAAGATTTCATAAGCAGGCATAAGGTGAGCATGGCTAATCAACCAAAGACAGGAAAAAAAACATGACTGTAATACAGCAAAGCAAAACTATATTAAAAACCTTACCTACACATCCATAGCAATATGACTAATATAGCACACTACAGATAAGATATCTCCTGGGGAAAGGAAAAAAAAAACTGAAAAGAGGTGAAGTAGTTATAGCTCAGAGGCAAGTGTCATTGTTTGCGGCAAGATGCACGTGTGCAGAACCAATCAGAGGGACTGAGGTCTCAAGGCAAAGCAAAGAGCAGAAACACACAGCTGCACCAACTGGATACCTTTGCACATGTCTCACTGTAACTGAATTACATTCTCTGAATCATTTTCTGTTTTACTTCAGTGGATGTTAGTGTTTTAAATTTACAGCTATTAGAGAACTTTCTTGGAGTACTGAAAAGTAAGCGTTAAAGTACAGTAACATCGTCCTTCTCCATTTACATGATGAAATTGTTGATTTGGCATGCACCAGTGCAAGGATTAACAGCATGGTTTTCAAATCAAACAGACGAAAAAGCATTAAATTAGTGCCCAACCAATGCATGCACATTCAGCCATATTATAAGTTTAATAACAGAATGGCACAAAATTGCACATATCTTACATTCTCCAGCTGAGCTGAGAATTAACTGACAAAATTAATTATAAAGTTTTGCTGCAAAGCCTTCCCAAAAATCTACATAATCATACACCTAAGTTCTTCACACTAGATTAAACGACCATCAAGTATGTACAACCCTGAGAGGCTTGTAGGACAAAAAGGAGCTCTTTGCTGAAGAAAGCAGTACTTTCAAGTAAGACTGCAGTCCTGCTTGAATACTAAATACAATTTTAGACGTACCCATAACATGCAGCAGCAAAATCCTAATATCTAGGATGGGGGCATGTTCAGTGGTGACAGAGCAGTGAAAGGAAGCTCACCCCGTGCCCCTTAATACCCGCGCCGAGTACAGAGAGGCACATTGTGGCGAGAGACACAGGTACTGCAGCTTGATCTGCAAAAGCAGATGTGTGCACGTTTGTGGCTAAAAATCTGAAAAAAATGCAAAAAGGGGAGAAGGGGTCTGTTCACCCAATAATTCTAATGCCCAAGTAATGCCCCCCACCCTCGTACTGTCAAACATGCCACACTTCTCAACAAACAGCTTCACGCCGAAGGAAACCGGGATAACCTTCAGCGATCCAAGCTTGATCACAGGCCACAAATAATATTCCCCAATACAGACACACAGCAAACTTACACACCAGTATATAATACACATTCAAAACAGCCTCCTTAATCCCCTTCTGAAATGACTGAAACACCCAAAGGTATTAGTAATGTGTCAGCAGACAAGGCCTTGCCATGTGTGGCAAAAAATCTCACTTCCCTCTAACTGGTGCCCCTGCAATTCTGAACCGCAGGAAGGCAGGATCTCCAGATCTTCCCCTAATACTCCAGACGGAAATACTAAGCATGCAGCAGTTTCAAAGTTAGCATCAAAGCTTTAAAGGTCTTTTAGGCAAATCACTACAGAAATACTCTGATAAACATTAAATTTTTCTGCACTTCTCAGTTATAACAATTCAGTGTGGTCATTATTAACACCTCACCCCAAGTACTACCTTCCCTGTAACATGATCACTGGTGGATCTGACTTGTCTAGACGGGTCAAAAAAAAGTCATTCGTTACATGACCATTACTATCAAGTTGAAGAAACGACAAGCGGCAGATTCACAATCTTCAGGTACCTCTGATAACACCGAATTGGCCATGGATTCAGGTGATCCTCACTGGGCTCATGGAAATCAGTCCCAAGTACTAATTTTAAAGCTAATTATTACTTCAAACTGAAAGGGGATGCAAAACGTGGACCTGTGGCGGCTGCAGTGGAGGAGCTAAGCAAAAACATATGGCCGTTCTGCATGACAACACAGCAATCCCCCCCCCCCAGTTTAACGCAGCAGGTTGAAGAGCTGGAGAAACTTTTTTTGGAGGGAAAAATGCAATCAGCCGAGATGGGAAAGCAAAAATCGATAAACGTGCAGTTCCTGCGTTTAAGCCATAGAGACCTTCGCTTTTTTGTTTGTTTTTCTTCTGCACAATGAGCCCGGCGTGTTCAACTGGGAACGATAAGGGCGAGCGCTGGGTGCCATAACCTAAGAAGTAAATCATTTTTATACGTCTCGCCTCTTAATGCAAAGGTTTCACTTCATTTTATCAAAAGCCCTTCTTTGGGGAAATAGGGCCACGCCGTCTGCTCGTATCCCACATGCGACCTCCGGCCGAGTAACTCACCAGCGGGACTCGTTAACGAAGCAAAAACTTCAAGTTACCGGCGATGTCAAGCACGTACGAATTAAAAGCGCTTAAAACACCCCCGTCCCGAAAGCTGCCCTGCGCCCCGACACCAAAATCCCCAGCTTCCGCCCTAATCCAGCCAGACGTAAAAAATGCATTTTCCAAATGTACGCAAACTTCGCTTCAAGAGGACTTAGGCGCTGGTTTAGCGTTATAAGCAGAGATGTAAACAGTGGCCACATGCTCCCAGCTCGCCGGGACGCCGCCTGCCCGCCCGCCTGCCAGCCCGGCCCAGACACTCACCGCAGGTAATACTGCTTCAGGACGAAAGCGGCGTTGGAGCAGCTCCTGGGGAAATTAAAATCTTCGCCGAGCTCGGACCACAGGTTCTTGTCCGAAACCTAGAAAGAGTTTGGAGGGGAAAGGGAAGAAAACGTGTAAAATACCAATACTAGTGAGCAATAAAGCGGCGTAATGCTACGGCAGCCAGCTTAACTTCCGATTAATCCAAAACAATATTTTTTACAAATGTTCCCTTCTCAACCATCAAGCTTGACTGCAATCTTAATTTTATCATACATACCCCCTTTTAATATGATATAAACAGTGGGCAGATATGTATGCATGTATGTGTTTTTTTTTTTTTGTAAACTAACACTTGATGAGCTAAAATAAGTTTCTTCGGCTAAGCCAGCATACAAAGTCTTATGAAAGGGGGAGCAGACGTCGGCTAAAATAAACACCGACAGTCCCCGCGATCAATATCGCCGGTGACAACCTGTCAGAAATGTCGGCTCCTTTCATATTTAACTGTGTTTTAAACACAGGCCTGTGCGAGGCCTACAGTCTGTCGTCAGCCGAGGAGCCCGGCACGGCGCCCCTCAACCGCCTCGCCGTGTCTTTTCTTACGACTAATATTTACGAAAAAGGGAGCCCCCGCAAAGGGGAGCTTCCCCCCCCCCTCACGGCCGCTCCGTGTCGATTATCGGCGTTAATGTCGGAGTCTCCCGGGGCTGCGAGCGGAGCCGCTTCGGGGAGGCGCGGAGCGGCGGCGCGGAGGAGAGCGCACACACTCCACACGCCGGCCAGCCTCCATAACGCCGTTAGCCGGCGAGCTAAACCACGTAAGGCCAGCCTCGAAGCAGTCTTTTTTTTCCGACCCCCTAACGCAGCCCTGGGCTCCAGGAAAGCGCGGCGGTGGTGCTCGTTGGAGGGGGGGGCGGCCCGTGGGGGTTGTAGGGAAAAGCCAAGGCTGCCTCTTTGTTGGGTGCCCCGGGGAATCCGACGCAGGGAAGCATGTTGTGAGTCGAGAGGTGGGAGATCCACATGCGAGGCTCCGCACTCACCTTCGCAAATCCGCCTAAAGAAACGACTCGGGTGTAGAGAGCATTGAGATCCAGCTCTCTCCCACCCACGACCGGGATCTTCTTGATCGGCGAGCTGAGGCAGAAAAAAAAACCGCAATATTAAAAAAAAAAAATAAACACAAGAAGCCGTACCCGAGGCCCCGATACCGCTCCCATTTGAAGTTAAACGCGGTTTTAAAGTTATATTTCTGCGAGATAAAAAGCCACCCTTTCTCACCCTCTGCTTTGGTGAAACTGCCGCAGTTCGTCCAGGAAAGCTAGTCCTTTCCTTCGCTGATCTGGCTGATTTTTCCCCGTCGAGTTTGCCATTTTTTCAATGTATGAAAAGCTGTTAAAACCCCGCTCCTTCGCTTCCTAAGACGCCCAGGATCCCATACTCCACCGGCGCTCAGTCATTCGCGAAGCCGAGTGTTTAAAAAGTTAAAGAAATAAGGCGAAGGGAGCGACAGCCCGCTAATGACTGGTACAGACTACAACACAGAAAACACAAGCCGATTTAGCCCTCTATAAGTTCTAAACCGACCGTCCGAATTACGATCCGTTTCGACGGCGAAACGACATCGCCATTGCACTAAACGGTAAATGAATTGTTTTGGCCGAAGTTCGTTTTGGAGTGGTTTCACAGTGTGCAACGGAGGCGGCTCAAAAGCAAATCGCGCACACTGTGAAGCGGCAGCGGGATCCAGTTTTCAGACAAAGATCCAAAGGCCGGGAGGCTCGCACTGCCGAGCGGCGCCCTCTATTAGAAACAACGGTACTACACTATCCAAAGCCGTTTATTAGAACAATAGACAGTGTTTTCTTTTAGGGCTCATCTCAAACTTCCTAAATACGTTAAAAGAAGAACACGGCAATACACCTAGCAGGGGGGGATAGAGAAAATTTCTGACTACTTTCAATAGAGACGCGACTTGAAAGTAAAATTAATTTGTTTTTATTGCTTGCACGTGTATTGTATATTCATATTTAACTAAGATTAAGTGAACTGTAGTTACTGTGGTCGATGTGCTTTTTATGAAATGTTAACGAAATATCAAAAATTATGTGGGGGGAAAAAGAATACACTGCTTTAATGGCCCGTGTCGTATGGCTAAAATGTCCAGCACACCACAGTTTATTTTTTCTTCCATCAAAATTACATTGCAGTTACACTGAAATAAGTATGAAGCCACAAGTCTCACAAACTACCTCAGCTTGTACTTATTTTGACTGTGTGCACCTGTGAACGTCGTATTTTGGCTATAACCTCTACTACATAGTATTATGTATAGAGATAAAATGTTTCTTATTCATACGGCTATATTCAACATGGCAAGTTAATACGATCACTTATACACTGTAACTACTATTATGTGTATATACTGCTGAAATATACCACGTCAGTTTCATCGTGTATTTTTAACTTTCAGTGTTTCACTGCTGTCTTTAAACTCCAGTATAATACGCGCGCCTTCGGACCAAATCTAGGAGCGCATAAGCGGCATGGTTTCTAAAGCGAGGCTTCTAACATGCAGAGTAAAAATGTTTCATTTTAACTTCTTCCTATACTAACTAAATTGTAAGTTTGACACACTCGTGCCTGGTTCAGATGGTTGACGCACAATGTAAAATACCAGACATGTACTTAAATGCATCATTTTATTTTATTCATGTTGAATTTTAACCCGACCGTAGATAGTGAGTAAGGTTAACAGGCATATGGATATTTTAAGAATGGAAATGCGCCTTTTTACACCATAAACTTCTGCCTATGCTTTGAGTGAGGTATACAGTGTCATTAAACCGTGCATTTACAGCCGCATGCCTGTCTAGCTGCCAGCAGCCACCGCAAATAGCCGAGCACTTCTGCGCCACCGGCTTGCATTTTGCAGCGGCGGGGGACACGCAAGCGTGCAGTATGCGCCGTAGTAAATAGGAGTTGTTAATGATCCCTGTCCATAGCTACCGGCCGGTTACGTACTAGAAGGGGTTTACACCACATTCAACCATTACACGTGCCCCGCCATTGATGTGCTGCACCGACACAAAATGGCGGAACACGAAAGCCAAATATACTAGACCCCATTTTGTAGAAGTTACAAATGCTGAAATTAGCCGTGTAACAAGTGAGCCACACGGCGACGGTCCGCTCCGCACGGCGTCCAGGAAAGAGCAAATATCGTGCAATGGGGCGCCCCTGTCACTGAATTAGGCGCGCTGCGGCATTAGGCGTTAGTAGGCGGATTCACTTCTGCCGAGATGAACGTTAATATTCACCCCTCGATCGAATGGTTTGCGATGAGACGCTGGGCTAGCCTGTCACTTGATATTTATCAGTTTATCAAGTTGTTTACAGACATTTAAGATTTTAAAACGGAGTTCAATTTTCTCGAATTGTAGCTGGGAGGTAGCACACGGAGCGGACAGATTAGCATGCCGGAGCATATCGCCAGGATAGCTTTAGTTCACCTGAAATGTTAAATTCGTTCCAAAACATAATTTCTTAAATGTAAAACATTTAGATAAATAATCCCATTTTACTTCCGGAAATCGCACACATGCTACTGAGCAGCTAGCGAATTGGTCCATACGGGTACTAAAGCCGGGGTTCGCTGAGCATTGATGATTGGAGCATAATGAAGGTGGTTCTTGTTAAATAGGACATTCATTTGTATGATCAAGTGCAATGTGTACAGTGTATTATCAATGTTCCAATTAGCCGTTAAAATTTCCTCCACTTTTTCTTCTGACTAATCGAACCTTTTATTATTTATTATTATTTAAATGGAGATAGTGAACTCCAGTAAGCCCGACCTAGTTTTTTTTCGTTCTTTCCTTTTCTTTCTCTCTCTCTCTCGCTCTTTCTTTTTTTCCTTGATTAATGTTTTTGAACTGCACATACAACACAGTAGCTCCGTTTTCATCTAATTGTATGCTGGATTCAAAGAAGGTCCTTGACCGAAATATTGCAGTGCGAGAGTAATGGACTGTTGATGCATTGGGGGGGGGAAGCTGAAGAGGAATACTGACGACGCAATAACAGAAATATCTCTTTCTGAAGATAAAATTTTGATTTTTGAACCTATTTTGAATTGATCGCTCCGTTCACCGTATACCACGTGTAACACCATCGTTGTCGTTTTTGTAACATTATCAAGAAGTCCAATTCATGTACTGCAAAGTGCAGCAGAGAGGTTTTCATGAACAGTGAAACGTCCCTGAATTAAGTGTTGGATGAGAAATGCAGAAAAAAATGCAGTGAAACCATTTTCCACCCACCCATCCATCCATCCATCCATCCATCCATCCAGCTTCCAATCATGCATCCTGGAGTGCAGAAGGCAGGCAAACACCCTGAACAGGATGCCAGTCCATCATAGTTAACATACACGCATGCTCAAACATTATGGCAAATTACCAGATGCCAGTTAGCCTAAATCCATGTGTTGTAGAAAGAAACCAGAGGAAAAGCAGGCTAAACCCAGGAGGTGTGAGGCATCAGCGCTATCCACTGAGCCACCATGCTGTCCTGAAATCAATTTAAAGGTAAGAAATAGAACATAAAACTGATTTTTCAAATGGGATGGTATATTGTTTAATGAGCCATGAAATGACAGGCTATGAAGCAATGGGTTACAGCGCAGTTAGGTTTGGCTTCTTTCATTCCATTTCCAAAGCAATGTTTTTGTTACACGATGCTTGTGTTCGGTTTTATGATCAGTACAAAAACACTCTATACAAGCCTGGTTTAATTCTTCACTTAATTTTTCTCCATGTCTTTCATTAGGTATATGTGTAGTTTGTTAGGTATACCTGCTTGTTAATGTAAACAGCTGAATGCATACAGCACACAGGCTAGGGCAAGAGGTTCTGCTGCTGTTTAACTAAGCAGAAGAACGACTGAGAAGTCTGTTCTAAGTAATTTTGAATGTGTTGTGATTGTTGGTGCCATATGCGTTGGATTCAGCATCTCAGAAACAGTCTCCCTCCCGGGATTTTCACACACCGCAGTGTCTAGGATTTACAGAGAATGGTGTGATGAACAAAAACACCCAGTCAATGGAAGTTCTGTGGCCAAAAACACCTTGTTAATGAGACCGGACAGGGGAGACTGGCCAGACTTTTAAAAGCTAACAGGAATGCCGCAATTTGACAAGTAATAGCTCAGTACATCACTGGTGTGCAGAACGGCTTCTGTGACTGCACGACTCGCCTATTCTGGAGGCAGTTCTCTGAGTGGTTTCTACCTGGTACTAGCTAGACGTGTAATAAAGTGGCTGCTGAATGTATGTATGTGTGAACAAAATGCTTCTTCATCATTTTTATGAATTATAAATGACAAACTGAAACACTGTTCACTAACCTTTCACCATTATTATAACTGATTTAATATCCCTCTTTCTTCCGCTGCCTCTGCAATTGCAAAAATGCTAATAGTTATGGGATAGTTCAATGAATTATGAGTATGGTGCCATTCAGTGGTAGTGTTAAGGGTGGGCTAAAACTAGTCCTTCTAGTTAAGGTTGCCCCTAAAAATATTATTCTCAAAATTAAGGATCTGCTTAAGTAATTCAGTTAAGCATTTCTCTCAAGGGCTTCCTTCTAAGGTTTGTAGCAAATCTTTTATTACTGTCTGGTAACCTAATGAAACAACTTTCAAGAAATAAAATTATTTGTGGAGAATACACAGCTGGCATATGGTCTAAGCTTCCCCGGATTAGCTCCTGGTTCTCCATGGGCCTTGGATAAGTGGGAAATGGATTTGGATAGAGGTGTCACACGGATGCGGCTTATGGGGCTGAAGCTCCAAATGAATCCAAATGAGCCCCAAATGATTTGTATGTTTCAGTCATACTCGGTTAGAGAACCTTTGGACAGGTTAGGTGTCCGAAGGTCTGGATGTCTTAAGATCTTAGCAACGGTCCATTCTGGATAGATAGATGGATGCAAGTAGAATCTATGTATGATTTGAAACCATCAGACCTGGACAGGCCTTCTGGTATACCCAGCCTGTTTGTCTAGCCTTGGTTATCATATATATATAGAATTTAATCTCAACCATGAAATTCAGATTAATGATGCACTTCCCCTTTTGACTTTTGCCACGGATCAACTACAATGTCTGGTTAATAATTACTTCTATAGTCAAATCAGTCGCTCATGCACAATAGATAGATAGATGGATAGATAGATATCTTTATTGCCATTTGCACAGGTACAGGTCAGTACAAGTACATTGGAATTCTTGTAATTTGTTATTGTTATTAAAATTCTTGCTTATTTTTCTTTCATTAAGGACGCCAGATTTTCTGGGCATTTCTGTCGTATTTTATACTTGGAGAATCATCTGTATAAGTTGACTTCATTGGTGGGGAATACTTTTTGTGTCATGGTAGTCTGAAACACTGACACTAAACCCGCAACACTAGCAAAACAATCGTAGATTTTTCAGTGTAGTATATTATGAGATAAATGCTATGTAAAGCTGTTGTCAGCGGTGCAAACGACGGTTCGTGGGAGCCAAACGCCAGCGTTCACGCGCCGCCAGTTCAGCTGCTGGACAGCGCCTGCTCGGCACGCGCCAGCGTCAGTTAGGGCTCGCGACGGCCCTGAAGGACTGGGAAAACGCTGGGGCAGTGAAGGTTAAGTCTGCTAAACAAGGTTAGGGCAAAAGAAATGCAATATTGGTTAGAGGCATGATAATGTCACCTATGGTTTTACCATTAGAATATTTCAGAGTGAATCCTGCATGTTCCGCTAGCTTCGTGTTTATGTCCAAAACAATGTGATTGTATCTCCTTATCAGAAATCTGTATGACTCACTGCTACACACTTTCGATTATCCCGCATTATTTTTCAAAGCTACCAAGATTTTCAGATTTTTTTCTCCCGTAATTGTGCACCAAACTGCAGTAACAGTATCACTTTTACCCTGGTAATGAACAGGCTGAGATACACGCTACTTAAATATTAATGTTGAGGCCTGTCATTTGGGATGTCGGCATTACACATATTAAGTGGTTACATACCTTGCTTGCAGTATGACTACAGTTTAATTGCTCGTTGCCGTAAGTTATTCTAACCGTGGTAGCAGACCCTCTTGATGTTGAAGATCTCTTGTATCTATAGTTACTTACCAAAACCTCGATCCAAAGTCTGTTTATGCTTAGAAATATACTTTCTAGAGCTATATATTTGGGTGCAGGAATCACGTTAGTAAATTATGCCTCGTCGAAGTAGTTTTTTTCCCTGTAAAAATTTAACCTTACTTTGCTGCTTGAAATAACCTCCCTGAGCTGCTCTAAACCATAATAGCATTGGACATTTAAACCTGGTTTGTTGCTGCCATCTGGTGGCGTGAAATGGAATTATTATAAATAAACAGTTTTACAAATTAAAGTAGTCTAACAGCATAAAAACACAACTTTTTTTAGTATTTTTTAGTTGCCATCCTAATTATGCACTGCAGTAAAAAACTGTAGGGAATCAGTGTGCAATATAGTTACACATTACATTTATATATTCATACTACAATGCTTATTTTTGAGGTAATTTAGGACCATTAACGTTAAACAGCTCTTAAACCAGGTCTTGGAGGATTATGTAGGGTATGTGCAGATTTAATGTCTAACAGAATTCGATTAAACAAATCACTTTATTAATATAACTGTTTACTTTACCTGAAGCGTATCCCAGGCAATCACAGGGCATGAGGATGGGGTACATTTGCGATAGGATGCCAGTTCATCAGAGGGCACATATATGCTTATGTGCAGTCATTTGCTGCACACAATTTAGAGCTGTTAGTCTAACTGCATGTCTTTGGTCTGCGGGAGGAAATCTGCATGACATGGTAAGAACTCAGACTCTGGATGTGTGATTCAACAGTCCCACCCACTAAGACACCTTGTCGTCCTGCCAGGTTAACACCGTGTTCCAAATTCTTCTGGTAACACATTCAAGAGTATAAATACCTACAGTGTGATGATGTGGTTGCAGAGGTTTGATCAAATTGACCTAAAAATAACCAATAAATGTGACCCTTAAATTTGCCCCGCAGTTTAAATTTTCTGCCAGTTGATGGCAGTAGTTACCCTCTTTCCACTTGATGTAAGGTTCCCAAACTAAGAAATATAAAGTGCATAGTGCAATGTAGCTACATGTTTTTTCAGAATCATTTTACAGTGATTCATTGCTCACAAGAGTCTCACTTCTCAATGGTCTCAACACCATTAAAAAACAACTACAGCTAATCTGCTGTGCATGGTGTTAGATTACGTTACCCTGTAGTGTATACATGGACTAAATAGACACGCATCTGGCAGTATATATTTCAAGTCCATGCATATTGTATAAACAGTATTTATTTTATTAGTTTTCTCAGTGTTTACTGATGCACATGGTTTAATATTTTTTCTTTGTAATTTACAATATGCCATTCATTGTGAGTAAACCTTTATGTTTCATATAACATAAACACTAAATACATGTTGAAAATAAAACTGGAGGATCTATATAATATTCAGTGACAGCACCCAAAAAAACCCCACAAAATATTGTGTAATAGCATAAAATGCTTGATAAAAAATAACACAACATTCAGTGAGTTGACACTTTAGGCATGGAATTTGAAACAGATTCCACAGAAGCTAAAAAGTGAAATTGAAAGGCTGAAATTTAAGCTGATAAAACAGTGAAGTTAAACTCTAAACAGCAATTAAATGGCTATTTTCAGATTCTTGTCATCAAACTGTTTCTTTCTTGGTTTGCTCCTGTTTTGAAACGGAACACCCGTAGTGGCAACAGCTTAGAAACAATGTCCTCAGGGAATTTTTTAAGTGATCAGATAGAGCCAATCATTTTGTTTGCAAGTAATATCAGGAAGTAGCAGATTAAAGGCCATTATAAGTTCACCCCAGAGATAATTTTTGGATCTTTCATGCAAATACACAAAGCTTAGAAAATGTATTCTAGTGACCCATATCTCCAGGAAGCAAAAATAACCTGTTTTTTCAGGGTCTGTTTTTCTGTTTTTTTCCCCCAGCTGTTCAGGATAAGCGGGAATGAGCTTTAGTCATACTGAGGACAAACAAAAATACAACTGCAGTAATTAGTCCTGCGCTCAGGGAATGAGGCTTATAATCTCAACATGGACTAAAGTGGAGATATTCCCCCATGTTGTAGGGGAGTTAGGGGACTGAGGATCTGGAATCATGGCTAAATCCGAAGGTTAAATAGGTAAGAAACTGGACTTGTGGCAAAAAGGAATTTTAGAAAGAAAATTACAAAAAAATGGAATTTTACTAGAATCTTTTAATTGAAGAGTTTCCAAAATATGTAATTAAGAGTAACACCGTAACACAGTACAGTCCCAGTCCTCCTGTTTTCATTGCTCACAGGAAGAGGCTTCATTAGTCAATTAATGAGCTGTACCTCAGGATCTGATTCTGGCACAGTATGTAGTGGCTATCAGTAGTACAGTCATCACCCTCCCCTTCACAAGCACAGTAAATAACAAGCTTGTCAAAAAATCTTCCTGCCTTTATATTGAACTTTTCTGCCTGGGACAAGAGGTCAGAGGTCATTAAGAACTTTTAAGATATGTCACGTCTGAAAGGAGGTTCCCCAGGGAGTGTTTGGTTTGAGACAGTATGGTCATGGGGCAGCATGGTGGCACAGTGGTTTGCAGTGTTGCCGTCCACCTCTAGGACTGCAGTGCGTGCCTCTGCTTCTCCTCTCAAGCTTTCAGGTTCTCCCCATGTCCTTGTGGTGTTTCATCTGGGTTGTCCAATGTCCTCCCCCACTCCCAAAACATGCTGTGGTGGATGGGAGTTGCTGAATTGTGTGTGTGTGAATTAGGTTCATATTTCATTGTGGGGACCAAATGTCCCACACAATGTGATAAAAAAAAAAACCCCTGTTATTTTGACATTATGGGGACTATGTTTCAGGTCCTCACAAAGATCTATGAATGCAATCAAAAAATGAACAATTCCAAAAGTCTCGTATTTTGTTTGGCTATGGTTAAAGTTATGATTATGGTTAAGGTTAGCTTCTGGGACAGGTTCTGGACCCTGAATGGACTGCATGACCACCCTCCATAGGAAGCGTGTGTCATTTTCTGATCTTCCACATCGAGTCCAAGTGACTTAATGCTGCATAATACACATAGAATTTTATCTTAAAAATGTATTCATTTATCAAAGTGGCTTATTGCTAATAAGCACATTCTGGATTATAATGTGTTTAGGGAATTACCTCCTGTCAAAAATAGTAATCAAAATGTGTCTACAGTCCAGGCCTGCAGGGTGTGCTTTTTTTGTTCCAGCTGAGCTGTTAATTAATTGTCTTTTTGCGCTGAGCCATTGACTTAATGGATCTCACAGTTCAAATCACTGAATGAAAACTTAAGTCTGACTCGCTGTCATTTTCAGCCATAATAACTCTTCACTGTTATTTGATTGTCCTATAAATCCCCCCTTTAGTGGATTCATTATGTACATTAGAATATTTATTCGGTTTCCTTATTCAGTCCAAAACACATGGTTTAAGTGGATTGGTGCAACTAAATTGCCATTTATAGGCGCTGCAATGGACTGGCACCACATCCAGTGTACCCCTGGTCTGCTGCTCAGTTTCCCCTGGGATGGGCTCCAGAATCATCACAACCAGTATCGCCATAGGAGTTGGAGATTTATACTAGTGTCAGAATAGTATACGTTGTATTTTAATTAGCTTTGTTGCTGACATGAAAATAAACCAGCATAATTAGCTGTTTTTTTGGATTTCCAGAGAAGTTTTTCTCTTTATCTCTCTTCTGTCCAAGGCTTATATTGTCAACTTTAGTCAGAGCAGTGATTCAGCTAGCCTTCATCTCAAACAAGCGGATTACCTGACTTGGGAAGAGAATCGTCATCTTTGTCGGAAGCTGTAATCTGACACATGACAAGCTGCTGGTCTTGGCGTACAGTTCACTGGGTGACTTGGGGGTGACAGCAGACTTTCTGCTGTTTACAAGTGGTGAGTAAAAACAAGACTGCAGTTGTTGCTTTAAGGCAGATATGACTGGAAAAGCAGACAGTCAGGAAGATGGAGACTAGTATAGACATGCGACTAGAAAGTTCCCGATATGTATGTAATCTTTATGTTCATTGAGTCATGGGTCCGGGGAACCTGGGGAACAATTTTCTTGTCCAGACTTAATTTGGCAATGGACAGCTTGTGTACAGGCCTGGAATGTGGAGTTAAAGGTGAAGGGTCAGATGTTAGAAGTATGCACATTCGGAGTGCGTGGGTGCAGGGCAAGAAGGACATATGGTGAGATGAAGCTTGTCCCTACAGCCAGCTCCTTTGTGTCATCTAACTGCATCTTCAGGACTTCATTTAACAGGAGTCGGGGTCCATAGAAAATACGAGGCGTGACATCTCAGTCTTGAAGCTTGTCAGCTTTTAGGCTTTACTAGTTTGTTTTGGTTTGATTCCATTCACAGTCTCACACACTGATCATTTCTGCTGGCGCATGGGTAGCGTAACCTACTGTGTAAGGTGCCGCGGGATTCGGCAGCTGTGGATGCCCATTGGCTGCTATCTAGCACAGACAGTTTGTCAAAAAAGTACAGAGGGGTGTGTTACACTGGAGAAAAACAAAACACGCTATGGGCCTGTTGACATGTCAGGTTCAAGGAGAGGTCAGTTATGCAATGCCTGGCAGCTGCTGTTTGTCTGAATCGGTACCTCTCAGCATTTGACTTCTGGGGGGGGGGGGGTGGTTTGGGTGTGTGCATCTGTAACATGTCCAGATCCAGTTGTTACCTGATTTGATTGTGTGCTGGTTTCGAAAGTGACACTGGTGGTGGAAAATCTTGGAATCTTTCAACATTGCACAGCTTTTGGGAATTCACAGTTTGTCAACAGTCTTCTAGTCTTTGGGTGGATCCTACCTGTGATTCATTATATTGTCACCACTTAAAGGCCCTTGGAGTAATGCACTGGCAGTGCTATAATCTTGTAGTTCGGGCAAAATATTCAACCTGTGTCAGCCTGCAGAGCAGCGTGTGTCTCAGCGGGATAGGACACTGTGCCTGTGATCAGCAGGTCACAGGTTCAAATCCCAGGAACAGCTTAGTAATTTCACCACTGAGCAAGGCCCTTAACCCCCAGTTGCTCCAGAGACTGTCTGAGCCCGCTTTCTGAAAGATGTACATCGCTTTGGCTAAATGATTAAAAGAAATGTAATGTCTCATAGGAGCCTACCTGACACAGAGGGACAATGTGTGGTGTACTGTAAGTGTGGGTTATAAGGGGGCGGTGTTTAGGGGAGTGCAGTTTTATGGAAGAATGAGCCACCTGGTTCTATGGTAGACATGTGAGTCATGAACAGTGAGTGTGACAGGAAACTTACCAGGTGATTTTTAATGTGGCTCTTTGAATCTGGGTCTCACGGTGACATAATTAGACTAGAGGCTAGGTTCAGGTCCCTGGAGGGCATTTTGAGTACTTTTGCCTGAATTCTTCATATGTTATGTAAAAAGTAATCTGCCATCCATGCAATTAAATGTTCTAAACAGCCTTTGACTGGCAACAGTTTTCTTTGAAAACCTAACCATGCAAATATCTCCATAATGTCAGTATGGGAGATGATTGTATGTTAACTAGGTGGACTTGGTACACGTTCGGAACGCCAACATATGCTGTGCCAAAGCATACAAACCCTGTCACAAACAGGACTCAAAGCGCTTAGTGCAAACATCTTATTGACTTCCACAGCTGACAGTCAAACAGACCTCTCTCAGTCCCACTATCAAAACATAACTTGGTTATAATAAACCCAACTGTTTGCCTAGATCTTCTTGTCTTCTATACAGTGTCCAACCTGCACTGCACTGCGGTAAAGTCAAAGAGAGCAACGGCCAGCTGGGCACACAAACATTGTGCCTGGAGCAGGTATCCATACACATGTTCTGCTTTCTTCTGTGCTTCTCAGTACAGCCATCTTGTTATGTGACTGTGGTCATCGTAGCTAACCCATCGTCCATTCAAAGTGACAAGGACATAGGGATCATCTCTTCTGAATATTGTGTTTAATGATGAACTCCTTATTGGGAAGACTGGCCACTCATCTACTTTGGCAGCTGTATGTGCCTCTTTTGACCTTGATCTAACCGTCATGTGGTTATAGCCCCCTGCTAAGCTTATTAAAAAAAACATCTTAGACCCGGAAGTGAGGAACAGGTCCATGCACATGTAAATACAGCAGCAGAAGCTGACGTCACAGTAAAATGATTCACATCATTTTAGCTCTGCGGGTTAGGACTCTGTGCCCATAACTGGAAGGTCACTGATTTAAATCGTGTGGCTGGCAGAGTGATGTCACTGTTGGACCCTTGAGCAAGGCCCTTAGCCGGACTCTGCTGTCTTATTATCACTGACATGTTGTTTTGGACAAAAACATATGCTAAGTAAATTAATGTAAACATATGAAGGGATTTTATGTTGCTTTATCACTTCTAGGTTGCAGTGACTTCTTGTGGGGAAATTGCACAAACCTTTGGTCAGGTTATCATTCTCCCTGTGTGCTTTTTTTTAAACTTTCACTGTCAGTGACAGCATGTTTTTGTCAAGGTGAGTTGCTGTGTATGGATAACCTGACTCATAAAAGGGTTCAGTTATTCCCAGTTGTCTCACTCCAAGCTATAGACAGGAAGCTGTGGATGGCACCTGAGCACTCCACCTGAGCACTCCTCTGAATCACACAAGTCCACCTTCCTGTTCATGCTCTCTAGCAGAGCCAGTGATGAGAGCTAATGCAGCTCACCAGTGACAAGTCAGCAAGATGTGGCTGCTTGGCCTCTTCTCAGAAGACTGGCACGACAGTCAGCTACAGTGTCAGTTATCAGTTTCACTGACTGATACTCCCAGTCACAGTGTACTAATGAGAACAGAGTTTGGGAGCCGGTCAGAGCCAGGAGCCAATGACACAATCTCTTAAAATCTCAGGGACAGATGATTTGTGCCCCAACCCAGAAGTCAGTTTGCTGTAAAGTCTTCACTGTATTAGTAAGTAATACATCTTCCATTCTTTTCCAGATAGTAAAACAGATCATCCTTGCTTTACCTTTTCATAACATTGGACTGATTCCAGAATGAAGATCCAGCCACAGTCTGCAATGCCTGTTGTAGATTCACCCGTGTAGGAATGCGAGTGAAACTCGCTCACCGGTTCCATCAATTACCTCACTGACCCTAAGAGCTACAGAGTCTGCTGACCCCCCAGGGGGCTGATTCATGGCTTTCCTCCAGCGCTGTCTGCTGTCCTTTCCAGTTCACTGGTACTTGATGTCTAACCATGCAATTATTTCTTCCCCCCCCCCACTAGAACAGCCCCACTGCTGGTGGTGCAAATTCCAAAGGCAGCAATGTAGATTCCACAGGCCCACTCAAGCCCAGGGGGTCGAGGCTGTGAGGGCAGTGCACGGTTAAAAGCATCAATGATCTGTGAAACTCTGCGTTCATTACAGGAGGAAGGAATGGTCCTATTTTCACATTGATTGAGGCTGGTTTCAGCCAAGCTGCATACTAGCATGTGCTTGCAGACTGGCCATAGGTTTGGCACAGTTCCTTGCATTTGTTTAGTGGGCAGACTTTGAGGAGACCATGGGATTCACACCTGGAGCAGTTAATCATGTGAGCACTGCTGCCTTCCAAAAGAGGGCCGCCTCAAAACATTTTGCCCCAAGTAATAAAAAAACAACAGAGCAGATATTTTCTGAGTCTTAAAATATTCCCTTGGTAGTGCTTGATTGCTCTAGAAATAAAAGGCTGTAAATTAAAATGAAGAGGACACAAAAAGCTGGTCTTGCTTTCTTGCTGATATTAAAGTAATTAATACTGTCTTTGGAATGGAATTTTGCAAAACCAGCCAGCTGTGTTTTATTTTATTTAGCTGGGAAATTAAAAGAACTCATTCCTGTCAGTTATATTGCCAGACCATAATTTATCAGAAATTTTGCCGACACTGAAAGATCTTTATTTAGAGAATGAAGCAGACTTGCAGTAGTTGAAGATTTCATCGTGTTCTTGATTCCAGGACGTTCTATGCTGCTGGAACTGAGTGGTTGGCTGTTGCTGTGCTCAGCATTTCTTGTGACCTCATACTTGTGGGTGCTTATGAGGGACATGTGCAGCCATGGCTGATGTTGGCCCAATGGACACCAACAAATGATCATTGTTGCAGTAGCCAAGCCATCTTGGGGGTGGTGGCTAGGAGCATATACAGGAGTGGAGCCACTGGCTCCAGCTGAAAGCTGATTGGCTCCCAGAGTGCCCCCTCCCCTTTTACTCACTTATTCAATTCATGTCACTTGCTAATGATAAGTTTATGGCCCTCACCTTAAAACAATCTTAGAATCTCCCCAGGTGGTGGTAACTATTTTATAGGTGTTAGCAGTAATGTAGTGTCTTTTCCAACACCATCTTCTTCATCCATAATCCATGGATGAAGAGGCCACAATAGTGGAAGATTCGACATTGAAGCTCATCAATGAAGCTCAAAGTAGCATCCTAACAGAGTTTTGATTTTTAACTTTCTTGCTAAAATAGCTATGACTGAAAGACCACTTCAACATTAACTGACACAGGGCTAACACTGGGCCATTGGGTGGTTTTCAGTACAGGAATATGGTCACAGTTTAGCCAGCATTTTTATATACTGGTGACAGATTGAGTTATAATACATTTCCCAATACATTAATGAAGGGCTTCAAACCCAAGGCATCACTGGCTTGCACAGTCGTCAGCAAACCCGGGTTTATAAATGTATAATTGTTAGTGCAGAGCACTGTTGTGTCACCAAAAAATAAAATGAAAACATTCCATCAGTTTGGTTTGGTAGGAGATTTATAGACGTACATTAGAAGTACATTTTTTCTGAGTAACATCAATTGTTAGATGCCCACTTTAAAGGCAACCTGAAGACTTTACTAATGAGTAGAAACAATGCATAACAACAGGGGAGCATCATAAAAATACTGCAACAATGAAGTAATTGTTGAAGGAGCTGTGTGGATTCTAGAAGGCCGAAGTTAACCAGACACACTCCCTTGGTTCTTTGGGAATTAAGAGGAACCATCTAAATTGTCGATGTAGTAAATGCTGGACACCATTTGCCCCCACGTTACTGGATCACAATACAGGCCTCGTCTTGTCTGTCATGGGCAGTGTCAAATGCAGCTGCCTGCAGTGATCCCGTTACTCGGAGGACACTGAGGGCAGCTGACTTTACCCCTCTGTGTAAAACCTCTACTAACTCTGCTACCTTTATATTGCAGATTACATCCCTTCCTTCCTGCCCCAGCGGATCCAAGGTGTCAAGAAAAATACTGTGTACTAATGGGAATGCTGAAGTTTACATACTTACAGAGCGTTTAATTTTATATTGTATTCTTAATCACTGTATACTTCCATTATTTCTGTCCAGACCTAAGGGCAAAAGAGCGATAGCTTAGGTATCTTCTTACTTTCTCCTCATTGGCTGTTAGATATCTTACATTAACCTATATGTTGATTCATTACCCATAAATCATTTGAGATGTTCTGCTGACCAGCTATCTTTGTTAAGTCTTAAAACTGCCACTCAGACAGGACTTACCTGCAGGAGTTCTTAACTGCTTGTACGGGCAAGACTTACCTGCAGGGCAGACATTTTCCAGGCATGCTAGAGCCCCAAACAAGACTTCATGCCTCCCATATGCCTCCTCTTAAACATGTAAACACCATCTGTTCCCACTTGTGCAGCAACAGTCAACAAGAAATTTGCATGAAAGACATCAGTACCATGAAGATTTGAGGGTTTGACCGTGGCATCTGGTTTCTCCTTTCTTCTTGGTTTTAATGACACGAAAGACCCCTTTCCCTTGTTTTGTTTCCAGCCGGAGACTGTAAACATGTGCATTACTCTTATTTCTTTGTATTTAGCCAAGAGACACTAAACAGCGCCTTGAGTGATGAATAATAAAGAGCTGGAAGTGAACCTTGGGGTACAAAGGGAAACAGAAAATCCAGGAATGTCAACATAGGGTCTGGATGGAGTGAATGGACTGCAATGATGAAACATTGACTCGACTGAACTAGTAAGTGGATTAGTCTCAAAATAAAGCTTTGGCATTGAAGACACAGCATTGGTAGTAGATGATTGAAAACAATGTGTTTACTGTTACCATGTACTTGATATTATGACATATATGCATGCCTAAAGAGTCGTTTCAATAAAAACAATATAAAGGCATGTTTACAGAAATGTCCTGTATAATAAAAGCTTGTTCAGCCATCATGCACTCTGACAATGTTTAATTCACCCACATTCTTGCTGATGACTTTGAGTAAACTCACCGTGGTCACCAACTGGTGGTCTCCAGTCCACATCCGGACTGAAGCAACTGAGTCTGGACCATGCGATCGATCCTCCTGGCATTTTTTTTTCGGATGCAGCAGACCTTGACCTTGTGTATGTTGCTGATGAAATTTAGCAAACAAGCAATTTCACCTGTGGAATCTCTGTTAGGATTCCTACTGATTCAGTCCATAGACCAAAAATGTAACAGGTAGAAAAATGCCTCTTTTGGACCGTAACCCTCAATCAGAGGCCCTTATTTCTACTCTGTTTTTCTGTCAACCGTTGTAACGAGACCTAAACTGAACTGATGCTGGGGTGGCCAGTTCCTTTATGCAGATATCCGTGTCTATTGACCAAAGTTAGAGTTGATGGGGGTTGGGGAGGGGGGACAGATCAGACTCCAGCATGCATGTGGGCCTGGGGTAGAACGGTGCTGCACTTTCTGTGGAGTCCAGTGACCACTGGTCATGCTATCTGTCTGACATGGTGAATGCGATTGTGTGCATTGAGATGAAAGAAGCAGTCATTGACACATTATTTATTTATATAACTGCTGTTATATGAGCCAGTCTAATTCCATTTCACTTACCTCACTTATGTGCAAGCCCTTCTGTACTAATATCACACATATTCACACCAGTTCTCTTGACTTCATACAATTTCAGCTATATGTGGAGCCCGGCTCATGACATAAATATAAAAATTATATACTGTATATCGTGGCCATGTTTTACAAATCGTTCCCACAATATTCTAAATCGTGGCCACATTTTACTAATTTACTAATTCATTCCCTCATTTTAGGTAAATCGCGGTCACGTTTTATTCATTCCCACAATATATTAAAACTTAAAATTTTAGTACATAGTCTTCTTATTGCCTAATGCATTGCTTTCGTTTAGGCCGCTAAGCATCTGCATCTGCTGCTATGGACAGAGATAGTTCAATTGAATTTAATTTTAAGGTGGGAATAGAGTGGCCATCCGTCCCGTATTTTACAGGATCATCCAGTATTGAAAAATAAAACGTGGTGTCCTGTTGCAGTTTGTCTGACATTTGTGATTTGACCCACCCCCCCACCAAATTTTAATTGTGCTCCACCGCTCTGCATGTTTTATTGTGAGGGAAGTTCCTTATTACTTCAGATTGGAAGTGGCAACCCTAGTTTGGGATGACCCACAAACACATTCTTAAAAGCCTTGCATTGCAAGGAATTATTATTAGCGAGAGGCAATGACGTATGGAGCCTCACACTTACGTAGAATATTGAGAGGCAGGGAGCTTTACCGAATTGATTTGTTCCCTCGTTTTAGTTAAATCGTGGCCACGTTTTATTAATTTGTTCCCTCGTTTTAGTTCAATCGTGGCCACATTTTATTAATTCGTTCCCATGATATATTAAAACGTGGCCACAATATATATCATTTTCATGGTGATGTCATGAGCAGGGCGTCGTAGCTGCAGGCTACAAGCAAGTTAATTCCAAATTGTTCTGATTTCTGTTTGTGCCATTAAGGCTTGTACAATGAAACACATGCTACTAATGAACCATTTGTATACAGCTATACAGATGTAATTTAACACAGTAGACTGTAGAGAAACTAAACTGTTTATTCCTAAGGATGCATGAAAACAGTAATTTGAAGGTGAACAATAAGCTTTGATTTTGTGGCACAGTGCTGGAATCCTGAGCTGACCCTTAGCTGATAACATTTCTCCAACTGGGAAACCAACATTTCCGTCACGTTACAGTTTCTTAATCACTGCATCTGCGGTGAGCCATAATTAACTTAAAACATAACTATGGCTATGCTGAAAGTCTGCCTTTTATATTTTCTTCCTGTACCTTAGAACAAAGTAATAGAAATCATTAAGCACCCAAGTGCTTAAGAGTGTATAGTTTGAAGGTAAGCCAGCATGCATCAGAGTCATATCTTAGTAATCATGGATGCATTTCAGAACTGTCTGCCAAAAAGCCATGCTTTGTCTCTTCATCTTTATTCAACACCCCCTAAAGTAAAAGACATATTTGAACTTTCCATCTCAGCTAAAGGCTGCTTGTCTCATGGTGTTTCTTCTGGTGGAAATCAATTATTTCCATTTCCCAAATATAGCATCATGCAGATGCAAAAGGCATGAATCACAAGGTGTTGAGAGAGACTTTCTATCTTGGGCGATTACCTCAGGTGTGAACAGCTCGCTGATCGTGGCTTTACTTGGGCCTCCAGGCCGTCGGTGATGTTGATCCAGCACCAGGTGTGTGAGAAGGGCAGCCTGGTGACGCTGCTTCATATCTTGATCTGGCCTAGAGATGTGTCTGGTTTTCTCTGCAGGATCCATGCACATCTCCCAGAGTGATCCATCAATAGGGCAGAGAGACACATCTCTGTCCATCTTTGACACACTGCAGGTCAGAGGGCTTGTGGAAGATGACCGAAACAGTCAGAAGCTTTTATTACTTCAGGACATTTTTACATGCTTTTCTTCATACGTCTGATCAGATTCTTTACTGTAAGCATTCAGGGAAGAGTGTGCACCAAATTTTCTTCTATCCCTTACGAGTATAAATTGTATTGCTTTTTTAAGTGTTTGTGCACTACATAAAAATATGCAGAATACATTTTTATTCTTAGAAAGACAGGGACAGTGAGTTGCGAGGAGGGTGTGCCAGATAGAAGGAGAGAGGTACAGCTGGGGTAAGCATCTGGAGGGTCTTACGATGTTTCTGCTTAAAGAGGAGGATGGAAATCGAAGGCCAGGGTAAAGGAAGGCCTCCTAAATGCTGCGGCCGGGAGACAATCCCAAAGCCAGATGCCACGTATCTCTGGGCTGTGGCTAAAGTTGTTCCCAGAGGCTTCTTGCCCGGAGCTGAGAAGGTCGGCTCCAATCTTAACGAACCGTGTGTGCGTGGGCCTTCCTGTCCAAATGCAAAACCTCCAGGCCAGTTCCTTCAACCCCATGTTGTTTTAAGAGTAATGGCCACTAATGACTTCCTTGCATTTCCCCTGCAATTACTACATAGCAATTACGGTTGCTGCACATCCCTGTGATCATTTTCCTCACCGAAATCTTGACTTAGTGCTGTGCTCGGGAAATTGTAATGGATCAAGTGGCTTTTGCAGCAGGATTAGAACACAAAGTAGCACTTGGAATTTTGAGCATGGGACAGGTCACATTAAGACAGACATGTTGTCCATCTGTGGTCAAGAATTCCTAGGAGTGCAATAAAATTGAATGTTTCTGGGTCCTGGTACATTGGGTGCAGATCCAGTTGACGACAACTTTTTCAAATTGTGTCTTGGCCTAGTGGTGTTTCAAAGGACATGAAGGAAGGTCTTATCAGCACAGTAACACTGAAAGCCAACCAAATGACTGTAACTCACCTGGAATTGTTAGCATGCAACGGAGTGTGAGCTTCGTGTGAAAGGAGGCATACTAGTTCTCAAAGGGCAAGCCGTTGACTTCTAGAATCAATTAAAAGTGCAAAGGAAGTGTGTTTGTACGTCACATCCTAGGTTAGTTGTCCCTGCCTGCAGTAGTATGCATTGGATATCAATACCTGTGGATGGACATCCATTTGCAAGTTAGGTATCTATGCCTGTGACTGCACGTCCCTCCCTGAGTTGGCAGTGTCTTTTCTCGACTGGCTGTCTCTGGCCCACTTCCCAAGCTCTACTGGTACTGAGTGCAGGCCAGACTTTTCCCACAACGTCATAGCTCAGATGACCTGGCCTAAAATTCCAGTGCTAGGGGCTAAAAGCAGCCTGACTAAATAGGAAAGGTTGGTGGGTGGGGAAGGGGTGCAGCGCAATCTCTCACAGGTTAGCAAAGGAGAACTGGGTGACCCAAAAACCACGAAGCATCGACCTCAGCAGTGACGTCAAACGAGACCTCGTTGTGGAACAGCTAGCAGCTACCATTCAGAGAGGAGTAAGCTATCTCCTCTTACAGCTACACTCAACAGACAGCACTGAGCAGAGACTTTTCAATAACTCATTGTCATTCATATCTATATACTGTATATATAGATATATTTTAAGTTCATTCACTGCTTCATGGCTTTGTGGATCCAGATATTGCTTATCCCGTTTTTTCTGGAGTCAGTTTTTATCTTAAATGACCCACAGAAAACTGTACTTTTTAGTACTTTCTCACAACCTTATTAAAAATTCAATTGTACAATGCTAACCAGGGCCTAGTAATGTCCCATTGACTCCAGCTTAACATTTTTATCTACAGTATACACAGTTTTATAGAAGTATGTGACTGGGATTATTGAATTATTTGCATTATCAGGAAAAATAACAAAAGAGATGATCTGGAATGTTCAGTTTATTTGAAAAGACAGCTAAGAGGGAGCGATAAACTGGAAATGGGATCTTGCCCACGATAATGTATTCAGTGACAGTGCCAATTCACAGGACAAACATGGATGCCAGTCATCTGGCTGCGCCCACAGGCCGCCTCAAAGGATCATGGGAATTGTATGCTGTACCTACTCCTGTCACAGCACCATGTCTTTAACCCCAATACATACAAAGGTAACAAGAAGGTAGCAATTATCACGTTCATAAACAAACAAGATCATGTTGATATCAAAGGCACTGAACACCAGCTAAGTTATCCATACTGAAATGATGACCATGATGGTGTCAGTGATTACCATACACAACAAAATGCTTAAATAACATACTATTTTTAAATTTAATATAAAGCCATTTTTTTCCATGAAACTTTCTTTAAAATGGACATGCAAGATGACTGAAATTTAATTCCAGTTTGTCAGAAAGTTTAAATTCGCTTACATAAAAAAGAACAATCTTGATTTAAACAGTTTAACTTATAATAATCTTGGTAAACCTGCAATAGTATTAACAACATCTGTATGGCCCCCAGCATAAACCCAAATGAGGCCAATGAGAAAGTATAAAGGAAAATATACATATTTTAAGACCACCAACTCACTGTACTTGGGATACCCTACTGCATTCTGCTCTAGACCCGTAAAGAACGGCTGTGCAGAGGTTTAAAAAGCATTTTGGTGCTCTGGCAGCAAAACAGGGATGTATGGTAAACATCTGTACCTGCTTCAAACACCCAAATCTGCTTTCAAACAACTATTTTTCTCCACTGAGGTTCAACAGCTCCACTGCTGGTAGTCAGGATGAAAAAGAAGCTTACCATTACACAAAGCAATATAATTTCTGTATTCTGATCGAAAACAGTTTTGTAACAATGAAAAATACTAACATAGTATGAACAGCATAATCCAATCACTGTAAATCCAGTTGATGACAAATGGTTACAAGACACATTATGACGTAATTTGCCATTTCCATTCATACCAAGGAACTGGTTACACACGCTGACACTACTACACACTAAACAGGATGGTGACATTTCCTTCACAAGCAGAATGCATATATAAATGGCATTACTTAAAAAAAAATTAAACATGGGGGAGGGGAGACTCCCTGTTGGGTAAACCTGATGTCTTCGTGTGGCTTCCATGTCTTGCATCTACTCTTTACGAGGGTTTATCATTAAACCTACTGATGCCTTTACAGCCCATCTCTGCCCCAGGGAGGGAAAAGCAGGCATCAGCCCAGACCTTTTACTATCAATGCTTTCAATTCTCATTTCATTCAGGGAAACGATAGAGTGCATTTTACAAAAGTTTTCTGTCCAGACAATTACTGCATGGTGACAAAGTACAATCGTAACCAAGAGGCAAGAGCAACAAAGTATTCTCTCTATTACTTTAGGATCTCATTTTACTTTTTCCACTGAACACATTCCCAAGCTTCCATCCCTTAACTCAACACTTCTGTAACGTCCTGTTTAACTGACTCTTCAAACCAGGTGGGTGGACACTGCCTCAAAGAGAAAATGTCATCCCTTGGTTCTCCCTCAAAGCCATTCTGTCTCTTAAGATATCTTCCCCAATCATCTCCCGCACTTCCTACATGCAGTTCCTATTCATGTTAAATCAAACGGAGACATGTATAAAACATTCATTTACATAAGGCACTTCCTACAGCAGAAATATCTAACACTCTATATGCAGAATTCTTTCATAGAGAGGACATATATGCCCTCGTGTTTTCCACGTGAAGGTTACATCCAAGATACACATTCAGATAGCAGAGTATATTATTTTATACGGATGTCAGTTTCGTAACAGCAGACATGCCAACTCTAATTTGCAATGATGCATTTTCTACCGGAAACTGTGATCCACATTACCAGTCATTTGAAGTTCGATCTTTGGGGGGTTTTTTCCCCACTGAGGTCCAGGCACCTAAACACCAAGTTCTGTGGTGCTTCTTCTAGGAACTGAGCCCTTCCCCATTTGGTGGATTTTCTCTACTTCTGTCACTGGTGTCTGTAAGAGCAGTTCCTACTAGGTTTTCTGGTAAGAGTGTAAACATCTGGATGTGGGAAGCACTTGTACAGGCATGATTTGTACAGTGAATGTGCGCATGTGGCAGGGCTGTTAACACCCTCATCGTGGTTGGACGGCAAACTCACAAAAACCCACCCAGCCATTCCACCACTGAATCACAAGTATATCCGGCGACTGATGTCCTTGGCTTGCTGGTACACTCGATTTAGGTTGCCCATGTCGCTCAGTATTGAGAAACCATCATTATCTCTGGCGGAAACTCGTGTTCCATGGCATAGCTTTGCTGTGGGGAAGTCCGGCTTGACCCTGAGGCTCCCAAAGCGGCCTGGCTGGAGTATACTCTCTGCTGAGAGCGATGCCCTGACGTGGGACTGGGTGACGCCCTCATTACCTGCTATGCCCGAGGGCCGCTTCTGACTATGGAAGAGAACGGGGTCCCTAGTGCACACCATGGTTGGTATGGTATACTCAGTTGGGTACTTCCCACTCCGTTTCAGAATGCCTTTCTTACCCACCACTCTCCTGGGGTGTGTGCCAGTGGGAGAAATTGGCACAGCACCCCCCATCAGCTCAGAGGACTCGCTGCGCTCTGGGGAAGAGTAGTAGCCCGATTCCCGCTGATTGTTCTTTTTCAGAATGCCCTTCTTGGGTAAAGGAGGTGGTATGTCAACCAGCAAGCTGCCTGCTATGGCAAGACCCCCTGTTTCATCCTCTTCCTCACTAGAACCAGAGTTTACATCCTGCGTGAAACGTGGGGCATCTGGCATGGGAACTCCCAGTATTCTTGATTTCAGGATGCCCTTGGGCCTCTTCAGACCTGGTTCACCCTCTCCTCGGATGCAGACCTGTCCCCCGTCGCCTTCCGGACTGGGCTTCCAGTATCGCAGACGGCCCAGGGTCCGGGTCTCGGGAAGGTTTTGCCGTGGGGGCGGCACTGGGGGCGAACTGGTCTGGTGGGTGGTGACACAATCACAGACGCTGTTCCTGCAGCCCCAGTTAACCCACCAGTGGTGGGCGATGTCCTCCACTGTGGCTCGACGTTCCGGGTTCACCATCAACATCCAGCGGATAAGGCCTCGTGCATCTACAGGAGTCGAGAGGGGCGAGGTAAAGAAAAAGAGTGTGAAAAATAAGCAGAGAGATTGCAACAGGGCAGAAAAGTATCGAAATGTTCGAAAGTACGGTACCTGAGGGCTGAGCTGGCTCTCGATATTCCCCATTGCTGATCTGACGGACAAGGTTTCTATGATCTCCTCCATCAAAAGGCATGGTCCCATAAATAAGAGTGTACAGCAGCACTCCCAGTGCCCAGCTATCCACCTGCAAACACAGGATACCTCAGTCCCACACTTATATGCACAAAAGTCCATTCTGGGCCCACTTACGGGGACAGCATGCCATTGGCTGTGTACCTCTGGGCCACGGTAGGGCCGTCCATTGATGATCTCAGGCGAGGCGTACAGAGGGCTGCCACAGAAGGTCTGTAGGAGTTTGTCTTTGTGGTACAGGTTGGAGAGGCCAAAATCTGCAATCTGGGGGAGTGGAGGGGGTCAATTTTGGGAATTGCAAATTAGGTTTGTAAGTTTATCATTGGTTTACAGCCCCTTTGAAACTTATAAGAAGAAATGTATCTATAAGGAGCTCTCCATACCTTGATGTTAAAGTTCTCGTCCAGTAGCACGTTTTCCAGTTTCAGGTCCCTATGCACTATCCCATTCTGTAAGCCGCAAAAACACACGTTAGGATAAAGTTTTCGCAAGGTGCACCAATATGGTTGATGGATGTGATACACGAAACCACAAAGAAACAGACATATAATGAACTAAATAACCCATGACCCAATCCCCCAAAACCTTCACAATACCCACCAGAGCCGCCATGACGCTCAATAAACGCTTTGCTCTGATTCTGATTCTTCTGACATAATCAAGGTGGCTGTACCAGATTCTACTTTTATCGCTTAGCATTTCTTAATATACAGGATTTTTTTTTCCTTCTTTTTTTGAAATTTTAGTTTTATTATTATGTTTGTGTTTTGTTCTTGTTATTATGATTTCTGTTTATGCTTATATATTTTTCTTACAAAGCATTTGTGCACTCTGACTTGAAAGGTGCTATATAAATAAAATGTATTATCATTACCATCTGAAGTTGAGAATTTTGACCAGGATGTTGCCTGAGCGTCACGTGTGGCTAACTGATTTGACCTATCATGCATGTCCATTCTGCACAGTCACTGACACGCCTTACTGTCCCACCCTATCCTGGGTTGCCTCAACTGGGACTAATTCTGAATGGCTGTCCTATACTAATCGTTTATGGCTAGCAGAAGCAATGACATCATCCCTCCGGTTTTCAGCTGTGGGCACACTGGGCCATAGGAGTGATTTGCTCTGCCGACGGGACGTCAGCAGGAGGAAGGAATGAGGGAAGGTGGATTATAGGATGTGATCTTTTGAGCTGCCTGGTCATCCGACTGGCGATTCAGGCAGGGGAGTTATCAGTCAGATGGTACAGCCTCTCATGGCTCAATGCCAGGGCAGCTGCTTCAAGTGTGTCAACTCCTGCCTCCCTCACCTTATGGCAGTAGTGCACAGCGGAGACGATCTGCCTGAAGAAATGCCTGGTTTCCCTCTCGGTGAGCCGGTGCCGCTCATTCAGGTAGTCGTACAGCTCGCCCTTGCTGGCGTACTCCATCACAATCACGATCTTGTCCCGGTTCTCAAACACTGGAGGATGACACAGAAAAGAGGGCTGTGAAATGGGGGCAGCCTTCTGGAGACAGGCTTCCGTCGGTCTCAGATCCGGGTCGCGGGCCTACACTGAAGCCGTCGGTCTTCTCCACGTGCGAACACACTTAGCGGGATGCCGAGAGGGACCGCTCCATGCTATGGTATCCCAAGGCAGGCTGAGCGCATACAAGGTCCCTCACCGCCTTCTACGGCTTTGCAATTCAGCCAGATATCACACGCCCCCACAACAGACGCTGTTAAGGGGGGGTGGTGGTGGTCAACAGATGGAAGCTTCTGCTGGCGAGGTACAGAAGGGCTCCCAAAGATGGTGCCATCTACTGACTGCCATATGGACCTCCATATTCACAATCTCCAAACCAAGCCCTGGGACAACAGGTACCAGGCTAAAACCCTGGTATAATCCTGCCTTTCCTCCACAAACTGGCACCGCACTGCTTTACTTTCCTGCAAAGTTGCTCATCCTGTAACCAATGCATGTGTCTCTCTGCCAGGTTCTCGTAACCTGGCTACCAGGGTTGGGGCTTGTCTGTTGCCGTGGCGACATGTAACCTGAGACCAAGGCCGTTTCAGGATGCGTCCTGCACCTGGCTCTGATACTGCGACTGTGGGATCCAGGGAGCTGAAGCTGAAGCCAAGATCTCTTCCTTGCTGCCAATGCTGATCCGGGTTTGCTGATCTGTTTTTAGCCTGATGGGTCTGCTGACTGTCTGTGACCCACCTGTCAGCAAGGCTGTGACCCAGTTCACAGAAGCTGAATTATCACTGGCCACCGGCCCGCATTAACCGCTATCCCATCCGCTTCAAAGACACCCCTCAGATCGCGTTAGATCACCAGGGCCTGACAGCCTGCCCATAGCCACTGGCCAAGCTGTAGGGTTCAGCCACTAGCAGGCTATAAATGCCACCTATGATTGGAGGGCAAACGAAGGCTTGGCAGGCCTCTAGTTTGGCACTGAAGTGACAGATATGACTCCTCGTCCTCATTTCCACTGCCTTGGCTGTAGAATAGCCCTTCTTTCAGGAGCTGCAGCCCCGTCTCCTTACTTTGTTATGTCTCTGCCTAGGCATTGTCAAGCTTAACCTTAGAAGTAGGCTAACAGACTATGAATGATTTTCTGAGTGACGGGCTGTTCCAGACCGAGTCCAGGGAAGAAAAAAAATATAGTTGATACATGGTTCAGCCATTTCGCTCCTCCCATTAACTCTGGACATGGGTGATACCAGAAACTTGGGTCTCAAGATACACATATTCAACACACACAGAGGTAAATAAGGTAAATACTGTAAGGAGCCACCCCTAAAGCCTGCAGAAATGTATCCTCGAGACGGTGACTCGAGTTTGACACAAGGTGGGGGGGTGTGTGGGGGGGGCACAGCATGTGCCCTAATTGGGTCAAGAGCAGCATTTCACAAAGTAACAAGGGTCTGGCTGGCAGACCATAGTCCCTATGATGCAGACACACACAGCGACACTCTGTAGTTACCCCAGTGGTTCTTCTGCACAAGGCTGCTAACCTTCATAGATGGTGATGATGTGAGGGTGCCGAAGGGACGACATGATCTCGATCTCCCTGCGGATGTGCACCATGTCCTGCTCATCTTTGATTTTCTCCTTGCGGATGGACTTGATGGCCACCTGACCAGAAAGGAAAGATTTATCAGACGCAGTCAGGACGACAGACTGTGAGGAAGTAACATCAGAAGCCGGATATGAATTAAGGCAGTGTGAATACACCAGAGAGTCTTTCAAATTACCCATAACAATACCTTCATTAGAAGGATACTACCATGACATCACAAGGTTAAGAATGCAGGACAGACATTGTTAAATATCTCAGTCTCATTTGGAATCTCACTACTCTCCTCCCACTGAGTGGGGGATTAGGCCTATGACCCCCTTAACTGAAAAAAGACAGAGAACACCAACAATATATATATTAATGCACCAATAAGTCATGCAGAGCCAACTGGGTTTCATTAATTGAGTCGTCTGTGGCCTCAGTGCAAATGATAAATCACCATGGAGACACAAAAGGCCTATTTCATTCCTTTGCCTGTGACTCCTGCCAGCTCACGCAATAACGTCCAGCTGAAAAGAATCTATATCTATGCACGTTACTTAGAAGTAGAAGTGGCAGAGTAAGCAAAGCAGAAGGCAAGTCCTGGTTTTCACAGCAGTACAGGGGTTATCCTATTTGTACAAACATGCAAAGGTGGACAGAGCAATCATAGGGACTCCAGACGGAAACTAGCCTTGTGGTTAACTCTGGCATATTTACAGTAGTGTTATTAATATGCATTGTCTCTGTGAAATAAAGCAATAAGCCAACAGACACCTTGGTAGCAGAACGCAGCATTATGAAAGTGTTCAATCATCGATGCAAGAACAACGAAAGTCAGGACTGGACAGCAAGTTCGAGAAGGAGATGCCGTTTCATCCTGTGGTCTGTCTGTGCTCCTCCACCTACGTTGCCTCAACCTTTCACGTTCCATCAAGTGTTACGGACCCCTGGGGCTCAAATCTGCAATATCAGTGATCTTCCACGCATCTTCCCATTTATGGGAAAACATGCTTGTCTGTTTGTAGCCAGCAGGATGGGGCAGCTTCACCACTGAAGTGACCAGCCAGCACGGTGGAAGACTTCCCCGTTTAACAAAGGACAACAAGAACCATATGTTGTTCCAAAGCCAGGATAATTACCATGTGCATCCATAAAAAGGAAGCCTCTCCGAATACCTCAAGTCGTTTGCTGATTATGTAGCGTAAGGAACAGAGATGCAAACAGGAAACTGGAGACATATTCCACCGGCACCGTGATGGACATTAAATGCTGTTCTTTGTAGGAGTCATGAGTCCTATGCTGTTTTCCATTACCTCATTAGGTAGAAAATAGACCAAAGAGGGCTTTTGCTGCAGCTCAACCTCACTTTGGCCAAAACCTTTAGCTATTCCTCTGGAATGAAGATCTTGCTGCATGCAGATGGGTAGCAGGCATTGGGATGAAGAACTGCAGCATATATAGGAAAGCAGTACTATGAAAGTCTAGCTAGAGGGATGTGCTCAACCGAAAGACTTTAAGAACTATATAACATTAATTTCCAGTCTAATTGTGTTCTCACTGCTACGTTATATAACATAATTGTGTCAAGCCTATCTGTTAAGCAATTGCTACATCTATGTTAAGCCCAGTGGGAGAACCATACTTGGAAGGGTGCTATATAAAAATAGATTGAACTGAATAGTGGAGATTATAGAATACTTTTCAATTAATATTACACTTACCTGACATTTGTATACTGAGCCAAATTGGTTAAGTAGGCCGATAACTTTGCTCATAGAAGTAACAGCTGCTTCTATCCTGGGATTTAGTCTTACAAACCATTAGCCTCAAATCAATCTCCTGGAGACCATCTCAATACTGCAGGGCAAAGAAGGTTTTTATGCCTCACTCTGACATTTTTCCCACTGACGTTTCAAGCAAAAATCAGGCCAATGACAAACCAAGCTGGAATCATTCGATTTTTCCATTTCAATCAGGAACCCGCAGTAAAAAAAGCAACAGTCACAGAGTTAACCTAGTTAAAACGAGCAGCTCTAATCTGGGGTGAGCTTCCCGAAGTCTTCGTAACGCTACGTTGTTCGTAAGTTCTATCTTTTAACATAGAACTTACGTACGGCATAGCATTAAGGCTTCGGCAAACTCACCCCTGAATGTCACATCAATAGTAATCAGTTTGAAACAGCAGTAAACAATCATGCATGAACATGCACAGACGTCAGTTAAATTTAGTACTATTAACTTAATTAAAATAAGCAGAATTTTCTTCGGTTTACATCAACTGAAAAGCATTGGACTTTTAAAAATTGTGTGGTTAGCTATTAAAGTGCAACATATGAAGAGCCACATACTTCAAATGCTGAATGTTCTTTTATTTCATTTCTTATAGTATTTACTGAAAATCAGGAGAAAATGTATAAACAGAGAAAGATTCTGTAAAATTCTCATTGGTTGTAGGAAAAATGTTAAATAATAAGGAAACACAATGTGAAAATGATATAGCTGGTGCAAGAGTCTGGCTCTGCTAGTTCCCAGGAATGATCAATCCAAAAACCTTCATGCTTCAAAGCTGATGCACTACCCTGTTTTTAATAATGTAATCAAGACACGATCCCCTTTGACTGTCCTCCAAACAGGCTTTGTCACACGTGGATGTCTGTCCTGCAGAGAAATGCAGAGTGTTCTGCACAACTTATCATGTGGGGGAAACATGTTTGCAAATAACTACATGAAAATGTTTATCATGCGTAGATGTTTCATCAATACAAACTGAGCCCATGAATGCAGAGTGAAAATTTGAGATTAAGCTCCAAATGGTTTTAATCGTTTATTGAGAAGTATGAATTTGACTGGGCTCCTTAATTCACACCTGCCAGGAAGTCATTCAGAAGGTGCCCTGCAGCCTTGTGCTCTTACGGATCCATGGACACGAGTCCTTCGTGGGATAAGTTAAAAAAGTAGAGATGCAGCATGATCAGAGCCCTGTGTCACCTCCCAGAGCATTCTGGTAATGATCTCATGATAGATATACTGTGCACTCAGGCTAGCAAGCTCCCACACTATCAGTCCCACTCTGTCCCCTGAGTGGGCCTCCCTCTGCCCTTCTGAAGATGCTCCTCTCCTCTTCTTGATTTTTTTTTTCTCTCTCAGAATAAAGATCATCAGAGCAGCAGACTCATGGGAGTTTTACTTACACAAAAATGTTCTGAGGGGAAAAAGAAAAACGATTGGTTCAGGGAGATAACCAATAAGATTGTAGAGGAGGTGTCCAAGCAACCAATCACATATATTGGTCCCGCCTCCTCTAGTTGCTTGGATGCAACTCCTCTACAATCTGATTAGTTATCTTTCTGAACCAATCATTTTTCGTTCTGCCCTCAGATGATTTTCATGCAAGTAAAACTCTCATGAGCCAGCAGCAGAGGTAGGTGTACAGTGTCCCCTTCATCTATCAGTCCTACTGACAAAATGATGTGCTTAGCCATTCCTTTGCATATCACACAGATTAAGGGCTACAAGTCTTACCAGATGGGCTATCACCCAACACAGACCTACCTGCAATCTACACAAATGTTCACCCTTATTACTATTATCATCATTATTGCTATTTCTGTTAGTCAAGGAGTGATGAATGTCCATAAATGAAACCCATTTCCTTTGACACATGGCAGTAACCAGCCACCAAGATTTCTACCCACTGTCGACATTATAGTCTTACAGAATTTTATTTTCCGGGAAATAAAGCAGTGCATGTCGATGTAACATTCTTTATTTCCCTGCAGGGACTGGTGTCGGAAGCGCCGGCAGGTTTTTGGAACGAAAAAAGCTTTTAAATACTTTTAAAACATGCCACATTAACACAAACGTTAATGCGTGGCCTGGTTTTAATATTTTTTACAGCATTGCAGAAACATTCAAGGGGTTTACGTGTGGCTCAGTGGGCTAAGCCTCTGTGCCTGGGATCGGAAGGTCGCTGGTTCGAGCCTGGCCTTAGAACACCTGTGGGTCCTTCAGCAAGGCCCTTAACCCCCAGCTCCCTGGGTGCTGCCATGGGTGGCTGCCCTTCTTGGCCAGTTTGCTCTCGCCTACGGAGAGGAAGTTGGGGGAATTTCCCCACAGGAATCAATGAAAGTCCAAAAAAAAAAAAACATTTGGACACTGGATGCAGACATCAGCAGTAATAAAGTTATTTGTTTCCTCTGGAACTTTTCAAGACAGACGATGGCATCTGAGGCTTTTTGTTTGTTTGTCTGTTTCTGGTAAGTGAAGTGTGGCCCTCTGGTCATTTAAGTCACAGCAGTTCTGTCAATGGCTCTCTCTCAAGCATCCGTCACGATCAGAGGCGAGGACAAGGCCGAGTGACCGAGCTCCCTGCGGCCTCTGGCATCGGGAAGTCCCACTGGGATCAGCTGCCTACGTTAACATTCATTACGGGGCCTCAAATTGCAACCGCACTTTTCTCTGCTGTGCTGGCAGCCGCACTGGGAAGAACGTGCAGCATTAATTGTATGATTGGTAATTGCCAAACATATCGCAGTAAATTAAACCAAGGCCAGAAAGTAAGTCATGCGTTTCGCCCAAGTTAGAAGCTTCCATGCGATTGCCGGCCACTGTTAGATTGCTTGCTAAGCGACTTGACGTTTCGGCGTCTGCTGTCGGCTGTAACACTCACCTCTCTCCCGGTCTGCCTCTCTACGGCCCTTTTCACTTTGCCGTACGTCCCCCTCCCCAGAGTCTCCAGCAGCTCGTATCGGTGTTTCAGGTTGTGTTTATGGTGGTGCTTCTTAACGCTGGAGCCCCGTCGGATCTCGCAGGCTTTCTGCGCCGGCTTCCCGCAGTAGTCTGCACATAGGGCCGCGTCTTCCCTGCGATGCTTTCCTGCAGAAATCTGTGTTTTCTCGGCTCCCAAACGACACCGCCGGTTTGATGACAGAGAGGTACTCTCCATCCTGTGTGCTGCAACTCCGACACCTTGCTACCACTTTTTAAATAAGTTGATTATTTAATATACTGATATCTATAATATGTAATAAATAAGCCAATGGCTATTTATAGATGAAGTTTTAGGGATAATATTATGATATGTAAAACAGTGCCTAACTTCAAACATGCCCGGTACATTTACCAAGCTCCATAAAAAAGAGAAACTCTAATAGATTTTAAACGAAAATTCGTATTAATTAGTCAAAGACCTTTAAAACGCATTTTGAGACTTGAACCATTAATTAAAAAAAAAAAAAAAGTCAAATTACAGTAATCTGTGTTTAAAAGTTCAAAGTGATGAAGATGCAATATAGTGATATTCATTAAAACCAATTTCTTCTATTTCTCTTGTCCGGGCATCTGATATAACCTAACATCTACTGCAGTATTAAAATTATAAATAGCAAACAGTCGTCTCCAGTTAATTCAAATAGAGCGAAGCCTAATTCTGTCTAATTCTGTCCCGTAAGCGGCTGCTCGGTCCTCCGTGTGCGTGATCCATGCCCGAGTCCTTGTCAGAAACGTACAACATTCGGGATCCGGAAAGTGGAGGTTCCGTGCATAATCTCTGCCATAATACTCCGCTACCGAGACGTCCGGCTCTCTCCTTTGCCTCCTCTGAGCTGAGCCGCTCTGAAACCGAGTAAGGGATCTGAGCCCAAGGTGGGCGGGGTTATCGGAGCTGCTCCCGTACTGTAGCCGTCTCGCTGTATCTCAAATTCGTCGCTACTCCAACCCCCACAAACACGACCGCTACATACAAGTTATTTCATTCACGAAGCGATGTAGTGATACATATACACGTGTTTGTGCATGTATGTATGTATACATATATGATAATATAAAAATTGATGATCAATAACTGATACTGTTAAGTCCCTAATTTTTAGTAAACGTGTTAACTTTGTCTATTGGATAATTCTTGAACAGCCTGGGTCTGCTTTGTGATTATTCAAAGAATCGTCTGAAATATCCTGGAAATATGAAAATTTGAACTACTTGCAAAAAAATTATGAACCCTACATTTGCTCAGAGTTGCAGTGACTGGCTAATTAGTCTAATTAGGCCTAGTTTATAAACACGGTGTGTGGAACTTAAAGGAAAGAACTCAAGTGACTGTGATCAGGATAAGTTTTTTTTTTTTTTTTGAGACACAGAAAATAAAAAATAACTGTAGCATTAGAGAAGATACTGGTTTGATGAGCAGTACCTTTTACAGATGACATTATTGTCCTGCAGGAGGAATGTCAGTAATTCACCTTTACAATGTCCTTCACTATTGGAATGCGATGAATGCAGTCTGCTACCAATATCCTCTTCCATCAATACTGCTTTGGTTTGCAATATGACCCCAAAGCATTCCATTCTAACCCATCCCCTACCCCCTACGCTCATCCCAGTAGGGACATGACCTTTTTTGTAACTTCTAAAGACAAACAATGTCCAATTAGCGTGGGTGATGCCTGCCTTTCTTCCTTGAAAACAAACAACTTTGAAAGCTCCTGGAACACTTAATGAAATCAGAAATGTTTTTCATCTGAGACGGAATTCGGAAATTACATTCTAGACACAGTCCAGTCCTACTTGCGTAATCTTTTAGAAACATATGTACACTGCCCTCTCGTGGATGTAATGAGCAACGAGAAAGCAACGAGGCCACATCTGAGAGAGAAAATTGGTCACAACAAAAATAAGAAAAAACGTTTTCTTTTGGCCAAAATGAAACGATCAACGGATAACTAACCGTCTTATTTGATATTCAGTCCTTTGTTAGCAATATAACCGACAAAAGTTGAATATTTTCCCATATTGCATGGTCATATGAGCACTAAATATTTAAGCTGTGATGTGACTGGAAAACACTAAAAATGCTGCAAATGATCATTCTGGATAGCACCTATGGAAAGAGGAGTTATAAATGCAAAAGAACAAACAAGTGTTCTGCTGCTTATATGCAGTGTTCCTTGTGAGAAACCACGCTAGAAAATAATAATAGTAAATACTCAATTTTTATCCATTGTCCCAGTATGAGATTTTAAAAAAAATGCTTAAATCTATCTCTTGAAGATGACCCAAGAAGAATAAGCAGGCATATATAAAACTGTGGAGATTTGTATGGTTTCTAAATGAATTTTCCATTCTGATTTTTTTTTTACCCGAGTGGAGAACGATTACTGTAATAATATTTGGAAATAAAAATCAATGGTTATGAATCTTTTAAGACCGGCATCAGGCGGCATGTGAAACGTTGTCTTAATGAGGACCGGGCTTTATCTGTGGTGACACAATTTTCACAAGGCTGATATAAAAGATTGTGAAAATGGTTTCACAATCTTCTGATGAATATCTAGGGCAACAGTTAAGGAAGGAGATAAGGGCATGACATCACTACCCACCGGGCTGCTTGGTTATCCTGCTGGGGGGGTCGGGCTGGTTCTGGAGAAGGCTGCCACCAGCAAAAACATGGAGTATGTGAACTTGTAGCACCGTGGGATGGGGTCATCACTCTTTAGTGGGGTCCTACCAAGTCAACTGGTTCTGACAAGAGGTGTGCCTGTGTATCCTCCTGTATAGCTGAACAAGTAGAGAATTGTCTGAACAATGTGGAGGTTGTGGGTTTAAATCCCAGGGGACTCACATAAACTGTAACCCTTCCATCTACTGTAAGAAAAAAAATCATCAGATAAATGAGCAAATGGCTCACCGACTCCTCAAATGCGTTCTGGATAGTAAATGACACAAATTCAATCTTAAAATAGCATTGGACTGGTCTTTTTAGTATAATGTTCTTCAGTTATGGCTAGTATGTATGAAGTTATTTCAGTTTTGTTTATCTTCTGTTCTTTGGTACACTCTGCTGTGCTGCTGGACCTTTTGTTTATGTCTTACTCACAGGAGACAGGAAGATGGCTAATCACAAAAAATGAACGTTACCACATTCAGTGACATCAGAATGTTAGTCAAAATTCCAGATGGAACCAGCAGACACCGTCAGGTGGTGCTGAGAATTGACTGGTATGGACTGGTCAACATTACTTGCAACTTCATTCACTAATAGATGGTAAAGGAAATCACTTCAGGGTAGTGATGTAGGTAGTGTATGTAGCAGTATTGAGAAAAAAACAATGTAGGCCATATGTAATTATGAATCAGATTATCTTTAACATTGAAGAAAACATTGTTCAAAATTCTTGAAATGGGCGTTTTCTAACTATCTACAGACCTACACTTATCTTTTTACAGTATGCTAGATTAACAGGTGAAATCCACGTCCTGGGTTCTTCCCCACCTTGCGCCCGAAGCTTCCAGAATAGGCTCGTGACCCTCTTGACGCTGCGTAAGACGAGCGGGTACGGAAAGTGGATAGATGGATGTCGTCGGTGTGTTGTTTCAGCTCCATTCAGCTTCTCGCCTTTCCGCATTCACAGGATTTTGTTCAGAAAACAATAGTATGTTGAGTTTCTCCCTTCAGCCTGCTGCTTTTGCTCACCAAATGTGTAGCCTTTGAAAAAAAAATAATTCCGAGCAAACCATGTTCGCTTTGTCCCGGACGGTGTCAGAAGCTGGTTGACCGACACCCTGGTAGTTGTTGATGTTCTGCTCCCTATAATAACATAAATATTTTAATTACTAGGTAAAATATTTTTATTCTCAAAACGAAACATGCAGACCGAACGAAGCGATATTTCAGTATTTATCGTCTAGGCTCGCTAACTAGGCCGTGCGAGCTAAACGTTTAGTTTGCTGCTTTAAAATCTTTAAACATTTCGGGTCTCATTCAGTACTGCTAAGATTCTCAGTGATTTATGAGAAAGTTGTAGCTGAAACGCGGCCCTTCGGAAATAGTTATATTCCATGGGCGGAATTACTAAAAATTAAATCTAATTAGGCTCTAAAGTTTTCCACATCGGAGTGCGAAAGCAATTAGCAAATCTGCTGTTATTGACCCAATTAATGCGCAGCATCTCTGTTAAACATGGCATAATTAACATTTGAACTGAATAAGGCGTTTTACTGGTGCGAGCACCTGTCGTTTGCGCCGTTTACCGGCGCTTTATTACAATAGCTAAGTAAGATCTAGCAAGACCAACTAGGTAATTTCTAGTAGAAATATGCCAGATGCATTGCTTTTTTTAATAAGGTAGTTGATTGGGTGCCATATGATGCCTATTCATAGCGTCTAATGACAAAAGCTGACATCTACCTATATTCTGTAACCGATTTTCCTCAATTTTTAAAACTTTTAGTGGCAGCGACTAGTTACGGTTTTTATTGTATCACGCCTGCTCAGTGTATCGGACGTTTCGGTAATGCATTTGGTGGAATAGCCTCTTTCAGCACGGAGCGTTGATATTGGGGCTGCAGCTCTTCGTTGATCCCTTGTGCCAGGAGGCCGGGCGCTCGCATCTTTTTTTTATCCGGTGAAGTTCGGCATGCGCGCTGCTTGATCGGAACACGGTTCCCATTTTGATATTATGATTCACTTTCGTGCAGTTTCTCGTGTTCTGCGTATGGGCGCAATAGATGTCCTGGTGTTTAAACCGGCAGCGCCACGAGTGCCGCCTTCCGTGACAGGGGTGACCCTATGGGGAAGACGCCGCTCGCGGCAGTGTGAATGAGCGCGTAGAGGTTTATTTTACGTCAGTCTCACTTAAAATAGAAATTAATACCGCGTTGATGAGATGAATTGAATTTCGCTGAACCAGTTTCGTCACCCTGTGCGGATCTGATATGTCTTCTAATTGAACATATTATTTGAATTATCCTTGCGTCATTGAGAAAATAAGACAGGCTATATATAATCACGAATCAGATTATCTTTGTTTTAACAATTATAAAACATGGTTCCGATGTCGATGCTTGTCGAGTTGGTAGATTGTAGGTATTCACAAAGAATTGGGCCGGTTTGGAAAAAAAGTCATGGGAGGTGTTTTTTTAAAGCCATTTCAAAAATAGACCGTGGTCACAAAGTTTTATTTTAAAAACGGAGCTATCAAAATGAAATGTCAGTTTCAGCACAAACACCGGCTACGGGGCGAGTAGAGGACTGGTGGGGATCTAGGGCAGGCCCAGCGGCTCTGGCTAAAGTACCACCCCAAGAAGTAGGCCTCACACACACATCAAATTCCATAAGTATTTCATGCAATGAAATGACAAAAACAATGCAGTTTGGAGCCCGAAAGGTACTAAAAGTAAATTATGCTTGGGTTCAGGCCATATTGTGCAGTGATTGTGCTGGAAGTTTCGCCAGCACGCGGTAACCCTGTTGCTATGCGGGCTTTGATACGCGCTGCTTTCCTTCCCCCGCCAGAAAGCCGGAGACATGATGATGAGCACGGTGCAGAGTGTCATCGTCCGGCTCCTGTCACCCCTGTGGAGGGCCACGGAAGAGGACCAGGATGCCGCGTTTTATGGGGCAGGTTTGTTTCGGTGTTGTGGTTACTCAGAATTATCTGGATCAGTGACGGATTGATGCGTGGATTAAAGCCCAGGGCCTCGAAACGGTATAACTTATTAAATCTGGCAGATTGATCCGCTGGTTAATACGCTCCTTCTTTCTATCAGTGCTTGGAAACTCTTAAATATTTAACATGTCCGGGGATATTTGCTTGGTTTTAAATAAGACCGAGTAACCACCACGTATTATCACAGGACTTGGAATGTTTATGGTCTTTAATATGCTTGTACTCGGCTACCATCTCCCGTCTCAGCTCCAGAAACCGTCCGTGACGTGCGGGAGGGTGTGGTGACACAGCTATTACAGGACTACGGGCTGATCGACGAGACGGTGTACTTCACTGACGCGCAGGTGCTGGGGGGCTGTCCCCTACACGTGGGCGACCATGTCAGCGCCATCGCCGTCAGGGATGGAGCCCACGGCGGCTGGAGGGCGCTTAGGGTGGGTGAGCGCCCCCTAGTGAACAGGAGGTAGAATCGTATTCCAGAAAAGAATTGGGGCAGTTAAGTGTGTTGTTTCCAGTAAGTAATATATCTAAGGGGTGCTTATTTTGCATTTGCTATTTGGGGCTGTAGCTTAGACGGCCCATGAGGTCTGAATGCGTATGTGCTATAATCTGTTATTGGCCCCTCCCACTCTGTAGGTAGAGCGGTTGACCAGTACCTGGGAGAATGAGGGTGGTGCTGGCCTTCAGCCAGAAAATGGCGGGCTCAAGCATCTGGTTGGCACCGTCACGTCATGTGACCAGGATGGAGGCTTCATTAACCAGAACACCTTCTTTCCACGACAGGCACTGTGTCAAGGTACATATCGGCAGGGTGTAGGGGTGTGTCTGTGACTGCCGCTCTGTGAGCTAAAGAGATGCTGTCCATGCAACAGGGTGGGCAAGGTGCCATATGTGTAACTAAGATGTATGCTTGTTTAGGTTATAAGCCCATGAAGGGGGACTGGGTCCAGGCGCAGTATTTCATCAGCGCCACCCAGTGGAGCAGCCAGGCTCGTTCAGTCGGGCCGCTACGGTACCGCCGCATGGACCAGGTCAGCCCCCCCCCCACTGGCCATATTTGGGAAATTCAATCAGCTGCAAAGAATCAAGGAACATTTTTGTATATATTACTATTTATTACTACACCAGGACCCTCGGGGATTGGAAACATGCTGTGAATTACCACTGCAGTGAGGCTCCTGTCCTGTGCACAAGTAGATGTTCTACATGCAGCTGCCAGTCCTCTGTTTTAAATTGTCAGTCTTTGGTCTGCTGCTGTACATGTAAGGCGGCCTACATGCATCAGGTCGTATGAGACCAATCCTCTAAAACTTGGTTTACTGAGATTCGTGTTTAAAAAGTGGTAAATTGAATTTACTCGTGGTTTGGTATAGGGGTGTGCAATTTGACGATATTAGACCATGAAAAATTAATGTCTTCATGATGTGCTTCAGTGCACATTCTATAACTTGCAGTTCTATGGCTCAGATGCATCTAAAGTTTTGTCAGCCAAATCCGTTTCCACACACTAATAATCTGGTGATGGCAAATGGTAGGTATTGCCTTAAATATCTTCCTCTCTCCCTTTTGCTCCCTCATCCCAACATGCAGCACATTCCCTATCTGGCAATGTAGCGGCATGGACGACATGGAGTCGGTCCCTAAAATGAATTTGACTTCAGTAATGTGGAACTTGTTTGGATCTTCTAAACCTGACATGGTGCAAAGAGTTATGTTTAAAATTTGCGTAGATGTGGTTCATATGTTGTATGGCAACGCAACAAGGAATTCTAACCACCTCAAAAGGAAACATGCAAAAGAGTGCAGTTATTTTAAGTTTTATTGCCTTATAGGGCTATATATTTTTTTTTTCAAATAGTGGAATTTGGTTGTACTGTTCAATAACTTGCAAAATAGTCTTAAACCAACCTGAAAAAGATTTGTGACGAGATTGTGGATTGTGATCCTATCGGGGGGGAATAAAACAGTGCACCCCTAGTTAATCTGCATGTATTGTAGAGAAGGTTGTTCTGTCCTGTAGAGTTGGGGTGGATTTGAATCGGCATGCGCCTTGTGCTCAGGTGCACGTCACGAGCATGTGCGGCAGCAGCGGCGTTCTGGCGGACAGCGTGTTCTTCAGCACGGTCTCCTTGCTGCTCCCGGCGTGGTACACCCCCCAGCTCGGTGACCTGGTCAATGTGGTGGTTTTGGAGAGTAGCCAATCCTTCTACTGTTGGAGAGCGCTGTGCATGGCCCCTGTGCACTCCAGGTGACTGGGGGGGGGAGTTTGGTTGCCATAGCAACATGTTGTAGTCCCGCTGCAGTGCCGAAACCGTCTTTTTTCATGGCCTACAGCCCAAACCTGGGGCAGTCTGTCTCTGACATGGACATTCAAGGCCTCCTGGAGAACAAGGGTGGACTTCTGGTGGATGAGGTTCAATTCGGATCCCTTCCTCTAGGGAGTACTCAAGAGCTGCTGGTCTATATAGAGTAAGTGAAGCAGTGAGAAGTTAATGCCAAACGCAAGCCAGCTCGAAGCTAATGGAGCTGGCTAAGAGCGAGTTCTCTTATAATGATAAATGAGATTAAAAATGCTCGCATGGGCTTGTGTGCTGGTCAAGAAGTACTCTGCTGTGTCTGTTGCCGCTGTAGGAATCAGAGCTCGGAAGTGCACACTCTCTGCCGCTGTGAGTTAGCAGGCTGGGACCCCCAGGAACAGTTCACCCTGGGGCCCGTCGCACCCAGTACCCCCAGCTCTGCAGAAGCAACTAAGCAGAGAGCGTCCATGGTCCAGGCTGTCTACATGGGCATCCCGTTTGGGTCACGCATGATGGGCCTGCACTTCTCCATAATGGGATCTGTTGGAGACTCAATCCCTGAGGCGGATGAGGATGGTGTGGGAGGAGGAGGGACAGAGGAGGCTTCAATAAGGGAGAAGCAGGAAGACCTAGAGATCAGCCCAGGTGCGAAGGTGTCCATCACGGTGAGCTGCAGGGCCAGGTGAGCATCTCCGTCTGGGCAGCCATCTTTCGTAGTTCTGACCTGTCTAAGGGGTGTTTCCTGTTGCCCTCTCTGTGTCTAACCTGCCTCAGGAACCTTGGCCGTTGCTCTGAGCTGCTCTTGCTGCACTTCCCCGCCTTCACCATCGGGAGGCGCATGGACATGACCGTGAGCGGTGGGTTGGAGACCCTCTTGCAGCCCGCTGCCCCCTACTGCCCAGCCACTTCGTTTGCCAGGAAGACGGACACGCAGGTGGTCACGGTCCAAGCAGATCCGCCTCCCCGGTACTGCAGCGCCCCCTAGCATTGAATTGTGGTATTCTGTAGCTTATCCTATATTCCGTAAGCGTCCGTGTCCAGGCATTGCTGTGTAACAGAAGTTCTTTCCCCGTGGATCTGAACATGTAATAGTTTAGATCTCTGACCGCGCTGCCAGCTCACCTGGCTGCAGTTTGTGTCCAGATGCTTCATTAACGCTTTAAATGAGCGCTGTGCTGATGGGGCCTCCACGGGGTGGAACGTCCCAACGTTTAATCTGCTTAATGATAGGCATGGGTCAATCCCATTTTTTTTTTCAGTTCCGATCCGATTCTGATACAGATTCCGATACGAGCTCTTTTTTTACTTTTAATATTTGAATAAATATCTGTATATACAACATAAATATTTATGCTTTATTCATATTTTTAAGCTAGTAAATACAAATGGAAAAATATGTCTGCCAAAAAAATCTTTAATTTGGCTACTTTAACTTAAACATGCAAAACCTACTGTTCCACCTCGTTTGTGCATCTTATTTTAAGCATTTATGAGGCATTTACAGTTCAGCTTGAATATCTTCCAAGCGACTATACACAAGTGGCGAATGCTTAAATTGCCCCACAGTTTTTCTTCCACTGGCAGTGGCGTCCCTTCGTTGTGGTAGCAGCCCCTTGTGTATCACAAGCTGTAGCGAGTGCGCAAAACGGCCCAAGCTAGTGACTTCCCAAATCATCCATTGGATTTTTCATATTACTCGCGTTGTCTTGTACAATTTCGTGCACTTTGATTGATTAGTGAGGTTTTCCACTAAATGCTACTCCTGCCTCTTAAAGCTTTTTTACAAAGATTGCAATCGCTGTGCTACCAGTTGTGTTAAAGCATAAAATACTTCCAGATCCCGCTCTTATCTGATGTTCTTGCGGCCCTCGCAGCACGAGGAGTATGCGCACGACGTCACAGCGGGCGGAAGTCACTGCGCTCACACCCACTGCAGCGGTAGCATTCAACTTGAATGCTGGAAAAAAACACATATAAATCGTGAAAGACCTGTTGTGCGATTTGTGCAAATTGATTTTAACGATGTCGGAGTGATCTTTTTACAGACTGCCGAAAAAGCTAAGCATCAGGCGTGGATCGGTCACATGGATCCATCTAATAGTTCTGGATCGGTGCCGATACAGATCTGAATATCGGATCGGTGCACCTCTAGTTAATGGTCACTGCGTCTCTGGGGCAGCATGTTCAGGGGACGGTGTCTGGTTATTCTCGTCCCGCAGGCTCTCCAGGCGCCACCTGCCCAGCTTCCTGGGTAGCTACCCTGTGCCCAAGGCCCTGCGGGACTGCCTGGAGGCCAAGGGGGACGTGCTGCTCGTGCAGCCCCTCCTGGCGGAGGTGAGCAGGGGGAGACACGCTCTGCATGATGGTCTGCTTCCTGTCAGCAGTGCTGTTTTGGTGAATTAAGCGCTTATCATAGATTAAATTGGACAGTTTGCGCTTATCCATTTCCCAGTTGTTTTACTGAAGCACTTCTAAATTGATTCCTAACCGTATACAGTAGTTTACCCCTCCATTGCGCCTCCTCCTTTAAAACATCGCTGTCCTTTCCCCAGCCGCTGTCCCCGACTTCCTTGCAGCCGCGCTTCTCTACACTGCTGTGGTTGGAAGAGCTACAGGCTGAGCATGAGCTGCACGCGTTCAGCCTCACCGGCGCCCTCCTCAGGCGAGGCGCGGCACACCTGCACCTGGAGGTCCCCGGTGTGGCAGAGGGCCGACCCAGCGTCTTCGTCGGTGAGGCCCGCGCCCAGTGAAGCAGCCCTGGTTCCCTCGGCCATCCTCCGTCCTCGTTTGCCGCTGCCGTGCTCTCGTTGACTGCCGGTCTCCCTGGCGTGTCGCCCACAGGTGACAAAGTGCTCCTGAAAAAACCGCTGAGTGGTGGCATCGTGGTGGAGTATGTGGCCTACGTCACTGAGGTACTGAGATGTCTGCTCACAACTGAATGTCTGGAGGGGAGCCTTGTTGCCTAAGGGAGGTGTGTGTGTGTGTGTGTGTGTGTGAGCTGTTAACAGCATGACCAATGCTCTACCAAACAATCAACCGCAAGGCCCTTGGTAACTTAGTCAAGCCATGTTGCACTGCAGTTACCACTGTAATGCACTGCAAATGTCATGTTCTTGTATGGAACTAGGAACTTGTATGGAGCTTCTGTCAATGAGAGGAAATGAGCATTGAGAATTTTGGGGTGTGTGTGTGTGTGTGTCCCAAAAAAAGAATTTGACTTGTGTAGGTTTATGTCTCTTATGTAGTTTCCTGTGTGTGTGTGTGTGTGTGTGTGTGTGTGTGTGTGTGTGTGTGTGTGTGTGTGCATGCAGATCAAACAGGAGGACCTGACCCTGCGAGTGAATAGTGAGTTTCAGCACAGCTACATGGGAGAGCCTCTGGATGTGGAGTTCACTTTCAACAGGTATTGTCTGGGGTGGGCCGGGGGGGTCCAGATCTGAGGGAGAGGTCCTGAAATGCTGCTCTCTGATGGCCGAGTAATCGGCTCGTTAGCATATTACTACAGTCCTCTGGAGAAGGGCAAGATGGCAAGGGATCAAAAAGAGCGTATCTTAGGGTTAGGGACTTGAGAGCCCCTTGAATAATACCTGGACCCATTATTAAAAATTCTAAATTTACAGCATTGAAAAGTGTATATGTTCCTGGGAGATGTGAGATTCCACAGTCAGAGATAGCTAATGCATGAGTGAGGCTGGTTGCTGAGACATGATGCACAACCCAGGCCAAGATGGGGTTAGATCTCACTTTTTTTTATTTTTGGGGAGGGGGAAAAAAAAAAAAAACTTTTTAAAGATACAGTATGCACTTGCACTGATCTTTGTTGTGTGCCCTGTGATGGGGTTGGCGCCCTGTGATGGGGTTGGCGCCCTGCCTGTAGCGTCTGGGATAGGCTCTGGATCTCCCTCGACCCTGAATAGGACAAGCAATTTCTGAAAAATGGACCGATTTGTGTTCCATTTCCAAATCATTTTTTGAAATTTTAAATTTAATTTAATTTAAATTTTTATGTTCCATTTTATATTGTTGTATTCTTGTGAATAACCAAAACCGCAAATGTCCAACTTGCGAATCTGGAGGGGCGACTGTACTAATTTTTCTAGTTCGATGTCACCTGTGCGCTTAGGCTGACCATGCGGCGGTGTCACTCCGCCATTGACCAGGCCCGGCTGTTTGAGAGGAACGGTGAGTGTGTCTCCTCCCACCATTCTGTCAACGAGCCGTGTTGAGGTCTGAACCACGGCCTCCTCTTCCTCAGTGCTCTTCCCCAGCACCATGACCCTGCAGCCTCCTCGCTGCGTTGGCCCTTGGGACCAGGAGACGGCCAGAGAGCCCGATGGAGCCCAAGAGGTCAGTCTGCTGAGAGATCCTCCTGCAGTGGCTTCTGGGAGCTCTGACTGATCTCTCGCCTGTGCTTCTAGACGAATGACGTTGCCAAGACGGGTTGGAGTGTGCAGAGTCTGTGCATTGACATGGTGTCAGTGGCGACACAGACAAAAACAGGCGAGTGATTGGCTGTTCCCTGGCTAAGCTGGCTCTTATGTTTTTAATGTAAGCCCGAGGCGTGGCCACGTTTGCCGTCCGTTCCAGATCCCAGCGTGCGTCGCACGGCGGCCCCCGACCCGGGCTGCTTCTTCAACCCGGAACTGAACCCGGCCCAGAGGGAGGCGGTGAAGCACATACTGGCCGCAGAGTGCCGGCCCACCCCTTACGTCCTGTTCGGGCCCCCCGGGACAGGCAAGACCGTCACCCTGGTGGAGGCCATCCTACAGGTGACCATCGTCTGGCTGAGAGTCACGCCCAGGTCCATCTGTGAATCTGGAAACTCTCACCGCGCCCCCTCGCTGCATCTGTCCCTCTCAGGTGCACCACCGACTCCCCGGCAGCCGCGTGTTGGTGTGCACGCCCTCCAACACGGCCGCCGACCTCGTCTGCCTGCGCCTGCACAACAGCGGCTTCCTGCATGCGGGCAGTCTGGTGCGCGTCAACGCCACCTGTAGGCAGGAGGAGGTATCGTGTCTGCCACAAAGTAAAAGTGTTCTGTTGGTGTTTCCCATCTTGGTGCTCCCCCCCAGACGGTCCACATTCTTGCTCCCAGCCAGTGAAAAACGCCAAATTCCTGATACAGCTGTGCTGGGTGTTGGAAGGGATCTTAAATGTAGGCTGTGTGGGGGTGTCCATGGACTTGATTGGGAAACGTTGTACTTAAACATAAATGAATGTAGGGGTGGTACCACCAGAGGGAGCTCACCTGTCACCTGTCCCCAATCTCTCCCCCCATTAGTCCGTCCCTGAGGTTCTGTGGCAGTACTGCCGGGCTGGAGAGGACATCAGACAAGCCTCCTTCCACCGCATTGTGGTCAGCACCTGCTCCAGTGCTGGAATGTTCTACCAGATCAGCCTCAAGTGAGAATTTGCCCGCAAAAAAAAACGTGGTTAAAGACTCAGGGTGCCATTTTATGTAGGATACGGACATTATCTGTATCATGGGGTTGCTCTAAGTGAGCAATTTGCCTCCATCTCCTAGTGTGGGTCACTTCACGCACGCATTCATTGACGAGGCGGGCCAGGCCACGGAACCAGAGACCCTGATCCCCCTGGGCCTGCTGTCCGAGAGTGAAGGCCAGGTGAAGCGAGTGGCGGCCCCCTGGTGGTGCTGATGGGCATTGCGTATATTACTGACTTCCAGAGTTTGTGCTTGATCTGCATGAATATCATGTTGGGATGTTACATTATTAATTCATTGAACACCCTCAACACATGGGATAGGTGTCTTTTGATTTGTCGTCCACTGTCCTCGTCCCGCCCCCAGATAGTCCTGGCGGGTGACCCCCACCAGCTGGGCCCGGTGGTGAAGTCCCAGCAGGCTGATGCCTTCGGGCTGGGCATGTCCCTGCTGCAGCGGCTCATGAAGAGATCGCTGTACTCGCGGGGCAAGAATGGCTACAACCCCCTGCTGGTGAGGGTGGAGACGGCATGCAGGGAGAGCTCAGGATGGCGACGATCACACGGGTCCTGACGCACAAATCATGTGACTTTCAAATTGTGTTGGACTGAGCTTTATAATTATTTTAGGATGTTAGTGGAGTGATATAGATTTGTATATGATGCCGATTTTTAAAAGATTAAGGATTTTTCTATTTCCGTGTAGTGAGTATTGTCCAGTGTGGTATTCAACGCAAGGTCTTAGATGTGTAATGGAACCCAGTTTGGTGTCTTTCTTACATGGTAACAATGTGTTTTCAGTCACAGAAATTCCATCTACTGGGTGGCTTTATTTAAATCATACCGTTCTCTGTAAACTCTGCAGAGTGTGAGAATCCCAGGAGGGTGACTGTTTCTGAGAGATATTGGGAACCGCAAGGTGTGGTTCCAATGGTCAGACCACCTTCAAAATCTCGTATCGGACGTCTTGCCCGTTCTTCCGCCTAGTCTAACAGCAGCCGAGCCTCCTGCCCACGTGCTGTATGCGTTCACTGGCAGCTGCGCGACCGGCTGTTCGCAGCAGCTGGCTGTTTGCTAGCCGATTTACGTAATAACCCAGGCACTGCATGCGGGGGTTTCGCTGTTTACCCCGATGGTGAATTTTGGGGGCCCCTGTGAAGTGCAGGGACCCCTAAAGTGCCAGGATGCTTGTGCCCCTGAATGGATGTACAGCGCTTCTCCTCCTGCCTCAGGTTACAAAGCTGGTGTATAACTACCGCTCCCATGAAGTCCTGCTGGCGCTGCCCTCTAGACTGTTTTACAGCGGGGAGCTGTGCGCAAGGGCGGAGCGTGCGGTGGTGGATGCCCTGAGCAACTGGGGCCACCTGCCCGCTAAGGGCTTTCCCATCATCTTCCACGGGCTGCGGGTGAGGGGCAGGGTGACCCGCCGTGTTAGATTTTTGTGCCCCAAAGCCAGAGGGTTTTGGGTTTGAATCCTTCATTCCCATACTGGCACTCAGGGCAAGGAGATGAGAGAGGGCAGCAACCCTTCCTGGTTCAACCCCACGGAGGCCGTGCAGGTCATGTTCTACTGCTGTCAGTTGGCCAAGTCGCTGTACAAGCCGGTCGCAGCTGCAGACATCGGGATCATCACCCCGTACAAGAAGCAGGTGCAGTGTGGTCCCTCTCCCTATCTGAACGGGTCACTCTGATGCCCCTAACTTGTCTGGAGAAGTATCAGATATTCAGCTGTGCTGCTAATTTGTTAAATGGCTTCTTTCCATTAGTGCATATCAGATCAGTTGGCCTGAAACATCTGGTCAGGCTACAGAGCCAGTGTATGCATGGTCCTATTGCCATCCTGTGTAAACTTCTCTCTCTCTCTCTCTCTCTCTCTCTCTCTCTCTCTCTCTCTCTCTCTCTCTCTCTCTCTCTCTCTCTCTCTCTCTCTCTCTCTCTCTCTCTCTCTCTCTCTCTCTCTCTCTCTCTCTCTCTCTCTCTCTCTCTCTCTCTCTCTCTCTCTCTCTCTCTCTCTCTCTCTCTCTCTCTCTCTCTCTCTCTCTCTCTCTCCTCCTCCTCCTCCTCCTCCTCCTCCTCCTCCTTCCCCCCCCCCCCTGGCAGGTGGAAACCATCCGTACACTGCTGCACAGGGTGGGCCTGGCAGACATCAAGGTGGGCTCTGTGGAGCAGTTCCAAGGGCAGGAGTCACTGGTGGTGATCCTGTCCACGGTAAGGTCACCTACGGCAATCGGCTGCACCCACCAGACCAGGGGCTTCACTGGTGCAGTTATTCCCAATTTGGTTCTCAGGGACCCGCAGACAGCCCATGGGTTTTTTTTTTTTTTTTTGCTCCCTCCCAGCTTCCACTTCAGAGCAAGAATGGACTGTCTGGGAGGGAGCAAAAACGTGGACTGTCTCTGGGTCGCCAAGGACCAACAGCGAAACGCTGCACTAGTGCATTAGATCCAGTGACCCCTCTTTTCTGTGTCGTGGTTTTCGTTTAAAACTGCACGCAGTGCCAGTGGAGATCCTGTTTTTCACTTTCTGCCCGTGACCTCGGGGTCACAGGCCTACCGGTGTTGCCCTGACCCCCCCAGCCCTTTTAAAGATGAGCCTGTCTGCCAGGTGCGGTGTAACGAGGCCATCGTCACAGAGGATGTGCACAGCGTGCTGGGCTTTCTGTCCAATCCGAAGCGCTTCAATGTGGCCATCACACGTGCAAAGGCCCTGCTCATCATCGTGGGCAACCCGCACGTGCTCATTAAGGTAGGACACGCCCATCAGTCACTGTGCTCCTGTACTGGAGGTTTGTGTGCATGCGCACACGTGCTCTCATGCATTAATATCATGTTGCCAGGACCCCTGCTTCTGTGCCCTGCTGCAGTACTGCTGCAACAATGGAGCCTTCCTGGGATGTGACCCTCCCCCCTCCCTCAGGCTGTCTCAGAGGTTGGGTTAATCCCGCATGCAGGGCTGCTGATGGTGCCCCACACCCCCCCCCCCCAGCTCTGATGGCCTTCATTCTGTCTCCTCGCAGGGCTGCAGCGGGGAAGCCCCCCCCCCCAGGAGGAGAGCCGAGCCAAACCTTGTAACACTGCCACCTGCGCAAAATATATTAGCTAAATTGTGTGATAAAACTGTCACATGACCCCTGTTTCATTCACTTCAAAAAAATGCTTGAAGTTCGGAGGAGAGGAAGCAATGTCAGTAGGGTGGTGGTCTGGACCTCGGAGAGTGCGGCGTAACTCTGGGTGTATCTGTAAGGAGCATGTTTTCCGTTGGGTGCAATTAAATTTTCACGCTGCCACAAGATGTCAGTGTTTTATTTTTGTACAATGATGAAATGCTTCTATACATTTTCAAACCGCTACTCCTGGTGAGTGTTGTGGCTTAAAGCTATACTTTAAAATGTGAAATGGTCTGCTGACATCAAGACCAACTAACCGCCATTAAATTAAAAAACGCAAGCCTTGGAACACGGCTATAAATGTTAACCGTCTTTCCAGTCGCTCCCAACTCTAAAGGGAAATTCCATCCATCTTTCATAACTGCTTATTCTGGACAGGGCTGTGGCAAGCCTGCAGACTATCGCAGGAAAAACACACGGCGAGGGCCGCTCTGGGTGGGATGCCAGTCTGGCGCAGGGCACACGCTCACATGCAATATGGGCGATTTGGAGACAGCAGTTTGCCAACTGTGTTTTTTGGATTGTGGGAGGGGATCTTGCAGAAATGCAGGAGGGGGTGAGAATCAAACCTGCACCCCTCAGGTAGAGGTGATATAGTGCTACCCACTCTAGATTTTTTATTTTTTTTTTCTTGACAGCAGAACCAGTATGATGTGGATTTATTTCCTGCTGGAAATGGTCTCTGTCGATTTAATGTTAAGCTGCACAGACTAATTGATCTCGCATGTACCAACTCGCTAACAATTTGCATAGCTTACAGCGCATGTATACTCAGGAGTCCCTCAAATCCATGCTAACAGCCATCACAAGTGCTTAGCAGTAAATCACATTATGATGTGAATGGAGAGGATCGCATGCGTATGTCAGTGATTTGACTTGTTCCCCCTTTTAAAAATGCAGTGCTGCAGGCTAGGATAAACCCCCCCCTTCCTCGTTCACTCATGATGTCCACTCTCAGTACAGCTGATGTCACACGACTCTGGGCACTTGGAGGACATTAGCTACTGAACATCTACGTGGTCGGACAAATCTAGGTGCTGTGTTGCTGAAAATACCTCTGCATAGCATCTATGTTTTTCCAGAGTAGTGCAAAATATCCAGATTTTATTTCCACCCTAACAGCCTGTTTTGTGCTGAGGTAAACCTTAAATGATTTCTGCTTGCCGTGTTCAGTGGGAGTGGGAAGTGAGCCAGAACAAATACGCTCTCAGAATAGCGGGACGGCATTAGGCCCAGTTTGCCACTTACGTCAGCGAGCGTCTGCCAGATCTCCCCTCCGGGCTCCCTCATATGGCTGTGTGTAAGTTGCACTCACCTTGGCACTCATTAGCGCCCCCTGAGGGCGTGCTGGCCAAAGCCAAGCAATATTTTTTACACTGGCAAAAAAAAATAAAAAATTTGCTGAGCTTAACTTCTTTTTGCTAAAGGTCACAGGCCTGCTTGAGGTTTAAATCCCTAAACGATTTCACCCTTTGTCCCTGAGGGAAGGTCTGTAGCTGTAACGGTAGAATCTCATGGGGAAGTAAGATACTTTTCATTATAAACTGGAAATGGACCTAAAGCTTACCTTTTCAGATGGGGGATTTCATAAGTGCTTTATGTGTTTTGACATCTATGCAGAGCTGATGTAGCAATGCCAATGTTATTGGCTCCTTCTGACCAGGATTACCAGTTGGAAGATGGATAGATGGTTGTCCTTTTATTTCTGTATTTTAAATTAATTAAATGCACCACTTGTGCATCAAAAGATGACACACCATGATATTTTTAATGAGTAAAGTCGTGGGCTGGCCAACAATGAACCTGGCTTATTCGTGTTTTTATTGGTTGCCTGGCCAGGCTACCAGTAAAACTATGTAAAGCACAGGCATCGTTTTCGTACTGTTTGGTACTATAGAGATTTTGAGCCACATAAAAGCACGTCATATTGAGCATTTAACCCAGATCAATCCAATTATGTGACAATTTTTTAGGACCCCTTTAATCGTCCTTACCCCGCCACCCCCCACACCAACCCAACGTGTGGCGCCCCTGCGTACTTTAACTTAATTTAATATAGTGCATTCGCAGGGTCTAATACACGTTCTTGTAGTAGTCTAAATGTACACTAGATGGTGCAACAGCACCATCTACTGTGCATTTATTTAAAAAAATACAGTATCATGGAGGTTGGTAATTTTACATATGACACTTAGCGAAATGTAATTAACAGGAATATTACTTGTTTTGTCTCGACATAATTACAGGAAAATAGAAGGAAAGCCATCTATGAAAACTCCAATCTTACCTGTGAAAATGTGGGTGTGATGAACAATTTCTTATTAACTCTGTAACGAGGAGATTACTCTGTAAATGCACAGGTACGTTCATAAGTGCACTCGGCTGCTCAGTCCCTGTGGCATATAATTTTCTCGCATATGACCGGCCGCCGTGTTTCACGGCAGAGGGAAGGGCAGAGAAAGGTCATTCACATCTTACACGTGCCCTCCATCCTACAGCCACAAGGAAGGACTATAAAAGAGCGAGACTGATAACTTGCAGCTCCAGCCGAAAGGGTATTATGGGCCTGTTTATATTGTTTGCGTGTTTTTATCCAAGCTTAGACTTTTCGTCTTTAAGTAACAAATGAAGATTTACCACACGAACAGGGTCTGGCAGTCCTTCTTGAACTTTGCTGACGCAGTCAAATATCTCCATCATCAAATGACTATAGCCTACTCATCGAGCTGAGTGGTCTTAAGAATACATCCTTTTTTTACGGAGTAAAGATGTGTGTTTTATATGGAAAACGTTTTCTTAAGCGGGGTCTTATCTTGAAAGAAGCATCGGTGCACATCAGAGCCGGATAATTCGCGCAGCACGAAACAACCCGTTGATGTAATAGCAATGAATGCTTAAGTTATAATTAAACTGCAATAAGTATGCATTTTAAATACTAACAATCAATGCTAGTACAATCATAATGCAGACACTGTAATAAAATAAAATTATCTTCAAGAAAGGATGTATTATTTAGTGTTAGTTGTTTATCATCTGTCATGCAGTCGGCCTCATTAGAAACTTTGGCGTTGCATGTTAATCCTTTCTGGAGGTAAAGTAAAGCTTCATAGCGTGCAGCAAGTGTTCATTTACTGGGCATATTCAAGAGCATCATCTGGACAAGCCGGTATCATCAACGGAAATCGTTACCATAGTCTGCTGAAGTGGGTCTGTGATCTTAAAATGCCTACTTGAAAGCGCAAAGTTCATGTCTGCCGAATCCATGCTGATCTCCCAGTAAAGATAAGGCAGTTTCTTCTGTTATATAACTAAGCCAAAAATCGAGACTACAAATTAAAAAGCAAGTCGTATGTCGCATTATACAATTGATGAATGTTACGTATTGCATCGGTCATTTTGGATTAAATCCACGTAAACTACACAAACAAGCGTGCGGCTGTAGTATATAAACCAAGGTGACTGTTCATCATTTAGCTACACATAGTTAAAAAACATTTCGTAAACTTCTGTCACTTGTTTATCTCATTGGGGACATTTTTATCTTTATATATAATTATTCTCTTTGTTTATTGTATCTGTATTCATTTTAGGTAACTGTTCAAGTCAGACGCACGTGTTTGGTGAGGAGCGACCGCCCAGGTCCAGCAGGGGGCTGGATCAGAGCCGCTCTCCTCGCTGCCAGCAGTGGCAGAGGCGGACACTTGGCGGACGGGGCAGCTCTGCGCCGCACCTGTGCGTTTGCGCGGTCAGGGTGTTTGCACGGCCAAAGCTGCACTAAATGGACCGCTTCGTATTTGCTGTCAGCCCTCTGCGCCTGTCCTGCATTTAAAGCCCCGGCGATGCGCTGTCCGGCGTCCGTGGATGTGTGATACGGCAACCCGGGTGTCATTATCTCTCTCTCCGGCGGCTCGTTGTGTAGAAAATCTGTTTTTTGAAACTGCAGGGAACAACATGGACTAATTGCTTTTTTCCTCGTTCACGATGGGACTATATAAACTTTCCCTTGTGTTTGGTACATTTTTTGTCGTTTCAGGTAAGATTGGGATTTTATTTATTTATTACTGTCACTAGATCCACGCCCGAACTGAGTGAACTAGAATATCTTATTTCTCGAATTAATACATTGCGTTTTATTGCCGTATTGTTTTGCGTGTAATATCTTTCTTTTAATGCATATGAGTTTTTACCGGTATAATGTATGAATTCATATTTAAATGGAATTTTCCAGTTTTTATGCGGCTGACCAAACGCCCTGTTTCACGGGCGGTCTTTATTGATTATTTTTTTTTACCAACATCTATATGTTTTTCCTGTTTGTGCTATTAAGTTTTAGGCTTCGGCGTGGATCCTGCTTTGCGCATCAATGTTTTCGATGAATTAAACCTTGGAGAGGGGTTCCCTGGAGTTTCTCAAGTCCAGGGTTTCCACAACGAGAGCCGAGCTTTTCTCTTCCAAGGTGAGACAAGACGAATCTCCTGTTTATAGTGTCTCCTGTTTGTAGAAAAATGCAGTTTAACCGAGTACACGTTGCGGAACACTCTTACTTCGTCGTAAAACGACGAGTAAGATGCAGAATAGTTTAAGGGATATAGGGACGTCCTGTTTGTGGTGCATTCGTATGTGTCATTGCTTCGGCGATATTCCAGGGATGGAACTAAACAAGTAAGCGGCGTCGAGGAAATAAAAATCATCATTTCAAAACAAAAGTTCAATGTTATTGGTTTAAATGTGAAGGGCACCCGTGAATTTGAAGCAGCAGATGGTGTTGTGGTTAAGGCAGCGTATCCAAGCAGGGGAACCGTTGGTGCATTTAGAGGCATTGGACAGTCCGCAGCGGAACAGGATGCTGCTGCACTGTTGTAAACCGTGCTAATCAATTCACGCTCTGATATGCATAAACAAAACTGTCAGCACACAGCTGTGGCACATCGCTAGCAGGTAACATTTGGCTGATTGATTGATGGGTTTGTGACTGAAGGATTGATTGTTGCACTTACCGCCTTGATGAAATAATTAAACACGTCAGTACTGGGCTCAGCACAGTGGTCCCAAATGGTTACTCTCCACCTGCTGTCCAAAAGAGCTTCTTATGAGCTTCTGTGATTTGGAGTTTACTTGCCCTAACCGTCTCGAAGAATAAAGGTGATTAAAAAAAAAAAAAAGTGTTTCCTTTCAGCACAGTGACGCAGTGGGCTTCACTGTAACCTCACACCTCCCGGATTGGGGATTTAAATCCCTCCCCAAGCCCTGTGTGTGGAGTTTGCTTGATCTCTGCATGTTATGTGAGCATTTCTTGGGTACCCCACCTTCATCTAAAAACATGCAATTTGGGGGGGGTCAGGTATATATTTATATTACATTGTGTGGACATTTGGTTTGTTTGCTTGCTTATGGTTAAGGTTAGGGCTGGGTAGGGGTTGGGGTTGATATTGTTGCAATTAGTGTTTTGCCCATAGATATGAATGGACGATCCCCACAAAGATATCAATATGTGTGTGTGTGTGTGTGTGTGTGTGTGTGTGCCTTGCAGTGAACACATGTTCCATCCAGGGTAACTCCTGTATTGCCTGATTCCAGGCCAACCACAACCCTGCATTAGATAAAAAGTATGGATGGATGGATGCATTTTCTTCAGCTTCCTCTCATCCATTCTGTCGGTTTTATTTTGAATTCTGGTATAAATGGTACCACTGAACAGCCTTTTGTCTCATTGTTAATGTAGAAGTATCTCTTTGGTCAGGGATTCCAGCCCTGACATGTCGACACAGCACAGAGCAGCAGATCAGCAGATCTGCCATACAGTTGAGCTCCGTCCAGAGATCCCACATGCCGCTTCTCTTGCATTCTTTCGTTTCAACACCTCGCCTACCTGTGTTCTCTCAGCCATCTCACAGAAATCGGAAACGCTGAACGTCAGATTGCGTTTTTTTTTTTTGTTTTTTTTTTCTTTCGTGTGAGTGTGCCCTGCGATGGGCTGGCCCCCCGTCCCGGGTTGTTCCCTGCCTCATGCCCGTTGCTTCCGGGATAGGCTCCGGACCCCCCGCGACCCAGTCGGATAAGCGGGTTGGAGAATGGATGGATGGATGGATTTTATTTTCAGCCCTATCGTTTTAATAATGAATACAGGTGATGGTATTCCTGGGTTTAACTCTTCGCTGAGGCAAAGAAATTGGGATGTAAATGTTAATTCAAAGATAACCTCCTGAGTCCCGGGCTTTTGTTTGGTGTGTGTGTTTTATTTCCTTTAGCTATTTGGGATTAGTAGGACCTCATAATCATAAAAACATTTTTTTTTTTGAACAATGAATAGTTTTAAACTAAAAATGATGTCCTTATATGAGGACGTAGGATCTCAGGAGGATAAAGTCAAGGCTGTTCTGGTCAGCCATAGATGGTGCTGCTGACAGCACATGTGTGTAGCTGCGCTTCCTGTCTGCCGCACGCCCTGAGGTGCAGGTGTGCGTTTGGGCTGCAGTGAGTTAATCAGCCAGAAGGAGGCTTTAACAGAGAGGCTCCATTAAGACATTCCATCAGTCTGCCTCTCTCACCCACATTCATGAAATGCTAGTGGTTTTGAATGGTGGAGATATTATGGACAGAGCTGTTAGCCTGGAACATTTGGTTTGGTTCATCTGCGAAGGGGCTGTTTCATTTTATCCCTGACATCTGAGTTTATAACGCTGAAGCTCGCTGTTGCGGAGGCAGGAACTATGCCTGACTCCTTTTGTCCGTTCTGTCATTCTGCCGGAAAAAAACCTTGGCGTGACGTGAGCTTGCGGTTCATTAGCATGCGAGAAGCCACACCTGACGGCTGACAGTCTTTGCTAGCGTCTTACTTACGCTCTGCTCCCTGCCGCTGTCGCCGCCCTGGTGACTGACAGGGGCAGGGCATGCCGTTTGTGACATTCTCACTGGCATTAAACTCAAACCGGGTCAGCAGGCAGGAAGGGGGCGGTTCAGGTCACATGACCAAAAAGGTCAGCGGTACCTGCCTTGGGAATGTAGTCGTGTGAAAACCGCTTAACCTGATTTGTGTGAGAGGCAGAGGGAAGGTTGGCCATTGGCACTACAGGTTTAAGGAGCTGCATCTGACCATGAATGCAAACGTCAGCTGAGTGAGCAGATTACACAGAGGGGTACAACAACTCCTGCAGAGCATAAACAAAACAGATGCCATGGCGACCGTGCCGACCCTTTGTGGCCTTGCTGTCCTGCAGGTGTGATGCTTATTTACCAACTGCCAGGCAAGAGAGGGGGGCACTGCTCTTTAATATGTAGAAGGCTTGCCAGGTGGTGCATGCTGGGCTTGGGACAGGCCGGGCCAGGTGCATGCTGGGCCAGGGGTGCCGTTTCCCCTGGGATCGAACAGACAGAAGGCATCTGACGTCTGAATGCTGGGCAGGCCCCTCCACCCCTCCGCAGGCGTTGCGGAGGAAGCCAGACGGGGCTTCCTGTGTCATGGAACGCGCGCTGCAGCCATGGCCAAGTTCTTCATGCGCCTCCTTTACCTCCTTTCGTGCGACAAGCCTGTGACCAGAACATGAAACCAGCAGGGATGTCATCTGCTCTGAGCTGCATTTTCCCACAGAGTCCTGTGTTAAAGGGGGACTGGAGATGAAGGCCTGTGTCAGAATAGCAGTGAATGTGGTTAGTGACTGTAGAATGGCTCTATACAGCCGCACAGAAGCAAATGTGATCAGTGTCTGTAGAATGGCTCTGTACAGCCGCACAGAAGCAAATGTGATTAGTGATTGTAGAATAGCTCTGTACAGCCGCACAGAAGCAAATGTGATTAGTGTCTGTGTAATGGCTCTGTACAGCCGCACAGAAGCAAATGTGATTAGTGTCTGTAGAATGGCTCTGTACAGCCGCACAGAAGCAAATGTGATTAGTGACTGTAGAATGGCTCTATACAGCCGCACAGAAGCAAATGTGATCAGTGTCTGTAGAATGACTCTGTACAGCCGCACAGAAGCAAATGTGATCAGTGTCTGTAGAATGGCTCTGTACAGCCGCACAGAAGCAAATGTGATTAGTGATTGTAGAATAGCTCTGTACAGCCGCACAGAAGCAAATGTGATTAGTGTCTGTGTAATGGCTCTGTACAGCTGCACAGAAGCAAATGTGATTAGTGTCTGTAGAATGGCTCTGTACAGCCGCACAGAAGCAAATGTGATTAGTGACTGTAGAATGGCTCTATACAGCCGCACAGAAGCAAATGTGATCAGTGTCTGTAGAATGACTCTGTACAGCCGCACAGAAGCAAATGTGATTAGTGTCTGTGTAATGGCTCTGTACAGCCGCACAGAAGCAAATGTGATTAGTGTCTGTAGAATGGCTCTGTACAGCCGCACAGAAGCAAATGTGATTAGTGACTGTAGAATGGCTCTGTACAGCCGCACAGAAGCAAATGTGATTAGTGTCTGTAGAATGGCTCTGTACAGCCGCACAGAAGCAAATGTGATTAGTGATTGTAGAATAGCTCTGTACAGCCGCACAGAAGCAAATGTGATTAGTGTCTGTGTAATGGCTCTGTACAGCCGCACAGAAGCAAATGTGATTAGTGTCTGTAGAATGGCTCTGTACAGCCGCACAGAAGCAAATGTGATTAGTGTCTGTAGAATGGCTCTGTACAGCCGCACAGAAGCAAATGTGATTAGTGATTGTAGAATAGCTCTGTACAGCCGCACAGAAGCAAATGTGATTAGTGTCTGTGTAATGGCTCTGTACAGCTGCACAGAAGCAAATGTGATTAGTGTCTGTAGAATGGCTCTGTACAGCCGCACAGAAGCAAATGTGATTAGTGACTGTAGAATGGCTCTATACAGCCGCACAGAAGCAAATGTGATCAGTGTCTGTAGAATGACTCTGTACAGCCGCACAGAAGCAAATGTGATTAGTGTCTGTGTAATGGCTCTGTACAGCCGCACAGAAGCAAATGTGATTAGTGTCTGTAGAATGGCTCTGTACAGCCGCACAGAAGCAAATGTGATTAGTGACTGTAGAATGGCTCTGTACAGCCGCACAGAAGCAAATGTGATTAGTGATTGTAGAATAGCTCTGTACAGCCGCACAGAAGCAAATGTGATTAGTGTCTGTGTAATGGCTCTGTACAGCCGCACAGAAGCAAATGTGATTAGTGTCTGTAGAATGGCTCTGTACAGCCGCACAGAAGCAAATGTGATTAGTGACTGTAGAATGGCTCTATACAGCCGCACAGAAGCAAATGTGATCAGTGTCTGTAGAATGACTCTGTACAGCCGCACAGAAGCAAATGTGATTAGTGTCTGTAGAATGGCTCTGTACAGCCGCACAGAAGCAAATGTGATTAGTGATTGTAGAATAGCTCTGTACAGCCGCACAGAAGCAAATGTGATTAGTGTCTGTGTAATGGCTCTGTACAGCCGCACAGAAGCAAATGTGATTAGTGTCTGTAGAATGGCTCTGTACAGCCGCACAGAAGCAAATGTGATTAGTGACTGTAGAATGGCTCTATACAGCCGCACAGAAGCAAATGTGATCAGTGTCTGTAGAATGACTCTGTACAGCCGCACAGAAGCAAATGTGATCAGTGTCTGTAGAATGGCTCTGTACAGCCGCACAGAAGCAAATGTGATTAGTGATTGTAGAATAGCTCTGTACAGCCGCACAGAAGCAAATGTGATTAGTGTCTGTGTAATGGCTCTGTACAGCTGCACAGAAGCAAATGTGATTAGTGTCTGTAGAATGGCTCTGTACAGCCGCACAGAAGCAAATGTGATTAGTGACTGTAGAATGGCTCTATACAGCCGCACAGAAGCAAATGTGATCAGTGTCTGTAGAATGACTCTGTACAGCCGCACAGAAGCAAATGTGATTAGTGTCTGTGTAATGGCTCTGTACAGCCGCACAGAAGCAAATGTGATTAGTGTCTGTAGAATGGCTCTGTACAGCCGCACAGAAGCAAATGTGATTAGTGACTGTAGAATGGCTCTGTACAGCCGCACAGAAGCAAATGTGATTAGTGTCTGTAGAATGGCTCTGTACAGCCGCACAGAAGCAAATGTGATTAGTGATTGTAGAATAGCTCTGTACAGCCGCACAGAAGCAAATGTGATTAGTGTCTGTGTAATGGCTCTGTACAGCCGCACAGAAGCAAATGTGATTAGTGTCTGTAGAATGGCTCTGTACAGCCGCACAGAAGCAAATGTGATTAGTGACTGTAGAATGGCTCTATACAGCCGCACAGAAGCAAATGTGATCAGTGTCTGTAGAATGACTCTGTACAGCCGCACAGAAGCAAATGTGATTAGTGTCTGTAGAATGGCTCTGTACAGCCGCACAGAAGCAAATGTGATTAGTGATTGTAGAATAGCTCTGTACAGCCGCACAGAAGCAAATGTGATTAGTGTCTGTGTAATGGCTCTGTACAGCTGCACAGAAGCAAATGTGATTAGTGTCTGTAGAATGGCTCTGTACAGCCGCACAGAAGCAAATGTGATTAGTGACTGTAGAATGGCTCTATACAGCCGCACAGAAGCAAATGTGATCAGTGTCTGTAGAATGACTCTGTACAGCCGCACAGAAGCAAATGTGATTAGTGTCTGTGTAATGGCTCTGTACAGCCGCACAGAAGCAAATGTGATTAGTGTCTGTAGAATGGCTCTGTACAGCCGCACAGAAGCAAATGTGATTAGTGACTGTAGAATGGCTCTGTACAGCCACACAGAAGCAAATGTGATTAGTGTCTGTAGAATGGCTCTGTACAGCCGCACAGAAGCAAATGTGATTAGTGACTGTAGAATGGCTCTATACAGCCGCACAGAAGCAAATGTGATCAGTGTCTGTAGAATGACTCTGTACAGCCGCACAGAAGCAAATGTGATTAGTGTCTGTGTAATGGCTCTGTACAGCCGCACAGAAGCAAATGTGATTAGTGTCTGTGTAATGGCTCTGTACAGCCGCACAGAAGCAAATGTGATTAGTGTCTGTAGAATGGCTCTGTACAGCCGCACAGAAGCAAATGTGATTAGTGACTGTAGAATGGCTCTGTACAGCCACACAGAAGCAAATGTGATTAGTGTCTGTAGAATGGCTCTGTACAGCCGCACAGAAGCAAATGTGATTAGTGTCTGTAGAATGGCTCTGTACAGCCGCACAGAAGCAAATGTGATTAGTGTCTGTGTAATGGCTCTGTACAGCCGCACAGAAGCAAATGTGATTAGTGTCTGTAGAATGGCTCTGTACAGCCGCACAGAAGCAAATGTGATTAGTGACTGTAGAATGGCTCTATACAGCCGCACAGAAGCAAATGTGATCAGTGTCTGTAGAATGACTCTGTACAGCCGCACAGAAGCAAATGTGATTAGTGTCTGTAGAATGGCTCTGTACAGCCGCACAGAAGCAAATGTGATTAGTGATTGTAGAATAGCTCTGTACAGCCGCACAGAAGCAAATGTGATCAGTGTCTGTAGAATGACTCTGTACAGCCGCACAGAAGCAAATGTGATTAGTGTCTGTAGAATGGCTCTGTACAGCCGCACAGAAGCAAATGTGATTAGTGTCTGTAATGGCTCTGTACAGCAAATGTGATTAGTGTCTGTAATGGCTGACACTGCACGCTAAAACTTCATAAATTCTAGGCTTGAACAGGAATACAGCAGTTTGAAACTGAGCCCCCGCTGTCAGCGGACACAGTATAGTCAGAACGTCCGCCCTGTGGTGGGGGTTTTTTGAGCCAAAGTTCCAGATGGGGGGCTGATTTGGTGGTTAAGAATGAGGCTGGCTATTGCCCCCCCCCCACCCCCCCCCGGCTTGGCTTTGACATGTGACTGTGAGGGAGGTAACGGCACATTCCCCCGCCACCAATCCCCTGGCATTTTACGCTACCCTACTATATTCCAGGGGAATTCTACAAATTTTAATTAAAAGAAGTGCCAGTTTCCTGCAGACAGATAATCTCCATCCGCACCCCCAGATGAGCAGCCCCTCGGATGATGTGCTTGACTAGTAGGCAGAATATCTTGGTACATGGTTCTTTGCGGACAGGAGGTGGTTTTCCTCCGGCTATTAAATGTCAGGGAGGTGCAGTTACAGTGGCAGTTACAGTGGCCCTCACACATCGATCCATCTGCCACTGCAAAGAGTGATTCAGTCCCCCCAGTATAGAGGCTGATTGGGACACCTCTTCAGCGGGGAGGGTTTTTGGTTTTTGCAGGGGGGAGGGGGGGACCTCCTGCAGTGCTTTACCCACCCCCTGACTGGCTTGGGCTCATTCTGCTAAAAGTCTGTAATGTTTGGTTACATTTTTAATCCAGAGTTTTATCACACAGAGAGGTTTAAGCTGCAGGCTGCACTTTGACCTCTATCCTTGTGAAAATTCTGTCCAGTCTTAAGAAAAAGAGCATCTGGGTATCTGACTCTAAATAAGCTTGTTTGAGCTGTGTGGAATTACTATTATTTATTGTTTAAAATGGGCTTACCCCACTTTAATTATTCATACGTCTTATTATATTCCAGCACTCTGGGTGCAGCTTCTGTGACTCAAACTTGGGATCTTCGTGCCCCCAGGCTTGTTCTGTAGTCACTGTGCCATGGAGTAAAGTCGCTCTCTGACTCACTGATGCAGGTTGCTGTTCGGGGCTTTGAACTGTTCTGACCCCGCCCCTTCATCTCCCTGCCTCCTCATATGCCCCGCCCCTCACCCCGCCCCTTCATCTCCCTGCCTCCTCATATGCCCAACCCTTTCACTTTTCTGCCTCCTCATATGCCCTGCCCCTTCACCTCCCTGCCTCCTCATATGCCCCGCCCCTTCACCGCTCTGCCTCCTCATATACCCCGCCCCTTCACCTCTCTGCCTCCTCATATGCCCCGCCCTTTCACCTTCCTACCTCCTCATATGCCCCGCCCCTTCACCTCTCTGCCTCCTCATATGCCCCGCCCTTTCACCTTCCTACCTCCTCATATGCCCTGCCCCTTCACCTCTCTGCCTCTTCATATGCTCCACCCTTTCACGTCCTTGCCTCCTCATATGCCCCACCCCTCTCCCCTCCCTCTCCCCTCAGACTCACGCCGAAGTGTGAGCTCCTCGCCCGATGCCTCCCGCCGCATGTGGCAGAAGTTGCGTGGCAGCACCGAGTTCACGCTGCTGGTGACCCTGCGGCAGGATCGTGCTAGCTCAGGAGTCATCCTGTCCATCCGAAATGCCGAGCACAGGTAGGCTCTCTCAGCTGATTAGCCCAGTGCCTTGGAGGGCGGGATCTTAGCCTCGCCTTTTATGTCACATATCCTACAAAGAAACCGAGGCATTTAAAAGATCATACATCACTGCAAGGTGGCTGATAGTAGTATTACACCACCCATTGACAGTATTGGGTGACTGACAAGAATATGACATCACCCATTAACAGTGGAGGGTAACTGACAGCAGTATGACATCACTCATTGACACTATTGGGTGACTGAAAAGAATATATCACATCACCCATTGACAGTGGAGGGTAACTGACAGCAGTATGACATCACTCATTGACACTATTGGGTGACTGAAAAGAATATATCACATCACCCATTGACAGTAGAGGGTAACTGACAGCAGTATGACATCACTCATTGACACTATTGGGTGACTGACAACAATATGACATCACCCTTTGACACTGCAGAGTGATTGACAGCAGTTTGACATGATCCATTGGCACTCGAGGGTGATTGACAGCAGTATGACTCCATCCATTGGCACCAGAGGGTGACTGACAGCTGTGTAAATCTTTCCACTTTGATGTTTCTAAGCGTGTTTCATTTTACAGTGATTAATAAACTTTGTTCAGGATGTCATCAGGCTTTCATGTTTTGTATTTTTACAAATACAAATATTTCCAGGCAATGCCACAACTACACTTCCTGTATTAAGCTATTTAAAAAAAATCTAAATCTATATTTGCTGAGGTCAGAAGTATTTTCAGTTCCTTTGTTGAGCAGGATACTTCGGGAAAACAATCACGTCGCTCACCGAAAAGGGGATCAGACGTTATTTTTTCTTATTATTTCCCATTTATTGATCTTGATCCTTCCAAGCGACAGCCGGCGACCGCATGACGGACGTCGGTGAAGCGAAGCGCGAAGGGCAGAGACCTGAGGCCGCTGCTGTGCGCGGAGAGGAGGCTCGTCTCGGGGGACTCGCACGCTCAGAGGCGCCCGATTGTTTAGGTGTCAGTCGGGCTCTTGGTGGACGCCTAAGAGCTTACAGGCAGTGTCTGGGAGGGGGGGGGGGTAATCCTTCTGTCTGCCCGACCAGAGCGTCTAATGGAGCTGGTCAGGTTTCGATCGGTTTAGACTCAGAATATCAGTTTTAGCGTGATGTGATTGGGGAGCTCACACTGCGGTGGCATTTCCCTTCGGTTTATTGTTTCCTGTGTTCCCAGTAATGCGGGCAGGGAGGGTTATGCTCTTCTTCAGCTGATCTGATGAAATGAAGCAGGGGCTCCCACCTGCTGGTGCCAGTGATCCCCCGAGCCGCAGAACGCTGGGGGTTCAGGGGAGGGATTAGTTCATTTCAAAATATAAACCATATCGTGATGTCAAACTCCAGTCCTGGGGGGCCGGAGCCCTGTGTAGCTTAGGTCTTTCCCTGTTCCACCACAAATTATTCAGCTCAAGAGCTGTGTGGTAATTAGCACAAGGAGTTGAATCAGGTGTGTTAAATGAGGGGAAACCCAAAAATGTGCAGGGCCCCGGCCCCCCAGGACTGGAGTCTGACACCCGTGAACTATATACTTTCAAGCCACACCTGACATTCGCACGTTCTGATTGTATCTGAAGCAACTAAACTTAACTCCAGCCCACCGATTGATCTACAGGCACCCCCCACCCCCACTACCCCCCAAGGGCAAATTTTACTGCCAGTCCCCCTCGCCCCGGTGGTTAACAAACAACTGATGACGTTGGCAACAGTTTTCTATTAAGCGTCTGTAATCCGATCTCGGATATTTCTACACATCTTGCTGATCAAAAGGTTGGGAACCCCTACAATAAGGGGATTGATAAATTCTTTATTAGTTGACACTTATATTTGAGCTTAATGTGGTACAATAGTATTATATTTAAGGTTCTGGATATTTATGGGATCAGATGGATTAAAGCCAGACGGTCTCTGTAATGCCCGGCATTGTAGCCATTTTTCAGCCCTCTGTGATGCCTCTTAGGTTCCTGGAGCTGGAAAGCAGTGGACAGCGAAGCGAGGTCCGCCTGCACTACCGGTCCCAGGGCCATCAGCCTCGCACCGAGATCTTCCCCTACGCTCTGGCGGATGGCCAGTGGCACAAACTGTCAGTGGCTCTGAGCGCCTCCCACCTCCAGCTGCATGTGGACTGCAACAGGTAAGCAAGCCCTGCCCGCCGCTGACCAGTGGGCGTGTCCATGTCCAGAAAGCCCCTCCCCCATCAGCCAACATCCCTTGGTCTGTTTCAGGGTGTATGAGAGAGTGTTGGAGCCCCCAGCCATGGATTTACCAGAGGAGGCTACACTCTGGCTTGGACAGAGGGGCAGTGGCCACGCCCTGTTTAAGGTACTCGCCCAGTAGCTTCTCAGTTCAAGGCCCACATCAAGATCATGCACATTCATCAGATCCTGTTAAGGCTCCAGTTCCAGCTCTTGGGCCACATCCCCAGACCCATTAAAGAAACTAGGCTGGCAGCTATGATGCTAACAAGCATCTTAAGCCTCTGGACCTTCTGAGGTTTTATTAGTTCATATTGTAGCGTCATGGTTATTAGTGTCAGAGTTTGAGGATTTGATGAACTCAAGGACTTTTCTTCCGGTTGTTTTTTGACTGTCAAATTTATCAGCTCTTTGGTATAACTAAGCAGAAATTTGTCTTGTTCGTTTGAAGGTGAAATACGATTAGGATCAGAGTTCTGTAGGTTTCCGTGCCTTCTGATCTAATTTTGACAAGATACAACTAAATATATCAGATGTAAAAATCAACCCAAAACACACCAAAAATAGTTTCTTACTCCCAATGTCCTGTATCATATAACTCAATCATTTGAACAGTAATCAGAAAACGACACTAATAATGTCTGCAGCCTTTGCTCCTCACAGTTAATGGGACATTAACCACAGATACAAATTCCTTGTTAATTACATGACTTAATCACTATTCACATGGTTTCAATGGAACATCCAACACCCTCCTATATGACTTTATGGACAAGCTAGCAGAACGACGTGACTATGACTTGAAGTTAGCATGCTGATGGAGCCCTGATCTCATAAGCTCATTTGTTGTTGCTCGCAGGGGATAATGCAGGATGTCCAACTACTTGTGATCCCTCAGGGGTATATTTCACAGTGCCCTGACTTGAACCGCAGTAAGTTTTTGACTCGATTGCGTTTCCTGATTTTCAAACTCCAGGTGGTTTATCCTAAGTAAAGTGTCTCAAACTGTGTGGGTTCAGTAATGCTTCTCTACTCAGCCTGCCCCACTTGCAATGACTTCCATGGACTCGTACAGAAGATAATGGAGCTGCAGGACATCTTGGCCAAAACGTCCAGCAAGGTATTGATCAAAATGCCCCACTTCTGCTAGAGGAGAGCAGAGCATTATGGATACATTATGAAGGTGCACTGAATGTTCTACGAATGCATTATAAAGGCATTGTGAAGGTGCACTGAATGTTCGAATGCATTATAGATGCTTTATGAAGATGCACTGAATGTTCTATAAATGCATAATGAACGTATTACAAAGGTGCAGTTAATGTAAAATGTTACCCATCATTGCACATTTGTAATCATGTATGAGTTGCCATATCTGTAAGTCAATTGTAGTAATGAAATAGTTGATTAATTGGAAAGTTATACATGAAAAGCAAACTCAGTTGAATTCTTGTTGTGAATCTGCTGACGTACACAAACAACTGCACACTGACCGAGACAGTGGCTTGTCTGTTTCTTTGGACAGTTGGCTCTAGCTGAAGACAAGATGACCGACCTGGACCGGTGCTACTGCGAGCGCACCTGCAACGTAAAAGGCGTGGTCTACAGGGAGGGCGAGGCCTGGGCAGACGGCTGCAGAAACTGCTCCTGCATGGTATTCTCCTCTTTCACCTCAGGCGGGATCTTTCTGCTGTGGCTATTTCCTTCAGAAATATTATCCGTCGCTTTATTTGTGAGACCCCGCGGTATTACTGCCTGCCAGCCTCAGGTAGCTGACTTTTCACACTGAGAATCAAATGGCATCATGCACTGATTGGAGGACCAGCGCGGCTCATTGCATTGATCATACAGAGGCGCTCTTGCAGTGAGCAGCTGACATACCCTGGCCTGTTAATCCCTTCACACAATGACATCTGCGTTTTCCCTGGAGCTCCAGTTACAGGCCATGATCTGAGCCATAGGCAGAGTCCTTACCAAGCTTATCACAAGGCCTGGTTCAGAGGGTTTAACCCTAAACTTGGATTAATTTACACCCAGAATAAACACAGACCTTATAATAATTCTGATAAACAGTTCTGTCATCCCTGAGCTTTCAGCAGAGGCCTTTTTGAAAGCATGTTTATATGAAGATGTTTAAAAAAGTCTCGCATTTTGAGAGCGAGATGATAGTGTTTTTTTTTTCTTCTTCTTCCTTCCCCTCCAGAACGGCACGGTTAAGTGTGAGATCATTACCTGCCCCCCTGCCCAGTGCCCCCCTGATGCTACCCCCGTTTATGTGAATGGTTCGTGCTGCCAGGAATGCCAGCGTGAGTAGACCCGTGGTCCCAAACCGCATCTCCAAACCTCCGCGCTATCTCCCGACGCCATTGGCCGTCACCGGCTGACCGTGCCTCCGTGTTGCTAGGCTACCCCGCATCGCGTCTCGGGAGACGTTTGCATTTGCATCCACATAAATAATTCAGGACGAGGTTTCCAAACACAGATGTTTAGAAGAGACTTAAATATGAACCACAAAAATCAAAGTTTAAGTAATGAAATTATCTCTCCTGTGTTTACCAGTCTGGGGGTTTTCTGATAAGAACTATGTCTCTCTGCTCTGTTTTCTTGTTTTAACGATTTTTCTCTAGTAGATGGTGATTTTTTTTCCCCCCCAGATAAAAGGACATGTTCAAAGCCCTTCTGCCAACTCTCTCTTACAGAAATAACATTTAATTTATATCTATATGCATTTTACCAATAGCCATTTAGCAGAAAAAATGGGGCATTTAATGTATCACAGTCATATAAATAATTTTATTAGGGTACCTGGACAGGGAGCGTCTATTTATTTATTTATTTATTTATTTATTTATAATCTGCTGTGGCTGCTATTGAAATTTAGAACTGCAGAAGTCTAACAGTTTAAAGAAGAGAGTTTTGTACATGTACAATAATCTGTAATTTACTGGTGATTAAATCTATTAGCAGTTATTAATATGAGTCAAATATGTATTAGCATTTTAATTATGCCTTAGGAGGACTTTGTTTCTAATCCATACACTGAGGACACCTTTCCCTGCTGTTCTGCTCATGGTGTTGTGGAACGTTGAAGCTCTGTGTTTCAGGAGGCATGGATTAAACATCAAACGTGCCTTCATGCCACAGACGCAGTCTCTGGAGTCCTTTGCCTGGTTTTTGCACATTTAATGGCGTCGTGCGAGTGTGTTTATGGCGCAGCTGCGGGGATTCATCTGGGGTAGGAGTTGATTAGCCTTGAGGATGCAGTTTTAGGTCCGCGCTGCTTTGTATGTGCATCCAGTAGTTTATCTGGTAGAATGAGTGGTTTCTTTAGGTCACGTCTTTTTGGGGGTAGGGGGGTTTGTCGTCCCTGAGAAGCACTTAGACCAATCCACACCCCCAATACGCTTGTCTCTTTGCTTAAAATCTGCCATTTCACTGGTAAATGGCAGGTTAATAAGCTTTTATACATGGACAGATACATTTGCCCGCGAGAAGATATTTTTGGTGAATCTGACTTTGGTCTTTTGCAACCAATTTTCAGTCATTTTCGGTAACAGGTATATTTTTTGAGACAGAAGGTCAATCCAAGTCTTCACCTGCAACAGGGGCACAACAAATCATCATTGTCTTGCTTTGCACCCATTTGTATCCAGCCTGATCTGCAATTTCATCCTTTTATTGTGGCTGAATGTTTTACTTGAGTGGTTTGTGTTAAGTTCCAGGCTCACGGTGATTAAAGAAAGACGCTTTTTGGAATGAGATCTGCCAATCTTCAGGTTAAATCTTCAAATGTCCATCTAATTTTCCCTCAAAAGAAACAAAAACAAACATCACACATGCAAATACCGTTTCCCTCCTGCCAGCAAGGACCACGTAGCCATTGCTTTTGTTCCTTTTTGTCTTTATTTACTATTGTTACCCTCAGCTTTTGTACGTCCGTTAATGACACTGGGGGAACTATGTTGGGAAAGGAACTATATAAAGACAAACTAAATTAAACTCAGAAACAAAGAAAATAACACTGATATAAAAAGCAAAAACCTGTTTCCTTTTCTGCTCTGTTAGTAAATTGCAGTTTTTAATTTCACACGCTGAAATTGTTAGCTGTGAGCGAGCTGTGAACACAGTAGATGCTTCTGTAATGGAGCTAATTCCATCCTGCGGGTGTGTGTATGTGTGTGTTCACGTCGTCAGCGTGGTAAAGCTCACTGCCGCAACACATGAGCACAGGTGCTCCTGTTTAACTGTCTGTTTCTGTGTTCAGTGGTGTGCCTGTTCGGTGGAAGAGTGTACGTGGAAGGGGACAGGAAGGCGATGCATCACCCCTCCGGAACATGTACTCTGTTCGAATGCCAGGTGAGTAACACTTCTAACCTCCGCAGTGCTTTTTTCAAGAGCATTAGCCGCTGGCTGATAATGGTTGCGTCTGCGATCAGGACAGGGCGATGCGTCGAGTGGAGCCCCCTGGCTGCCCGGAGCTGAACTGCTTGGAATCAGAGCAGATCACCCTCACAGACCGATGCTGCAGAGTCTGCAAAGGTGGGGAGGCGTTGACACGCGCAAAGGCTGCCAGAACAAGCGTACTCTATACCTGTGATTGGGAGATTGACGGATCAAATCCCAGGGTTGGCAGAGTGATGTCACTGTTGGGTCCCTGAACTAGTCCCTTAACCCCAGTTACTCCAGGGACTTTGTGACCCTGTTCTTTCAATTATATGTTGCATTTCACAAAAGAATTAGCTAAATAAACACATGTAAATGTATAATAGTGAAGAGCAGATTACTTTATTCACTGCTCCTGATCAGCAGTTCCTGATTGGCTGGGTTAAAAATCAGGGCAGTTAACGGGAAGTTACGATATTCTGGGTCACAGCAAGCAGATGTGACCCTCTGATAGGCTACTTCCACTCCCCAACCACTTGTGCCCCACCGTCCCCCAGGGCACGACTTCTGCGGCGAGGGTCACGGCTGCATGGAGAACTCAGACTGCATCAACCTGGAGGCGGCGGCCTGCTGCCAGTGCCGGGACGGCTTTCGGCCACTGCGTGCCGACGAGGCTTACTGTGAGGGTATGTAACCACGGCAACCACCTCCCGGGCTCATCGCCAGGGTGCCGACCCCTCCCTCGCAGAGATCCTACCTGAGATGCCTGACATCCCGAACGCGGCACGTTTTGCTGAGCACAGTCGTAAATTTCCCGTTTCCCGCACGCGTTGCACATTCCAGTATCTCCCTACCTGCTGACTAGACTAGTCTCCTGCATCTCGTTAACCGGCAGTTGGGTATCAGTTTATATGTTTTATGGGCCGGCTCCTTGGTCCTAAAGGGCTTGTAAATGCAGTCTCCTGACGTATTTCTGCTCCAGCAGCCGGCTCTCCTCAGGATTATTGTTTGCTCAGTGTAGCAGTGGTGTGAAGGATCTCCCCTCCGCTCCTCACGCCTTCAACACGTACATACGTGATTAATGTGTAGAGCGGGTGGGGGACTGCCGTGGGACGGCAGGAAATGACACGCCATATTTTTTTTTGGCCTACTCTGCTCCTGGGACTTCGCCATGCCGGCGTTCCCTTCTCCGGCTCCGGAGTTTTGGCTGTGAGGTCCCCATTTCGGCTGTTAGATACTGTAAAATGTGCCATGAAGTATAGTGCGACGGTGCCGTACGGTGCAGCTGCGTGTTAAGTGGCCGTCGTCCAGTAAGACTCTTCGGTGCACATTTGCACCCCTGATAATCAGTGAACATGTGCTGCAAAGTGGGTTTTAATATTTTGCTCAATTAAAATGTGCAGTAGAATCCATTGTTGTCTCCTCCTGCCATCCAAAGACATGCACTTAGGCTAATTGGAGTCTCTAATAGTGTAGGAGTGCATGTACGTGACCTGTGATTGGCTTGCCTCTCAGTTGGGGTGTACCCCAGCCTTGTGCCCTTTGCTGCATAAAATAGGCTCTAGGTCCCTACGCTGCCTTGACTAGAATATGGATAGATCAGGGGGGGGCCAATCTTATCCGCAAAGGGCCGCTGTGTATGCGGGTTTTCGCTGCAACTCCCTAATTAGATTACTAATTAGAGGACTGATTGGCTGAAGAGTCTACACACCTGGGTTTGAACAGCTGACCTACAGGTTATCCCAAAAACCTGCATACACACCGGCCCTTTGCGGGTAAGATTGCCCACCCCAGGGATAGATGGATGATTTAGAATCCATCACAGAAGCAGAAAGACAAACTAACTAGCAGCTAGGCATCCATTCCCACTTCGATTGTTGGTGTTTGGTTTGGAGAATCGTGAGGTGGCATGATTGTAGAGCACAGGGGACTTCCTGCTCGCATCCCACAACCGATTGGCAGTAGTGGGGGTCGGGGATTTTTAACAACGCAGGCAGAATAAAAACCTTCAGGGGATTTAACATGCGAGCATTCGGCCTGCTAATCACTCCGGCTCGGAGTGTCTGCACAGTTGTCAAGTTCCCGCTTCCTGCTTAGAAACCCAAACGTTCGGGGCGGCTCACATGTTGGGTGCAGCATACATCTATCGGAGGCTGTCAGGCTGCCGGATGCACCCTGATTGGCCCTCGGTTTGAGTGGCGGGTGACCTGAAGTGTGGGTGGCGAATGAAGAAGGAGGACACACCCTGTGATAGAGACCTCAGGATGTCCTAGAGATTGACGAGCATAGAATTAGAGAAACGTTTGACAAACATGAAGAAAATATTTGATAAACGTGTATTTCAAGGTCCTCCATGTGTGGAAATTCTGCTACCACTAAATGCATCCATGACTAGAATAAGTTTTAATTGGTTGCGGGGGGGGATTGTAAGTATGAACATGATTGACAACCTTCCAGGAGAACTGAAGATGTGCCTCAGCCTTGCCCCCCCCCCAAAAAAAGGTGGTGAGATCATTTCTCGCTAAATGTTTTATGAAAGTACTGGCATGAATACTCTGGGGCATAAGGCTTTCTCAGCCCGAGAGCTGTTCTGTCAGATTACAATGACGTGCTCAATAACTCAACACTGCAGAAATGGTGTTTTCCAGGACTGTGTTAAGTAGCAACATAGCAACACGGTGTCAAGGATCGGGATAAGCCGTCACTGCGAGCTAAGAGACATCATCTGCGTCGGCCCTACTGTGATGCTTGTTTAACTTGTGTTAACACGTACTGGCTGCTTTTGTATGCTTTTGGGAAGCATTTTAATTAGCCTCATACTCACTGATTAATCTTGAGGGTACCGTAAGAGGGAAGATTCGAAGGGCCGGAGCCCTGCGGATGATCATTTGCAGTATCGTCATGGGATCTGAGAGACTGTATGTTTTTGTTCTGTCTTGCACCAACAATCTTGATTCAAGTGATGAAGGACTGGATGAATAGCTGGCTGACTGAGGTGTTTGTGCTGGGATCAGAACACAAATATGTCGTCCCTAAAGCTTTTCTGTAGGAATTATCCCTCTTTGCCATGTCCACAGTTCTTAAACTATTGTTGTCTACCAGCATTTATCCTGTATGGACTTTGGATGTAATAATGTCTGTTTGATTTTTTTTTTTGGTACAGTCGTACCAAAATGATGTTCTCCCTTGGGACAATGCATTGGTCCTTGTCATGCATGCAGTCCAATTTAAAGGGTCGATATGACCGTATCTTTCTCGCACCGAACGGCATATCACTCAATTGCAAATCACTCCGTCGGAGTCATCTATCGGGCAAAAGGCTGTTTTCTGCCAGTAACGAAGCATCGAGGGGCACTTCTGTGATTCATCGTGCCGGTCATTCGTTCTGGAATGTTCTTAATTTAACATCCCCCTCCCCACCTCACAGAGCACCTATCCAGCAATGCTCCGGAAAACCTTCACGCTGCCAAAACTTCGGCTGCCTTCCGGCAAGATCTGCTCCTGTCAAAACACCGCCCCGTCTCCCTGGCGTGTGTCCCGCTGTAAACGAGGCGGCGGGTTTGTTCTTACCTCGTGTCTCGGAAGCGTCTCGGAAAAGGAATGAGAGTGTGACGGCACGCCGGGGGGTCACCGGGGAACAAAGGCACAACTCCAGGGTGCACTGACAGCATCCCCGGTAAGGGGCTGCTTTTTGTGGGAATAGGTGGGCCTGCGACTGAACTCTCAAAGAATCCTGGGAAAAACACCAGCAAATGAGACCCGAAGAGCACCCCCCCCCCAATTGATAATGAGGCCACCAATGTCAGTGAAATATGGTCCTTGCCTCACGTTGCCTGGCCCTGAGGGGATGCAGCCATGTTTTTCGCTGTTGGTCACTTTAAACCAAAAAACACAAGTAGGTAAAAATAAACAGCAAATGCAATATTGCATGATATTATTGCTGTTTTGTCACAGTCCCATGGAGCACTTTGCTTGTAAACAAAGTGTGTTTTTTTCCCACCGTTTTGTTATAGCAGCAAAGCAAGCATGACCACACAGTTCTGTCCGTAAGCTGTGTTCATTTACTCCACACTGATATTATCGACTCACTCTCTTGAATCAGGGACCGGAATCAGCTCACAAGAGACTCCTAATCCTTCAGTGTATGTATTTTCCTCTAAGTCGGTCCAGTGCTAGAGCCCAGGGTTCGATCATGTGTTATTTGTGCAAATCCCCATATAGTGATGATGATCAGCAGTGCGGGGGCAGCCTGACTGAGTTTCTACAGCCCAGCGAGTGCATTGTCTGTTCCAGTATAGCTTTGCAGAACTGGATAATGGGGGTGTTGTATATTTTTATGATCGACTTGGGGCATGGTATGAATCAGAATTCGTTCAAACAGTCAAACATACGTATTTACAAACCAAACAAGTGTTAGTTTGAATGACAGTTACGTATAAATAAAGCAGTATATATAGTCTACCACCCAGAGATACAGACATTAAGTATCTCCAGGGGAAATGTTTCTGTTTGTTAATGTAATAGTGTACCTATCCCAGCATGTTCCTGCTGTTTTTCCACTGAGCAGACAAATTTGGCACCTGAATTATCCAGCTAAAATCTGACTGTATGAATGTGTCAAATTAGGCTTGTGCTCAGGGGTCGATTTAAGTGTAGGGCTACCACCTAATCCGTGTCAGCAAGGACACTTTGAGCTCGGACAGGGTTTGTAAACTACCATTTCAATCAAAAGGACCTGGATTTCACTTTAGCACTGAGTTATTGCTGTATGCCGATTGGTCAGTCTCCTATAATCATGCATGTGTCACTAATGTTAATATGAAACAGCTGGATGAGTCTTTCAAATAAGGAAACAAACCAGTCAAAGCACAAGAAGAACAGAACTATTTAACCCAGCACAGGAGCCTTTCAGTTTGAAAGTAGTTTGTAAAACCTGAAGTAGTTGAAAGTGCAGAGGTGTACGTCTAAGATCCAGAAAGTAAAAATCCAGACCAAAATTTTGTTTCAACCAACCAGTTGAGTATAAAGATTCACAGTCACAGAGTACTCAACCATATTACTGTAACACCACCCAAGCCTGTTCTTGGCGGTTATTGCTAATCTGTCCACTTGAGCAGTTGTCTCGAAGCACGTGGGTCACCGTATGAAGAAATCGTTCGGCTGAGATGTCTGTTGGCTTGCCGTGTTTTTCAGATGTCCGACATCGTATTCCACTGCTGTGTGGCATCCCCGCTTGGTTTGACATCAATGAAAGCTGACGGTTTCATGCGAGTGTTTTTCCTGCCGCTGAAAGAACCTTTGGTGATTCTGTAGCTGAGGCTGTGCTTTTATAAAGGCGATGACTCAAAATGATAACTCCACCGAGACCGTATCGCAGAAAGTACATGCTGTTTATGCGATTGTCATGCTAGTCCTGTGTGCTATCAGGGGAAGCACAGTGCATCTCAGTCTCATTGACGTACTGGACTCTCTCCACACTGAGCCAAAGGAGACATGACATAATTAAAGCCTCGTAAATAAAGAAAACATTAAGAAGAAGAAGTGTAGCACTAACCTTCAGGGGATTTCCATTGGTCTTGGCACAGTCTTGCATTTAAAAGGCATGAAAAAAGTCACTTGGAGCTTGTTAATGATACGACTAGCCTTGCGACAATTATACTCCATTGTCCCAGAGTGGGAACTGCTGTTGTACTTCTTGCAGTAAAAAAAAAAAACATAATTAATGGAAACAGGAGATTGAGACTGAGACCAGTCGGTAATTGTGCTGAGTTTTATTGCTGTGGTGTGGCTCCCCAGCTCGTTACACGTCACATTCTAACAGCGCTGATTTGTAGCTCTGTTAATTATACCGATAATACCTATAATTATCCCCAGCCGTTATTTTCATTATGATCTTATGGTGAATGAGATATAGAGGTATGGCGTAGCACACTGACCCTGGATCAGTTTACCTGGGCACTGCATAGCCCCTTCCTCTTGGTAGCTGCCTGTGGCCCCTCCTTGAGATGGATAGAAACAGAGGCAGGTAGAAGCACTGTCCCCCCCGCCCCCCAGCCCTAGATCTGATCAGACCTGACATCGCAGCCCTAGCCGGTTATGACTGGCTGCCTTGGCTGCTCGTGATATCAGAATCACCGGGGTAACAAAGCCTGATGTTCTGTTCCCCTAGCCTGGGAATCGCGAATCGTGTCCCATTCCAGTGACAGGATCTTGAAAAAGGGCTTCAGTCTTGTGGTCTATATTACACTGCATTAATATCCACTGCAAGAGATCCCCAGCAGATATGTTTTCATTGTTATATAACAATATATATATGGGTTTGTGTGTGTGTGTGTGTGTGTGTGTGTGTGTGTGTGTGTGTGTGTGTGTGTGTGTATATATGTATTAGTACAGGACCAGCTAACATGGAGCAACCTCAGAACATTAGCCAGTGTCTCAGGTTGGCCGCCTGCACCACGTTGTTGCAGCGACCCTGCGATATATCTTAGCGATGTTTCGATGCTCCTGAGCATAGCATCTTCCTGATGCCGATGACGGCGGCCATCTTTTTTTAGCCGGAGGAAACGCAGATGAGGGGAGGACACTGCGACGGGAGATGTGAGAGAAAGCGAGGAGGAATGAAGGTGTGAAGGAAAGCGGTGGATTATAAAACCACACTTGGCAGACGCGTGGAGGTGGGGGGGGGGGGGGGGGGTGATCGCTGGTGTTTGTGTAGATAAAGGAACAGAGATGAAGAAATTTGCAAGTAAGGGTTCTCTGTAGAGTTCTTTCAGAAAACTCAATGTTTGCTTTTCCAGTGGCCAGTCAGAGTGAACAGATGGTATTTATCCAGTTGCATAGTTGGGCGAAGTTTGAAGGGTCTACAGAAAAAGTCAAGAATGAGGTCAGGCAATTATATCGTTAAACAGGCTGCGCAGAAGGTCTAGACAGGCCAACGAGTGCCTTCCGGACAGATTCACGTTGAACAAAATTCTTCGGTCGTGCTCCATCAGAGGACCCCGGGAGTGTTTGAGGCCTTAAAACTGACACGTTCTCCTCTCTCTGCCATCGTGCTGTTTTTCTACAGATGTGGACGAGTGTGCAGAGGGCAAGCACTACTGTCGTGAGAACACAGTGTGCGTCAACACCGCCGGCTCCTTCCTGTGCGTCTGCCTCGCCGGCTACGTCCGTATCGACGACTACTCCTGCACAGGTGAGCTCTTCACGGTGGGTGGGCCCAGTCCCCGGCAGCCGGGGATAAACAGGCACACTCCCAAAGGACTGGGTCACATGTCCTACCATGCCATCAATACGACCAATCATTAATCATAATTCAATGTCGATTCTTGACTAAATGACTATAATTAACTCTAATGGGGATCTGTACTGTTCAAGTGGAACATACAGTCCAAGTCACACTGGGTATTAGCAATATCAAACACCTTTTCCTGATACATTAATGGCCCTGAGGCGTAGCACCAACAATGCAGCCGTCTCCATTAGTCTCTAGATATAAAAAACACTCAGGCCGATTTATTAAGTATCTGGACAGAATGACCCCCCAGGATACACTCTGACGGAGAGCCCCGGTGTCCGGGGTTACTTCTGATTCTGCATATCGCCGGTGTGATTGGCTGTGATTAATATGCACAGCCATGGGGCTTGGTCACCTGACCCATCATTTTGGCCCCACGCCGTGGGCGAGCAGGACCAGAGACGGGGCCGACCGTACCGATCCTCCCGGGAGCATTTCGGAGATCCTGCAGCACAGCCATGGGGCTCCCAGCTTCCCTCTGCACCATGAGAACGACCCCCCCCCCCCCCAACCTGCACTTCACAACTCTTCTAGATCGTTCTGTTGGCAGCGGAGTGCATAGCACAGTTCGCAGTTCCTCTGAGACACCCTCACTGAGCCCCGTGGCGCCGGTGAGCCTGTGATCTGTTTAAGCCTCCCCTCCAGAGTGGGGGGAACGGCCAATTCGGACTGAATTATAAGCGCCGAGCTGCCTCTGTGCACGGGACGGGGCGGCTTGTAAAGGCGTCCCATTCTTTCCTACAGTCCCGTTTGATCTTCACGCTCCTGATCCTTCTCCCACTCTGCTCCCTGCTGAGCTGATCCCAGACCAGAGCTGCCCTTAGGTTCCACACCCACTGCTGATGATTCACACACTTCCCCAAGGACCAGAGCTCCATTAAGTAGCTGAGGTAGCATGTGATGTAAAAGTCACATGATCACATTGCTGTACTAATAGCTTGTCATATCTACCCGGCATTGTTTCCAGAGTCCTACACTCTGACGTAAAGCTGGTTCGATCGTAATAGGTAAGAGGTACGTGATGATCACTCCTTAAAAGCAGCCAAGTAATATAATTATCAGGGAAGCGTTTTATCACATGGTTTAAATCCCAGGAAGGAAAATACCAACAGCAAAAAGTATCGCACAATCAAGGAAGGATACAAGAAGGCTTAGAAGCAGGCTTTTTGGAGCTCATGGGAACAAGCTGATCCGTACATATGATGATCAGCACACGCGTGAGGGATCACGTGCCTGATTAGCATGTCACACACGAGAGTAAGCGGGTTGGATAAGCTGATTTACAGATATAGCAGATATAGCTGTGCCCTATTTACACCGTGGGTTGGAAGATTACCGTCAGAGTGGTCGTAGATCATGGCCAGTAATAAGCAATGAAAAATTACTACGTGTGATTACATACAAATTGGTGCATGTTTGGAATCACTCTCGAATCAGCACTGGGAGTCAAACCTGAACTAGGCTATTGTTTTATAATCATTCATACATAATGATATGCTGCCATAGTAACTCTGAGGGACATGTATTATATTTTTTCTATAAGAACTTGAAGTTAAATAGGGCATCTTTATATAGATGTTTAAAACGAGCTGTAACTGAATCCTAAAACTATTTAGCGATGTCATTTGTAGGGTTCTGTGTGTGAACTGAATTCTGGCAGCAGTGTGGGACTATTAGCTGAAACTAGCGGTTAGCAGTTATGTCTCGGAGGAGTCTGGCTGGAGACAGGGAGACCTCATTTCTATTCGAGACATCTTACAAACAAGGAGAATAAGGAACATCACAGTGTACACAAATACTACTGCGTTCCAAACCAACTTATTTTGTAAAATGAGGGGAAACTGTGATGTTTCCTCCAGTCCTGCAGAGGGAGCTGCATTTGAATGGTCACAGGTGCTGTGGAGACCCTTCCACATCCTGTGACCCAACCTGGAAGTGCTGCCAGTTAAAAAGCTCTGCTGTTTATATAAGGATTCCGGCTGCTTGTTGCTTCCTAGTATCAGGTCTCATGCCGTAAATTAGGTAGAACTTCTAGTTTATACTTTTTCCTGGTGTTGGTGAATGTTTTTTAGCTCCTGATCCTCATCTCCTACCCCGTCACTTTGTTCTGTATCTGTCACACGTGACTCCACACCTCACTATTGCCCTTGACTGACGGGGGTGGGGGGGATGGGTGCTCTAGCCTTGGGGGCAGTATGTGGCCCCGCAAGTTATGACACCTTGCCTGTAATCGGATGGTTGCCAGTTCAAATCTGAGGGCCGGCAGAGTGAGGCCCTTAACCTCTGGTTGCTCCAAGAGTAGTCTGTCACTGCTTTCTCAGAAATCTCTTTTTGGACAAACATGTCTGTTAAAGTGAATAAATCGCAGTTGTGCTCAGGGTCTGGCGGGGGCCCCTGTGAGTTGATCATGGTGAGCCTGGCAGTGCGATCCCAGTCTTTGTGCTTTGGCATGCAGTTTAGGCAAAGTCCATTACACGGCCTGTCACTAAATTAGAAAGAAATATGCACACACACCTTTGGGATGCAAAAGTCTTTACTTTCTCATGTAATATGTATTTAGGACAGCAAGCTGCCCCCCCCCCCCCACCATAGCATTTTGATATCTGCTTTTTAAGTGACTTCCTTATTGTAGCTCTTTTTAAAATCAGGTTACACTTTTGGGGAGAAAAAAAAACAGAAAACAAGAATAAAATTGGACCATTTGAAAGATGTTCAGCCCTATTACTTTTTGCAGTTCTGCTTTGGAGTTTTGATACACTTGGGGGTTTAGAAATGTGTTTCGAAAATCTTCAGTGACTTGGGGAGGTTTCATTTCGGGGTACATTTTTAGAACTTGTCCCATTACTGTCTGTATGGGGCAGACCGCAGACCCAGGTGACTGGCAGCAGTCGGATACGTGTTCTGAAGTTTGGGCAGAGATTCAGAAGGACGGCCGTTATGCATCTATATACAGCATTTAGCAGATGTTTTTGTCTAAAGTGATATGCAAGTGCGGCACATAGCACATCGCAATCATACATGTTGACGAGGAGGAGAGTACGCGTTGGTGTGGCTAGACTGAGCTTGAATGCTTGGGTACAGTAGCGGAGCAGGAGCTACACAACCTCTACCAAACAAAGCAGGAACATAATACGACCATACAAGGAGCAGAAGTGCAACATAAGAACATTCAACATAGAGGTACCAGGCTAGTAGAAAACCTTGGAAATATCGAGGGTGGTGGTGACTCGATCTTTGAAAGAAATGTAGTTACAGGCTGCTAGCAGATGAGGCCCTCGCTCTTCCAGGCATTTGGAGACCCTGATGGTCAGATGGACTCTTTTCGTCGCCATAGTGACCCTTGGAATCCGGGCTATCCACCAAGAGCTGTTAATCCCCATAATGAAAGAGCGAGCCCTGTCACAGATGGCTGCGAACCCTGAGTCAGCCTCCTGGCCAGAAGGCTGTACCTAAGCCGTCGCCAAATAGCATTTCTGTGTCTGCATACAGTATGTGTGCCTTTCCATCCATCATCCAATCTGCTTATCCGATACAGAGTCAAGGTGGCCAATCCATGCGCTCAATAGAAATGCACTTCTAAAAGTGGTGTGTGTAATTGGGAGCTTCAGGGAATGGCAGGGAGTGAAGTCATATTCATTTGCTCGTCCCGCTCTGACTGTTTTCTGTGTGTCTCTGTCATCGGAGATGAAAGCAGGTCTGCTTGATTGCCTTGATCTACTTGGCGAAAGCATTTTATTGGTGACAGATTCCTGCCCAGTTTGTCTGAGAAGCTGTCACCAATTTGTTTCTTTTTTTTTGCAATATTTAGTACTTTGAGAGGAGAACAGCACCAATGCAGCCAGCAACGATCATTCAGCTTGGCTCATGGGAGTTTTACTTACACAAAAATATCCTTAGGGCAGAAAGAAAAATGATTAGTTTAGAGAGAGAACCAATCAGATTATAGAGGAGGTGGGTCCAAGGAACTAGAGTAGGTGGATTAGGGTGACCAGATAATCCGTCATCCCAGACACCTTGAGCTACTTCAGGTTTTACAAACTACCTTAAAACCGAAAGGCTCCTGCGCTTGGCTAAATTAAGTTTTTCTTGTGCTTTGACTAGTTTGTTTCCTTGACTGAAAGACTCATCCAGCTGTTTCACATTAACATTAGTGACACGTGCATGGTTATAGGAGACTGACCATGCAATCAGCACACAGCAAGAACTCAGTGCTTAAGTGAAATCCAGGTCCTTTTAATTTAAATGGTAGGTTACAAATCCTGTCCTAGCTCAAGGTGTCCGGGATGACATGGATTATCTGGTCACCCTAAGGTGGATCAACCAATCAGATACTTGGTCCCACCTCCTCTAGTTGCTTAAACCCACCTCCTCTACAATTTGATTGGTTATCTCTCTGAACCAATAATTTTTAATTCTGCCCTGACAAAATTTTTGTGTAAGTAGAACTCCTACGAGCTTCAGCTTGCCCAGTATATCTGAACAACCTAAAAAAAAGCTGAAAGGTAATTCCAGCAGAATCAAGTTTTCTGTTGAAGGTGTTTCAGGCATAAACCTGCCAATGTCAATCACTGGCAGTTTTAAATCCCTTCTGATTTGGTTACTTTCTTGCTTCCTTTTGGGTTAAACAGCCAATGATTGACAGCATCCCACCCACCATAGGTTCCATCAGTATTTATTTAGAGATAGCCTTACAACAGACATGGCGCCTGAGAATAAAATGCAACTGTAAATTGTGTAAAGCGGATACTGTTATTTTTGGTACATCATGATCTATATAGTGGGACATATTGTAGAATAATGACAGGTTTACAGATTGTGTAAGTAGACGCTGTTGTTACAGGGTGCTCATTGTCTGTTAGTCACTCTGCAGTGAAACACAGTGCTCTGCTATCTCTTGCTAGTACATATGCCCAGTGTTATTCTGCCTGTTTTTGCTCACATCCAGAATTGGAACACCCAGTTAATATGCCCAATTTAGGTTTTGGAATAAAATATACATCATTCATACAAATATTTTATATACAACTTTTTCCCTGCATTTCTGCAGTTTTGGCATTTGGACAGTTCTAGTGTTCCAGTTACAGAGATCCAGAAACCAGTGCAGGGGAGGCTGCAGTATGGGATCAGACTGCATGCTGAGACCAGGCAGATGCGTTAAGAGAGCGTACCACCTGCAAGACCTCTCATGATATAAGAACACAGCACCGCTGTTTTGCTGCTGCGTACGCTGTAAAAAACATTATTTCTTTAAAGTTATTTGTTTTCCAATCTGAAAACGACATGTAACTAATGATGTAGTCTAGACCACCAAAACCGACAAAAAGTCATTACTAAGACCAGAGTGTATCGACAGCAAGACCAGACCAAGACCAAAGCAGGGCAAGACTGAGATAAGACCAAGACCGATGTATTTTTGTTCTTGAGTTTCCTGAATACAATTTATAAGTACACTTTGCTGAATGTAAATGTAAGTGTTGCAGTGTCTACCTATCAATAGACTGAATGCTACAGAGCGTCAGGAATGCTGTTGCCTGGGGGAACTTGTTTTGCTTTCAAGGTCACCTGAAGGACATTGAGATAACGTCACCTGCGGCACACTGAGACTGTTACTTGAAGGACACAGAGAGAGTGTCACTCACCAGAAAGACGGGAAATTGAGGCAGTGTTTCTCGAGGTCGTTATGGTGCTAGCTGAAGGGTTTTATCGATACAAGGTGTTCCTGGCTGTTGTCTGGAGATTCATGGGTAAATTCTCTCCCGTCGCTGCTAAACGGAATGTGGGGGCAGGTTGCTAACATGTCGACACCCTCCCCCCCACCTCGCAGAGCATGATGAGTGCCAGAGTGGGAGCCACAGCTGTGATGAGAATGCACTGTGCTTCAACACCGTCGGGGGGCACAGCTGCTCCTGTAAACCAGGATACACTGGCAATGGCACAATTTGCAAAGGTGAGCCCGTCACGTACTGCCCTCTGTTAATGTCCTTTGTGCCCACGTCCTGTGTTTGTTAACTTCTTCAGTACTCACTTCCTGTGTACCTGTTAACTTCCTCTGTACCCACTTCCTGTGTGCCTGTTAACTTCCTCTGTACCCACTTCCTGTGTGCCTGTTAACTTCCTCTGTACCCACTTCCTGTGTGCCTGTTGACTTCCTCTGTACCCACTTCCTGTGTGCCTGTTGACTTCCTCTGTACCCACTTCCTGTGTGCCTGTTGACTTCCTCTGTACCCACTTCCTGTGTGCCTGTTGACTTCCTCTGTACCCACTTCCTGTGTACCATTTACATACACTTTTGCATAACTTCACAATGTCAAAATAAGGGCCATTCTGAAACATTTTTTTCCTTCTCTGTGCCTTCAGTTTAATATTAAACATTTAGTTTGCAGCACATCTTCCTTATTTCTGCCTGGGACTGTATCTAATGATCGTCAGTGACTATGAACCCATAAAAAAGCTATATCTCACAGGACTATATTAAAAATGAGGTTTCTGAATTATACATCAGTAGATGCCTTCACTGTTTTTTTTTGCCACCACGGTGTGACATCTTTAATGAGATCTGATACCTAAAAAATACATTTCTAAATGATTATTTAAAGAAATCATAGGCAGCTATGAGAGGGTGCACAGTGACTGGTTACTGACACGTTACACGAGAACAGAGCTGATTGGTTTTCGGATACGTTGGCTTTATTATTTGGCCGTGTTTTTGGTGCACATCCCTGTGACCCTGCGTTCCTATTCCCAATGCCCCCAGCCCTTTGTGACGGCCGATGTGAGAACGGGGGTACCTGCGTCTCCTCAAATACCTGCGTCTGCCAGCAGGGTTTCACAGGGAAGAGTTGTGAGACAGGTAAGGCGTTTGGGGGTGGTCGGGGGGGAGGTGCAAGCCGGGGAAGGAGGCTAAAGTTAGCCGCTCCACTTATGAAGGAATCTAGCGCTGAGCCTTTAAGGTACGCTTCAGGAGGCTGACGTGCCCTTGGATGTAACAGAGGTAATAACATCCACAGTAGGTAAAGATCCCTGAAAGATGGCATCTAATCCCTGGATGAAGTTGCTCACAAAATGAAGAAGTGTAGGGCTTTTTTTTTCACCTGCAAAAATGGAACTAGGCCCATAAATCAGACTAGGATTACCATCATCCAGATTCACAAAGTTTCATTTCCATTCACTGTCTGAGTGTGAATGTTCAATTTACATGGGGGTGGGGGGGATATGGAAGCGTGTGATTTCTTTGGAATATTAATATTTGATTAACTGAGAAAATGAGTCGGCGTGTCATCCTCTGGGGGCCCCGAGGCTGACGGATGACGTGATGTGAAAGCGTGCGGGTGAGCGCTATCTGCTGTTCCGGCCCAAACGCAGAAGACCGGAGATGGTTCGTCTGTCTTTTTGTCTGTCCCATGACTGTGCCCCCCCCGCCCCCCGCTGCGACCGGTGAGCAGCACATCCCGCTGTGCTGAGCCGCTCGTACCCCCAGCCAGCCTTTAAAGGTGATGTGTTCATGGTGCTCAGAATGAAGCTAATGACTGTAGGGAGGCGGCACAGCGGTTCCATGATTAGCACTGTCACCTCACTCCTCTGGGACCTGGGTTTCAGTCTCTGTCATGGTTCTATGCGTGTGGAGCTTGTATGTTCTCTCCATATCATCGTGGGGTTTCTTCCCAGTATTCTGGTTTCCCCCCACAGACCAAAAACATGCTAAGGCTAATTGGAGTTACCAAATTGCCAAGTGAATGGCGTGTGAGTAAATGAGTGAATAGTGTGTGAAAATGCCGTGTGAGTGAATGGCGTGTGAGTAAATGAGTGAATAGTGTGTGAAAATGGCGTGTGAGTGAATGGTGTGTGTGTTGTGTGCCCTGCGGTGGGTTGGCACCCCGTCCTGGGTTGTTCCCTGCCTTGCCCCCCGTAGACCCCCCATGATCCTGAAGAGGACAAGCAATTTCAGAAAATGGATGGTTGGATGGATGGGGGTTCAGTGGTGGCAGATTCATGGGTCCCAGCACATTACAAGGGGCCTTGAATTCAAATTTTTTGGGGGGAGCAGAATTTCTAACTATGTCCTGGCTACAGTAGCTGTGTTTTCTTAAGCTGAAGTAAATTAATTTAATTTAAGATGTCTGTTTTCTTACCTCTTTTCTTCCTCTATGCTGGTATCGTTAAGTGCACCCCCCCCCCCCCATCTAAATATAGTCCCCTTTCCATGCTCCTACCCCCGTTCCTCACAACTCTATTTGCTGTCCCGCCCCTGGAATACGTCGTAAAAGGAGCGGCGGGTGGGGGGTTTTGGGGGGAGTAAAGACAGCACAGCTGTGAATGGCCACATCATCCTTTATCTGTGTTTACAAATTCACGCTGCATGTCTCACTCCATATTTCACTCCAGTCCATGGGGAAAAGGGGTTAGGATATCCAGCAAAGGAGGAAGGAGATGGCGGGTGGGCATTACGGCGCCCCCTGCCTGTCATTCTGGCTGATCGGAGCACGTGGCCTGTCGCGCTACTGGCTGGGCAGCGGGAAAGACGGCTTCTGCCTTGGATTGGCAGCTAATTCGTCACTCGCCACTTATTATCCACCGCGAAAGTCCCTGCCTGAGGCTGCGAGTGCCAGCCGGCGCCCCCTTCAGGCCGAGTTAAGCATCAGCAGGTTGACAGGAAAGTGGGGGTGGGGTTAGGGACGTGAGGCTGACACGCATCGCATCCTCTCACGCTTCCTGTGCCCGTGTCCCGTCACACAACACAGCGTTCCCCGTCCTCCGTGTGCCGTGTTTGCCCCTCTGTGAGGAGAAACCGATTATCGGCTTCGAAAGGAGGAAATGACTGAAAGATTAACAAGCAGACAGATCTTATCTGCGCCCTGTTTAGCTGATTTTATTCCAGCCAGAAGGGACGTGCCGGGGGCTGCCCCCCCTTTTGAGGTCCTGATTGCTCATTTCCAATCACCAGCAATCGCTGATTTAACAAACTGCAACGCCCCCTCCACTTGACAAAATTTATTGTGGGTGACCCCCCCAGCCCCCAGTCTCCAGAGCCCTATAAAAACAAATTAAAAAAAACCATTTTATCTAATAGTAACCTTATGATGGATTTCTTCATTTTATTTACAGTCATTCTTACACCCATGTTCTGTCACCTCTAAGCTACTTCAAGGTCACAGCAGAGATACGGTACAGAACAGACTATTTTCTGTGAAACACGGGTCTCGTAATGAGGTCCAGACGGCTGCCATTGGTATCGGTAATTAACCCAGGCTGTTAGCCGAATGGTGTCATCCGTGAGATTCTCAGGTGGGCCACAAGGGGGTCATTTTTATGGGGGTGGGGGTGGGGGGGGCAGGTGCTTTTTAGGTCTGGAAAGGGAAGGCTGGGAGAGTTCTGCTGATGGAGGACTTGCCATCACGGACCTTGTTAGCCGGGGGGTTGGGTGGGGGGGGGGGGGGCAGTGACAGCTGGCAGTTGTTGGGAGGGGGTGCTGTGGGCATCCTGATGATGGGGAGATGGGAGGGGAGGGCCGTCCCAGGGGGGCGCATTAAAACGCCGACGCCGCGGGGGGGAGGACAGATGGGCGCGGGGTCGCCAGGGCCCCATCCCCGGCCTTGGCTCCTGAGCTGTGTGATCGCGCTGCGCTCCAGTACAGCTTATTTCTACCTGAGTCAGCACTTCCCATTGTGCTCTCCTGTAACGACCTAGCCTGTGCTAACAGATTACGTGACATCTACCCGCTCCTCTCTGTATCTCTGCGGGCTTGTTATTTCCTGGGCGGAGCTCGATCCGATCGCCCCGCCGGTATTTATGGAAACTCCCTTCAGAAATAGCCCTGAGACAAATACGAGGGAAACGTCACCTGGGTTTCAGGTGCCCTGGAACAGATTCCTGAGGGATTTTTCTTAACCTGCCCCTTGTGTTATAAATAGAAAGAGCTGTAATAGTTGAACGTTTATTATTTTAACGTTACCATCCATCAAGAAAAATGTTATACTTTTTGTTAGACATTTTGATTTCACTTTTATTGTAATTACTTTCATATATTAACATATAAATGCAGTTATGAGCGCTGTGTCTTGATGTCTCTCATTTGCGTGTTGAGCATGTTTCATTCTTTAATATCACTTTTTGGCACCGTTCTTGCACTTGCTAATAACCATTTCCCGTGTTATCACTTTCTCTGTAGGGAAATTTCCCATCTTTCACCAGGGCTACTTTCTAGCCAGCAAAGTTATTAATGTTAACCTTGCTTGTGACCGAACAAAGATGTCAGAAACATCTGTAGGGGGCAGTAGAGGAATCTGGCTGCTGGAAGCAGTTCCTCTGTGGTACTGTGACTCCCCGTTCCCGTTACCAACATTTTGACAGCCGTCTCATTGGTTTGTTCCACTGCTCCGTTGACTTGGCCCACCCCAGCAATTCTTTGAGTGGGTCTGTCTAGTTGAGGAGGCTCATTGATCAGTCAGTTGGGTCCCCCTTGTTAGTCTGTCTTGTTGACAGCAGCAGCTGTACGTCTCAATGGGTCATAGTATAAAGAACGGTTTCCACCCCAGTGACTTTGTGGGGAGACAAAAATGACAACGAGCACCGAAGACAGACATGGCTAGAGGAGAACAGTCTGCCAGTGTCTTATGTTTGATAATTCTGAGATGGTTTACCCAGAATAACCAGGCCACCTGACCTGAATTTCAAATTGTGCGTTTTGTGGCTCAAAGCGATGTGTCAGTCTAGCAGGCTAAATAAATTAAAAAAAGAACACATCCAAGAGATTTTTTTTAACTTAGCTATGACGGGGCTAAACTGCCAGATGTCATAATGGTTTAGGTATGATGGGTAAACATCTTATTAGCGAGGCATTTACTTCTGCTACACTCAGGGTAGAACCTAAAATGAACCATCTGCTTATTGTTAAAAAAAACAAAATGTCAGAAGCAATGAAAAACATCAAAAGCTCATTCTCTTTACCACACATATCTCTGGGGGAGTCTATACCCATGATTTCTGATCTGTATACAGTAAATTAATCAATGGGCACTTTTATGCAACAAGAATTGCTTAAAGTCCTCCCATTCCTTCAGGCAAATCCTGAAAAGGATATTTGTTGGGGGAAAAAAACAGGGATCATTGGTCTTCTGGTGAACAGGAGGAGTTGGGCTGCCAGAATATGATTTTGTCACGTGAAATATGGCTGCATTTTGTATAGGAAGCCATGTATACAGTGGACAGTGTATACAGTGTCCAGCACTGCACTCTTATTGCTTTGTCCTGTTCAGCATCCTGATCTTGTGTTTGCTTAGCAGTTTGCATGGCAAACAGCTTAGCTAAGACGACCTGTTTCTGAACTGCCTTTGGTGTGTGACTGAGAGAGCCTCTGTTTGAAAATGAGTCTCCTGCAGTGGACTTGCCTCGCATACAGGATAAGCTGTGCTACATTCAGACCATAGATTTTTAAGGCATGTCTAAACATCCATTGAAATTCGATTGACAGTGTATGCAGCCCCAGTTAGACGCATATGAATTGTATGTGCATTATGCATTTATGTATGCATTTACAGTATGAACATAGCAAATAAGGATCTTAGTGTTACACTTATTGGCAAATTTAAGGCTTTGAAATCTGTAGCTTTTCCTTTTTATTGATACTGGAGGGATTTTATAGGGAAAAGTTATTTTCAGAGATATGTCAAGTAATTGCAAATAAGATATCTACTCAATGAGTTACACATTTTATGAGAGCATTGCCAACAAATGACTTGAAAATTGAGTGACTGTTTGAGAATCATTAATTTGTGGTTGCTATGGAGCGGGACTGTTACCGCTAAGATTAGACAATTGCACCTGTGCTTTGAGGGATAGGATTGTCCAGATGCAATGACTTATATATGATGCAAGACCAGAATAGTTTATGGGGTTTTTTTGCTGCCTAAGTTTGATTAGTTGCAGAGCTGAGGTCTGAAGATCAAAAAGAGTAAAGATGAAGAAAGAAAGCATAAATACATTTGTATTGTTGCTCTGTGTGAATATTGAGACTTAAGTAAATTGCAGTTTGACAGTTCACAAGACAGATGGCGAAATCCTCCCTGCGTGTCCATTCTTCTTTGTGATGATATTTCCATGTTTCATTCAAGTTTAATTTAAGGAACGTCAAAACAGGTGGAAATCGTCTACGGAAAGCACAGGTTAATTACGGTTTGCATGGCCAGGCATGAGTTTAATTTCCAGGTTAATGGCCTATTTGAAATGTTATTTACGAAGGGACAAATTGTGATTAAAAGTGAGTTGTGAAAAGCTGCTGTGTCTCTTTTAAAATTCCCTTCAGGCGCTGAGTCTGAAGCTCTCTATCCTAGATTACCCGTCGGCAAGCTGGAATCTGTTGTGTGACCAGGGCTAATTAGGGGCTGGCTAAGAGCACAGTCATTTGCATAATGGGAGGTCTGAGCACAGAGCTAATGGACGACCACAGAGGACTCTGCGTTGGCATCCTGGAGACGTTAAATCAGAGTAAAACTTTTTCCAAAATTCCCTCCATTGGCCAGGTTTTGTGGCAGCAGGTCTAATAGGATATTATTTGATTTATTATGCTTGTTTTGGTTTAATACATTGCGCCGTCTTCCACGGTATTGGGTTTACTTTGGCCCTGGTGAAGAATGACCTGTCATTAAACTGTGCGCCAGACCAAGTGGTTCAGCTGAAGCTGAAGATGAGAGTGGATTCGAGGGCGCAGACCCCGGAAGGCGGGGCTAGGAGAATGGAGAGAGATTGCTGTTTAGGAGGAGGTACCCATGCACTGTGTGGGTGTGGGGTGAGAGTTTAGCTCAAGGAAGTCTGGCTTTCTTATTGTATGTCAGAGTAGAGGATTGTGGGTAAACTGTGTGGACAATGAAAAATTACACCGGCGCTGAAAACTACTCATTCAGCAGGGAGAAAAAATTATTTGCCATTGTTCTTTTGTTTAGCTTAGTAACCCTTGCTATATTTTACCATATTTTACTGGTATCTTAGTACAGATACCAGGCTTGACTCCTTCATGAGTTCTGAGGCTGCGTGAAGCAATGGCCAGCTATTCCTAAAGATGCAATTCCGGCAGAAAAGACTCTGACATTTGCTGTGCTGTTTCTCTCTCGCCTTTTGTATGCGTGTGTGTGTGTTTGTGCACGTCCACGTGCGACTGTGCACGTGCGCTTGAGGCAGACATAGACGAGTGCTCCGACGGGTTCGTGGAGTGTGACAGCCGGGCCACTTGTGTCAACCTGCCAGGATGGTACCACTGCGAGTGCCGTGATGGTTACCATGACAACGGAATGTTTTCACCTAACGGAGACTCCTGTCAAGGTGGGACTGAGGTTATGGAAGCTAACTTACCATCTCCCTGTGCTTATCTGCTAACTAAGTTAACCTGCATCTAGGCTCAATAACTCTACCAGGGGTGGGCAATCTTATCCGCAAAGGGCCGGTGTGTATGCAGGTTTTGGGGATAACCTGTAGGTCAGCTGTTCAAACTCAGGTGTGAGGACTCTTCAGCCAATCAGTCCTCTAATTGGTGATCTATTTAGGGAGTTAGAGTGAAAACCCGCATACCCAACGGCATTTTCTGGATAAGATAGCCCACCCTGGTGCTATACCATCATACCGTCCAGGCATTGTACTGCGGAATACGGTATTTCGACTGTATTTATAAAAGCAATTTGCCAAGCGGCCTACTTTTGTCACCACGATTTCCAAAATAATGCAGTACACCCAAAATATGGCGGTATCCCCAAAATACCGGTTTACCGTCATGCCACCCAAGCCTACCTGCAGGGGTGCTGTAAAGGGGGGGAAGGTTAGGATCATTCTAATTAAAAATCTGGAACATAATTGGATTGGTCTAGGTTGGGAGCCCAATATTACATGCATGTCTACTTGCATGTGAATCCAAGGGCTTGAGGTCAAAGGTCATTTCTCTGTGTATAAGGAGCAATAAGATCGAGGTGCATGGTGCACATGGTGGTGGGTAATGCTAAGGGTGGCTAAGGCTAATATGAGCATGGCGGTGGGTAATGCTAAGGGTGGCTAAGGCTAATATGAGCTCGTATCCAGACTGATCTGCATGCAGGCATGCTTTGGTGAATCAGGTTCTGCGTGGGCATGTGTGTGAAATCCTGTCTGTGACTACGCCACATCGTATGACTGTGTGACTGTGCAAATGTTCCGCCCCCCCCCTCCCCCCCCGCTTCAGACATAGACGAGTGCCGGACGGGGAGGAATACCTGCGCCAACGACACCGTCTGCTTCAACCTGGAGGGGGGGTATGACTGCAGGTGCCCCCACGGGAAGAACTGCACAGGGGACTGTATCCACGAGAACAAGGTCAAACACAACGGGCAGATCTGGGTTCTGGAGAGTGACAGGTGCTCCGTCTGCTCATGTCAGGTGAGTCCCTCTCAAATGTAGGGATTTTATTTATTTGTTAGTTTCAGATACATTTTTAATACAGTTTACATTATCAGTTGACTGTATGGGTGTGTGGCTCTGCAGATTAGGACACTGTGCCTGCGATTGGAAGGTTGCTGGTTCAAATCCCTGATTTGGCGGTGATGTCACCGTTAAGTAAGCCCCTTAATCCCAAATTGCTGACCCTGTCTTCTCAAAAAGTGTCACTTTGGAGAAAAGTAAAGTATAAGATTACAGTATAAACATGATTTGTTGAGTTCTTTCATTGATCAATAACATACCACATACCTCCAGGACCTGAGTTCAAGGTTTCACATTGGATCTATGTGTGTGGAATTTGCATGTCCCCCACCCAACCCCCCCTCCCCTGTGTTGTCTTGGGGGTAGGGTTAGGGTTAGGGTTAGGGTTTGGATAAGGGTTAACTGCAAAACAATTTGAAGTTGCCAGATTGGGTGAATGGTGTGTGTGTGCTCTGTGATGGGTCGGTGTGCTGCAGCTTCCGGGTTCAGTTCTGGACCCCATGACCCTGCATAGGACATTCAGGCACAGAAGGTGGATAAGGCAAGCTTAGTGGCTGGTACTGCTGCCTCTCACCTTCAGAGTTGGTATGTGCTCAGTGATGCACTGGCATCCCATCCAGGGTTGCGCCCGTGACCCTGAGCTGAATAAGTAGTTAAGGGACGAGTGGATTTTCTTGTAGATTGGTAGCATCACTGGCAGTGTTTAAGCAGAGAAGCAGACAGGTCCAGTGGCTCACTGTAGATTATGTCCATTAACAAATGAGCTGTATTGGGGGGGAGTGCAGTGCTGATGGGCTTGGCCGGTTCACCAGGAAGCGCACCTCTGGTTACAGCCAGCGAGTAAGTAGGACGGGTTCGGGGGGGGCGGGGCAGCTGCCAGCTGATAAGTAGGTCCCCCCTCCAGGATTAATGGGCGTGCCAGGGTGATTAATGAGTCGCCTCCACGCTGCCGCAACAGTAGCTCAGTGCAGAAAGTAGGTCCCTGTCTCCCCAGACTGAGTAAGCGGCCAGGATCCACTTGTTTACATCCTAATGTGTTTGTTGCAGCGTTTTTTCGCCAGGTGGGACACTCCGCCTGTGTGCCATTATACAGCAGCCTGCTTGTGTGTTGCATCTCCGTGATGGATCTCTGAGTTCATTCTGCATTTTTCTGTGCTCCCACTGCCGATATGCTGTGCAGAGGCTCTGTGTTCGACTGCTCATGTCTGGGATTCTCCATTCCTCTCTTCTCCTACTGTCTATGTGTTGTGTTGAGGCTCCATGTTCAATTGCTCATGCCTGGTGTTCTGCGTTTGTCTGTTCTCCCACTCGTGTTGTGCCGAGGCTCTGTGTTCGATTGCGTTTGCCTGAGCTTTGATCATATCCGCACTTGGCAGAGCGGGCTGGTCCTGTGCCGGCGGATGGTGTGCGACTGCGACAACCCCACGGTGGATCTGTACTGCTGTCCGGAGTGTGACCCGCGTCTCAGCAGCCAGTGTCTGCACCAGAGCGGTCTGAGGGCTTACAGCAGCGGGGACACCTGGTTGGAGGGCTGCCAGAAGTGCCAGTGCTTGGTGAGCCAATCACACACTGTGCCTCATTCTTTGACCCACCTTCCTCAGACTCTAAATAACCCTGCTGTGTGGTATGAGTTGTTTTTTTTAATAGGTAGTTTAAAAGGTTTAGGTGTCTTTAATTTTACCCACAGCTCCATAATAGACGGTTGATTTCATGCACACAAAAATAAAACGGAACAGGATTTCTTAGGGATCTGGAGCATACATAGCAGGGCATTACAAAACTCCCATCATGCATCTTACTTGCCCTCCTGTTCCCGTTGTGCCTACTGCGTGCACATGACGGTCCTGGATCATGATCCCGTAGTCCTCCGATGAAGTTACACTCCTCTCATTCAGGAGTGAGCGATGGGACAAACACTAGGTGGCGCCGAGGAGTATCGTGGCAAATCGGAGGGCCGTTGAAAGCAGCCTGAGGTGGTGCAGCCCGGCAGCGTGTCGTCGACGGTGCTGCCTAAAGGGCTGGGAATGAATACTCACCATTGGCCGCAAGTTCCGACTGAAAAACATCCAGTTTCTGGCTGAAGCACATTTCAAAGTCAACAGCAGAGTAAAGACGACAAGGCTCTCTCAACGGCTAATACAATTCAGTTCATATGCCAGTTTTGAAAAAGAAAATCTCCCAAAATGACGTTTCCGTAGCACAGCTTTGTTGGATGATGGGTAAGAGAATCCCATAATCCCCTGCTTCTCTGGGTTACAGAATCCTCGGTAAGACTGCTAGCGGGAAACATGGAAACATCTTTGGAAATGGCAGAGGTTCTTCGGTAGAGTGTAATGCTCTCAGATTTACTGATCCCTGTTCTGTATATGTCGCTGTGTACCGCCGGACGTTTGAGCCAATGAAAAGAGAGGCTTGCAGAACGCTTCGGGACCCGTTTTGTAACGTTGCAAAGGGGCGAAACCACAAGATGTCACGTAGCAGCAGTCCCTGGCACTGAGCATTTTCTAACCTTGAACACGATTCACTGCAAGAGCCGTTTCAAAACACTTGCCGTAAGAGGAAGCTCAGTGCTGCGTATTACAGGAAAACCGAACAGAACATTGCCAAATTACTCAAGGCTGAGAAACATAACCATGACTTATAAATTCTGATGCAGAATGCCTTCCCCCACCACCATGAGGGACCTGGCAGGGGACATGGCCGCCCACGTGGAGACAGATCACTGGGCCCGCTTGTGGCAAGAAACTGAAGAAATTGCAGCCATATTACCCAATCTGTCTGAAATATGCATAATTATTAAACCTATTAATTAAATACAGGGTACAAGAACACTGCATTGTGGTTCATGAGAATTAGAATCAAATATCCTGAACACTGGTATTCTGTAGAGGTGACTAATGTTTGTTGTAATCCGTCAAGTTTCCTTCTTACCTGTGATGTTCCGGTCAGAACACCTGTTGCTGCTTTCTGATCTTTCAATCCCGCCCCCCAACAACCGTCTCTGCTCCGGGCCACAGCGGGGAGAGGTGGACTGCTGGCCACTGCCCTGCCCACTGGCTGACTGCGAGTTCACGGTGGTGCCCGAGGGCGAGTGCTGCCCACGGTGCGCCGCCGACCCATGCCAGGCCGACGCCGTCCGCAACGACCTCACCAAGACGTGCACCGACGAGCTGGGCATAGCTCGCTTCAGTGGGGCATCCTGGACCAAGCATGGCACCGAGTGCACGCTCTGCCACTGCAAGGTAAGGCTTGTTAGCTATGTGCTAACTGTGCTAGCTGCTAATAGCCACAGGGTAACTACACTCACCACCAGTAGCCACAGGCTAACTGCACTCACCACATATAGCCTCAAGCTAAGTGAGCTCACCTTCGGCAAGCCTTAGGGTAACTTCACTGGCGATTAGCAGCTGTACGTTAATTCTGTTCATCTGCTCATAGTTAGTAGCTGCAGGCTAACTGTTTAGCAGGTGACTCTACTCACAACAGTGACTCTAACATGACTTCCTCCCCACTCTGCTCTCTCCCCACCTCCTAGAATGGACACATCTGTTGCTCAGTGGACCCCCTGTGTCTTTAGCCGCTGTGATGGGCCTGAGAGGCTTTTGTACAGTCTTCTTTCCATAAGAACTACCCTTCCCAGAAACCCCTTTATACCAAAAAAACAGTGTCATGGCGCACCAAACAGACGATGGACCCTCGACCCTCTCCCCGCAGTATTCCTCAACACGCGTGCCGGCCTGTTGTGAGGACGTGATCTACATCTACGACAGGACTTTGTAAAAAGTACCCGTACTGGCATGAGCCTTCTAGCTGTTGAAAACTGATTGATTTTTTAATCCATTTTCAATGCAGAATAAGTGTCTGGGAATCCCCTTAAGTAACAATTTCGAATGTTTTATTTATGACTTTATGAGCATCGTGTGTGTTCAGTTATTTGGTGACACTGTTTTGTGTTTAATTTATCCTGTAACTTGCTCCTGTGATGTGGTGAAGTAAACATGTTTGTTTACAGTTCAGTCTGCATTTGCTCCCTTTTTTTGTCCGTATTATGATCAATAATTAAACAACTTTCTCCAGGATAATAAAAATATTCTGATTCTGATTCAATATGATATGCACCACTAAAAATACTCACATGTAAAATGTCAAACAGCCCATGGTTCAAGTTGTAAAAAAAAAACTACAGCTGATGCAAATCCCACAGTGGTACCGACATAGTGATAGAAGAAGCTCAGACACAACAACATGGTCATGGGTTCGAAAGGCTTGTTTCTCCCACTGCTATGGGGTGTAGAACCTACACCTAGTTTTCCAATCTAGTCATATTAGAGTATAGAGCACTCAGCTGTCCAGGCAGCTCAAGCTAGCTCCCTTTTCCAGAAAATACTGGCCCCGTGACTATGCTCTGTTAGACCCCATCAAAGAACCAGGCATTCGTGAGGTCATGGATGTCGTGTGAAGACAAATCATGCATCCACAGAGGGGAAACGCAACACCAAGCTATCGTCCCTGCGATGCCTTCTCCAAGGAACCATCACTGATCTGCTCATCTTATCCATGCTGTCCTAAGACACTCATCATATACATGCTTATCTGACAGACGGATCATTTCTCCTACAGCAAGGTTCTATTTAAAAAGATAGTATTATAATTTAATGTACCTTTACAAGGAATGGTAATCTTCAGTAGGGGTTTCCAAGCCCTGGTCAGTGGACCGATTCTGGTCATTGACTGGTATTACACCAGGCTGCAGAACACTGGGAGTAGAGTTACCACCCAACCTGTATATTCCAAGATCGTCCTGTATTTTACAGATGTGTGCACTTTTTGTGTGACATTAACCGGTCCTGCAGACATCAGAATGTTAGGAATCCCTAATCTAGAGGAACCTTTATCCCAAGGTAAATGTTGTAATAGACTTAGGAAAAAATAAAATGAACAAATTGTGATGTCTCTCTAGAACATACAGATCATCCCTGCCCAACTCCATCAGCCTTGGGTAAAATTCCTGCTCGATTCGGTGACTTAATGGAGCCATTGTCTTTAATTCGGTCTATCAGACAAATATAAACAGACTGTCTCAGACAACACTAATTTGCTCATTGTTTTATTTCTGTGAGGTTATTTACTGGAACGCAAAAATGTCACACATGCCCACCAGTTTAGAGTCTCTATTTTCCATTGCTTCTGAATGCAAATTATAATTAATAGCTGTAGAGAAAATGCAGATATAATTACTGTGTCTATTTTCTTTTAAAGAATGTGACATTAGCTGTACAGCTAGTTCTTTTGAATGCAGCCATTCATTTGCTAATTAACTGTATTTTTTCTGTTTATGTTAATCAAGATTTGCTCAAGAAATTTGTATTTGGCTATTATTTACAGGGTTTATTTATTTGAGTAGTTTTGTTATGTAGCCTGATTCCAGCCTGTCATCTTAACAACGGTTGCTTAGCGACTGCACCGATGGTGTAGTGGGTGCTGTAGATCATGAGGGTTTACTATGACAATCAAAGTCACAAGGTTAGGTATGGTTTCCTTGGTTGTTTTGGCCCAGATTGAGATTCTTGTGGGTACAGGTTTGATGCTGTGTTGGGCAAAACCAAGTTGCTCCTGTTTGGATACTGATGGGAAAACTGAACAGGAGAGACAGCTTCAGAATCTTCTAGAATAGAGGCGGACCCCTTTAACTAACCACACCCAGACCGGAATGCCATAGATCCTTCTTTTTTCACTGCAACCCTTATAACAGTATTTATTCAGATCTAAATCTTCATAATATAACAGTTACAGTCTTTCTCTTTGAATCCATGTTCCCAAGGAACTGGAACTGCTGTAACAGAGTTGAGGTTTCATTTGTGCTATTTAGCTAAACTGAAAAAAGTGACAGCAGATGAAGAAGTGACAAAATAGTTGTAAAGTACTGGTTATATGTTGTGCAGACGTAAACAATCTACAAAATCTGATCTGAACAGGAATGGCTCATTGGGATGTTCACTGCAATGTTCACTGCAATGTTCATTGGGATGTTAATTGGGATGTTCATGGGGATGTTCATCGGGATGGTCATTGGGATGTTCATTGGGATGTTCATGGGGATGTTCATTGAGATGTTCATTGGGATGTTCATGGGGATGTTCATTGAGATGTTCATTGGGATGTTCATCGGGATGGTCATTGGGATGTTCATTGGGATGTTCATGGGGATGTTCATTGAGATGTTCATTGGGATGTTCATCGGGATGGTCATTGGGATGTTCATTGGGATGTTCATTGAGATGTTCATTAGGATGTTCATGGGGATGTTCATTGAGATGTTCATTGGGATGTTCACTGGCATGGCCATCTGGATGTTCAGCGAGATGTTCACTGCAATGTAATTAGGATGTTCATTGGGATGTTCTTTACCCTACACACATGATGGCTGATAGGACCAAGGGATTTCATAAAAATCTCTCCACCAACCTGTTATTACATAAAGTGCAGTTAGAGTATTTGGGCTGAGCTGGACTGTGACTTGGACCTGAGACAAGTCGGCCTTTAATAAGATCTCCCAGGAAATGGCCTTCCTGAACCACACTGAAGTCCCCGGGATTCCAAGCATCGTAAGGTCTTCTGAGATGGCAAGCTTGCAGTGACTAATGGGGGCACCGTCAAACTGCGCTGCTGTACAGCTAATTAAAATCTGCCTGTAATAAGGTGCGTCGCCCAGAAACATTTTCACCTAAATCACTGGTTTGATTAATTTCTTAGCAAGCCATTTTCCTGTAGTTACTCACTGAAATTTAATCACTTAATTACTGAATTAATTTTTTCCACATATCTTTATTGTTTTGCTCCTTCATTATAAAATACATGAAGAGGGCAGATATTTGTAACACAGACACACACACACACACACACACACCTGTATGAGTCGTATGAGTCTGTATACTTGAATATTGTAGCTATTTGAATCTGAATACTTGAGTCATGTGCCTGTATAAGTCTGAATACTAGGTTGGCAGACATCAGTTGATTGGTTGATATGTTATGAAATGGTAAATTGATTTTTTTAAAACATTCATCCATTCATCCATCTTCCGTAAGCACTTATTCAGTACTGGGTTGCAGTGCCGTTCTAAGCTGCATTTCTCGGCTAGGGAGTTTAAGTTAGCCTGCGCCTCCTGAGTGCTGCATAGATGGAATCAGTGTGGGTCCTGCAGCAGAGTTTGGGGTTCGATGCCTGCTGGGATGCGTTAGTCATCTGTGTCCGGGAGCCTCCGGGACTGCAGGCTGGCTGGCGTTGTGCTGGGGGAGCGCAGTGGCTGGTTTCCTCTCCCCGCGGCCGCTCTCCGCTGACACCTACCGTCCCCGGAAGGACTGTGGGTGGAAATCAGCGACTCCCTCTGTCACATCACTCGAGAAGACCTGCAGCGCGGGGAGCGAGAAGACGAGGTGGCTGGAGGAGGTGTGTGCTAATCCTGCATGGGGGGGGGAGACTGTAATGGAGCCAACTGGCTAATTCCAGATTGGGACAAAATTGGAGGGGGGGGGGAAGCACACAGGTCAGCCTCAGATTCATTGAGTAATGGCATCTTTAACTCCGAAGTCTCCAAAATCAGGTTCATTGCCGTAAAATTAAACAGATTATTTAAGTTTCTGACGACAGAGTGAGGGAAGTCCATAATCACGTTCATAAATATATGAATGCTGCAGTACGTGAATCAAAAAATACCACATTTTCAGAAAAGCCTAATTAAACATTGAGATTCAGTTTTTTCGTTTTTCATTTTGTACATACAGGCTTCTCACTCGCAGACCTATCTGTTCTATAATGCAATGTCTCCCAACCTGGTCCTCATGGACCCCTAGACACCCCCCCATCCCCCTGCCCCCCCCCCAACTCCCAGTGTAACCTTAACCCTCCTGCGAGCTGAGAGGGAGCAAATACATGGACTGTCTGGGGGGGCCTGAGGACCGGGCTGGGAGACAAAGCTGTAATGAAGACCTCCAATCACACTGTGGTTCCTGTCATCAGGCTCTGGTTAGTGCACAGACGCATGGACAGTCTCCCACTTCTTAGAGCACATGTAGTACTGAACAAATATGACTCACTGATCCACACTGAATTGCGTCCAAAACTCTGCGTCGTGTTCTCGGCCCATCTGGCCGGGACGTCAGCATCAACCGGCACCACATGCACGCCCTCAGAGGAGAGGTAGGGGCTGTTTTATCCACCTCCTTTTGGCACGGGAGTCCGGGAGGAGATCCATGCAGGTTTGTAAGTTTTACTGTCTGTGTCCCTTTGATGATCTCCTGTAGAAAACTCTGAAATGTCACCTGAGATGGACAATGTCAGGTCAGGTAAGCAGTTATTTGGAGGGGAGATTTCAGCAAGGCAAGATTCGGATGCAAGACTCTAAAAGCCTTGGAGAGCCTTTAAGGCTTCTTTGGGTCACAGCACATCTACTGCAGGAACACACCAGAGACTTTGTTCAAGAAATATCTATCCATCCATATTATTTTTACAGTTTTCTATGCATAACAAGGCAGTAGTGTTTGTCTCGTACTACTGTATACTTGTGTAAGGCTGGCACGACAATAAAATCTACTTGACTTGACTTGGTTTGTCCCCCATAACCCACACTGTTCCATGGTCAGTAGATCATGGTCCAAATTCATGGGGGGCAGGGGCTAGCAATGGTGAAAGTTGTTGACTGAGAAAGAGAGGAGGGATGACAATAATTGAAAATCAGCTCAGATCCCAATGCCTGAGAAACACTACAATAAGGCCCATTAGAAAGTTGGGTTTGGCGAGCAGCACTCGCCTGTGGGCACAGCGTGTTCCTCCCAGGTTCCTGTGGGTGTTCACAGGCTCCTCTGATTCCCTCACACAGCTCAAAAACACGTGGTGATGTAGAGCTGCCTGAAAATTGCTTTTACTATATGATTGTGTGGGTCTGAGTCTTGCCACGCGCTGGCATCCCGTCCAGGATGTCCCTGTGCTTCCTGGGAAGACCACGAGGATTCAGACCCTTAAGTCTGAAGGTGTGACATGGAAGTCTCCCAGCCGACTTCCCAGGCTATCCCAGGAGCCACTGAGACAAATATAAATAGTTCATTTATCAGAGGGGGACGAAAACTCCACTCGACCTTGTTTTAAACAAGTTAAAGTTAAGTTAAGGCTTAGCCGGTTTTTCTCCTTTTGATTACACAGTGAAAGAAATCGATATCTCATTTCTCTCCTTGGTGGTAATGGTAGACTCAAGAAAAAAACGTTTACAGGTAGAGCCTGCCTGTCCTACAGAAGAGAACAAGAACACAGATACTGTACACGTCAGTGCTGAGCTTCTTCCAGCGCCAAAGTCCTACCCGGTCCACCGGCCAGTCTCTGGGAATGGGCCGTGACTAAGGAGCTGAACTGATTGGTTGCAGGTTCGAGTCCATGCAGTTCCTATTTCAGCAAACCAGCTGACCATATGAACCGGTAACTGCTGTAAATGCAGGAACACGGAAATGCTGTGCGGCTCTGCAGGCTGCATGATCTGTGCTTGTCATCAGAAGGTTGCTGGTTCGAATGCCAAGGCTGACATAGTGATGTTGCAGTTGAGCTCTTGTGCAAGAACCTTTAACCCCAGTGGGATGCTGACTGATCCTCTCTTTAACTAAATAAATATTTGTCCTCTAAATGTAAGTCATTTCCAATAAAAACCCTGCTTTTTAAAGCCAGACTGGGCCCTCGAGGCCAATCGCCTGACCAGCATCCCGGAGGTGTGAAAGCCACTGAATTAAGGTGACATTCTGGGAGCCAGACACTACTGTGGGAGCTGCTTACTGTATTGAATTGGTCTGTGTATGGCTGCTATCTTCTCACTGGAGTTTCAACTGGGCTGTGGCCAGTATTTACACTGGTATCGTCGTCGCTGTGATTCAGGACAAAAGCTGGCTTTTTTTCAGCAACCCACTGCTTCTGTAGTAAAACATCTGGTCGTTTTCCCAAAACAAGACCGGCTTGTGGGCTAGATGCACATGCCCACAGAAATGGGATAAGACTAAATCTAAGTTGGCCAGAGTACAAATGAATCCAAGATGATATAAAATATCGATTGCGTGGGCAGGCCATGCTGAGACCTTAAGGCACGCTATTTATATTAGATTTAACTTTCACCGTGTGACCGAAATATGAAGCCGCTTTCACACGGGGCACCAATATCTTACATAGGCCATTCTGTTTCATATAATGCCTCTGAAATCCTCCTCTCGTTCCATTAACTGATACCTATTAATGTCAAAAAAGCCGCTTCACAAAAGCAGAGGTCAGTGTCATAATATGAAATCCATCAAAGTGGGAAAAAAAAACCATACAATATCGCTACCGACAAAATTGCTTCCATTTGGCTCAGTTTGTCCTTCGTCGACACAGAAAGTGAAGGCTGTCTATTACATGTGCTGGATGGCATTGAGGAAGCAAGCACGCAGGTCCACTCAACCTTGTCGAAGTCGCCCGGTGACATCGAACGTCTGAGGCCCGTATGCGAGGGAATAGCTGAACAGAGGCAAGCTCCTGACACGACGTCTTCCTAGGGCACAAAGGCGGAGGTGTGGAGAACATGCTGTTTGGCTCATCCTTGGCTACCATGACAACTCGCTAACTGAAACAGCCGGCCTCCGATGAACGCTGCGATACCCTTGCGATGGTATTGCTATAAACTCCCATGGCCATTACAAGGTCTGACAAATCCAGGGTTTTAAAACTGCGATGCTGATCCTCTGTCACAATCAATCATTATCGAATGTTTTCTCTTAAGTCCTGAGATTTGAGAGTATTGGTTTTATGAAGCAAAGTCCAGACACGTGGAGGCACCTTGACCTTGAGCTAGCAATGGCCATAGAGCTTGTGGAAGACCTGGCTCTATCACACATCCAAATCCGGCGACCGGAACCAGAAGCTGACTAGTGCGTCAGTTTTGTGGTTGTCTCAGAAGGTCACTTCTGGTTTCACCCCTCATGCCCAAAGGCTTCTCTAAATGGCCAAATTACCTCGTGCCCCATTCAGGCAGGGCTAGACTTCAGGATCCCCTCCACAACCCTATTCAACATTTCAAAGTCAAATTAGAATGTGGCTATAAAATTTCCTCGTTCATTTTACATGTTTTCCAACTTTCATGAAGCGAAATGATTAACATCTTATGACATTTCTACATATAAATTTATTCATCCATCCTTCTTTGGCTAGATATAAAATTGGATGAATGCGAACCCAATTTCTGTCAGGGACATTTAATTAGCTTGTCAAAGCAACAAGGCACGGTTAATTTATTAAGCTGAATAAATATGCAACGCAATGTGTGAGCTGAGGAACATTTTGACGATTTAACATTATCCCCGTTCACGACGCCCGCCGCCGTATCTGTGGCGTGACAACCTCCGGGTGGCGACGACGAGCACTAACGGGAGCCTTTATGGATTTGGCAGGTTGGTAGGTGTATGCAGGTGTAACAGGCTGCCTGTCCTGTCACTGAGACAGAGCCAGAGGAAGTCAGTCCAAAATCAGGTCCAAAATCACTCAGATGTTCCTCCCTGTCTGCAGGTGTAATAGAACGGGAATGCTGTCAGAGTCACCGGTTAATGGTGGGCTTGCAACAATAACCTCTGCTACCAGGGACAGTCACACAACTTCCACATAATGATGTTCAACCCCTGACATCCTTTGCTCATTATGTAGAAAATGACTGTGTGTTGGAGATCTTGAGAGGTGATCCCATGCTGCCTTGGAGAAGGTGGCCCATCTTGTGGGATGTGTTCCTGAAATGCCCGTCTGTAATGAAGGTGGCGTATATGCTGAGCATGCGGTTTTTGAGGCCCTGAGGAACCTGCAACAGAGCTGGAACTCAAGAACGAATGTGGAATTATTTTGTACAGTGACTTGCAGCTTTTTGCTGAGTGGAAATTCCAAGTTCTCCCTTGGAAAGATTAAATGTACAGTGTCCCAACTGGCAGTTTTTTTTGTCTTTTACAGCAGGATCATGCACGCTGGGTCTTAGTACCTTACAAAATTCATGCTTCAGCAATGTATTTTCACATGTGTAGCATCTACCAATGAAATTCTTAATTGGTTTGCTCCTCCGGATGCTGCAAGATGTTCGCATGCTCCCCAACATATGGTCCAGTCACACGGCAGCCCTGAGCTTATGCATATTCCCTCAAACCTGCCCAGATCTTGCTTACTGGCTCCACAAATGTTTACCTCAGAGGTCTCATCACTGAGCACTAAAACTCTGGTTGAAGCCAACCCTAACAATTTCTGTCCTCATTTGCAGAAACTGCCCTGCTATGGGTTGGCACCTCACCCTGGGTTATTCCCTGCTTTGCGCCTGAAGCTTCCAAGATTGGCTCTGGACCCCTACGATCCTGCATAGGACAAGCATGTATAGAATGGATGGATAGATGGATGGATGGATGGATTAATGCATGCTGCAAAATAACGACAGCAACTACAAAATGGAAACCACAGCACAGTAGACAAGCGTGTAAAATATACACATACACCTCAGATACAATTACTAACGGTCTGTTAAGATTCCAGTAAGTAGGTGTCACTGCGCTCTCTCAGTGATCTGCGTAGGGGATTTTCGACACACTGCGCTTCAGTTCCCACTGATTTCCAGAGTGGTTGCTTATCCAGCTTGTGACATCACTGTAAGTATATTCACAAGAATACACACAAAGGTGAAAAAACCCACACTATCAAACCTGCTCTGTAATTTAAGAATCAAATACATTACAAAACACTTGTTTACTTCTTAAAAAACAGCAGAAGATGATGCTCTTTGGATGAAGCACAGATGTAGGTGAATAAAACCATTTTCAATGTGGCGACAGGGGTGGTCTTTTTGAGGACGCTGAAGAAGATGGATGGTTGGGATAGCCGGCAATAATGGCCTGTAGTAATTGGAATAATAAAGAAGAATGATGGATATGAACAGCGCACTAGACAGAATATTGAGATCTAATCAAAAGCAGATTGATGTGAATGCTGATGGAGCACTTGAGGAAGAATGAATGAAATAGGTGGAGAATGTGGACAAAATTGAGTCGCCCCGTTGCGTCAGGATTGCACACGCGCATGAGTGAATGAGTCACTCGGTGTCCAAATTAGTTAAAAACGGGTAAATAAGGGGACGGGAAGATGAGTGTGCTGGCTGCTGACATTCGGGCAATTTGTGACGGTGAGTCACTGTGTAACCAGTGGGAAAACGACGAGCTCAGTAATCATAAACAAATCAAGTGTTCATGTCGCTCCATGGACAGGAAGTAATCAAGTTGGAAGTCTCATAAACTCCAGCATGGCCAATAAATTAGGCATCCCAGCCAAAGGCAAATATGATAAACATGCCAAGCAATTTCTAAACACAAACAGGCTAAACACACTGCACGCCACATACAGCATGCTAAGCATACTAAACACACGCCACATGCAGCATGCTAAGCATACTAAACATGCTACACACGCCACATACAGTATGCTAAGCATACTAAACACACGCTACATGCAGCATGTTAAGCATACTATACACGCTACACACACCACATACAGCATGCTAAGCATACTAAACACACTACACATGCCACATGCAGCATGCTACGCATAAGCATACTATATACATTACACACGCCACATGCAGCATACTAAGCATACTAAACATGCTACACATGCCACATACAGTATGCTAAGCATACTAAACACACTACACATGCCACATGCAGCATGCTACGCATAAGCATACTATATACATTACACACGCCACATGCAGCATGCTAAGCATACTAAACATGCTACACACGCCACATACAGTATGCTAAGCATACTAAACACACGCTACATGCAGCATGTTAAGCATACTAAACACGCTACACACACCACATACAGCATGCTAAGCATACTAAACACATCACATAGGTTTAGCGTGCTAAAGTTACTGAGCATGCTTCATCGAAATGTCTGCATTTCCTTCACTTTCAGAAGCACAACCTTTCTGTCAGTGCTGGGACATCTCTTACTCCCGTGGCATAGATCCAGCATATCATGGTTTTATGGTTTTGATTTCGCAACATATTCAATTAATTTTTTTTTGTAGCAGAATTTTGGGCTGAGAATCCTCCTGGAAGCTGAGGATAGTTTTTTTTTTTTTCCTGCAGTGGGTGATAAAGAAAACGACTCGCAGGAAAATGTTCTGATGGCATGGCACTTTAGAGAAATGGCATGAATAATTCATGCATACAGTTGGTACGTTATATAATTTTAGCTGTCAAAATGTCCCAATTATGGTGTACCTTTTCTGTCCTATGTACTCCTCAGGAGAGCTTGGAAGGCCATAATAGTGTCCCCATTGGTCACATTTAATTAATAATGTTAAATATGAAAGATTCAATGTTCAAAACAAGAATGTGCTGGGCACAGGTGGATGGTTAAATTCAGTGGAGAGAGAACACATGCCACATAAATTGCGGTATAGGTAGACAAAAAACCACATTTCCCATCAGCCTCTCTGGCAGAGTGGAAGTCCACAGTGCAGCATTCAAAGGGGGGGGGGGGCAGACATGCTTTCTTGTGTAGGTGTGAGCCTATAGAGAACTGAAGAAGACCATGGCGTTCTGAAGGATTAGTATGTGTATTTCTGATGACGTGTGAAAACAGGCGACGAGATACATTTACAGAACAACCGCCATTAAGTGCCCACCTCTGTCATTTTGCCCCGATACTGTGACAGGCCTTTATTTTTTTTTAGGCTTTTGAGAAGCTGCCATGACTCACAGCTCTCGGGGGTCGACCCTCACATCAGCACCTGTGGCCACCAGCGGTTTGTCAGCGGATGTTTACGGAAATGTTTATCTTCTGGCTCCTGTTGACAGAACAGCACCTTCTCCGAGCCCCACTCTGCTGGCTCTGGGCCCTGACTCACTGGATCAGAGAGACAGCAATCCGGATTGAATCCCTGCCGCTTGGATGTCACTGTGCTCCCCAGCATATGGTCCAATCACAAAGCAGCCCCTGCGTTTCCACATCTCTCCTCAAACACACCCAGATAGTCTTGTGTACTGCCTCTGTTCCACAAATGTTCACCTCAGAAGCATCACCGCTGGATAGGAGGCACGAAAATTCTGGATGAGGCCAACCCTGATCTGCCCTCGCTTCCAGTCCATGCCCTGCAATGGGTTAGTACCCCATCCCGTGTTATTCCCTGCCTTGTGCCTGTAGCTCCAGTCCCCCACGACCCTGAATAAGACAAGCAGGTATATAGATGGGCTTCCAGAACATCTCATCATCTCCCCCCAATAGCTATAACTGTCATCGAGATTCCATCACTTTTGAGTAACAGCAGCCATTGATTAAGACCCACAATACCACAATCACCAGAATCACACCTTCAAAATAAAAAAAAGGAATAAAATCAATATTCTGCTCTTACTCTCAGCGTTTAGGGAATAGCATTAAAAATTAATGCTGCATTTTATATTTTCATTTATAGTTATTTATTTGGCGCAACTGGTATCTGAGGATTTGGAGCACCTTGATGAGTCTATCAGAGGACTTCTTACAATCGATTACTGCTGTCTTGCTCGGGTACGAGAAGCATGGGGATAATCACTCAGGCAGCAATGCAGATGTTTTACATCGTGACCTGGCTTTATGACTGTCGTTACTGCTCGGAGACTGGGGAGGACGAGGAGATGAAAAGCAGCCCATAAGTAGACAAAGACACATTATAAATCACATGCACTGAATATTCCCCCTGGACTGCCAGTAGGCTGTAATTAAAAAATATATATGTTGGGTTATACGCATTTGGCAGGCAGCTGAATAAGCATGTTATGGGATTTGTAGTGTTGACTGTGGGTCTCGAGATGCAGCTCGGGTGCAGGATAAGCTCACTGTTGTCTTCTCATATCAGCACCATAGACTGGAATCAACCATCTCTGCTTGCTTTTAAATGGCAAGACAAAATGAAAACACGCTTACCTCACTGGTACAGTACCTGGTACCCTTTTTAGACTGTAACTCATTGTTGTTTGTCATTTCCTGACAGCATAACGGTTGAAGAGGAATTGGCGAGGAACCTTTCGCTGTCTTTTTAAAAACCGGGAAATCGTTACCGTGCAAATGAACGCATTCCGACATTTTGAGATCGCTGTGCTAACAGGTCAGAGCAACCTGGAGGAGCCTGCGAATTCTGCATTCAGAAATGCTTAATTAATAAAGTACTATTTTGCACCTTTGCATAGTCTTCAAAAAAGATCTAGTAAAATGCACATACATACTTAAAAATGTAGGCCAAGCTAACAAGTAAGGTTTCTTGAGTGTCATTGGCAGATGCAGTTTTGGGGCTTCGCCATTGCACAGACCATGACAACGAGTGTACTGTAGAGTTTTTTTCCGCGTTGCAGCCCTGGTGAAGAGCAAGCTGATCTTTAGACCGGATCTTAGCGGGCTCCACTTGTGCCTGTAGGGGAGACTGGAGTGGAGGTTGGCGTATTGAAGCTGGCCAGAACTCTCACACCCTCTCCTGCAAGCTTCTACGTCCTTCAAGAACATCCTGCTGCTTCAGGGCCAGGCACAGGAGGTACCATTAAAGTCTTCTAAGGGAGTCTAACAAAACAGTTTGCCTGAGATGCCCAAAATCAGCCACACACACTGAACCTCACTAAGAAGTTGCCGATTGGTTCAGTTCCGGCATGACTTATCAAAGAAAAACAACGATCAAACTGAGCAATACTAAACGTCTGCAAGCCTGGTTTTTAACAAACCACACTGTGTTATTATAATGGATGCTTTCTTGTAATGAGTTTCTTGTACAATTTTCCAGAAGGTTTTCTCTAAACTTTTCAAAATAAGGTCAGGTAATGTTTTTTTTTCCCCTGTTATTAAATCAAAGCTTTTGGGGAAAATGTACTGCAAGAAGCACTTAGAGAAAATGAGAAAATCGTTTTTTCTTTATTCAACAATGAAACTGATGGCTATTCCTATGTGCCTAGATTTGGGGGGGGGGTGAATGAGGAGGGGTGGGTGGGTCAAAGAGATTAGAGGAGTGGGGAGGGGGAGAGGAAGGGAGGGAGACGATGCAGGACTTCTGTTGACCTGATGGGTGTATTTACAGCCTGTCGCTTTGTGGAAAAGAGAAAGTGAAACTAAGAAAGTGAAACAGAAACACTAATTTCACTGCTGTTCCTCCGTGCTGAGGTCATGATGAGGTCATGATGAGCGATGTCATCATGGCCAAATGGAGGATAGACAGAGACAAAATTAGTACTACAAGCTCTGAATAATGCATAAATATTTATGATACTGTAGAGTTACATCTCATCAGAAGACAGTACATTCTGGAGGAATGACTTTGTCACTTAATAATAATAATGAACCATAAAAATAAGCTTTAAAAAGTCAGCATACCCAACTGTGACTTGGTGTTTGACCTTTATAACTGTCTAATTTAATGTTTAAAATGAGATGATTGTAATGCTTTACAAACACCCAAGGGTTATTCTCGTGGCACACCATAAATAAACTGCTTTCAGCTTAATTGCCTAAAATGTTACAATTTCCTTCCAAATGCTGAATTAATTAGGAATGGATTTTGATTACTATGCAAGCCTTTACAGAAACCCAATATATTCCATAAAAAGTTCAACCGTAAAAAAAAATCTTGAAGGAGCGGAACTTGAAGAGCTGGCAGGTGGCTGTGACATGTGATGACTTTTATGTTTGTGAGTGATGACACTTGGGGAAACTTTGCGTGGCTTTCGGAGACTGCGGTGTGTGTGTGTATTAGCTGGTGGGAGTTAGAAGAATAGCACAGAGCTCAGGGATTTCTTGCATTACCATGGTGATTCATCATCGGCCTTGTATCTACAGACCCTGCCGTCAATGAGAGTCTCTGGTCCAGATGTGCATCTATGGAACCTGACAGTTTCCTCTATCTGTTACAACCTCATTTCTAAGCCTGTTGTTTTTTCAGCTCCCAACAAGCGTGGTAAGATCCCAGAGTTAGTTCGGTTTGTAAGGGGTTAAAAGAGCCCCCAGTGCACATTTGTGTAACTCTGTCATCTCCTCCTCACCGTTGAAAATCTGCAGCCTTTTGACTGGAATCGTTTTAATAATAAATGTGGCACTAAAGCACCTCCTGTGTAACAAAATGCTAATAAAATGTGAAAAGTCACTGAGCATTTCTTTAAGGTTGCACCATAAATTGATCACTTAATAAAAGCCTATTTATTAGAAGTAAAATGGACAAACTCGGACTGACATAATGGTGTAGCTTGAAATCGCTGATATTGTTTAGGCAAGACCTCATTATCAGACTGCAGCCAGGGATAAAATGGGCTTTTGTCTTGAGTGAATGCTAATTGCTTCTCCCTCCTCTTGGTCATTAACTCATCCTACAGCTGAATTTTAAACCCGTTGCCGATGGACGGCGTGATCCGTGATTACGACTCGCGATTCCACTTGATATTCATGGGGGCCCCTAACCTTGGGACGCCACCTGTACTTTGAGGTGACGTGAAGCCACCTCTTGTTGGAAGCCGACGACAAAACGGTCCCATTAAAGCCAGATAATAAATCACACCCCCCCCCCCCCCCCCCCCAGTAGAATGTTCATTAGATTATACCGACACGCTTTCATTAACGGAATCTCGGGCTCCGTGTTGAGCCATCACCCCAGCTCACCCGCAAATAGCCGCCTTGATTAGGATGAGGATTTATATCTGTGTTAAGGCAGCTGGATCCCGGGCCGGCTCGACGCTCCTCTGGTTTCCACGGAGACCCCGCGGGGAATCGTTCCCTTGATGTGAAATTATGATCGATATCTCCGCAGCTTCCATCAAACGGTGGGGCCGGTAAAGCCGTGCGATTGTTCTTACCGTAGAACCGTAGACGACGACAACCCCCCCCCCCTCCCCAATGCGATAGATAATTAATGGAACGCTGTTTTGAGTCATGTGGTTTTGCACGCCACAGACCATCCAGCAGGAGACTGGGGACTTTTCTCCATCCATGATTAAAGGCAGCATATTCTGACTTATTCATAGAAGATAAAAGTTTAATGACTGACTTCTCTGCTTGATTTGAGTGGTAGTGCTTATTTGACCCACCCCACCTCCACCACAGTCTTCATGCTGCTAATGCATTTTCGGCACAATATCTCCATGGCTCCATATATGCATGTGAAAGAGCGGCCACTTATCAGCGCTTATCAATAAAAAAAATCAAAATTCACTCTGCAGAATGCCTCCATTCCTGTGTGCCCCACGCTCATTTGTTAATGCTTAATTCTTGGCCCGATGCTCCGAGATGTATTCAGACGATTGGCTCGGGTGACGCCTTGCACGTGGGAGTCATTCTTCGGTGGCGTGTCTGGGGATTCGGACAGGTGCCCTCTCACGTGGGGGGGGGGGGGGGGCAGAAGCGGTCACCCTCGCCTCCACATGTGATCTGGCCCTGTCGTCGTGATTTGAGGTAGGATTCCTCTCCCTGTCACGCAAGGCTGAAATCCTAAATCTTTACTGCATCAACCCCCCCCCCCCCCCCCCGCCAGCTGCTAATGGCGTGTTCCTCAAGAGCATGTCCAATGGGTCCCACTGAGCAATTCCCAGAGGGATAGCTAAGTGTTGGGGGGAGGGTTCGTCCATTCTTCATGTCACCATGCGTGCCCCCCTCCCCCCCCCCACAACCCCCAGCCTCTCCTCGATAAGAGCAGCTGCTCCGTCATCAAGATCTCCTCCTGGCCTACTTGTGAGACAGCCAGTGAGTGCACGCATCCATTCTTAAGAAATGTAATCTTACTCCTCGCTCATTTTTCACTGAAATCTGGATGTTCGTCGCAGGAAGTTATCCGAGTTCTAGGCGAGGGCTACAGGCAGGTGTGGCGGTGGCTGTAATTAAAGACTTGCTTCTCCCTTGTGGATAAGGGGTGGAGTTAGGAGCCCCGGGCCTGTCCCACCTCCAGGCGACTAGCACATGTTACCCAGTGCTTCCTATTTTGTTCTCCCTCCTTTTCCTGATAGTGGAGGGATGGAGGGAGGTACTGGCTCTGCAATACAGCGAAGAATGAGCACATGCGAGGGCCACGGCGCCCATAAAACTGGCACGGCCCAGTCGTACACGCGCAGTGGCCCAGAATCCAGCAGCGACCCAGAGCCCCTCGGCCCTCTCACCAGCTGTAATTACACTAAGCAATCAGGCCCAGCCTCTGGGAGGCCAGCTGCAAGACGTGACCTAAAAGTGCCATTTTTTTTCACCCACACCCTCCAGATGTGGGGGGAAGCCCCAGCGGGCGGGCGGGCGGGGGGTGGGGGGGGATGGGGGGCGCAAATGGCTGCCTGAAGCAAGAAATCGGTTGTTTCTTCAGCCAAAAGCCAATATGTAGCAGTCAAGGAAGGTATTTTTGCAGAAAGGTCCCTCACTCAGAGAGGAGGCCAGAAGAAAATACTAAAAGAAAAGGATGATGGAAGTGGCATAATAATAATAATAATAATCCGGCGAGCCAGTAGGATAAGCGGGTTGGACAATGGATGGATGGATGGATAATAATAATAATAATAATAATAATAATAATAATAATAATAATAATAATAATAATGGTCCTGTCCTGCAGTCTGTCTCAGGCAGCACAGGGCACAGGCTAGCATACAGCCTGGACACTATGCTAATAGAAATAGCCTGATTTACTGTATTTAATGGTCTGGTTTCCTCTCCTTCAGTGACCTTCATCTCCAGCAGCATCCCAGCTCCGTCTCCCCGCCCCCAAGCTCACGGCTGGGGCTGTCTTCTCCTCCCTCCTTTCAGTGCCCCTGTCTTCTTTGATGCGCCGGACAAGGCCTGGTTTGATAGGTGTGCAGGTTGCGCGTCAGCCCCCATCCCCATTTTGGCATGAATTACGGCCCCCGTGAATTTTCCGACAAGCCTGCTCCCTCTGTTGATGCGGGACCCATGGCGAGCCGCGATTGGTCAATTTATTTTCCCATCAGGAGGTCCTGAATGCTCCGAGATTGCCATTCTGTGTGACCTGACTCCTGCCTGTGTTGTTCTTTACATATAAAAGCAATGTTATCACTCTTGCATAAGGGTGCAGGAAGGCTAACGCTATCAGCACACATGTCTGTCGGAATGCCAAAATAAGAGTCCCACCCACGCTATTCATTGCATTCAGATGCAGAAGAGATGGACGTGGGACAGCATCCTCACCTGTAATTCTCGCCACCTGTCGTTCATTCAGGCCTGCATCCCTCTGCTCTGCTTCCAGTTCTTCGTTACTGGTTCTTCTGCTGTACCAGATCCACTCCCACCCCCACATGTGGCTCTGTTCCTTATACTTGGTTTCTTGCTCAGTCCTTTTTGCAGAAGGAGGGACCCTGACCAACCTACTGTCCATGGTCCTGCTGAGTGTGGTGCTGAATGGACAGTGGGCTTGTTTGTTTATGTGTTTGTTTTTAGGTGCTGTTGAAAAGCGCAGCATGCCCCAAAAGTCTGCCTCAGTCACTAGCATAGTCCTACTATTGAATTGTGATCTCTAATACTGTAATCAGCATTTTTATTTATTAGTCACAACAGCCACAAACAAAATTTTAAAGTTGATTTGCATGATTGCAGTGGTAATGGAGACAAACTGCATTACAATGAATGAGGGCATAAAACTTAATAACTTAATTTTTTTAAGACAAAAGAAAAGTTTGACTCGTAATTATTATCTTCGATCAAGACAATTCTGTCTAGCCTAGTGATAAAACTTAGAAAGCGAGCACTAGCGATTAAATGTTGGAAGACGGCGCCATCTGGTGGTTGCCACTGAAATATTACGTATGTACCGACTGAGGTAGTGTGACGGCCCAAATTACACGCCTGACCATTTCTGTAAAATGTGATCACTAGAATATATTTTGCTACAAACAACAATAGGATTTTCTTAAAAAAAAAAAAAAAGAAACACTGAACACTGAAGTTTTCTAACAAAATTTGACATCGACGCCAAGCTTTTCAAAGGGAACACCGTGTCACACTTAGAAACATCGTTATGAATGAAAAAATGCATTTAGTATAAATACTTGTCTAAAGGCCTATGGCTTCAGTAACTGGACTGTAATTCCATTCAGGGTGTTCATCATCTCATGCCCAGTTTCGTCTCTGTGGCTCTGCTTTAGATAAGCAATTATTTATACTGGATAAACGGACGGTGGACGGGACGTTTTATAGACATGTTGATAATTTTATATTAAGATAAGATTAAATAAGATAAGATAAGGCAAGCTGCCCCATAATTCGAACCACGACCCCTTTGCCTTTAGCACTGGCCCAAATTAATTCCCACAGGAAAGATATGAAACTCTAGAGGCGGATCACAAGGATGAAGGGACGGACAGGTCCTTGTGGCTATGCTTTATGCACAGAGGGGCATCAGTTAGCATTCTTGCTCAAGAAATCCGTAGACTAGCCCACGGCAAACGGCAGAAGTGTGTCTCACCAGGAACCGACACATGCTGCTATTGACACAGCCTGCTGTTTGCTTTGTTTACCCACATGCTACTTCCTTCCATGCGGCTAGATCGCCGCCACCATCTACTGGTAAGGATGAGAATTATGTCGTCAAACTGTCATCCTGGGCTGTCAGTGAGAGTCAAGCCAGCTGCAGCCCCCGGGAAGGCTCCCAGGTAAGTGGGTCGATCCTGCAGTATCCCTCAATAATCCGATGCATGCAGAATCTCCCGCAATGCACATTACGCAAGACTATTGCGTCATTGCCCGGTGCTGCGTCTCTGCGCGATACTCTTTTTCAGCAGCGTGCCACGCGATGGATTCATTATGGACTCTTTTGAGAGGAAAACCTGTTCGACGTATTGATGTGTCCTGCACTGTGAAGGCAACAGGTAGATTGTGCACATTACCTATTGACTGTAATTTTTTCACGGCGGAGATGTTCACACTGCACTCCGCATGACAAGCCGCATTTATGCGGTAACTGTGAGACCCAGGCCAACGTGCCATCTTCACATCTGAAATTACACAAGAGCGTTTGCAAAAAGCATTTGGGAAACTTCATGCTTCTCTCTCTCTCTCTCTCTCTCTCTCTCTCTCTCTCTCTCTCAGTCTCTCTCTTTCTCAGTCTGTGTCTCTCTCTCGCGCACACACACACACACACACACACACACTCACGCACGCGCACACATGTAGGGTAAACATATCCTTATGGGGACCGCTCATTCATTTCAATGGGAAAAATGCTAACGCTAACTATGACAACCTTAACCCCTACCCTGCCCTAACCATAACCATAAGTAACCAAACAAAATACTAGAGTTTTTGAATTTTTAGTTTTTTCATAGCAGTCACCGATTTTTATAAAATAGAGTTTTCCTTTATGGGGACCAGGAAACCGGTCCCCATAAGGGAGAAAAGACTGATATTTATCACGTTATGGGGACATTGTGTCCCCATAAGGATAGATAAACCTGCTCACACACACACACACACACACACACACACACACACAGAGATCTGAATATCAATAGAAAAGCACACTTTTGTTTAGGACTATTAGGAACTTTTATTTATCTAAAGTAGATCTTTATATGAATATTTTGAGGTACGTCATTAATCCTGTGGTTGTACGTCTTGTAGTGTGTTTCATAAGAAATGCTCGCCCAAGAAAACGCACAAGACAACCTGAAATCTGAAAACAATTTTAGATCCTACGCTTTACGAGGCGCACCCTTTAAAAAGACACGTGTCTTTTATACACCATACTTACGCCGAGCACAAATGTTGCCCATTATATAGCATCATTAAAAAATGTGGAACACGATCGGGCCACATCAAGCCGGTGACAGCTCGGTCACGTGGTTTGCGGACCGATGACGACACCATGTAGTGGGGCTGACTTTGCTGTAGTTCACTTTTTCTTCTTCCTAATCCTGCGCATCCCGACAGCGGACGGCAGAGACGGATCGGGGTCGACATGTCCCATCAGACTGGAATACGAGGTAATTCACATCCATTGTTGCTTATTGCTGAACTCGGAGGAGGAAACGACGGTTTGGGTCTTGCTGCTTTATTTATGTGCGCTTATTTATTTATTTTCACAAAAGTTGTTGTGTAAATGACAAGCAGCTTTGATTAAACATTATGTTCTATAATGCACCTGGAAACTGGGATTCCTAGGAGGCGAAGTTGAATCGGGTTTATTTTCAGACAAAATCGCTTTGTAATCGGGTCATGCGGTGCATGCTGTGCTGCCCCAGTTCATTGAGAATGGACGGCTGTTTGTTGATCTCTCTCTCTGCCCCTCTCTCTGAGTTTGGCCCAAGATCAGGCGCCCTTACTAAATAATACCGAACACTTTCTTAATTTACAGTGTTTTCGTCGAAAGGGCATCTAACTCAGCCTACACACGAATATAACGAAAATCTTTTTAGGAAGCTGGCCCTAGTTTAAAAAATGTTGCACGCAGTACATTCCTGTGGTATTCATAGGAGTAACAGCAAAATGTGAGCCACTGTGTCTTGCAGCAAAATGGGGAAAAACGGAACAAAAAGGCAGCTACTCATCATTTGTGTTGACATCTCAGGTGCTACTTTCTGCACTGTCAGATTTGTACCCCAAGGTACAAATAACAACAATGTATCAACAATGGTACAAAAATGTTCCTCAGAGTCCATTTCTGTATCTTAAAAGTTACATTTACCAACAGCTAAGGGTACAGCTGGCAGAACCTTGAGGGTACAGCCCCAGTGACAAGTAATTATACCCTCAAAGGTACAAATTAGTACCTTTTTTTCTGACAGTGCAGGGTTGAGTGGGGGTTTGTTGTCCTTATAGAAACATGTTGTAAGTCTACTATGTCTTCACAGCTTCTGTGGAAGTGAGAAATCTGTTTGCGAAAGCGAAGAATGGAAACTATCGACTCCTAAAGATAGTGATTGAGAATGGTCAGTATCCGATCACTTACATTGGATGTGGACAATTGCAGGCGTTATGGACTGGGGTGGATGCTGATTTTTCTACGGCTTGGAGTTGCTTCCCTTTGTTGTAAAATCCTAAATGAATGTTCTCTCAGTGCACAGAAATTATGCTATTGAATTTTAACTCAGCTGATCGCTTTTCACTCATGTAAATGCCAAGGAGGTGTTTGCGTGTAGGAACACGCGGCTTCAGAAGTTGCAGGCTTCTGGGTAATCCTTCACTTCCCCTCCAGAGCAGCTTGTGATGAGCGCCACCCATAATGCAACACGAAAGTGGGACCAAGAGTACGACTCACTCGTGCTGCCTGTGCTGCAAGACGACATGCCTGCCTATGTTTTGTACCGCCTGGATTCCACCAGCAGCCACGGCTATGAGTGGATCCTCCTGGCTTGGTCACCTGACCAATCATCTGTAAGTGACGTGTGCAATGTCTGATGGCTCCTTAGGGAACCTGTAGCCGATGCAGACCACCTGGATTTCCTGCACAGATTTAAGACCAGGTTTTAATAATTTATTGCATCTATATAGTATGAAGTAAAATCGGAATGTTCTGGTGATTCAGTGTATCTGCCTAGACATGCTGGTGATTCCCTGTCATGCACTGAGCACCCTAATGAGACATGTAGGAGTGTTTTCTAAGCATGGAGGCCCAGCTTTGGCAGTGGGTCCAACAGCACAGGAACTTAGCAACGCAGTTCTTTACCTGGTGTGCTAGGGCTGGTGGGCGTGGCTTTTAAGAGGGATGGGCGGAGCCACAGAGCAGGTAGGCCGTTGCCTAGGGAACTCCTGCTGTGCAGTAAACTGAACGGCACTCCCTCAGCTGAAGAAAAACATGTAAATGGATTCAAAGTCTGTGGTTAATGTAAAAATAAACAAACAAAAAGACCAGGACTATTACAGGGATGGCCAGTCCCAAACACCCACATTCAAACAGAACAATTACAAAAAATGAACAGAATAATAGGTACAATAGCTTCACACAGACTATTAAAAAATCTAAAAATCAGGTCGACATTACCCTTTAACATTAACATTAAATAATGCTGTAGTGTATCGGTTTACAACCCCCCCCCAACCCGCTAGTATTCCACCAGGCCACAGAACGTTGGCTGGGGGCTTGGGATGGCTTGGTGAATTGCCAAAAATTAAGAATATATATTTCCATGTTGTGCCTTCTTTTATGGCTCCTGACTGCATTTAAAAAAATAGAAGCAGTCAAACTTATGAAGTCTGTCCTGCCGATTGGTCTGCAGCCGACGTCCCTGTTTTTCCGGCCCATGAAATTCTCACACAATGCAAACCGGTCTGTGGTCTTCGAAAGGCTGGGAACCCCTACTGTAATGCATTAGTGGACGCTCGGACTGTGTTCGTCTATGTGAAGCGCCCTTCTGCACTTGGCGCGCTGATTCATTCGTGCTCGGCAAGCTGCTGGGGCTCTGAGGACGGGCTTTGTGGCGCTTAGAGCGCATGCTTGCACGCTGTCTGATACCAAGTCAAGTTTTTATGCAGAAACTCTTTTTTTTTTAACAGGTGCGTCAGAAGATGTTATACGCTGCGACACGGGAAACGCTGAAGAAGGAGTTTGGCAGCGTCCATATTAAGGATGAGATTTTTGGCACCGCGAGGGTATGTGTAGGCGGGGCCATGCTGTCTGACCTGCCCGAGGTCGTTCCCATGGCGATCATTAAAACGGCTTGTGACTTGGGCCTAACCCGTCCTCTCGCTGGGCTGTCTCCTCCCCCCCAGGATGATGTGTCTCTCAGCGGCTATAGGAAGTACCTGAGTTCCCAGGCCGGCCCCTTGCCCCTGACGGCTGCTGAGGAGATGCTCAAGCAGATCAGGCTTAATGAGGTAGCACACACACACACACACACACACACATACACACACACACACATGCACACACACACACACTCACACGCAGACAAACACATCACTAACATTTTTATCATGCATACATTATCAAAGTCAACGTATCTTTTATTCAGTGTCACATAGGTCATTCTCATTGGTCGAGGTGCAAACATGCAAACACATTAGACCAGTCAGCCATAACCTTAAAACCACTAACAGGTGAAGTGAATAACACTGATTATCTTGATACAATGGTACCTCTCAAGGGTTTCATTATATATTAAGCAAGTGAACAGTCAGTTCTCAAAGTCGATGTGTCGGAAGCAGGAAAATTGGGCAAGCGGAAGGATCTGAGCTACTTTGACAAGAGCCAAGTTATGACGACTGGCTCAGAGTATTTCCATAATAGCAGGTCTTGTGGGGTGTTGCTGGAATGCAGTGGTCAGTACCTACTAAAAGTGGTTCAAGGAAGACCAACCAGTGAGCCGGAGACAGGGTCATAGGCGCCCGAGGCTCTCCGATGCACATGGAAAGTGAAGGCTAGTCTGGTCAGGAGCCACAGGAGAGCTGCTGTATCACAAATTGCTGAGAAAGTTAATGCAGGCTGTGATTGAAAGGTGTCAGAACACACAGTACATCACAGCTTCCTGCATATGGGGCTGCGCAGCCGCAGACTGGCCAGAGTATCCGTGCTGACCCCCATCCACCACCGAAAGTGCCCACAATGGGCATGTCAGCAATAGCACCAGACCATGGAGCAATGGAAGAAGGTGGCCTGGTCTGATGAGTCACATTTTCTGTTATATCACGTGGACGGCCAGGTGCATGTGAGTCGTGAAGCTGGGGGAAGAGATGGTACTATGAGATGGTACTATGAGATGGTACTATGAGATTGCCTATGAGATGGTACCCGGATGCACTATGAGAAGAAGGCAAGCCGGCAGAGGCAGTGTGATGTTCTGGGCAATGTTCTGCTGGGGATCCTTGGGTCCTGGCACTCATGTGGAGGTTACATTGCGATGTACCACCTACTTAAACATTGTTGCAGACCAAATGCACCCCTTCATGGCAACAGTATTCCCTGATGGCAGTGGCCTCATTCACAGGATTTTTGCCACACTGCAGTAATTGTTCAAGAATGGTTTGAGGGACATGAAACAGAGTTTGAAGTGTTGGCTTAAACTCAAAACTCCCCAGTTCTCAATCTGATCGAGCATCTGTGAGATGTGTTAGATAAGCAAGTCCCATCCACAGAGGCCCGACCTCAGTTCACAGGACATGGTGGATCTCCTCTGACGTCTTGGTGCCAGATACCACAGGACACCTTCAGAGGTCTCATGGAGTCTGTGCATCGATGGGTCAGTGGGGGACCTGCACTACATTAAGCAGGTGGTTTTAATGTTGTGGCTGATCTGTGTAAACATAATATTGATAAGATACACAGTTAACCACTTGTTTGGTGGAAAAAGATGGTGTAAGTTTGATATGAAAGTTTGGCACGGAAGCAGTCTGTACAATAAATAAATAGACGTAGATACTGAGTTATGAGTCCAGAGATTATTGTAATATATTATAAACAGTTGGAAATCTTCCCTGACAAAACTGTGGGACTCCAAACTGATTACTGGGCACCTTATGACCACTGAAAAGTAACTGAAGGATTAGCGGAGTGTTAAGTAACTCAGAATAGCCAGAAAATCTATATGCAAACAGCAAGGATGACCCCAACACACTGGCTCTCCTGTACGAAAGTCTGCGCCTGAATTCACTGCAGCGATGCAGCGTAATATGTTTCTGTTTGGGTGAAACGTGTCATAGCTGCACATCCAGTTCCTTAAATGAGCGCTTCTTCATTTGCAGCACGCTGAGCCGACTTGAGATTTCATATCTGCGTCTGCAAAACCACGACACACGCAGCTCAGGCTGGCAGAAATGCGATCCGTTCCCCCAAAAAGCCGCTTGGGTTTAAATGATCTAAAGCAGTGTGAGAGCAGGAAGGTACTGGTTGGGTGTCAGAGCAAATATAGTCTCCAGTTAACAGCTTCATGGGTTCAGTCATACAGTACCTTATAAGGAAACTGGAAGTGTTTGTACATATTTAAAGTTATCCATTCAAAACAAGGGGGGGGGGGGGGGGGGATAGGAAGTTGCCCCCCAATTACAGAGAGGATAAGAGATGCAGTTTTATGCTGTGTGACAATGTACGGGATTTGAAATATTTGCTGAGAGGAGTCACTGTCAAACCAGACCTCTTATCCACTGGCATTTTATCTGCACAGCAGAGGTGTAAAGTTTAGGTTTAGAAAGTACAAATAAAGTCAAAGATGTTGTTGAGTATAGAGTCACATTCAGAGAGTACTCAATAGTACTCAACGAGTACTCGAGAGTACTTTCTGGACCTGAACTTTCCACCTGTGCTGCACAGCCCTCCTGTCTAACAGCGTGTGTCATACCTCAGTGAACAGGAATCAAGAAATACATGAGTCATTGTCAGAAGGTCTGGGGGCTTGTCTCTCAGCACTGAGTTTCAGGCATAATGTCTGGCTAAAGTGCACTTTTACCATTTCCTTGTAAGGCGGAGTGTATGAAGACAGAGTATTTATAGAACCATATCTCTGCACGTTGGACTTTATCATCTGGGTTCCGTATGGGTCATGATATCATTTTTGTTGTAATACTTGCAGCTTCATCATTTGTCCGTGTAATATTAATGCCAGTTGCCAATCAGATTCAATGGTCCGCCGCCCCTCCCCCCCACCAATCCCGAGCTGCTCAGCTATGTACCTCAGCCTGGTTCCTATTCCATGACCCCCCCCCCCCCGTGTGTTGTGTAATTGCAGATGGACATCAGCCTGAAGGGCAAACAGCAGACGCTGCAGGGCGTGGCCTTTCCCGTCCACCAGGATGCCACCCGCGCTCTAGAGAAGTTCCGAGAGAAGAAGCTGACCTATGTTCAGCTGGTGAGTCTCCCGCCCCCCACCCCCCTGCCCCCCACCACTCTGGGCAGTGCCATACCGTCTGCTACCTCAGTGGCTTGTGGTCTATTCATGTAGACTGCATCATGTTGGGAATTTTAGTATATATACCATCATTTTAACCTGTGTTTTTAAAATTCTAGCATTCTCGTATTTTTCAGTTGTGCTTGCCCAGCCATTGTTTAAATGATCATCATGTTGGTGTAAAACTGTCTGTCAAAGTGCGTCAGCTTAGCCATTTCAGAACCTCTCCTAAAGTCACCCCAGTATTTGCAGCAACTGTCCAAAACACCAAAGTTCTTTTTTGACTCAACCACTAGCACACCGTGTTTGGCTAATCAAGACCTTATTGAACTAATTAATTGAGTGACTGATTGATTGATTGATTGAGTTGGTGGTGAATTTGAACGAATGCAAGGGAGTGGCTTGGGTGGCCCAGAGGAGAGGTTTGGGACCTTTAGCCGTGTTCATCTAGCCATCCAACAAGATATCAGTAACTTTTTGGAGAACAGAAGGAATTCCTGATAGTTTTTATTATGTTATTCTTAATTTACATATCTTCTAATGTTAAATTTAGTTTTTTTTTCCTGCACAAAAATGCACTTACTACCCAGTACAGTGTTGTGCATTTACATATTTGTATTTAGCAGATCCTTTTAGTGACATCCAGCATCCCTGGAGCAATTAGAGCTAAGGGCCTCGCTCACGGATCTAACACTGATGTAATTATTCTGTTGGCCATGGGCCTCGAACCTATGCCCTTGTAAGCATGGGTTACCCACTGCCCCCTCCTGTGCACTGTGCGTCTTTAAATACAGCTCTTGATTTGACTCTTCTTCATTCGTAAATTGGGCGGATGTCGTCATCAGGAAATAGATTTCCCAAATGAAAGGATCAAGCTGTCGGACGCGACGCCCACCGAGCTGAAGGACCTGCCAAAAAGGATCCCCAAAGATTCCGCCCGCTATCACTTTTTCCTGTACAAGCACAGCCACGCTGGCAGCTACCTGGAATCCACAGGTGAGGACGCTTTTCAGGAAGCCAACTGGTGTGTTCGGCCCAGTCCGGGGAGCCTTTGGATTCCTGATTGGCAGACTGCACCTGCTTCTGCCAAAACTCCTGTTAGAACAATCAGGCCGACTCATCTGGAGTTTGCAGCCCTGCTCTGGACAGACTCCATCTGGGGAGAACAAGCCCCCCCATTCTTACATTCTCAGGCTGGTGCGATGGGTACCCTGACAGTGGCTGTATTGAGTAATTGAGTTTCATTCCGGTTTGCAGACACTGAGTGACTGTGTTTGTGTCCGTGTTTCAATCTGCGCAGTGTTCATCTACTCTATGCCTGGTTATACGTGCAGCGTCAGAGAGAGGATGCTCTACTCCAGCTGTAAAAGTCCCCTTCTCGACACAGTGGAAAAAAATCTTAATATCCAAATAGCGAAAAAGGTAAATAACGGCGTTCATCATATATATATAAACATGGTGCGGTGTTTTACTGTGATTTTATTGTAAATAAATGATTGATGAATGTGACTGGAACTGTGACATTCATTCCTTCTGACCTTCCCGGGCTCCGGTGCCGCTCCTGCCATTTCTGGGCCCTATCAGCTGGAGGTCAGCACTGGCGATGAACTGACCGGCGACTTCCTGTATGAGGCGCTGCACCCCAAGCAGAATGCACACAGACAGAACTTGGCCAAGCCTAGGGGCTCTACAGGGACGGGTGGGGTGTCCAGAATGGTGCCCCCCCCAGGGAGAAGCAACACAAAGGACTAAAGATACCCCCCCCCCCCCCCAATACGGTGACACCAATGCCTTTAACTCTCTCAATAACCCCAATTTTGTCCCATTTACTAGCAAAAATATGTTTTTGTGATATTTTAAAACTAAAATTGACTTGCTTTTTAAATAAAAAAAATAACAAGAAGCTGATTTGTAGATTTGAACATTATATGGGAAATCAGGGAGGAAGAAAGGCTGAAGAGCAGTTTATTCAATAAACTGGATTTGTGCTCATAAATAGGATTTGAGCTCATTTTAACGCCCTACATTTTTGCTGACCAGTGTCTTTCATTTTAGTTTCTGACATATTTTTGCAGGTCTCTTGATATACTGTTTAAACAATTGGTCATAGATTGCTGTAGGTGCTCTGTCAGTACTGTAGTTCCTAGTTCCCAGGCACTGGTACTGGCGAGATAAGTGATTCTGTTCATAGTTATTCAAAAAGGGAAAACCACTTACTGTACCTAGACATCTTTTTGATGTTTATTTGTTTTAAGACAGTTATGTTGCAGTGTTGTCTTTTTTATATATTCCTTGTTTAAAAGGCAAAAAATAAATTTCATTTTAACATTGCTAAGTAAGTGTAATGTGTTACTCATTCAGTACTAATGCACTCAATTCCCACAATTCATTCGCCCCTTCTCGCCCTTGCTGTTGTGCTCTATTTTGGGAGCTTAAAGGGTTAATTGGTGCCATTTAAACCGTGGCAGAGAATTCAAGACTATATTGCTTTGTACTTTGCTGCTAATGGAACTATAATTAGTCTAATCTTAATTTACGCTAATTAGGCCAATGCAGTGACCCTTTTTTCACTTTATCTTAATAAGGAATAATAGGTTTTCTTTTAGCACTGTGGAACCAAGGAAAGAGAATAGAAAGACCCCGCTGGGGTGCAGTTTTTTTGTGTGGAAGGTTTTCGCTGTCGGCCCGACTGCTGAGAGTTTAAACTGCATTCCCAACCCCAGTGGCTTCAGTGAATCAAACAGCAGGAGTCCGTAAGTGGTTTTCAGATGAAGGCATCACCTTAACGGCCAGATGGCCCCAGAGCATCAGCATTTCCCTGGAACTGGCCGCTCTTCGGCGCGAGATCTCGCCGCCCGAGGCTGTCAGTAACGGGTTTATTTCTTGGGCTGGGGTCGGGAGCCGTGTCAGGTCCCGGCGGCGGCTGGGATTCACGCTGCGGCAGTCGCCGTCCGGATTCCGTTGGGATTTTTTCAACGCCGCGAACGAGGAAGTGGGGGAGATGCGGCAGGCGGAAGAGCACATGGAACCGCAGGTGCAGGCCGGAGCAGGTGGCGCCACTCAGACATGACAGGCGCGACGTGGAACCCTGGGCACCGTGCCCTGCTCCCCGCTGGGCATAGATTGGCATCGGCGGGGGCTTCTGTGCTGGGTGACAGGTACTGCTGCTAAGTCCTTCTATCACCTCCCAGATGATGCAGCTAATTAACCCGACAACAGAGCATGGTAGCCGCCATTTACATTAACGCCATTACATATCACAGCTCCGGAAAATGGAAGATGCTGATAATGTTGGCATGTGGCTTATCACATTGAGCCTCTGCGCCTCTGATCGGAATGGTGTTGGTTCGAATCTAGTCCTTGGTCGACTAGTCACATGTCTGCTGGGCCCTTGAGCGAGGCCCTTAACCCCCCGCCCCACCAGAAATGATAAATGGCTGACCCTGTGCCTTGACCTCATGTTCAGCTGTGTGTGTATATGCCTCAGAAGAGAGCATGATGGGATATGTGAAAAGAAACATTTCACCTGGCTCAGGGCAGCTGTGGGCCATATGTGCGTTTCGCGGATCAGTGTGTCTTACCTGCAAGGCTGTCGTTGGCATGTTTGTGCTGAGGCCTAACAGGCTTGCTTCCGCCGTAGGTCCCCGGATGCCCTTCTCTCTCTCCGAGGGCTGCTCCTGTCTGCATATCATCCTCGTGACAGGCGGCTATGCTGTCTTCTGTATTCTAGGTTTCACGTGCTCCTTTGAGTCCTGCGGCCTGATTATTCACGGCTCCCTACCCTTTACAAATCAATAAAAGGCTATGTTTGTCCCGTGTGGTCAGATTTCACTGAAAACGGAACCTCTGGTTAAATATAGAGGCTTTTGTGTGAGCCTGTGCATATTGAATAATGCAAAAGTGTGGCTGATAATAAGGGTTTTTTTTTTTCTGTAATAAACGATTACTTAACTGTGTTAGCATCTTGTGCATGCTTTGGCACGCCTGTGGTGAGTGTTTCTTGTATAGGACTGGAACTAATTTATCATTCTCTCTCTATTACGAATTCCCTGTTTATTTTCTTGCCTGCTAGCGGTTGCTAAGTTGAAGGTTGTGTCATGGCTACGTGTTCATGTGTGTTGTGTCCCATCCAGGGCAGGTTCGCGTTGTTTTTCTTCATTCATATCCTGTGGTCATTTTTCAGGGCTTTGCTCTGGTTTCCCAGTAATCTGTATATAGCTTTTAAGCACCAAAGACATATGGAATGTTTTAGAAACGGCGAACATGTCTGTGAACATACCTCAGAACCTCTATTTATTTAGTATGAAGCGACGTAATTGAAACCATTAAGAGATTTGCCTCAGGGGTGAGTCCGGACCCCCCTGTGCGCTGGTGCCACAGGAGAGGGAGACGTCTGGGGCTTTGTTCTGGTTCTCTGACCCCCCCCACCCACCCCCCCCAAATCCCAGTTCGGTTAATGAAAAACACCAGTGGTCATGTGTGGCTGATGTCAGCCTGAGTAGATGTGAGGCTGCGTCCTTTGAAGAAATCAGATTGACGTAAGATATTTGAACCTAGTGTTGTTGCTGAGGTGGGTACCTGCGTAGTGGGGCAGTACTTAAATATGCCAGTCACACAATCCCCACAATGAATACATGAACGGGACACCCATCAAACACACACATGTTGGAACTGGTTTTGCAGGCTCCTCTATGTGGTTTCTAGAGTGAGGGGGGGGGGGTGACAGGGTCACCCCAGGAGGAGTGGTTGGGTCTGTACATATTTAGGGTCACAATCTTCTCCTGTGAGGCAAGTTTAGGGTCTTGAAAAGCACGTTTAAAATGAGCTGTGGCTCACAGGACAGCTCTGCTGAATAAGTATCCAGGCCTTGCGTGCGTCTTCATAGAGCCACAAACATCTTCAGTGAGGGCACTGCTGCTGTCAGGCTGAAGATACACGGTAACCAAGCTGAACCCTCACATCAAGCTGAACCCTCACATCAAGCTGAACCCTCACATCACGCATCTCACACATACTGTTTATTGCATCTGTATTTTAGCACATATGCACATACATTATCGGTCATTTTCTATATATTGTTTACATATTACATCTCTGACACATTTATTTTTTTATTTCGGAAGCCGCTAGATTTAACCAGATATTACTGTGGTGCAGAGATTACTGTGGTGTTAATGATAATTATGAAGTGACACAGCTTGGAATCTCTTGTGGATATGACATGCAATCTGTGCAGAACCATCCAAGTCCTTCTTCCCAAATGAAACCTTTACAAATAAAGTTAAACTTGAATGGGTCTGTGCTTCGAATCCCTTATTTGTATTGTTTTTATATACTTAAAAGTTTGTGTGTTGCAGTTAAAAAGACTGGCATGGTTCATGGACTTGTAATTGCTGGAGTGACACCTAGGTGGCAGCAGTGATCCAGAAAAATATTGTAGTGCTTTAAGTGCCTTGATTAAAGCCATGCAGGCTGCTGTGTGCTCAGATACCCCCTTGAGATGGGCAACACTGCCACATCATGCATGTCAGCTAATGGCTCATGGCCAGGGATATAGCACTCTTCATAACCTTCTATTTTACAGGGTACAGTCAGCACAACTTTAAGCGTTTATATAGACCACCTTATCAAACGAAGCAGCTCAACACAAGTACATTTCTCAAAGCTATAAACAAATGTTTTATACATTCCAGTCACATCAATGTCCCTTAGCCACGATGCAATGCCACAATGTTGGCTGATCACAGTGTTATAATTCTTAATTAATAAATCCTTCTGCAGCTCCTGAACTTCAGCAAGTAGAGCATTGCAATAACAACACAAAGGTCTGTATTCAAATATCAAGGAGTGCGTGTGTGAACCTTCTCTCTATTGTAAGTTGCTTTGGATAAAAGTGAGTGAAATATTAGATTCCGTAGCTTGGGCTACTCACAACATGTAGAATAACCAATTAGTGCTTTTCATTTGGTTCTGCCAGCTAAAGGAATCCTCTGAATTGACATGTGGAAAAGCTGAATGACCTTTGAACTCGCATCTTTTCTGCCCCTTTTATAGAAACTCCACCCTGCGCCCTTACTGGCCTCTGTGTGTCACATGATCACGCTGCAGGTGCGGACCCACATTGGCCTGAGTTGGAGGCTCCGTTGCTCCATGCTGTGCTACAACACTATCGCATGGTGGTGTGTGGCTCTGCGGGTTAAACCTCTGTGCCCACCATCAGAAGGTCGCTGGGTCAAGTCCTTTGGCTAGCAGAGTGATTTCAGTGTTAGGCCCATCAGTAAGGCCGTAAAACACCGCCCCCCCCCTTTGTTCCAGGGACTGCCCGACCCTGCTTTCTCAATTGTTCGTTGCTACAGATGAAAGCATATGCTAAAAAAATAATTATCTTTCAGTCTGAGTACTCCTGTGGGTCTGTGGTGTCCTCCAGGTGCAAAGAGTAAAGGGAGGGAGGTGGCAAGGTTTAGGTGCATTTAGACCCTATTTAGGGGGGGCTTCAACCCCCCTATTTTTTGTCTCAGCCTCCCCTGAAAAAATAATTTTTCTAAAACCATTTAGTGATGCATATTTTTGTATACATTTTGTCCCCCCACTTGACAAACTTTATCATGAGGGACACACCCTTACTCAGCTAATTTTATTGTGGAGGACCACAGGAGGAGGGTGAGTCCCCTTAAGGGTCAAATCCTAGAGTCACCCATATAGAAAAGCGTGGGGGATGGGGGGCATTCATCCCAATCTGACCTCCTGAGTTTGTTGTATCGAGTTTGGCCACAGGAGCAGCTGAACGAAGCTCTGTTTTGGTTTCTTTGATAAACAGGAAGGAGAACAAAATGTCTGCCCTCATGGCTCTTATTACTTCCTGAACACTCACGAGAAGGTCAAAGGTCAGAGGTCATGCCCGTGGTTTCTAGGTGTAGGACTCTTGGCATTCTCCCTCTCTGCAGCTTCGTGGAATATTGTAATACTCACTGGTGAGTTTAAGTTAAATTTAATGGGGTGATGTTTGCTGTCATATGCACCATTGGCTTTAGTCCTGATCCCGAGCTGCAAAATATCTAGATCATATTTCGTATGGTGCAATATTTGGACACCCTGATTGGTGGGCTGCATTTTGTTCTTAATCCAGTAAGGAATGAATTCATTCTTGTTTTGCTGTAGTACTTCAAAGTTTGTTTTGTGTCATTTGTTTGAGGTTGAAATATGAGTTATCTATACTAGACAGGCTTGAAAATACAAAAATGTGTAATATACACTTCAAGGGATCACTTGCATCATTATCTTCCCAAAAATAGGGTGGCTGGTTCTTGGGTCTTCACTTTAGTTCAGGGACTAACCTAAGCAGAATTTGATTGGGGAGATTGCACGACTGTGGGAATTGTGATGACTTCAAAGCGAGAGAAAGGCTTTTAGAAAGTATATTGAATATGATGGGCTTCAGACATGTGAAATGACAAAGAGGAGAAGCAGGTGTCCAGATCTTCAAACCGCTCCCATCTGGATATTGACTTTCTTTGCTGTGCAAACTAGTAAGGGCATGTCATGGTTGGGCCAATGTCTTGCTCAGAGTTGTGATTTTGTTACTTTTCCATTGAGTTGAAGTGTTTGAACTCTCTAGATTTGGGAGAGAAAAATCTGTGTTTAACTTCTCCTCCAATTAATGGATTTTTTTTGTCACATACGTTCTCGGCTATGCTCCTCACACACATTGGTACCATTTTGAATCATCATATCCATTTCCAGAATATCTTACAGGCGCAAGTATATTTTGGAACAATGAACATGACTTCTGAGGGAAGTTCCCATTATGACAAGTTTATTAATGACAGCAATTCTATGACGAGTATAATTTCATTGGTCAGCATGACCACAGAGCTCTATTGCCACATCTCATATACTTGAGTTAGGCCGAAGGACATCTAGCAACAGAGCTTTGTGTCGCTGATCACTTTGATCCATTACCACACTTTTTTCTTTGCAAGTTCCATCCCAAAATAACCTGGCCAAAAGCATGGGTTCCCTGGCCAGAAGCAGGTCATCCTTAGTCTGACTTCTTTCAGGGTAGAATCTCTTACACTGCTCAATGAGTTCCAGCTGACGGTTCATACCATTTCTAAAGAACAAAGCATGTTGTGGTGTATCATTAACACTTACACAGCACAAATTTATGAGTGCCTAAAGACTAAATCCTCTTTGTGTAAAACCCTGTCTGAATGTTGATGTTGCTGTAGGGGAGTCTTGATGAGGAGGCCAGGTCGACATCTCGTGAGTGTGATGTTTAATAGATGTAATGCTGCTCATTGAATGCTGCCAGTTTTCATTCTGGGATTCTTCAAGGTTCCCTTTGAGAAAAGGCAGCTCAGACATTCTGACTGTATTAAGCAGTGTTGCTAGAATGCCAATGCTAAATGCTAAATGCTAAAATCATCTAATTGTATGGGCCTTGTTATACAGACAAAATCAGAGAGTTAGTGAAGCTGTAGTTCACTTCTTCCCGCTTTAAAGGCCTCCAGGGGAAAGCCTTCGGACGGCAGAATGTGTTGCCAAAATATCATGAGGAGAAGCTTTTAGCCTCAGCGACTTTGTGTGGATCTGGGGGTGGGGGGTGGGGGGCTTAACGTAGGCTATCATTAAGCAAAACATCAAACACTCCTGGAAGTGTTGGGTTGACATATGGACTATAGAGCACAGATGACTACATAACCACAGACTAGGAGTCAAGAGTATTCTGCTTTGGAAGATTATAGTTTAAATAAATAAAATGTAATAGTATTACAGTATTACAGTGTAAAAGTATTACAGTGAGGTGACGCAGTGATGTAGAGTGTGAATGGTATTTTGTGGTTTGTCTGTTCTCCGTAGGCACTGGATAACCAGTATCTCTACATTGCCCTCAGTGAGTTTGTATTTATGCCCTGTGATGGACTGGCATCCCGTCCCCAGTTTTGTGCCCTGTGCTGCTTGGGTTAGGCTCCGCCCATCCCAACTGGATAGAATATGAGTGGAGGAAAGGACAGATGTATCATAGTGATTGTAAGGGTAATAGTTTCTGATTTTCCAAATTGAATCGAAATTATACAGGAGCCACAGTGAGAAGCTGTAGTCCCTCCTGTGCCTAATGGTGCTTTTCCACTGCCACCAGGAACCAAGCTTTACCGGAACCGTACTGCAAACTGATGGTTTTCCATTGCAAAGCCTGCGAGCCGTACCCAACCGGTACCTGTGCTGACAGGGCTTGTGAAGATACCGGTGTTCTGTGCATGGATTGTCTGAAGGAAAAAAGGGGCATATTCTATATATTATTCATTATTAGTAATATCGTAATATAACAGTGATGCACATGATCAGACTTATAGTTCTAAAAATGTCAAATGAAACCAATAACTTCTTCCCTCAATAAACTGCCACTAAATCTGAATCTGAAGGCATCTTGGCACTAAACCATAATCCTTTGCCTTTCCAAAATGTTTTAATACTGCATTGTTGAAGCATTTGCTGTGTTGCTGCCTGCCTTTCTATGGGCTGTATTAGGCCGCTGCTCTGATGAACAGCCTCTTCATTCAGAGTTAATTCCTGTGCAACGCATTGTCGTTTTTCTTCAATAATTCTCTCTGGCTTTTGTGTTTTCCTCTCTCTTTTTCTTTTTGTTCCTTTGGCGTGGCGACCTGGTTCCTCAAAAGATCTTTGCCAGTCACGTTATAGGTAATTACTAAGGAAGGGTTTAAGCATGGGTGGAGTTGGGGGTGTCGTCAGAGTACAGGGTTAAAGGGTGTCAGTGGACTCCCACCCCCCTGTAGGAAGATTTGCAGGTTGGGAGAGTTTCTTTTGTCTGGTGCTGTGTGGCTTTTTTGTGTGTAACATGACTTTTTTTTTTACTCAGACAGACTATTGAGGGGTCTACTATGCTAAGTGTTGATAGATCAGCCATTTATAGTTGTATATGCTAACAAAGCTATAGTGAACTATGAATGTATCAACTACGAATCTTGGCTCAGTTGTGTCAGTCAAGTGCCCTTTCTCTATAGAGACCTCTAGAGACTCCTCTAAAGGATTTTTATGTCAAGCTAGGGCACTCATTAGTCTCTCTCTCCGTCTTCTATTCTCTTTCCCATTCTGTTTCCTTCTTTTTGTACTATGAAATCTGATGTGTTGAATGATTGTCAATAGTCTGCTACATCCTGGCCTTTCTGAGGTCGTTAAAACAGCTCCACTACATTCGTAATTAGTTTAATTGGACTGATTTTGCAGTGATTTCTAAAGACCCAAATGGGTACAAGGATTTAAGTACATTTTCCCCCTCAGCGGCCTCGTGAGTTTAAATTCCAACCCCTCCCCGCCTCGCAGAAAACCAGTCAACCACAGACCTGACCTCTCCCCACCACCACTAAAGTTAGTTTAAAGTTTAACAGGTGAAATAAGCTGGTCAGCGCTGTATGGGTACCTAGCATTGTGACTTGCAGGTATCTGCTTTCTCCAGTCACTTGTCCTTAAAATCACTGTGACCCCAAGCAAGTAAGACACAGTGGTCAGATGCACTGCTGTACTGGATTAATTGACTGGAGTGGTTATATTTACTGGGTTAATGGACCTGAATGGTCATATGAATGGGTGCTCCAGATTAATAAACCGAATACCTCAGCTGTGCTGGTACACTGGACTCATGGAGCAGGCTGTAATGGCAGAGAGGTCGATTTCACCATTTAATCAAACCAGTCTAGGGCTAAATCTTTTGCATTCTGCATTTGTAGGCATAGGGAAAATTAATCCATACAGACAGACAGAGGATTTTTCTAATTAACGCAGAATTTGATTTGTTACTGAATTTAAAAGCTACTTCTCTTTGGTAATTATTTTAGGTGATGCTTGTGATTTATGTGCTTTAGTGGTAGTTGAAATCATGCGCATATCCTGTTTTGTCATGTTTATATGTAATTGCAATGACCTGGTAATCCAACAACAAGTCCTTTCAGTGTTAGGGTGTGTGTTTTGTGACTGATGAGGGTCTGAGAGAGAGAGAGAGACAGACAGACAGACAGACAGACAGAGAGAGAGAGAGAACTTATTAATCCCTTAGAGGGAAATTCATGTTACAACAGCATTAATAACAACATGTAACAAAATATAACATACCTCACACCAGGCATGTTTAATTGGATTTTTTTTCCTTTTTAATTCACAGCCTCTACATCACATACAACCAACTGGGCACCAAAAACTGGCTCATTAGCCAGTATGGCGGCTCACAGGGGCCCTGCTGGTTTTCTGGGTGATGGCTAAGAATGTGAGAAGGTGTTACCAGTATGGAGCGCCTGGCCGTTCCCAATTCCTCCCCCCCCCCCCCGACTGTTAGATTTCAGTGGGCTTTGCTGCCTGGGAAGTCGAGTAGGTGATCTTCCCCAAGTCATTAAAGAGAGGCTTGAAAAGACTGCCACCAGGAAGGAGATAAGCTGTGTGGTGGGGGCGGGGTGGGGGGGTGATAATGGTGGCTCTGTGGATAGGGGGGATTAGGGTGGCCTGAAAAGGAGAAAGCCAGTGGCCTCCAGTAGGTGTGATGGACGCTGAATGGGGGAACCCCTCAACATTCTAGGGATCCCCCTGCATCCTGGACCTCTTGGAGCCGTGGCGCTCGCTGGACCAACCTCGCGTGAGGAAGCGACCCCTGCGGAGAAGCCCCGCATCCCTCACGACAGGCTGGGAGCCTCATTCACGACTCAGTGATGCAAGATCCGAATGACAGACTAACAGTTAGATCATGGTGTTCCGCCGCTATTATTCCCTACTGCATCAGCAGCCGTCACACCGAACCAGTTCAGGCTGCACTTACATGGATGGAGATGTCCACTGGGCAATGGCGCTGCACCACCACCCTAACCACCCATTTACATGGGCCCCCCCGAAGTCATTACATTAGGTGCGGAACCCGAAATGACTTTTCGAATGTGGCCCCAGAAACGTCAAACCGACCCCTGCCAATGGCAAATTGCTTTTGCATTGCTCTGCTCACCTTTCCTTTCCTTGTCTGCAGAAACGGTGATTTTTTTTTTTTCTCATTCGTTTATTTGAAATCACAGCTCCCCTTGAAAAGGGAATCCCCGAAAATGAGGCTCCGGGTCGAATTCCCCACGTTGGGGTCGCTCTCTGTGCCCAGAGCAGGATAAGCTTTCCCACAGGACAGTAATGACTTGGGAATGATCTTTCACGCACATTAGTCTCCTGTTACAAAATGTAACCAGCTGCCTCCTTCAAAGAGGATGAGTGTCGACCACACTGGGTTTCTGCTTTAGCTTTTTTTGTTCCACTGAGGTCTCCGCGCAGGAAGAGGGCTACGGGGATGGAGCTGTGGAGAAGAGAAGGATCAGCCTCAGTGTTCTGCCTCCTCGCCTGACCTGGGGAGACACATGTTTGCCCCTTAAGTGGGTGGCTTTTGCTGGCTGTGGCAGTGGCCTGATCCGAAGCCGGTCCCGAGGAACGCGCGGCATAAATGAGTCACGTCAGGGAGGTGCTGAATTTCGCGTTTATACAAACACACAGCGTTTGATGCGCTCTTCACACGCAACGGGCAGGCAGAATGTCATCCATGCTGTTGTCACGCAAGATGCCACCCAGGACAGGTTCCTGTGTGCCGTTTATAGAATTTGCATAGGAATTTCGTGCATTTTAATTAATGTGGCCCAGCAGAGGTATCTGAGGTCTGGAAGGCTCCTTTTTGATGTGGTTCCATGGCGACTCTGTCCCGAGTTTAGGCTGTGAGTCATATCCGTAGATGACTTTCTGGGTGATTCCTTTTGTGCTCTGGGTCTGGAAGATGCAAAAAGAAAACTAGCAAACACTTGATTTAATGCTGTTGTTTGCATGCCATGATAAATCTCTAATTTTGTCTAAGATGGTTTTTTTTAATGTAAATCATATATTTCATGCTGAACTTTCCATTGGGATTCTGTTCTATGCTGCATTTTTCTGTTACTTTGTTGCAACTTGCTCCCATGCATGTGAAGTGGTCATGTGACTGCCATGAACACTAACGACACACACAGACTCTGTCTTGCCCCCCCGCCCCCAAATGCTTTAGGTTCTCTGTGCAATTCCTGTTGCAAATTATTTCACAATTAGCAAAATAAAGGACACGGGGGGTTCTTTGTGCTTCTTGCCACAGTGCCACAGCGGTCTGATAAACCGCAAGCTGGACAGGAACAGTCTTTACCCATGAGGTCATCAAACAGGCCCTGTTTAAAAATTCAGCCTGCTCTGGAAATCAGCTCCCATGAGTCATTGCAGCTGCGAATCAGCCTGGTCTTTAACAGGTGGCCACAACCTCAATCAACACAGGATTATTGTAGTGTGTCAGCTCAGAGCCCCATGTGTGATTATACAGTGCCCCGCATACATTATTACGATGCTGTAGGGGGTCAGCTATATACGCTATGACAGCACATTTATGTTCCTGTAATTATTGAATGTCTTAAGGTAAACTTTACAATACTGCAGTGCCTCACTTTGATTTTGTTTCAGTGTAAGAACTTGGCCTTACGCCTCGTTTCCTAAAGAGCACCAGATTTCATTAAATCTTTATGAATAGATCGGACATAAAGCCAGCTGTGTTCGCATTCTTAGTGCTGATAGGAAGGTATGGAAAAGTTATGTGCATTAGTTTTCTTATGGTCAGTGTGTGACTAATTCTGCCCCCCTGTGTTCATAAACAATAAGAGTGGAGTGGGGAGGTTCTGGTGCTTGAGTAGAAGGAATGGAATGGATCAGAACAAATACACGGATTGAATAAGGACTAAGAAGATATTATGAGTGACTAGGGCAGCAGATTGCATTGTGGTCAGTGGTTTGGTCTTTGGACCAAAAAAACTTTGTTGCCTCAAATTCTAGCAGGGACTTGAATAAACAATGAAATCTATAGTAATCATTTAAAAAGGCAAAGAGAAGAAGGAAGCCAATTCAGACACGGTTATGGTCAAACCCGCAGGTGCGGTGGGGGCATGTGAAGGGGGGTGTGTTGTGGGGAAAGGGAATGCTGTTCAGGACTGGTGACCAGGGCAAAGAACTTCCCCAGTGTAGGGGTGGCTGATCAGGCCCCAGCCTGAGAACCATGCAGGTGCAGCTCTGAAACGTGATAGGTCTAGTGACTGAAGCTCTTAGCTGATGAATGCCTGTTAAATGTACAGCCTCCCACTGCTGAATACCTGTCAAATATATAGGCTCCTTGGTATAGCAGTCATATACCAAGGTTGGTCTGTACCTGGGCTGGCACGGTGGTGCAGTGGTTGGCATTGTTGCCTTGCACCTCCGCAGACCTGGGTTGCAGTCTTTGCCCTGCCTCTGCTTGTAGAGTTTGCATGTCATCATGTCATTTCCACAGGAGAGGATCCAAATCTCTTCAGCTCTGTAAATCCTACTTATTTTACATTTACTTTTTACATTCTACCCCTTACAATGTAGATGGATCACCAAAAAGCATCTCTCTATCCCTTCCGGACCACCGGGAAACAGACACTAGATCCCTGTAAATGATTCCGAAAGCCAGCAGACCTTTCCAGAATGATCCGTGTTAACTGGGACCTCATGCAGCATGCCAGGCAGAGGAACTGGGTGACCAGGTGGAGGCAGAGTGAGGAAGGCCAGCGGGGGAATATCAGCAAGGAAAGAGGCTGCACATAGCCATGTTTGGGGAATAACAGACACATTTAATGAGCATGTCTCCAGATGTAGGTCAAGCTCATGGGAACACATTTAACCTGCACGTGGGAAGGGGAATCTAAAGGACACTATAAGACTTGCTTGTCTTTCATCTGCTTTCAATTAATTATTAACGAGTATGTCAGCTCCTACATGTAAAGCCTTCACTCTTCCACAGCACCTTTCAATGAAACAATGAAAGTGAAGATCTTATTCACATCCAAATGGCTGTCAAGTAGATGAACTCAACTGGCGTTAGTAGTAACTTCATGTCCTGCTTTGAGGTTTCAGAATATTTTCTCTTTCTTCGAAAAGAAGGGTTTTATATGCAGCTGTCTGTTTTAAGTGACCTTCTATGATCGACATAGTGATTCATCCATGCGTGATTCTGTAGATATATCCCTTGAATGTTATTATTTATATCTGCATATTTCTTAGACACTTTAAAAAAAACTTCTGTTTTTTTTTTTCTACTGGGATATAATCACCTATTCTGTAGAATGACATTACTGAGCTTTCCGTAATGAAGACCCCACCTGACATGCCAGGTCTTGTTAAGTGGAACGGTGATACAATACACAAAGGATCTTTACCTTTCCATAGCTCAATTTCTTTACATGTTCATACATATCAAATTTAAGCACTGGGCAGTTTAACAAATATAGGATTAATTTGTCAAAAATTCAGGTGAAGGTGCCATTGTAAATTTGGCTTGGATTTGAACGGTGCTTCCAGTACTGGCCCCCTTTCTTGTTTTCAAAATGTTGGACAACTCTTTGTTTCTCTCTGCTTAAGAGATAAGCATTATTTTTGAGGTTTTGCAATAACATCATGAATCTGAAATGCGATTATACCTGCTGTCAGTTACGAGGGCTATTTCGTTGTGGGGGATTCATGCGGCTCTCAAAGAAAGGGAATTATGAATATTCAGAAAACTGGGTGGTTGTTTCCTATCACTAAATCTTCCAGCATCCTCTTCTCACAAAGTCTGTAGCAGAAGCTTGAGGGAGGCTTCTCAGCATAAATTAAACCTTTTTTTTGTTGCAAGTCTTCAAAGCTGGTTAGTCAGAGACTGACACAAGTCACTACACTTTATGAGAATGACATTATTGATGGGTTGGTAGAATGACTCTTGTTTACTAAGTAAATAACATTAATCAAGACTGTCTTTTTCTTTGTTTATTCTAAGATAACAATGTAAACAGCACAAAGCTTCTAGGTAGAGAGATGGGACAAATAATGAATGGCTAGAGTCTGACACCTAAACTCCGTATCTGTGAACCTGATCTGTTTGGTGTCTTCCTGAATCCAGGGGTTAGCAAAGACATACAAACAAGGCCTGATAACCTGGCAACTTGGTAGATCCCTGTTTTGTGCAAAATTGTGTTTATCTTAAAGTATTATTGCAAAATCATAAATGACAGCAGCAACTTAGACTACGCAGGTGTGTTTAACGTGTGAAGAGAATATATGAAATAACAAGTCTGGTAATGGATGATTTTACAAGTTGGTACCTTGCAGGGCTTTGAAAAGAACACTTTTGGACCAATATAAGCAATTTAATACTTTAGTTTAAACATGTTCAAACTTTCCATAACTGAAAATAGGTTTACACAAGACTCATTCGTAATAAAAAAAATACTTAATTTATTTGATTTTTTTATTTGATAAAAAAAAAATTAAGAGCTGAATCACAACATAATTGTTCTGTACACTTGCGATAGAGTACTTGTCCCGTCCTGTGAAAGAGGGTAACTGCAGCCTTTTACTCTCGAAGTAGGTCATCACTAACTAAAGAAATAAGAAAAACAAATGGTGTGTAAGAGATTATTTAACAGTTCTTCCGATTTTATATTTTGATATTGCATTTGCTAAGTTGTTTGACTCGAGAACTCACTGAAATAAAAAACAGTCCCAGTGGTGAAAAGACCAGGTTGCAACCTCATGAATCTTTGTCTTAAGATGCAAGTTCCAGTGTTTGCACTCAGTGAACCTTATACAGAGGGTGTGTAGTTGTTTGAATACTCACCAGCCAACCTTTTTCAAGTAGGCGGAAGAGAGAAGCCAATCGCTCTTCTAGTTTGCCAATTACCCCATGTATCAGCTTAAAGAGACTAGATATGTAGATTAACAAAACAGCATAGAAATGAATGCTCTCTCACTCTATTCATCTCTTACTCTTGTTGAAATACCGGCTTACATTAGACTTAAAAAAATATTAAATACCATTATATATAAATTCTCCGATGTGCGATTCTGCAGTGTCACTAATAAATTATTAAACAAAAGACAAGATGAAACAGTAAAGTTTTCCCTAGAAGAAAAAGTACTTTTTCGCTCACCCTAAAGTTTATGTTTATGTCGAAGAAAATGTAAAAACTATAAAATATTTGTCTTATCTCAACACTGACGGTTTTATTCATTGTGTGGAAGTCAGCTGTTATTACAAAAACACTCACTGAGAGTGGATGTGTAGATAGCAAAAATTTTCCTTAGTTTTAATGAGCTATCATGTTGTATTTGTGCTGGGGTGATAATGTGTGTTTTCATGCAGACGAATAGTTGCATCCAATGGTGTTAGAGGGGAAACACTTCTAGGGTCACTTGGGGCAAAGGTCAACAGTGGAGTGTCATTAGACAATGAAGGAATTAAGAGGGAAACAAAATGGTAGTTTGCTGACGCCATTGTCATTCCATGCATACAGAATTTGTCTCCATACGCAGGTAGCGGGGGGGGGGGGATATGACCTTGTCGCAGTGCATGATTTCGAGAGCTGACTTTTGTTGACTATATTGAAGGGGAAATGTGAAGTGAGTGTACAGGTGGTGTTTGTTTGCAGCAATTTTGTGTAGCTGAAGAGGACAAGGTGAATTTCCCAATACGCCTGACAACAAAGGGGAAGATGCACACTATCAAAGTTGGAAGTGGAATATCGTGCTGCAGTGTGGGATTGTAGTACAAGACATGTGGCAGGTATTTAACAAATAAAGCAAGCATTTTATAATCAATTATAATGACAGTCGAAATCAGTGTTTATTTATCCTTGCCCAAGCATGCATTATGGATAAATGTACGAGATTATCGCTAGATTATTTCCAGTTAATTTTAGAACTTTTAACATCAAGCTTTTAAATTATCCACTAGTATGCATGGCGATTGATGTTGACTGACGTATCAGTATAGACTGTCTACCACGTTAAATATTTATATTATGATTCTAGAAAATGTTATGACTTTGTACTCTTGTTTTTGGACACGCAAATAATTTAGTAGATCAATGTTACATCACACGGTAATCTGATTGAAAATTTGTTGACTCCTCGCTGGGTCTCGGGATATAATAGGGAGTGAAATGGTCGTGTGATGTCATTGCTTTGCGGTAATATAAAATTTATCAGTGTTGTTTATGTTTAAATGTTTACATGCATTCAAAGATAATATGGATGCCGAAATCAGTAGGGTGCACACATTTTATACATTTCCCAAAACATCGCTGATCATGCAGCCGAGTGCGAACGAAGTTGTGGGGGGAGAAATCGTCCCGTGATTGGTCAGCCAGGCCGGGGGCGTTCCTAGTCGCCCGGAGCGTGTGTACTTGGATGGCTGAAGAAAAGTTTGACTGGCACTTCTCTCCCCATCGACCTAAGCTGAATATGCACCATTCTGTCGGAAAAAAATTGTGGATGAGATGAAGCCAATGCTTTTCGTGGGACTCCTGCTGCACCAAGCCACAACGGATCCCACGGCCTCATCTTGACAAGTCGGGCAAAGGAGGGTGGGGGGTGGGAGGGGGGTGGGAAGCTGCTGGAGAAGGTGCTGTCCTGGAGGCGCGAGACGTGGTTTCTTCGTTGAAGAAATCATGAAGTTTACAGTTTGGTTTGTTGGACTCGCATGTCACCTGTCAGCATTCGCTTTGAAATTACTGGACTATCGATTCCATCCCAAACAAGGTGTGTAATCAACTTGTACCAAGATCAGTACCATGATTTCAAAATACTGGGCAAGGTGTCCAAGTGTAAAGCTGGGCTAAGCTGCCTGTTCCTTCCCGGATACATGATTTATATTCTTATTAACTGATGTACTAATATACAATTGTTTGTTCATTGTGCAGTAATGTCTCTTTGCTTGTCTTTCAGAAAACTTCATCAGACAACTGTCGTCTTATGAGATAATCACCCCGATCCGTATAAATGACTTTGGAGAGAAGTTCCCACATTCTCTGCACTACAGAAGAAAACGGAGAAGCGCCGACTCTAATTTTCCCGAGTTACGGGCGCACTATAAAATTGATGCTTTTGGGCAACGCTTTGACCTCAACTTAACCGCCGACTCCGAATTTATTGCACCGTCTTACACGGTGACACACATGGGAGCGAAATACAAAAACACCACCGATTCGCAGCAAAGCGAATCCGATATGAGGCATTGTTTTTTCCGCGGTCATGTCAATAATAGAAGGACATATACGGCAGTCTTCAGTGTATGCACTGGTCTTGTGAGTATTATTTTAAATTACCATTTAGTGGAAGTTCTGTTTAGAGCTACCCATGTTGCAGGCTTTGGTAGTTCAATGAGAAAACTGAAATGTTAAGTTTATATAGGTAAATATATGTTTATGGTTGTGCGTGCACGATACAACAGTATGGATCCGAACCTGTCCTACCAGTATATAGATAAATTATAGAAATTTGTTCTATTTTATTGTGTCACTCAATCCCACTTCTCCTTCCTGTGTCTGGCACATGAATTAAGCATAATAGAAAGTAAAGTTAATCACCCACTGATAAAGTGAATAGATGTATTATATCGATCAGTTATAGATTAATGATATAACCTATAATTGCGTCAGGGCAGAGAAACGTCTGTACTGCGTAAGAATTGATAGACACGTGGAAGGAAAGTTGGTAGATGGTTAACTAAACTAAATTAATGAGCTGTCAGGACTGTCATATAAAATGAAAGAAAAGAAAGACTGGCGGAAACACTTGGGATGCGCATCATCGCTGCGACCCGCGAGGGGCACCGGCTCCGGTGACGTCACGCGCTCGGCGGTCGCTCGAGAGGATCTTGCGCTCGTGGCCGGTCAGTCTCTCTATAACCGCTGACAGAAACGCAGCATTCTCCCACTTCATTTAATTTTTCTTATATAACTATTTAAAAGACTGTGTAATATACATTAAACACAGAACCAACTATTTTGATACTAGGTAAGTGGTATGTATTGTATTTTCAACTACAGCACGGATCCGTTGTGGGGCCGTATCAGCAGGTTGTGTTACGTACTGCGCGATAAGGTATATATAATATTGTTAAATATAAGTGTAATTAGTCATCTACGGTATTAGTAAAATAACTTAATTTCCAATATAAATTAGTAAAATAACTTAAGGTCCACGTTTTGCTCCCTGCCAGACAGTCCACATTTTTGTTCCTTGGAGGGAGCAAAAATGTGGATTTTCTCCAAGTCTGTGAGGATCGCATTGGGAAGCACAGTTTTTGAACATCGTCCTTAGTAACACTGGATATGCCAGGAGCAGTATTTGTTCTTTGTAGATTATGAATGATCAAATAAATCAATCTCTAAAGACTACTCACAGGAGTTGTCAGTATTTTCCTGTCATTTGCAGTCAGTGACAGTGAAGGAATTGAATCTGAAGTTGGCCTCAACTGGAATGGAAATCTATATGAAGCCAAATAGTGAAGTTTTGGCGGATGCTCTGCACGACAGATATGCACTGGCACAGGACAGAGGTATTTCAGGAGGTAATACCATGCTGCAGTGAGGCTTTCACAAATGGGCTGCCAGTATCAGAGGTGTGTTTATCATTCAGATCTACCTCAGTGCTGACATTAAAGACTGCTGTTCTGCTTGTCTGGTTGCTCAGGAGTGTTCGTACTTCTGCCCCGGGGTTAGTGTAATGTCTGTGCTTTATACCAGAACACAAATGAAGTTGAACATTAAGGTTCTTCATGTCATGGGCACTGGTGGCTTAATGGTTAGGGAAGCACACTTGTAATCAAAAAATTGCAGGTTCAAATCCCTGACCAGCAAGGTACTGCTCCCTGGTTGCTCAATTAGCTGTCCCCTGCTATGCCACCTACTGTATGGGTTAAATACAGAGGACACGTTTCATTATTGTGTGTCAACAATGACAATTGATCGCTAAAATACCATATGGAACATCTACTTATTGTTAATTACCCTTTGACATCACCCTATTGATTATATCGGGGGGGGACTTGTAAGTCATTTGTGACCTGTCTGACCTGTTGTTTCAGTTATCGTGGTGAAAAAAACACAGTTTTCTAAAATGCTTAATGTAGTCTTTCCAGGCATGTTTATTAAAGAATTAATACAACAGTACTTTCTTTGTGATAAGAATTCACCGTAAATGGTAGTAAGAAGAAAATGAGAACTTGATAGGCCTGGACATTGATGTGATGTATCAGCCTTCTGTATTCTTGTTGTGTTTTGGTTCTTTGACAATGAGATGCTGATGTCAAGCTTTAAAGACATTTCCATTCCAGTACTATGTGTCTAGATGCCTTATCTGCCAGAGCCTTGGACATGAACAGTTTTTGCTTTTGTTTTGGGAAGTAACTTTATAGTTTTGCAATGGTGGAGAATGTGTCACTTGACTTATCCTAAAGAATGGTTGGTACCCCTGCAACATCCATACAGCACCACATTTCAACACTGAATGAGGAAAGTAGTGCAGTGAGTTGGACTCAGATTGCAAACACTGCCCCTTCTTTGGATCAGAAATTTGAATCCTACCTGGATCAGAGATTTTAAGTGATTATGATGGTATTATGGCTGATCCCATCGGGTCATATTTCAGAAATCTGAGGTTTTTATCTAGATCCAATGGGTGGTACCGAAACTGTAGGATCAGCGTACAAGCCAGGTTTTATAGTTTTCTGTAAAGCACGGCCTTGCCTTGTGGTCATATTTAACTTCAAAGCTGCCCCACCCAAGACGAGGAGAGACCTGTCCACTGAGTCATAGGTGGATACAAACTACGTATCTTCAGGGCTCTTTTGGAGATGCTTCCTACGTCAGGCTTTATGTAACTAATTGGCAATCTGCTTATATTAAGTACTTGTATTGTGATCACCTTGGCTTGCTGCATCCAAGCTACTCAAGAGTCTGGACATAAAGACAGTATTTTCATTTTTATCTTAAGTAAAGTAGGAAAGTGTTTTTGATGTGGCCCTACCTGTACATGACCCTAAGGTAGCTCAAAAGGTGATGTAGTTAAGTAATGGAAAGTAAATTTGATTCTTACTCTTGTAATTGAAATGTCTGTTTTATCAGTCAGCTCAATCTGAATTACTTCATTTCAGTGAATGGGTAAATTTTAAACATGCAAGTTGATGAGGTAAGTAAAATAAAAAATAAGTAATAAAAAGCAGTTAAACATTTTCACCTAGCTGACATATGGGTATTTGCCTGTTGTCTTCTCAGATTGGGACGTTCACCACACACAGTGGTGACTATTTCTTGGAGCCCCTGATGAAAGCAGATGGAAGTGAGCATGAGGACGAGCACAGCAAGCCCCACCTGGTCTACCGGCACGAGAGGCGGCGGTCTGCACCGTATACAGGTAGCAAGTGGTTGGGCATGAAAAGCACATTGATAATACTCACTGGGGGATGGCGTGGAGGCGCAGTGGTTAGATGTGTTTCCTTGGCTCTACTTGTATGGAGTTTCCATGTTCTTCCCGTGTTGTTGTGGGGTATTTCCCAGGTTCTCTGGTGTCCCCCCATAGTCCAATAACATGTGAAAGGAGTTGCCATATTGTCCATGGGTATGAATGTGTGTGTGAATGGTGTGTGTGTGTAAAGGCATAGATGGACAGTTGGTGTGGGAAGGACAGCACGGGTTCAGATAAGTGCCTGTCTGTTTGAAGGTGAAGAATTAAAGCAGGAGGCGTTGTTCTCGGTCTACAGTTCATCAGATATGAGCTACTCCCATGGTGCCAGAGACAGTCGGGCTCAGAGGAGATTCAGGATTAAAGTCTGTCTTTATAGTTTTGATTTACTTTCATTGAAACAAAACAAAGACAACTCGTTACTGACTGTGATGGCATTGTAAGTGCATTGTATAGTTTGGGCTTTGTTGAATTACAAAGCCCACCGTTTTTCTGCAGGGGTGAAGTGGCTGGGGATGCCATCACTCCCCAACCCCCCCCCCCCCCCCCAGCTCAGCAGGTTATTAACCATCTGCATGCTCTGTTGCCTTATAGCAGCTGATGTCAACATGGTTTTGTCCCAGTACATTTGCTAGTTCATTTTCTCTGGCCGCTCCGGCCGGGGGGACACACTGCCGAGCTTTAGGGACGCCTCCCTTTGTAACGGCACCTTGTACCATGTCAAGAAACTGCCTTTTGTGTCTCTTTGATCATCAACCCTATCTCTCTTTTGTCCCGAAGAGGTGCTTTAGACCGTAACTTTGGTCAGACAACGGGCAGGGCTTGTGTCTGGAGAGGGGAGGAAATGGTGCAGTACAGTTTGCTTTGACCAGGGAGCTGTGGAGAGCTCTCACGACTACCCCTCCGACATCAGGGAGGAGGTTCTTTATCACATTTGCTGTGGAGTCGAGCGTTTTGCTGTGCTAGCTTTCATCAGAGTGTGACCGCCAGGGCAGGCCATTTATGTCAGCACTGGGTTGTGGACATTGGGCACGATTTTAACCTCTTCTGCAAGTGGGAAATCCCAGCACACACATGCAGCATAAGCTAGGATTACAACTGTACAGTATATCTGGATATGAATTGGTGAATGAATGGTCATAAATGAATAAATCTAATGAATATGTCAATCCTTGCTTCCTTGTATCAGACTAGTAATGGGGACATTATGTATAGCATCTTGGTTGCTCACTGGTGGATCAGTGTCGACACCAGATGGAAAAAAAAGCAGCTTTTCATATACAGGTTGTGACTTCAGTTAAAAAAGCAGATTAACTGATGCGTAAAACTACATCCTCTGAAGTAGGACACCCAGGGACAGAAAAGCACCTGGTCCTAAATAACAGGTGTGTGGAGAATTCTGACAAAGTCAAAGCTGAGGTGAAGCAGTACATTAGATACGTTTCTGGCTGCTTGGCTTAAAATATATGCATAGCTAAAGTTAAATGTTGGAGAAATTAGCTGTATAGTTTGCAGTATGCATGGCAGTGCCCAGTTTGCCAGTTGCCAGAAACCATTAACATTAATTCAGGTCTCAAATTGCATTTCCTGTACAGCAGCACTGAAAATAAAGCGAGAGGCAAAATCAGCAAAGAATGCTCTGCCTAATGCAGAAGATAAAGGAGCTATTTAAAAGAACCTACTTAATAGCAGAGAGCAAATCGGCTATTTCAAACTTTAGCCAGAGCAGTCTGATGTGAACCAAGTTATCTGTTGGAAAGAGATGGCGAAGAGGGGTGGATCAAAGATGGAAAAGACAAAGACTAAGGATAAGATGTATGCAGTTGAAAGAGAGAATCCTTAAGGGGAATGCCAGTATTTAGGTCAGATTAACTTGTGGTGTGTGTCATGAGAAGGATTCTGCATCAAAGTGTACAAATCTCCTCCATGAGAGGCATTTGGAGGGAGATTGCCACGATTTTCAAAAAGTTCTGACACTGCACTGGGAGAAGCAGGCCACCGGTGGGCTCTGTGGGTAGGCTCGATGTCCTCCATGTGGACTGTCTTCTAGGTGAATATAAGGATCCCCTTTCTGCACTTTCACTGGGAGCCTTTTCTAGAAGTATATCTTGGAGCAGACGGAGATAGGAGTCTCTGGCAATCACACTGTCTGTGTAAATATCAGCGGTCACATTGTCACATGCTGAGATAAACACACTGCAGAAATCTCCCTAAAAAGTACTGAACAAATTCTTTAGTGGCATTAGCTAGAGCGCATTTAGCTAAGTGTCCCTGTACAGAAACCTCTCTCAAGCTGAATGGTGCTGGTTTGCTTGGGACTGCCGTGCTATCATACTGATACTGCTGTCTCCTGTCTGGGGAACCCAGCCTTCAGGATATCCTCTGTCTCTAATCCCACATTGGCTACAAGTGAACAAAACTTTAGTTTAGTGGTTTTAATGATGTTAGCCCACTACCTGTTAAGTGACATTGATGTCTCGGGGGTCTTGTTGCAGAGTACTCTTGTCCTTAAGGGGGCTTTTAAAGACATTGCTTTAGTACCTCTTGACCCTTATGAACTCCATTATCTGATGTGTAACCTTCTTAAAAGCTTGTTCTACAGCAAGGTGCACGTGATGGAACATGTTGTGTAATTTTAGTCTCAGCCTTGTAGATGTGGATTTGTATATCATGACATAATGGAAGTTAAACTAAAGTTACAGATGGTGGACCCTCATTCCTATATAGTCTTATACAAAATGAAATAATAATATGAATTTATTATTTAATCAGATAATCACTTCAGTTCACTAAATACTGATGTAGATACCTTTAGTGCGAGAGACCAGCATGTCATAGTGGTAAGCTGGTGTTGCATCCCTTGTTACCACGACAGCGGGGTCAGAATCTGAGATGTGCTGTTAATATCACTGTGTCGTTCTTGGGTGCCTCTGCTAAGCACTCAAGCTGATGACCTCTGGGTGTGTTTTCTGGCCTGTGTATTTCCATGCTGCGTTTTGATCGCCAACAGTGAGCAATTGTCCAGCTTTTGCATTAGGTTTTAAGAGCTGTGCGTTTCAGCCGGGATTAGTGTAAAGATTAGCAACTGAAATAAATTATTAAAATGCGTGCATCAAACTCAAATCACTAGATGATGGCTTTTAGTGAATATGCTTAGGTGTTAATCTCCTTGTACTGCACTGGAGTCAGTTTTCAGTTAAGTGCATCTAAGCTGCAGAATGTGAGTATGTGCCACCCACTCTTTGGAGAATGTAACCTTTTGGAGAGGGCAAATTCTGCGTGGTAAATGATGAAAAGCTCACAACAACCTAGAGCAGGGATACTCAAATGGCGGACTCCAGTCTGCATGCAGATGGAAACACAATGTAATCAGGACTACACAATCAACAGCCCCCCAACCCACCCCCATAAGTCGCCGAAATTTGCCCAGGGGACCCCCGTAGACCTTGGCTTTGTGCTGCTGATGAAATCTGGACCTCAGGGAAAAATAATTGAATACCCCTGGGCTAGAGTACTGAGATAGTCCACCAGACCACCTCTCTGCACAGCAGAAGAGCCCATAGGCTGATGACTGGCCCATTCCACCTGTTTTTTTACGTAGCTGCATCAAGGCTGCTACATGCCTCTGGTTTCTAGCATTTGGTCTCTGTCTGATGTTGACACATGCCCAGGGAGGGGATGCTGTAGTAGACAGCCCTGTCAGCTCTCTCCACATCTCATTGTCTGCAAGCTTTGCAAAGTCTGACTCTTAGAAACAGGGAGAAGAATTGAATTGTGTTGATGAGTTTATTTTCCTCTCTCCCACTTTCACTAACTGAGTATACGAGATTTCACTTATGTGTCACTTAACTTATCAGCTTGTTTCCCGATTTGTGTGATGGCAGCTACATTAGCTGTAAGGAGCCTCCCAGTTTAATTGCCATTAAAATGATGGACCTGTTTCTTAGTTTCTTGTAAAGGAATGTTGATTAACTCTGTAATTAAACAAACCCCGTCTGCACCACGTTTCCATGTCTGTTTGTGTTTGATCCACATTGCCAAAGCAACTTATAATTACACAGTCATTCCAGTAAAGTATAACTCGATGAGTGTCATGTTATGAAGACCTCGGCTCTGACTCATAGTTTGCAGGGACAGACTGTGTCTCCATAGGGAAGGGCTACAAAAGGGAGTCGGACTGAAAAAACCCCAGGGGTGGAAGGGTGAATGAAGGAGGCCTCACATTACAAGTGTTCAGATCGTCCAGATCGTTTGGCATGGCTTTTGAGGGCCAGCAGTCCACATCTCTGAGCATGGTGTGCAGCTGTGGTTGAGCTGCTTTCAGGTGCTGGGGCACCTCCTTCCGTTTGTTTTGGGTAGCAGGGCAAACTGACTTGGCTGGTCCAGTCATCTTCTCCAAGCTCCCAGCTTTAATTTGTATTGGTTTCTGTGGCTTGTACATGTGCCTCTGTCCCTTTGCAAAATGTGATACGATTCAGTCCATCATCCACATTTTGCAGCTTTCTAATTGCTACTACTTATACTACTTGTTTTTGTGTTATTATTACTAGGCCTATGTGCCAGGTCTCCTCACTGACCCATCTAACTCCATGGCCTGTGTTTACACATCCTGGTACTTGTCACTTTATACAGCACAGTTCCAGGTCTTAGGTGCCCTACGCATCTGAAGCCTAAAGAATAATCACAGAGTCGCTCCTCTTCTTTATATTGCCCCTAGGATAATTTCCTATCTCTGTCCCATCTCTTCCTCCAAGAAGCTTGTCATCTCAAAGGAATCTACCCCTTGCAGCGTCACTGGGCTGTACATGGGCAATCCACATCCTGAGCTTTGAGGTCCCAGTAGGGGGTTCTCAGAGTCAGCATTATGACCAGCTTCTTTTATAACCACTTATCTTTCCAGTTTTCCAGCTGGTTTCAAGGCTCACATAAAGAAGGGGAATTAGGACTGCGGCCGAACCGGTGTTGTGAGGATAGGGATTTGTAACTGGCAGTGTATGGGGCAGTGGTTTAGAGACAGGTCTTTGTGAATGTGGATGAGATGCTTTGATTGGGGTGTGGGTGGGGGGGGCTATTCAAGTGGAATGCCAGCATTATGAAGGTGGGACTTTGAGACTGATGGAGAGGTTAGAACTTTTGCAGTGAAGCGTTGTGTGGGTGTACAGCTGCCCAGCTTTGGAAATCTCTGCCTTCGCGGCTTTGTGACAGATCAAAGGTACAAAGTGGGGACCCAGCTGACTGAACATGTCCACAGCTGCTTAAGTTTAAAAAGCCCTGTATCTCCATCTTAGGGCCGGTTGCTTTTCCTTTAAGACAGACATGTTTTTAACAGCTCAGCTGAAGTCGCCTTTGCTGAATATAGCACCCCACATTTGTTTATTTTCACAGATATTCATCTCCAAGATCAAACTGCCCTTCGTTGCAACAGAAGCATTGATGAGGAAGTGAGTTCTGTTCAGGAAGCGGTAGATTTCTACCACAGAAGACTGCCCTCTAGCAACTCTCAGAAACAGTCACTATTACGACGGAAAAGATTCCTGTCTTATCCCAGATTTGTGGAGCTGATGGTAACGGCTGACAACGAAATGCTCCAGCACCACGGGAACAACTTAGAGCACTACATACTCACAATCATGTCAGTAGTAAGTGACACATTGCTTTTATGCTGCTTTGTGGTGATATAGTACTTAGAAAAATCTGTTTAAATTCCTCCATTTTACAAGTTTATCTTGTGGCATATAAGAGCAGTGTCTAGTATTACAGCTGGACTGTATATTTTATAGTATAGCTGTATAAATTATTGGCAGTGTCATCTGCTTGTTGTGTGTGTGTTAGTGTTTTGAGAAGTTCTTCGTACAAAGTCAGCTCAACACAACCACAACGTGGTTTAACTATTTTGAGAGTCTTTTTAAATTTATGCAGGATTAAATACTACCTTACACTTGGGAGGATGAGGAACCAGCACAAATCTGATCTCACCTAGAGTCTCAAAAACCTTTTGACCTTCTTGGAGAACTCTCTCCCCTTTCCGTTAATCTTGTTCCAGGTGGCTGCCATCTATAAAGACCCAAGTGTGGGCAACCTGATCAACATCATCATTGTAAAGCTGGTGGTCATCCATGACGAGCTGGTAAGACTGCAGTGTGAAGACCTGCTTTGCTCAGGCTGATTGGGTTGCTTCAGTTTTCCTAATAACAAAATGTGTTATCCATGGCTTGCTGTTTTGATGTTTGTAAAATGTTACAAACATCTGTAAAACTTGGTTCTACTTTGCTATTTGGCATGAGAAGGTACTAACAGGTTCCTTTATCAGTTCTCACTGTGCTGGTTCTACTCTTATTGGTTCTCACCATAGGAAGGGCCGTCAGTCAGTTCCAACGCCGCTGCGACTCTCCACAACTTCTGCATGTGGCAGCACACCCAGAACGTCCAAGATGACAGCGACCCCTCGCACCACGACACATCACTCCTTATCACCAGGTGGCGTGTGTGTCCTTGGATTTCGAACATCCTAAACCGACTCATGGTCACCCCCTGTCTGTTAAAATAATAAAGTCAGTAGAGTGGCACCAACAAGCATTCCAACAGATCTAGAACACAAATGACGCAGAAGCTAAGGAGCTCTCCTGTGCAAAATGATGTCTAAAGTGTGTCCTTGTTTGTATTTCTTCAGGAAAGATATCTGCAGGACAAAGAACAAGTGTGATACGTTGGGTAAGCCTGTGTGCTGTGTTTGTAATTACCTTTGTAATAGAATTTGACTCAGAGCTATGGAACTGCATGTCATAGTACAGAATCAGTGGTGTTTTTATTAGCTAGTAGCTGACTGTCTATATGCCCAGGTCTGGCAGAGCTCGGGACGATGTGTGACCCTCAGCGGAGCTGCTCCATCAGTGAGGAGAACGGCCTGAGTACCTCCTTCACCATCGCCCATGAGCTTGGCCATGTGTAAGTCATGTCAGCATCGTGTCAGCATCTCCCTCACCAGCACAGCTGCCTACCAACTAGGCCACATGTAATTCTGCACAAAGCTCGTGCTGTCGTTTCAACCGCCATCTCCATTGAAATTCTAGTACGATATCACAGTGTTGCAGTGGAAGTGATGGGACAGACTGCGGATGGCAGCATTAACTCGATGGTCGTGTAGAAGAATGGAGTTATCTATACCATCTTTGCAGTGAACAGGCAGCTACTGAGTGCTTCTGCACCAGACCACAGTCAAGCAATGACTTTGCAGTGATCACTGTACAAAGGAACAATTGCTATACAAATTAAATTCCATAAATCCCTACCCTACTGTAATATTTTATCTCCAGCATTAAAATTGCCTTTGTTTAATGTGCCGACTCATATTTCGTAATGCACATCTCTTGTCCTGAAGAGAGAATAACTGCAGTGTATGTAGTGGTACAGTGAGCCCTTTACAGGTGTTCATTCAGGGCTGTTTCCATAGCGCCCTAATATGTGGGGGAACTCTGTGAATAGGGCTATTGTGCACCCCTGGGCAGTCTGTAGGTCCTACTCACCACCCTGCATGCCTTCCCACCTGTGCATGTTTCATACTTCCGCCACCGGGCCGTTTGGAAGTCAGCGCACCATGAGTTATTCTCCCAAGATCCTCTCTCTCGGCAGCGTGCACAACGTCCAGGCGAGACTTTTGTTTGGTTCAGCTCAGCTAAACAGCTGGCCAGATTTATGTCAATCGGTCAAGGAAAACACTGGCAGTTCTGAGACAGATTATATGACTTGTGATGTTGTTTGACATTTTGAGTCATCAGGGTCCTCTGGTTATGACAAGATGCAAACCAGTGCTTTTTAACACATTTTTAAAAAGTTGCTAAACTATGAACAGCAGGATTTGATCAGGCTCTCTTTTTTCTGTATGTTTTCTTCTGGTCTCAGGGTGAAGTCATGGCTACAGAGAACGAGCTGAAATTCATTAGCTGTGAATGTATGGCTTCAGTAATTCATGTGTTCATATTCACATGTTGATAATAGAGAACAGATGTTTGTCCATTGTTTATTAAGCCAATCATTGTCTCCTGAATGGAAACATTTGTGTTTCTGTGAAGTTGCTGTGGACTATAGTGGACACTGAGCATGCCCAGGGTTCGAGGGCCTGTCATTTGAATCACAAATGCTTTTTCCTGGTCCCATAAGCCAGCAGCGCAGGTTATGGCATTGTCTGTGTGAGTGTGGTGACTAATTATATGTGGCAGCTGAGATCGGTCATTTCCTGCTTACAGAGGTGTCCTTGTATGATAATTGTAGTAGTTTTCCCTGCAGGTACACAGGCAGGCACAGCTGACTGTTGTTGCAGCTGTAGAGGAACGATATGGTTGCAGGGTTATGATGGAGACTGATGCAGATTATCGAAACCCCAGCATGAAAGCTAGACAAGCCCAGCTGTGTGACTCGGCACCAGGGAGCTCGCAAACCTGCCACGCTGGTTGAAAAAGCTTGTGACGCTTTACATTAACTGCACCTTTGTAATGCCTTTATATCTGCATTATATTTGCATTTGTAGAACAATTTTGCACCTTCATAATGCATTCATAGAACATTCATAAGCAGCATGTAAGTATACCTAACTACACCTATACATATACACCTATACATGCTAACATACCTTAACAGCTTAAATATTCATGAATAACAAACACTGTGTTATAATAACAAACAAACGGTATTGCTGTATAATTGCATAATATTTGTTATTAATGTATATTAAAACTATTAAGGTATGTTAGGATGTTAAGGTATACTTACGTGCTGCTTATGAATGATCTATGAATGCATTATGAAGGTGCACTGTATGTTCTATGAGTGCATAATGAATGCATTATGAAGGTGCAGTTAATGCAAAGCACCCCACATGGGTTGTGGCAAGACATGGGAGACTTGGCAATCAGGGAAAAGGTTGGGGTTCACCCTGGATGTGATCCCAGTTAGTTTCAAATAGGTATTCATAATTCAGCCACTTGCTGATAAGTATGTCAACTGCTTTTTATTAAGAAACTGTGGTTGCATTTTACGAAGTTACTGCACCATGGCGTACATCCATGTTTTGGGTTACTATTTAACTGCCTTTCGATCTTTGACTGGATGAACATATAATTTTATCACATGTTCAGTATATTTGTGCAATGACTGCATTAAATCATTTGAAAAGTATCTTCCATGCGGTTCCTTACCAAAGCTACTTGGGAACACAAAGATATCTCTTCAATAAAAATGACTCCTGATACTTGAGCAATTATGTTGTTTTGTCTTTGACTCTTCAAAAGGGTTGATTCTAAAGTACAGGGTTTCTGACCAGGAAGATATATTTAGGATGTGTTTAACGTATTACTTCAGGGTCCTTAAAGCAGTACTGAAACTAGACATGAGATCACAGTTGTAGAAACTTGTACAGTAGTTTCGGTAGGCAGTATATTTGAAAACATACTGCTAGTGAAGGGCTTCTTCCTGATGCCACCCTGCAGGTTCAATATGCCCCATGATGACAACCCCAAGTGCCGGGAGGCAACAGTGAAGCTGCAGCTGAACGTCATGGCGCCGATGCTCAACTATGACACCAGTCCCTGGACCTGGTCCAATTGCAGCCGCAAGTACATCACAGAATTCCTGGAGTAGGTTTCTCCATGTGTTACGTCAGACCTAAGTTTTTGAGGGTGGCTCTTCCATCAGAATCACCCCCAAACTCCCACGCTGTACCATGGCTGTTGGTATGTTTGTACAATGCCTGAGTCCTCGCTATGTTCCCCTTGCAGTCAGGTTAGTGAACAAAGGGTTAAATGCAGGATGGCAGTGTGGATGTATTTTTAGTGTAGTGAGTTAAATGCATGTATAAATACAGAATGGAGAGGCTGGCATGCCTGTTCCACTCATCTTCCGCTGCACTTCTCCTGTTTCTACCCAGTAAAATGCCTTTTGAGTCCATTGGCCAATTGCATACTTCCTTCAGAAAAACGGTTTCTTGGGGCAACCACCCTCTTGTTTGACCACTGCTTAGCTGAAAGGCTTCTATGTAACATAATAATAATGGATTGCATTTATGTGGAAGTTTTCTCATGCCCAAAGGACTCTGCATTGTTTTTAGGGAGCATCTCAGGTCAAGTCACCTCCAGTTGCAAGATGAGATATCGGTTTAATGATTTTTTTTTTTCCGGGGCTGATAATCTCGCGGCCTGGCAGAAGGTGGCCTCGTTAGAGCTGAGCTGAACCCCTATTGCGGCCTGTGAGGTCACCTACTGCTGTTCATGCCATTTCCACACAAGAAGTTTAATTAAGATCTGCTATTTCCCTGGATAACATCCGCAAACTGCTTCTCAATTCATAACTGTGAGAAAGGGGCCAGCCACAGCAACCTCACTCTTCACATGGTGTTTGCTCAGAAGCTGATTTGCCTAACAGTCGCAATATTTGTAAACACTTAGCAATGAGGAGCGTTCACTGGTGGGAAAGGTCTCTAAAGATCACCAGACACTGCTAAAGCCTGTTCGCCTCACAAAGAGGCTCGTTGATCCCAAACCGCTCATCCACTCTGCAGGGAAGGGGCATGATCAAGTACGTCCATGTTTTCGCTGGGCATTCTTCTATGAGGGCACTTGCTCAGCCCTTCAAGTGTTAACGTTGCTGTCAATTATGAGTTTTAAGGAACGCCTTTGTGGTGCGGAGTTAATGAACAAAACATTTCATCCCTTCATTATTAAGAACTGTCTTGTAATATTTTGCATCATGTAAACATGGAAGGAAATGGCAAGAGGATGAGAGCCAGAAATTAAATTTGTGGGTATTAGTCAGCTTGTCTTCAGAGAGCAGTGTGGATTTGAAGGGACCTACCGTCGTCGTCTGGGCTTTAAGCAGATAAAGTGCTCTGCACCAGTCACTGCTAATGAGCACGAAGTTTATGATTGTCATTAAGATGCCCACTATGGTGCCAAATTTATTAGTAGTAATAGGCCTTGTTATAGGGGCTACAAAGACAGCGAGATTAGCCAAACAAAAGGACTTTATTGCTGAAAGTGGGGACAAGACCTTCTTACGCAGAGTAGCTAAAAACAGTTCTAAAGGTGAAGAAAACCTCAGACTAATCAACATGGCGGTCATGTCATATACATTTTGAAATGAAACCAACTGAGGAAGAGCGTGAAATAACGGAGAGAAGTTTTCCGTTTCATGCAGTAAATCTGAGGAAAATTCATAAAAATGTGTAGTAAACGTGGTTAGTAAATTCTCATAAAGCAGATGTTGCATTACATATGTCGAGTGCCTACGATGATGTAAACATGTAGAATTAGCCTCTTGTTCTGTTATTTCTCATGGGAAGATTAGCTGAACAGTGTTTTGCTTAATTACACGTTTTCTGTGGTCTGCATTATAACATTTGCAGAAACACTGTCACCTAGAGGCACCTGCCTTTGTCATAGCCGTGGCCTAATGGGGCTATTTGCTCCCACTGACTATTCATATGTTCATGTCTGTTTACCCCCCAAAGGCTATGTCTTGGTCCAAACAGAGACTTTCTCACAGCTTCTCAGAGCTCCTCGCTGAGCGATTGAAAGGGAGCCCTGGCTGAGCCATGCTAATTACTGGCCAGGCGGACTCAGCTGCTCGCTAACAGGTGTTTAATTCGGCACAGAAACAAATTGCAAAAGCGGGTCCAACATGTCACACAGTTACACCTCGAGCAGTGTTTTGCATTTTAATATTCTTAAAAAAAATGTTTATTTATTAGACGGAGTCCTGCACCGTTTTTTATAGTATGAGATGCGTGGAATTTTTCCAGTAATAAACGGCTTTGCTGCACAGGCCTGGCTCCATTGCTGTTTCATGTTTTAAGGCGGGATGTGGTTGACAGACGGAAGGCAGACGGGATGGAGTTTTTCCCCCCCGAGTTCCACATCTGTCTGTCTGTCTTTGCCGGAGCCTCTGTATACCAGACTTTTCTCATTATTGACATGCAGCTTGCATGTTTGTTTGTGTCTCTGTTCTAGATTCATGGTAACAACACTGTTATTGCTCCCCGTCTGCATTAATGTTTGAGTTACTGTAGCCCACCCATGGTGTCCGCTTGCATTTCCTCGGTCTCGTCTCAAGTGATTGACGGCGACTGAGGAATTTACACATCCCTGAAAAGTAAAAATTAACCTAAATCTGTGCCAAGCAGACATCCACTGTATCAACCATATATATACGAGCCTCCTCACTGCTTTTCAAATTTTGTGAAAGAATAAAATCTTGAGTTTTCTTTTTAATTCAGGCCTGTAACAATCACTGTTCAATATCAATCAATGCTACAGCTGCGCGATGCCATTAACAGGAATCTTGTAACACCCAATAATATGTTTTGACTCTCAGCACGGGTTATGGGGAATGTCTCCTGGACGACCCATCTGGCAAACCCTATCTGCTGCCCCGCGAGCTACCAGGCCAGCTGTTCAGTGCCAACCAACAGTGTGAGCTCATTTTTGGACCCGGATCCCAAGTCTGCCCCTACATGGTGAGGGTTGCCTGCTGCATTTTCTCTGTCACAAGGAAGACTGTTCCTCATGTGGCTCCGCTGTGCAGAAAGGCATCTGATGGAGGTGTCACGAGTCACGGGAACTGCCAAGCCACCACTGAACACATAGTAGCATTTTTACTGGTTATGGAGAAATGACATCATTCTGAAATGCATGTGGCCGAAACATATGTGGACACCTCTATTATTCTGAGGAATTGCTGGATTAAGCCAAACCCACTGTTGACACCAGTGTATGCTTAAGTGCACTGTCACGCAGTCTCTTGAAACAAACGTTAGTAGCAAAATGGGTGGTTATACAGAACAATTTAGTGACTTTCCACCATTATGGGACGCCATCTTCCCAACAAGTCAGTTCTCCAGATTTCAACCCTGGTTGAACTATCTTGGTCAACCGCAAGTGATGGTCAGAACATCTGGAAGCTAATTCAGTTGCGAAGATGTAGGCCGCATCAGTTCACAGAAACGGACCTGATAACCCAATATCAATACCCAACCTGAATTGGAGTAAATCCCAACAGCAATGTTCCAACATCTAATGGAACGCTTTTCCAGAAGAGCAGAAGCCACTATAGCAACAATTGCCCGATTAACTTTATATTAATACTCTTGGAGAAGCTGATGTCCACATACTTTTGGCCATACAGTATATATACAGCACTCTGCAAAAGTCTTAGGCAGTCAAAGAAAATGATATTTAAATGATCTTCATGTTGCAGAACTGTGATGTCAGTCAGAATGTGTCAGTTTAGCCATTTAAAAACCTCTCCTAAGTCACCCCAGTATTTGCAGCAACTATCCAGTATCCAGTATTTGTTGACTCAACCATTACCATACCATATTTGGCTTATCAATACCTCATTGAGTTATTATAAATAATTAATCAAATAATGAAGTGAGCTGGTGGTGAACTTTAACAAACACATGGAGTGGCTGAGGGGCCCCTGAGGAGAGGTTTGGGACCTGAAGCTATGTGCTTCAAGCCATCTAACAACATGCGCATATCAATAACTTTTTGGAGAACAGGAGAAATTCAGGTTAGTTTTCTTTGTGTTACTCTTAATTTGCATGTATTCTGATGTATAATGAAGAAGGGGCTGCATGGGTGTGTACAGTATTTGCCCCCTCCCTACAGAGGCAGTGCAAACGGCTGTGGTGCACCAGCGCGGAGGGGGAGAATCGAGGCTGCCGCACGCAGCACATGCCCCTGGCTGATGGCACTCACTGTGGCCAGGCAATGGTAAGCTTCACATTCTCTATACCAAGTGGCCTTTGTCAGTAGGGAATAGTGTGTTCCTGATCTGTGTCCTTGTTTTCTTATTGTTACTTATTTGCCCTATGATTGATTCCTAACCAGTTCAGAGTGCCTGCCCCCTAGTGCTCTGTTATCCCTGGGAAAGGTTTCAGGGACACTACCCTTGTACTGTATCAGGATGGATGGATGGATGGATGGATGGATCACTGTGACTCAAGGGGTTCTTAGGCCCAGGGGGGTGTCTTGGGGAGTCACCACAGGGGTTGGGGGGTAGGAGGGCATGGAAGGTGCCTGCCATTCAAACAATTACCTGAGTTATCTGACAGAGACCCCCCCCAGTTGTTCTGTTTAAGAGCTGGACATAAAGAGAGTGAAGGGGGGGACACTCCATATCTCTAAGGCTGTGTCCCTCGGGAAAGGCAGCCATCGTCATAGAAACCGGAGCCGCCTGCCTGAGTGGCCCCTGCGAACCTCTCATTAGGCCCAGTCTGCCGTGTAATTACCAGCCATTAAAAGGAAACATCATCCCTGGTAAATATTGGCCTCAATAGTTGCAAAGAGCCCTGAGGAATTTCTGAATGACCGTCCACCTTCTCAGCCTGTTTGATCCCCACTTTCAGGGACTTACTGAGGTGACCCGAGTCATTGAGAGCAGAATGGATGTTGCATGCAAGGAAATGGGATTGAGGCAGAGGAGGGTAATTCGGGTCCAGAGAGTAAAAGTCCAGACCAAGATTTTGTTTCAAGCAACCAGTTAAAGAGTCACGATCGCAGAGTACTCAACTGGTTGGTTGAAACAAAACCTTGGTCTGGACATTTACTCTCTGGACCTGGATTACCCACCTCTGCTTCAAACCCATTTCCTTGCACGTAACATCTTTCGAGGTAGGGACAGGCTGAGCGCAGCTGTAAACAACGTTGCTCAGAGGGTATCTGGCCACTCATCAGAGAAGTCATCTCGTAAGGTGCATGTGGCTTGCTGTGTATGGCTCACTGCGTCACGCAGTACAGATTTGGCTCTGGCGCTGTAGTGCTAGCCAAGCATTCTTTGGTTGCCAGTCACATCAACTGTAGTTGTTGTTGAACCAATCAGATGTTGCTAGGTTGTTAAAAAGGGTGCGGTAATAAATGGTAAACCATTTGGCTATAGATTCCAATAATTTAGGGGCGCCCTCTGCTGACCACAGATATTTAATCCATGCAGAATACCCGCTGGACTTAGTCCAGGCTCTGATTGATATCACAGTTGACTACCAGCCGATCATTGCCCTCATATAGCCACTAGTTGGCACAGTCCTCTATTGGGAGTTGGCTGATGTACACAGCAATGCCTGAAAACAACAGGTCATGAATCAGCACTTTGCAACAGACAGATGAGTGAACTTGTTGCAGATACGTTTTGGATTTCAGAAATTTGTGCATCCATGAAAAAAAAAACCCTCGCACCCCCATATTCACACCAAAATGTGAATTGTACGTGCAAATATTTGTTTCATATGAAATACAAGATCAACTTGGGAAAACTGCAGGTAGTCTGGAGTCTTTTTTGTTGTTCTAGTCAGATGACCTACAGTAATGCACTCACCACTGAACCCTCATCCATGTGGGTATTTTTTTAGTTTTGTTCTGTGAAATCGAGTAGTTTTCAGTTCTGTGTTCTTCGTCCTTGGACACGCCCTTGGGACAGCAGTGACCGAACGCCTTCATTTGTACGTGGCGTTTCAGGTGACTGATCCTCAGTTATGTGTGCAGCCGGCGCATGTGGCCACGATCTGCTCCCGCTGCAGCTCCTGTGTCACAGTGGTGTTCTGTGAAGTCACACGCTGCTCCCGCTGCAGCCCCTGCGTCTCAGTGGTGTTCTGTGAAGTCACACGCTGCTCCCGCTGCAGCCCCTGCGTCGCAGTGGTGTTCTGTGAAGTCACACGCTGCTCCCGCTGCAGCCCCTGCGTCGCAGTGGTGTTCTGTGAAGTCACACGCTGCTCCCGCTGCAGCCCCTGCGTCGCAGTGGTGTTCTGTGAAGTCACACGCTGCTCCCGCTGCAGCCCCTGCGTCGCAGTGGTGTTCTGTGAAGTCACACGCTGCTCCCGCTGCAGCCCCTGTGTCGCAGTGGTGTTCTGTGAAGTCACACGCTGCTCCCGCTGCAGCCCCTGTGTCGCAGTGGTGTTCTGTGAAGTCACACGCTGCTCCCGCTGCAGCCCCTGCGTCGCAGTGGTGTTCTGTGAAGTCACACGCTGCTCCCGCTGCATTTTCCACAGTTGTAGTGGGGATTTTCTCTTGTGTGTGATGCAGATCTGTTAGCAAGACGTGCGAATGCAGGGAGAATCTCTGGTCCAGTGGGATGCATGTCGCTGTCAGACTTGCTGATCTTGGCACCTGAAGCGTAGCTGAACACTGGGTGGGCCTGCCGCCACTCTAGGGGCAGTCAGGAATGAAGCGCACTCTTCCTTGCCTGGAAACATTCCCACCGGCCCTCTCAGCCTACCCTGTGCCTAGAGGTGGGCACAGTCGTCCCACCGTCTCAGCTTTTTCAGGGCTCCTCCTCGCTCCACCGCCCCGGCGCCGGCACCGCAGGGCTCTGACAGGCTGAGTAGACAGAGCGAGTCTGATCCTGCCCGCCGTCACCGGGCTGGGATGGAGTTACAGCCCCCACGTGCCACACACGCATGCGCGCACACACATGCCCGCAGTGGTGGTGCCACACAGCCAGATAATGGCATGCCATGAGAAACTGATATGAAACAAAGGAGCTTGTGGTTTTTATGCTTCTAGAGAAGAGACAGTTTGGCAGGAGCTGTTTGGTCATGTAGGGATGGTCTGAAAATGTTACTCCCATGTCAAAGCTGGCAGCTTCATCCATCCATCCACTCATCAGTTCGTTTTCTTTGTCTTGTCATTGAGTTAATCCCCAGGCTCCCCTCCTATCTTACCCCCCCCCACCTCCTGTCTGTTTGCCTCCCCCCCCACCCCTGCTCCCAGCACTGCAGGCGTGGAGTCTGCGTGCACAAGGAGGCAGAGACAAGGCCCGTGAATGGGGGGTGGGGCCCCTGGGGGTCCTACAGTGCCTGCTCCCGCTCCTGTGGGGGGGGCATCCGGAGTGCCACCAGAAACTGTAACAGGCCTGAGTAAGATCCGTACCCCCGCCTAGCCATCCAGAATGAGGATACTGAGTAACAGTAACATCAGAACCTTCTGGTGCTGAGCTGACTGAGATGCAGTCAGACATATGTTTGTATAGCGGGAAGAGCAGGGCTGCTGGATCTAACCAAACCTGTGTGTTTGAGGCAGGCCCAAGAACGGAGGCCGGTTCTGCGTGGGCCGCAGGATGCGGTTCCGCTCTTGCAGCACTGATCTTTGCTCCCGCGGCCGGAGGGACTTCCGCGAGGAGCAGTGCACCCAGTTCGACGGACGGCACTTCAACATCAATGGCCTTCCGCCCACCGTGCGCTGGGTTCCAAAGTATAGCGGGGGTGAGCGATGGGCAAGCCCAGCGAATACCGCAATACACCTAATTTAATAAGTATGGGGGGGGTGAGTGATTGGAAAGCCCGACATATACTATAATACACATAATTTAATAAGTTCGGGGGGGGGGGGGTGAGCTATCAGCATCATAATTCCATGGAATACAGTAATGCACCTATTTTAATAATTACAGTAGGGGGGAGCTGGGTATGTCCTGGGTATGACGTTAAACTGCACCCAGCCCTGCAAGTGGCCCTCCAACATGCAGGGAAAAATTTGGGGATTGGTGGCAGGATTGGTACTGTCAAAATCTTCACGCAGCTGCAAACCAGCAGAGAGCACTCTTTTCTGCTCTCCATGGGAGTAGCTCTGCTGCAGCTGCCCACAGGAAGCATGCAGCATGAAGAGGATGGGGGAAAGCCCTCAGGAGCCTCATCCCAGGAAGAGTCGAAACCCCTGGAGAGCCAGTGGGGTCAGGCCTGTTGGGGATCAGGACTGGTGTGGTGTCGAGGCGTCACCTGCTGCAGGGCAGCATTCGGATCCTAATCTGAGGCTGCCCATCTGGGTAGGCATGTAGAACATCTTGTCTGTTCAGCATGATTTTCCCCTGCTGTCAAGGGAGCTTTGTAAACTCTGCATTTCAGCGGCAGCTCTCTCTGAAGTACACAGGCTGGGGAGTAACCGGATCTCTGTAGGTGGATACACTTTTTATTAGTCTGGTTGCTCTGATGGCTGCCATACTTGGAGAGTAGCTGTTGCTGTGGCAGATTGGCTCCACCTGATGGTGTCTGGTGCCACTCCTTTCAATGAGCCCCTTATGAGACTCAGACTAAGGCACTCTCTGGGTGTCTTGTCTGTTGTCTCAGTGTATGCTCCAACCATGGTGACTAATACCTCAGTGAGGGAGACATTTTATTCACTCTGTAGTTGATGAGTGCCCACAAGGTGACTCTCCTCTTGTCGTGGGTGACTTACTGTGACCACTAGAACTTACAGGGCTGGCTATGAGGACTGTGTCAATCCCCATGGGTCAGATGAATGAGGTGAAAGTGGGTTCATGTTCCATGACTTTGCAAAAGTTCAAGGGCAGAGGATTGCTGGATCCTGGTTCCAGCACCCTGAGCCATATCGTTGGACTGCAGAACTGCAGGGTCTACATAAGTGCCCGGTTTGTGAATTCTGACCATATACTTGTTATTGCTATACTTAGGTCCAGTAGGCTACAACCTCCATGGACAATGAGGCTCGACTGTTTTTTTATGAGTTTGCGCATAGTTTGTGTGAGGAACTTGCAGACTTGGGTGCAACTTCTGATTATAGTGTGATGTGGAAAACCTTCCGTGACAAGATCCTGAAGGTTACTGAGGGTTGTGTTGGTGTTCCTGGTGTTTCTAGAAGGAGGTGTTTCATCTCGCATGACACCTTGGAAATTATCAAGAGGAGTCACAGTGCATGGCTTGATGGCAGAACCGGTCTGTAGGGGGAACTGAGGAGTACTGCAAGGGCTTTAAGGGCAGATAAGGAGGTGCTTGTGAGAAGAATCTGTGAGCACCTAGCACACCATCTATGGCCTACTCTCAGTGCCGAGTAAGGTCCTTACTCGTGTCATCCTCAACATGATCACTTGCTCACCAACCAGTGACCGCAGCACTGGTTTTACGCCTAAGAAGTGTATCATCAGCCACATCCTGACACTGAGGGTTCTCATTGAGCCCAAACACGAATGATGAGGTCCAAGACTTTAGAGTCCTGGTGTTCTTTGCCTTGCTGTATGGCTGTGAGACATGTACACTATCCAGTGAGCTGAGATGAAGACTGGACTCCTTTGGTACTGTGTCCTTGGGTACCACTGGTTTGATTTTAGGGAGTCCCGAATGAGGCACATTACCTGCATTGTGAGGCAGTGTCAGTTACCACACTATGGCCAAGTGGTGCGATTCCCTGAGGGTGATCCGGCTCGCAGGATCCTCATTGCTGAGGACCCGGACGGCTGGACCAGGCCAAGGGGATGCCAACTTAACTCCGGGCTGTGGCAGATAGACGGCCATTTCCAGAGGGTGGGACTGGACTGTGTGTCGGCCTGGGGTGTGACCAACTGGGATCCCGTGGTATTTCGTCATGTGGTGGGGGTGGCAATGCGCTGTAACCGGCAAATATGTAATGCACGTACTTTAATCAGTGCAGCGGGGTTGAACAATGAGCACGCCAGACAAATTCCATAATACACACAATTTAATAAGTACAGCAGGGGTGAGGACCAAGCATGCCTAGCGAATACTTTAACACACTTAAATGCGCTGCATCATTCCTGAGGGTACAAAATTGAAGTCCTTAATGGTGCACTTATGTGAAGTCATTTGTCCAGTGCCAATAACCTTTATTTGTCTAATATCGCTCATACTGATACCAGTACTGATAGCTGGCCAACCTCTGAGGCACTTGCCAGCAGTGAAATTTGACAAGCTTGCTGCTGCAGATTAGCAGTCTTCTAAATGGTGAACAAGCCGAGAGAATCTCTCATCCTCCTCTATGGAAAATGGCTGATCGCCCAATGCAATCATCTCCGTTACTTTAGTACTTATGTCTTTAGCTCTGATGCTGATAACTTGATACAGTGTCTTTTGATACCTTAAACTTTTTTTGAAAAACTTTATATATCGGCTGGCCATATGGGCCAAGACTGACACATCTTGGATTCTAACAAATATCGGATTAGAGTGATATGTTAACTAATACACTAGTGTCTGAATTCAGGGGTTGCATTTTGGTCTAGGAAGGCATAGCCTTTGGTAGGCTTCTTTGAAGGTCGAACAGAAAGTTCTGTCAAATGGCACAATCTGTCCATCATCAGCTTTTCCCGCCATTTTCCTTAAGTCACAAAGTGCTTCTCCTATCATCCAGGACAGGACACCCATTTCTACGCAAAGAATCTTGGGCTGTATTGGGCTGTGAAGGATTCATCAAGTGGATCCTTTGCAAACTCGCCAAAAGAAGGACACATTTCTAGACTGCATTTGCGCCACTGTGATGCATTCAATGCAGCTGTAGAAGGGTGCAGCCCCTGAATTTAGACACAGCCAGTGTGTATCTCTAGAAGTTGGAAGGTCTCTGGATTTGCTTTTCGCAGCATAACACTGGGATCGTTATCGTGTAGTTACTACAGAGTTTGCTCACAGATGATGTGTTGATGCAGCAAAGTACTAAACTTTTTTGTTAACACAGTAAACCATGTTACATGGGTTCAGCTAGCCACAATTATAAAGTGTGTCAGTGGAAGTGAAGCCATGTTTTGGCAGCTTAACATAGCTCAGAGCCCCACCCCCCCAAAAGATCCCACCATGCAATTGGCCTGCCATGTTGTTTGCAGCTGACCTTCGGCCTTTCCCTACAGTCCTGCTGAAGGACCGGTGCAAGCTGTTCTGCCGTGTTGCCGGGACGACGGCATACTACCAGCTGAGGGACCGTGTGGTGGACGGCACACCATGCGGCACTGATACCAGCGACATCTGCGTCCAGGGCCTCTGTAGGGTACGGCCATGAGCGGGCCTGGTGACCGAGACTGTGACAGCGACTGGGACCGGCTCAGCCTCATCCTCAAGCCCATCTTTGCCTTCCAGCAAGCGGGCTGTGACCGCGTGCTCAACTCCAAGGCCAGGAAGGATCGCTGCGGAGTGTGCGGTGGGGACAACTCCTCCTGCAGGACCGTGAGTGGGACCTTCAGCATCGCTCAGTACGGTAGGCTGGGACTCACCTTAGGGTGACTGGGGGCAGTGGGTACCACTGAGCAATGGGCCCGCCAGGCAGTTGCGTTATTTCCGGAGGTGGACATTTCAGGTCCAGTAAAAATCCAGAAAGTCAAAATCCAGGCTTAGATTTTGTTTCAACCAACCACTTACAGTAAGTACTCTCCGATTGTGATTTCATTATAGCCAACTGGTTGGTTGAAACAAAATCCTGGTCTTGATTTTTGCTTTCTGGACCTGAAATGTCCATCTCTTGTTATTATGCTCCTGATGATAGGGCAGAAGCTGCCTTCGCAGGGGGCTCACAGACAGCTGCTCATCCTCAGATATGGCCTCTGTTTAGTCTGAGACTCTATGTGTGTTGAATTAAGACATGATCTGTGGCCCTTCGGGCTCATCAAGTGACAGCAGCTGGGATGTGTCCTCTCCATGCTGGTTTTGTTTGAGTTTGTGTCTGCGCCGCTCGGCCCCCTGTCCTCACACGGTGTGGCCTCCTCTTGCTGCCTGAGCTTATCGCCATCTGGGCTTATGTGGCCAAAGCAGGGCTGACCCAGTGGATGGGCACCAGGAGGTTTGCTTCCCGTTTGGGTGTGGCAGGCTCGTGGGCCCAGTTGGGCCTGTAATACTGTTGCGGTCTTTCCAAACTTGTTTGTGACCCGCTACTGCCTCCGTGTCTCGGGCCTGCTAGCAGTTTAGTTTCTGTCCTGTGGCCTAACCATTGTTGTAGGGTGCTGGTCCAGAACCGCCAGCTCAGCGGTCACAGCAGAGCGCTCGGGCTGGGCAGGCAGGCGGGAAGGCAGGCAGCACCATGGCTGAGCCAGCTAGTGTAACAAACGCGCCGCTGCTGTCTGTGATTGGGCCCAGGGGGCTGCTTACCGCAGCCTCCACCGTCGCCTTGTGGTTTTTTCCACCCCGGGCAAGGCAAGGATTTCAGCGTCTTTATCTGATGTCACTGAAAGAAAAAGCTTAAGCCTGGTCTCAAGCTGGGGGGTTTCCTGAGGCCCCGGTGTGTGTTAATGTGTGGCCTGTGCTAACTTGTGTGTCTCTGTGTGGTCAAACTGACTTTGCCCTGGGGCGGCTTGCTATGCTTCCCAAAGCAGCTGAAGCAGTTGCGCTCTTACATCCATCCATCCATCCATCCATCCATTTACGGTACCCACGCATCCTATTGAGGATCACGGGAGATCCAGAGCCTGTCCTACTGAGCTACTGGCATAAGGCAGGGAATAACACAGGATGGGGCACCAACCTATTGCAGGCCACCCACACATACCATACACACACACATTCACACCTATGGGCAATTTGGCATCTCCGATGCACCTCAGCATGTTTCTGGACTGCGGGGGGAAAGCCCACGACGACCCGGAGAGAACATGCAAACTCCACACAAAACTCTGAAATTGTACCTTGTCCGCTCTAGCAGTACTCCATTATCCCAGTGTAACTTGAAAAAGGTGGTGTTATGTAACCACATGTCCACTGATTTTGAGAAGAATACAGATGGAGTGTGACTTGAAGATTTAATGATGGGCTTGAGCTCAGTACAGCAAGCCTGCTCGTCCAGCGAGGGGTTATGAGAATAGGAGAGGTTTTAGCCAAAGTTTGGGGGTGGTGGAGGGGTGGTTAATTGTAACTAGCACCTTATTCTGTCGGTGACACACTTGGCATCTCACTCCCTCGTTCATGTGCTTCCTCCAGGCTACAGTGTCGTGACTCATATCCCTGCGGGGGCCTCCAACATCGACATTAAGCAGCTCAGCTACTCAGGGAAACCCGAGGACGACAACTACCTCGGTGAGCCGGCCAAATGTGTGTGCGTGTGTGTGTGTGTCTGTCTGTGTGTGTCTCTGTGTGTTTGTGTGGGTCAGATATACATTACAGTCCCCACAATATGATAAAAACCCATTATTTTGATGACGTGGGGATTTCATAAAAATCTGTGACTGCAATCAAAAAACTAATGCCAAAAGTTTTTGTTTGGTTACTTAGGGTTAAGATGTGTGTGTGTGTGTGTGTGTGTGTGTGTGTCTGTGCATGTTGGGTGTGTGAGATGACTGTATGTTGACTGAATAGGACACAGGAAAAAACAGGAAAGGCATTTGTCATCATAGCAATGCAGAAATCTTCCACATGACTCCGACTGTTATGATTTATCTAAATTTTTTCAGGAAACACATGGATTTTGTAAATGGCTTTGAGCATCAGTATTTGTTTGCATGTGATTGTTTGACTGTTTATGCCTGCAAATGTTTTCATCATATCGGGTAATAAAAATAGATTGTTTAGCAAAGTTTAATGTCTTCCCGAACAGCTTTGTCTGACAGCCAGTCAAACTTCCTTCTGAATGGGAATTTTGTGGTGGCCATGTTCAAACGGGAGATCAAGTTCAAGGGAGCTGTGATCGAGTACAGCGGCTCGGACGTCGCGGAAGAGCGGATCAACTGCAGCCAGAGGATCCGGGAGGAGCTGGTGCTGCAGGTAGGCCCCGCCCCCACTCTCGCAGTCCTCGCTTGGCGCCTGACGCGTGACTTTGACACTGGCATACCTGCGGAGTGACTGGGCTCTCTGTGGCACAGGTGTTGTGCGTGGGGAACCTGCACAGCCCCGACGTGCACTATTCTTACAGCGTCCCCGTGGAGCGGCAGAGCCAGCGGTACCTGTGGGATCCCAGCGGCCCGTGGCTGGACTGCAGCCACAAATGTCAAGGTAAGAATGATAATCATTATTATTATCATTATTATTATTATTATTTATATAGCACTTTTCATACGTGCAATGCAGCCCAAACTGCTTCATATATGAGATTAAAATCAAACCAAAGACTGAGAAGCAGGATGGAATAAATCTAAATAAAATAAATAAGTGAGAGTAAAAAATCAGTAAACAAACAAATAAAATATAATAAAAGATAAAGGAATCAAAACTGGAAATTAGGAGAGTAGGAGAATAAAATGAAATATAATGAAATATAACTGGGTACCGAGGGGCTTCCCTCGTGCCGCCGGGTTGTGGGCTTTATGCGGGTGCGAGGATGGGGGCCTCATGGTTCACGCCAGCCTGCCATCCCCCCCGTGCAAAGGTGAACGGCGGCGCCGGGCAGCCTGTGTGCGTGAGAGTGACCGCCTGGTCGTGTCCAGCCAGAAGTGCCAGCACCTGGTGCTGCCGCAGGACACAGCGGAGGCCTGCAACACCGACTGCGAGCTCAGGTGGGCCCCAGCGGCCGGTCTTTCTGGGCCTCGGCCGTCTGTTTGTGAGATCCAGATCCGCGTCTGTGTCTCTGTGTGCCTTTGCTGTCCGCCATCACCCACACGTAGGAATCTTGCCCCCGCAGGTGGCAGGTATTGGGCAGGAGCGAGTGCTCCTCCAGGTGCGGTTCCGGCTTCCTCACCCGAGACGTCCGGTGCGTGAGGTACTCCCTGGGCGGACCCAGTCAGCTGGAGACGGATCAGGCCTGCGCCCACGTGCCCAAGCCCCCTACCCGTGAACCCTGCCACGGACAATGTCTCCAGCAGAGCTGGCACTATGGGGCCTGGTCCCAGGTATGCACCAGCAGAGAGAGCACTGGTTAAGGTGGTGCCTTGTGTCTTTCGTGAAATCCGGACCCCCGGCATGTTGTGGTCTAACTGTGTTTTTGGTGGGGTCACGGTGGGGGGTGTGGGGGGGGATAGTGCTCCAAGAGTTGTGGGGGCGGCTCCAGGACCCGAGGCTCGTACTGCACAGACCACCTGGGCCGCCGCCTAGCGGAGCGTCAGTGCGCCGGCGTTCCGCGCCTGGAGGCGGAGCCCTGCAGAGAGGAGGCGTGTCCCGGCTGGCTGGTCAGCGAGTGGAGCGAGGTGAGCGGATCCTGAACGCACTGCGGTGGGAGCCTCCCTGGCTCTCTGGGCGGGTCTCCTCCTCATCTCCTCTACCTCAGTCTTTCTCTTCCTCCTCCTCTTCCTCTCTCTCTCAGTGCCTGGCCACGTGCGGGGTGGGCGTCAGACGCCGGCAGGTACACTGTGCTCGGGACCAGGAGAGGCTGAGCGATTGGATGTGTGACCCCAGCGCCAAGCCCTCTGCCGTGGGCCCCTGCCAGCTCCCGCAGTGTTCCTCCTGGCAGGCGGGCCCCTGGGCCCCGGTGAGGCCTCTGCAGGCCATTGCAGGCTTACCGATACACTACCTCATTCTGCATCTCATACATTAAGATGTCCCAACACATGTACACAGGGACATGTATATACATGCGGCACCACAGTGTGCTTTTTATGCTGATACATTTTGTCTTTTAGTAACAATCAAGTGAAATTACAGAGGTGGAAATCGTGGTTCCGTGCCCTTCATAATATCCATTGCTATTGCTGAACACACTTACAGCCTCACTGGTCTTGATTTCTGTTGCTTTTCAAACCGATTGGTTGATGGAACTGGAGTATTAGCCAATGGCAGTCATTCGTTGCCCCTCACTGCAGTGTCCTGTCACCTGTGGGCGGGGCTACCAGATGAGGGTGGTGCACTGTGTGTCTGGGATCCATGGGCGGATGATCAGCGACCGTGAGTGCAATGCGGCCACCAGGCCCATTGACAGCCAGGTGAATGAGCCATTTTTTGAGCGTCGCCTTACGTCTATGTCTTTTCAGTAAAATGTCGAATAAGATGCCATGATTGTTCATTCACCAACAAGCAATGCCAGCACTGGTCAGTAGAGTCACCGTAAGTGTGGCTGTACTTTCTGATTCAGCCGGTAACCTCACCTCCGTCCCTGAGCAGGACTGTGATGTCTCCGCCTGCCCCCCATCGGCCCCCGCCCTCAGCACCGCCCAGCCTTCTGACGTAGGACAACCCCGACCTCAGTGGCGTTACGGATCCTGGACTGCGGTAAGCCGTGGAGCCACAATGACCCGAACGCCAAACACCCACTCTCCAGACAAGGTCTTAGCTGCGTTCAACTGTGCTTGGTCAGTCTGTCATCCATGTTTGTGCAGGTGAAGTTGGTAACACTTTACTTAAAGCTTTCATCTATAATGCACTATAGATACCTTCATAAAGCATTCATAATGCATAATAAACATAACTATAATGTGTTATGCCTGGTTTAAAATATTTATGGCCATGATTATAATGCTTTATGAATGCATTATAATGTGTTATGAATGTGTTCATAGATTCTTATAGACATGCATTCATAGAAAGTGTTACTGTGAGGTTCTTTACATTTATCTATGCATGTTTATATGTACATTTTATTTATTTATTTGGAGGGTCATCATTTGCAACTTGTAATTAAGGCAGATGACATGCAACAGGCAAACTGGTGCTAAGTGCCACTCAGATAAGCTTCCATGAAACAAGGGGAACAGGAGCTTAATGAACAGAGCTCAGAACCTCACAGCAGACAGCTGTGCAAGTATCACCCAGGAGGGAATCTAGTGAGAAGTATGTGTGATATACAAAATCAGAGCATGCAAGTGAGGCTCACAAACCGCTTCACTGGAGTGAGTCAGTGCGGACAGTAAGCTGCTAAGGGCAGCTGAGGTTACTAAGGCATTTCTTGAAGGTTGAGAGGAGCTCAAGATAGGATTCTAAATTCAGTATGTGTGTACTGTCACTTTTTTCTGTGGAACAGTCATTAGCTGGACTGTGTGAGTTTGTGCTGCCATTCTGTGATTTGTTTTCTTTCAGGAGATGCTGTACAAACTGAGGTTGAGAGTTTTTTCTGAGTTTTTTTATTATTACTTAGAAAAAGAATGTGTACACTTTTCAAGGTCATTAATGTTCTTTCACCTCTGTGAAGACAATTATTCATATAAATCTATCATTTTGAAGTATACCTTTAATTATGTGCATATGAGTTGAACCTCAAGCAGTGTTTGAAAGATCTAATTTAAATAGTATGAAAAATTCTCGAGTGGGTTTTTTTGGAGGGCTCTTTATTACACATGAAAGGGAAATGCCATCGCTGAGTGCATCAAATGACCCTTCACTGAATGGTGATTTTCATTGCACTTTACTGCCAAAGAGATCGCTGGAATTTTTGGATGAGAGAATTCTGAGTGTCTTAAGGAGCCCTCTGTACATAGTAGTCAAGGTTTTTTTTGCGCTGTCATATAAAAGAGCTCCTTACTTGAGGGGAAGTCTTGGGTGAAGATCAACATCTTTTGCATGTGTGTTGTGTGTGTGTGACATATGCATCATGCGTGTGTCTGACGGCGTGCTTGCTTCCTGGTGCAGTGCTCCGTCTCCTGTGGGGGGGGCCAGCGGGCTCGTTACGTCAGCTGCAGGGACCCCCTTGGCGAGAAGATGGACGAGTCGTCTTGTGCTTACCTGCCCCGCCCTGCGGAGTCCACCGCCTGTTTCAGCCCATGCGGCCAGTGGCGGGTCGGAGAGTGGTCCCCGGTAGGTGATGTCGTTTCCGGTGATGTCGTTTCCGGTGATGTAGTTTCCGGTGATGTCATTTCCGGTGATGTCGTTTCCAGTGATGTCGTTTCCGGTGATGTCGTTTCCGGTGATGTCGTTTCCTTGCCTCGCTTTGCTCTGATGGTCTTTGCTGGTTCTGTTGTTTATGAGCTGATGAATCCCATCCCACTCTGCCCCCAGTGTTCAGTGACATGTGGTGTGGGCCAGTACAGCCGCAAGGTGGTGTGCTCCACCTACAGCTACCAGGTGGAGGACGGCTTCTGCTCTGCCGACGAGCGGCCTAGTGCGACGCAGGAGTGCAGGGGGGTGCCCTGCCCCTCCGTGTACCACCTGGCACCTCAGGGTCCGAGTGATCCACACGCTCACCCCGGGCACAGCAGCAGGAATGTCACTCCTGCGAACCACCAGTGGAGGACGGGCCCATGGGGAGCTGTATGTTCTTCCTCTGGCTGCCCTGTTCACATCATATATGTGTCTTCCGTGTCGTTTCACATGTGTCACACACGCTCTCCCGCGTGCGCACAGTGTTCCCAGACCTGCGGGGGCGGATTCCAGCGCCGGGCAGTCGTGTGCCAGGATGCGGACGGGCGCACCGCTAGCCAATGCGAGCCAAGAGTGAAGCCAGCGGAGTCCAGGAGCTGCGACCTGGGACCCTGTCCCCAGTGGGTCTACGGCATCTGGGGAGAGGTGAGAGGAGGAGCCTGGGACAGCAGGGGAAGCACGAGGGCTGGGTGTGACTCTCTGTTGAGGGCGGGGCTGTGTTTGTATCTGGTTGTTTTAAAAAGGCCCCTGTCCTTTATAGTACCTTTATTTATAGTGTGTTATATCCTCATTTAAAGTGTCCCTGTCCCACAGTGCACCCAAACCTGCAGTGGGGGGCAGCGTTCTCGTCTCGTGGTTTGCCAGCAGTCATACGGCCAAAGCCTGAACGAGCACAGCTGTAACACTGTGGAGCGTCCAGCGGATGTGGAGCGCTGCAACACGCAGCCGTGCCCAGGGGGAACCGCGTGGCCCAGAAGACCATGGAAACCGGCGCGATAACGGACGCCCCCCCCTGCTCCAACTGGTGTGGTAGCTCCCAGAAGCACGCCTAGCGGATCTCTGAGCCAGCCAATCAGAAGCCCTGGGGTTCTTTGGCCCAGCCAACGGGAAGCTGTGGTTGACATTAACTCATAGCAATGGTGCTCGGAAACTGGGAATCCCAAATTCAATCTATTGTGTCTAGTACTGAATATTGAAATGGCTTATATTGGATATTTGAATTGTAAAGTGCATGTCTTATACTATTAGCAAAGTATATGTGTATATTTGTGTATAAGAGTTTAATTTTATTACCTTTATTAAACAGCAATATGGCTGTTGTATATACTGTACTATATATACTGAATACCAGAGCTGGGTAATTCAGATCCTTAAAAAGTACAAATCCAGACCAAGATTTTGTTTCAACCAACCTGTTCAATATATAGAGTCATAATCACAGAGTACTCAACTGGTTGGTTGAAACAAAATCTTGGTCTGGATTGGTACTTTTTTATGGACTTTTCACCTCTGCTGAATACACTGTACAAAGAATATGTATATATTAAATATATATAATCTTTGTACAATATAATTTTATATTTAATATGTGTTGTTCTTAAAGTTGGTTCTTTACATATTAAACTGGTGCTCTGGGCCCTGAAGAAGTTAAGTAATTTGAAAACGGTGCTCAAGTTTCTATCGGGGTGAATGTTTTCAAGTAGCCCAATAAAAGGTGTTATTCTTTTTTCTGACATAGTTTATAAGAGCGGATAAAATACAGAAATTAGTCATGACAAAGAAGGTCTTTGATCGCCGTGTAAGACACGCTTCATAATCATAAAGGCAGAGTGTAGCAGCCTTTCACAACTGAATTACATGAATGATCCTCTGTCTCTCGGTGCTGTTCAAATGGCTGTCTTAAAGTGAACCTTAAAGTGAATTTCAGTGAATTATCCTAACAGTGCAATCTGAATTTGCTTAGTGTAAAGAGGCCATTTAATGTAGCAGCTGTGCTGTTAATGATGTTAATGTCGACTCGTGTCTGCAGGTATTGATTCTCTTATGAAATTGTGAATTGCCTAATATCTCTGACCAAATGTCAGAAGTCCTGTGCTTTTAGAAAATGCAACTCAATACCTCTGCGGTGTACCTTTTTCGTTCTGTTTCACGTATGCCAAATCTGTAAAGGACCAGTAACTGCACATTTTATTTATTCCTTAAAATTGAACTAATTTATATTTTTCTCCCTCTGCCTCCTGGGACCTGTTTCACGAAACAGGAGTTCTTGCTTAGCCAGATAACTTGTTGGATTTAAGGTCATCTGGACTATATGGACTTTATCTTTTCACTTACATTTAGCCCAGACTACCTTAAATCCAAAGCAAGAAATGCTGCTGCATGAAACAGACTCCAGGTCCCAATCTTTCTTGTATGGTGCTTTGGTCTTAGGTAGCCGGATGTTGCTTCTGACAACTGTATTAATTATTATCTTCTTGCAGTGATTTTTAATGTATTTATTTCATGATAAATATGTACTGTGAAAACTAAAAGAAAATGAATGCTGCAGAATTTACACAGTTTCCTGTTGGTTTCTGTCTGACATACTTGGCTTATTTGGTCTAAACCCATTAGTTTTAGGGACCAGAAACATCTGGCTATATTAGGGTGACCAGATAATCCATGTCATGGAGGACACTTTCAGCTAGGACAGGATTCGTAAACTACCATTTTGACTAAAAGGACCTGGATTACACTTAAGAACTGAGTTATTGCTGTATGCCGATTGGTCAGTCTCCTATAATCATGCATGTGTCACTAATGTTAATGTGAAACAGCTGGATGAGTCTTTCAAACAAGGAAACGAACCAGTCAAAGCACAAGAAGAACAGAACTATTTAACCCAGCACAGGAGCCTTTCAGTTTTAAAGTAGTTTGTAAAACCTGAAGTAGCTCATAGTGGATTATCTGGTTACCCTAGGCTATATCATTTATATTGTTTGATCATAAAATGAATAGGAAAGTGTGTGCTATTCTTGAGTGTAAGTTGTGTGCATTTGTCAAAGCGCTGCAACGTCCGACTGGTGGTGCAGTCAGATAAAGGCAGGGATCCCTCTGCATTAAGCCAAGCTGAAAGTTCAGGCACTGGACCTGTTGACAGCCATGGGTGCCATTAGGGGAGGTGCAGGGGGAGGTACATTCATCACGTCTCCCGAACAGGAGCACCGGACCAGCACTGCTCTTCTGTAACAGTTTTTCCTTAGACAATGTCAAGTTCATTCAAATTCACGAGATGATGATGATGCCATGACCCATAGGAATAGGATGGGACTGGACGGTATAAACAAAGCGGCCATATTTGTTTTGGTACATGAAGCCGATTTGAACAGGGAATGGTGGAGGAAGTGCTGGGCTTTGCTGTGAGACTCTGGGCCAGCTGCAGCAGCTCTGTGCCCGTCACCATCTCCAGAGGAAGATAAGATAAACGGGGAGCTCAGGGCTCGCGCGGGACACGGCACATGTGGCAGGGGTCTAGCCTGGGGCACTCAAAGTGTATTTATATGACCTAAAAGGACAGGAAGGTGGATATAGCAGCTTCTTATGGGGGAGAGCTTTAGAGGAACATTTTGTGACTCTATACAAGATGTAATCTGCTTGGGAAATGGATCTAAAGGAGATGTTTGGATTGCTCTGAATGTGACGTCCAGCATATGAATGTAGCTTGATGTAATGCAGAGCCTACGGGCCCTTAGGTCATTACAGCAAATGTATGATCTGACTTTTTTTCTACCTGAAGGCTGGATTAATTATACCCCATCACTACATTTCATGTGTCTGCGTTAGTTTTTAAATGGAGGACACAAAGTCCTTTGTAAATAAAGAAAAATACATCCAAAACTGGCGCCGTGTTTATTCTTGCGGTAAAACGAGCAGATACGATTCCTTCTCCTGTTTCTTTCTGGTAGGTGTGCAGACCCCCATGAGAAAGCCAACCTTCTGCATGTCTGCTGCTGCTTCACATCTGTGTGCAATTTCAGTAATAGGGTTCGCTTGAATGCATTTGGCCTGCAACATAGAACGTGCTGCTTTGACAATAATGGTAATTGGTATTAATCAGCATTGGCAGGCTGTCTTATCTGTAAAAGTGAAAAATCCCCTGGTTTTTCCAAGAATTTTTCCAACCAGGCCAACCCTACTGCCTGTCTTGTGTCCATCTTGCCTGCTGTAATAATACACCAACTTCAGTTGTATTAGAAGTATTACATTAAGTATTCAGAGGAAAAATATTTTTTATCTTTGAATACAATAAACTTTTGCAGGAGCCTATATCTAAAGCAGTGTAATGCAGTTTCAAGGACATGTAACATTTTTTAAATTAGTTGTATATTTTGAAAATAGATTTTATGATTTAGTTTTCACCATGCCCTGCTTTCAGTTATTTGCATGTCATGAAGACGCGACTGGCCAGAAGATGGTCGTATCCTAGTGGGAAATGGAACGGCCACAGTTTAGCTTTGGGTGCATTTCTCTCTTCGGTGTTGAGCAGAGCCCCCATGTCTGCTTGAATTCTGGGTAACACATGTGGATTAATGAGCACATTGTGGTTTGCCTCGGGAAATCACGGGAACAGTGTGCTTTCCTACGTTTAACAAGACTTGGATATTTCCCACGGGACGTGAGATTTGGCCGACCTGTCACACAAAGATGATGAATAAGTAATATTCTGCCTCTCTTCCTGGCAGATGTGTGTAAGTTGTGTGTTGAATTTAAAGGTGTCAGTTGTCTGTAGTATCACCTATCACTTCATTTAAATCCATTTCAAAGATAAAAAAAAACTACACACTACATTCGGAGTATCAGCGTGAGTGTTACTGAAATCTGTGTTTCATCTGGCATCAGTAACAGTGTGTGGGAGTGAGTTCCCTCCTTGCAGTTGTTGACAAGTAAAGGTGTTAATTTTCTTAATGAATAGATCACAGACCTCATTGTCTGAGACTGAATAAATTGCAAGATCTTGATATTATCACTGGAGTAGACAGGGCCTGAAATTAGGCTTCACCTGTCTATATATGCCGTTTTAAAAATATAATCCTCAAATTATATAGACATAGTCAGCTTTTTATTATTAAATTTTGTCATGTATCTGAAACAATCTAGTTTTCTGGTAAACAGTCAAATTTAAACAAAGATACATTGACTTATATATCTCAAAATGGCAGTTTCTATATGGATTGTTACATTTTTATGTTTTTGCTACAGTGCGTCTATGGGAGGGACTCGAATAAGGAGAGTGGACATACGTCTGGTCGTCTGCCAGCATCTCTATCAGAGTCGGGCACTTGTGGCGTCACGTTTCTTGACCCAGCACCGTTTTAAATGAAGGCAGGTTTCTCAATGAAATCAGCTGAAGCTAGCCCAGGAGGGGCAAATTGACCTCAGCCTTGTGTGTTTATTTATTCTTGGGGAACTTGGAGGCTGACATAATTACCCCATGTGTTTCTGTGACTGGCGAGGAAACCCCTGTGACCTTCGTAGGGGAGGGAAACCCTGTGGGACATGCCAGGGAAACCTAAAGTCACATCTCAGAACTGAAAAGCAGACATGACACAGCTAACGACAGAATCACGGGGAGCACAGCGTTCACAGAAATTGTTTGCTGACACTTTAGTACTATCATTTAAATTTTCACTGTCTTGTACCTCACGCTAATGTGGTTCTATGAAGTAATCGGGCATCGCTGGGGAGTTCCCACGGAGAGCCGATGGCTGTCTGACACCTCGGAAAGCAATTAAACCGCACAAACGAGCTTCCCAAGGGAGAGCAAAGATGCTTTTACGTTTGACTCTCAGCTGCAGCGCCAACGTCACTGGCCCCGGTGGAAGTGAGTTTACAGCGCCCATTAATCAGCAGCCTTGGTGAAAGGCAGACGTGCAGCGTCACAGGATCTGTCAGCTCAGGAGTGGAGCGGAATAAAGCTGTTCTAGATTACGCAGGGAATGGAAAAGCAGTTCTAACAATGGGTAGAACCCTGCTATCTGCAGGCATGTGCTGTCAGTGTAGGGGTGACATGTATTGCTAAAAACATTCACTTAATGCCCACTTAATTAATTCCTGTGAATGCCATGTTTAGGTTGTATATTTACATGCTAACCGGAACTCTGGAGCTATTTGCTGTTCGGAGAAATCGTTTTCTTCATCTTGACCTGAAACTGGCTGCCGTTTAGAAGTAACAGATTTTGACGTGACCTTTTGACCATGCTGTGTGTGACTTGGCAGCACAACTCACTCCTCCGGTCTCAAGGCGACAGCTTGCATCTCTGTTTGTGTGCATGTTTTTACTTCATAAATGCTGGCAGGAACATGGTTTTTGTGGTCTGACTTCCACTATCTACTATCCCTGCAAGCTTTCAACCTCTGCGCACAGTAATTTTACCTTGACCCATGCAGTTCTATTATAGATCTTCCAGGTCATTTATCTTTTATTTGTGTCCTTGTTATATTCTGATCTGTCTGGAATTTTATATCTCTCCAGGGATTCCGCCTGGGTGCCAAGCGACAGATTCCCGGTTACGTGGCACAGGACCCCCCCCCGATGACATTGGTGTCGCGCACATGGGAAGATTGAAAGATGGAACGATGGTAACTTGTATGACTGTAGCTTTACAGTGGGATGCGTTTCATGATTACCTCTGAGAGTGAGCCTATGAGGGCAGTAAGGCCATGCAGTGCAGTCATCCAGGCTTTCAGATTCTGCTCTGTCATCCTCTGCGAACCCCTGTGAGTCTCTCTCAGTCCTTCTGGTGCCTGGAGTTGGGTATGGAGACGCCCTCCTTTCCCTTTGCGGTCGGGGCTCTGGAGTTGCGGATGGTTGGTGGTTCATGTTGACTTACGGCAGCTTCTGGGGTCCTCTCTAAGTGGTGTTGGCTTTCAGGAGGAAACTCTCCTGGGGAAACCCAATAGCCACTGGCCCAGCCTCAGGAGTCATGTTTACTCAAGTGTCTGCATCTCAGAAAAAGCCAGAGAGAGAGCTCGAGCGAGTGAGGGCAGGGTGTGTGTCCTCCTCGGAATGTACTCCGGCTTGCCAGATTATATTCCTGTCATGACAGTGACATGTCAACTCTGTCGACCGTGAACTACTTCTTCAGGTCAGTTTGTATCCATTTCAGGAGCCTGTCTTTCTTCTCGTGCTCGTGTTCTTGAACGGAGCCCAGGGTGACGTACTAGTGTGTCACGCTAAACGTGCCAAGCGGGGTTCTGCTTGCTCTGCTTAGTGAGCTGTGGCACCCTGGATCACATTGAGCGTGTCAGGATTTGCGGGCTGGCCTGGATGAAGTATTGGTGGGGGGGGGGCACCAGTGGGGCAGCTGTGATAGGGAGTTAGTGCGTATAGGCAGGGACACCGGGGGGCGCCAGAGAGAGGGTGGAGGGGTATCTGTATGTATGGAAGGGAGGGGTTGTTGTTTTCTCCTTGGAGATGAAAGATCTACAGCTGGGAGCCATACCCCCCCCCCCCCCATCTGCTCCACGGCACAGTGCTCACCAGCTGCTCACATCCACAACACGTGTGGTTTTGACCTCAAGCCCTAAGAACATGGCCCTCGGCGCGTCCCACAGTAAGACCTCCATGGTCCTCAATGTCAGCACTTCATGTGATAAGATATTCATGACCCTCGGTGTCAGGTCTGTGCTCTGAGGGCGGGGCGGCTGTAGCATCATCTGTGATGCGTGCTGCATCTGTGCTCTGAGGGCGGGGCGTTTGTAGCGTCATCTGTGATGTGTGCTGCATCTGTGCTCTGAGGGCGGGGCGTTTGTAGCGTCATCTGTGATGCGTGCTGCATCTGTGCTCTGAGGGCGGGGCGTTTCTAGCGTCATCTGTGATGCGTGCTGCATCTGTGCTCTGAGGGCGGGGCGTTTGTAGCGTCATCTGTGATGCGTGCTGCATCTGTGCTCTGAGGGCGGGGCGTTTGTAGCGTCATCTGTGATGCGTGCTGCATCTGTGCTCTGAGGGCGGGGCGTTTGTAGCGTCATCTGTGATGCGTGCTGCATCTGTGCTCTGAGGGCGGGGCGTTTGTAGTGTCATCTGTGATGTGTGCTGCTTGCAGTCCCTGCCGTATCCTTGGTGTTCAAGGTGTTACTGTTACCCAGCATGCATTGTCAAACAGCGACATGTCTGCTGGTGTTGAGAAACATAACAGCAAAGTAGGCAGCTGGCTTTGTTTCTAGGGTTTGCTATAGGGCTGATTTTGGGGTGCATCCCCAGACCGTATGAATCGACTGTGAAGTATTTATTGCGCAGTCAGCAATCCCACACACGTAAAAGCTGAAAGAGCAATGCTTCCAGCTTTGGTTAATGTCAGGTAGTGTGATCTCTCTATTTTCACTGTGTTTCTCCAGTGATGTCTTGGTAGGAGATGAGATCGAGGATGACCTCTGTACCCTCGGTGCCCCAAGCAACTAGACTTGGAAAAGTGTTTGGTTGTTATGCAATATACTGCAGATACCCTGGAGAAACAATACACCCATCCATCCATCCATCCATCTTTCTAACCACTTATCTTGGTTTGGGTCAAAGTAAGAAACAATACATTATTGTGTTTATTATCTAGACTTCATAAATCCCTGAGATAAAGAGGTATTTTCGCATTATGCATGTTTAGGCCCATAAATGCCACCTGAACTGAAATATTGCATAACAACAGGGATGTGCTTCCATTATTCGTTCCCCAGAAGATGCGGCATGAATTCCTGAATAATGTATTTTCGAGTTCATTATGTTGTTTTCACCCTGCCATTCAAGCTCTGTGGATCCAGGGCTCCAATCTTGCATGTTGCTCAGCAATGCCTGCTGGGAGAGACAGAAGAAACATGGCGGCTGGTCTAACATTAGTGCTAAGTGCGCTGATTGTTTGCTTAATTAAGTTTAATGTCATATCATATGAAAATGTTAGTTACATTTAGTGCGATTACAGGCCAGAAGATGTGTTGGTTTAGTTCAGTTCTTGGCTGAATAAATTTATATAATTTGTACAATGTGGGTTGCTACTGGTCTTCAGTCTAGTACATTCTGATGCTGGGGGCTTAATCACTTGTGGACCAGCATGCATTGCACCGGACAGTACATAATGTAAATACTTGTATAAATAATGTCCGTGACATGTAAATATGTCAGTGAATGTAAGTGTGTTGCATTCTAGTGAAGTGCCGAATATCAAATTCCCTTATTGTGGCATGCTTGTAATTCCTCCCGCCCCCCCTCCCCCCGCGATGGTGTTGTACTGTCCATGCCATTGCCAGTCCTCTCTCTCTGGCAGTTTCTCTAAATAAAAGTGCTAGCTGTCATTTGTCCTTCTCTGTATTTATTAAGCATCTCACCACATTATGTCTAGGAGTAATTGTAGGACTGAAAATAAAATCAACTGCCACAGCTGTGTTTATTCTAAATAAAAATCACCTGATTCCCCATGAAATGTAAATAAATGTAAATACACACACTGCCACATTACAAGTACCATTGAGACAACATGCACTCCTATGCTGGACCAGCCTGAATACATTTCTGTTGGTGTTAATTTTCATTAAATTTGTAGGACCATATAGCAAAAGATCAATAACAATGAGCAATATTATCATTCATAACGGGACGCCTACAAACGTACATTAATGTAATGCTATAATTCAGTTTTACTGTGACAATTTAACCAATAATCAAGACTAATTAATAGCGCAGTAGACGTGAAAACCGATGCCCCCTGCAGTCTGGGAGGTCTGGAACTGCCCACGCCCCGGTTTAACATTTGTGTTCTTCGAAATGACTGCTAAGTTCCATCAACCTGGGGTTTTGTGCACTTTAGCCAGTGCCATGTGCAGGCTGCAGTCGCCCTGCATGGTGCCCTGTGCTACTCAGTGACCCGGCCTGCTCCATGTCAGTCAGTATGTCTGGTCGTGACCTGGTGTGACCATTTCTATGAGGCCGACTATAGCGAAAGCCGCAGCTTGTGGTGTCCTGGCATTTGCTTGGTGTCAGACATATGAGGAGCCCTCTGCTGTCAGTGCTCCACCAGCCATGGCCCAGGGTTCCAGTGGAGGATGTTGTCCTACCCCGAGCTGCCAGGCAGCGGGTGGGGAACCTGGAGCTTATCCCAAACAGTACTGAGGTACTGGGGTAAACCCTGGTCAGGATCCCAGTTCTGTGTCTTATTATTTTTCCTGAAATGTGTAGAATTTTTAGCATTCCACCACTTAAAATATTGTAAATGATTCAGTTCCGCAGCTTCATTATTAAGTGTTATGCATTTCCGAGTTTAGCCCTGGTGAAGCTAGTGATCACAGAGTGCATTAAACAGAGCTTGCGCAAAGTCTCCACGGTGACAGATAAACTGCGTTCGCAGGAATTATTATTGGGTGCTAGCGGCCATGTTGACATTATGCAGTCGTCCGTCATGGTGCCTGAGCATTACATCCCCCCCCCCCCCACTGTCGTCTGATGACTGTGAGCCTGCGGGGTGACCGGAGGCCGGGTTGGTGTGTTAGGAGAGAGAATGCGAGCGTCTGCCCGCACCAAGCAGAACCTGGCAGCCCAGGATGTGACGTCTTAAGGCCGGCCTAATGTCCACGCAGCTGGAGCCCATCAAATGAGCTCCAGATGCTCTGTCTTCATAGCGCATCTGTCCGGATGTGTTAATTTTGCTGTGCTGCGTGGCCATTCGTTTGCTCCTAAAACTCTTTGTAGCATCTACGTGGCAGTCATCCCACTTCCTGTTTTTATACATTCAAAACCAGACAATTTAGGTACCTTAGGCATGGGATCAGACATCTGTCTGCGGGGTGACACAGAACCCCAAGAAGGCATCCTCCACACTCCCAGAGGCTCTCTTAACATGAATCTTCCTTATGAATGTTTCTTAGTCACGCTTCTATCGAGCGGGACGCGTCAGGCTAACGGCGACCTTTGACCCGAAGGGGACGACATGTCGCCTGGTTTTCCCGGACAAGGGCTTTCAGACGGAGGGCTACTGTTGTGGCATCCGGTCAGGCCATGGGGAGATTAGTGTGACGCCCAGAGATGGCGGTCAGTGGGTCATCACGTGCGTCAATGCTAATTAGCAAAAGACCACTGTAGTATTTTTACACAGATCCCACACTTTAGGCATATTGATTTCTGGCAGGGGGGTGAGGGGTGACTGTGGAAGTGAGGGGTGGAGGCTAGGCTTGGGCAGCAGAGGTGACTCTAGACTTCTTTCATTTCAAGGTGAGAGAACCCAACCAGTCATTCGTCCAGATACTAAATTTAAAAATAAAAATACATTTTAAAAAGTACACACATTTACAAATAATTACTATTAAACATTGATAAGACATTTTTCAATATAATTTAATTTTATTGAAATTAATATGTTCAAATTGCATTTTCATCTGACCAGTAGAGGGTGCAATTCCCTACGTTTCGCAGTATTACGTTAGCCTCATGTTGTAAATTTTTTACGAGGGTGACGGTAAAATTGCCGACCGGGTGTGGAGGGACTGTGGCGGTAAAGCTACTTGCCGACTAATTTTACCGATGCTGAATAGCAGAGCGACAGATTTCTGGAACATGGCGCATCGTTTAGTCAGGGAGCCGCTGTCAGTTTGCGGGAGGCTCACGGGAGGAAAGGTGCGACGTGTGTTTTATGCTAACCGGAAACAATGGAAACGTGGCCTTAATTCGGCACATGGAGCAGCCGATAGCAGACTCCTTATCATAGATGGAAACAAGCTTGTTGTTAGTGTTGCTGCTTGTTCCCAGTGTGAAGGAAGTACCCATTAACCCTCGGCTCACAATGCTGCCCTTCATTTCAGGTTATCTGTTCGCATTGGTGGGCAGGGTTGTACTTCCAGTAGAGTAGTTCACTTTTCGTTAGCGGATTAGCGCTTCCGCTAACTTTGAAAACCATTAGTGTACCAATTAGCTTCCGCTAAATTTAATTCTGCAAACTGTAAATACGATAACACTTTTCCGCAGGTAAAGTGAATACATTTTAACGGTCGTGTATAAACCCTAAAATCTTATATATTTGTTCCTGTGTTGCAAGCGTGTCTGCAGCAGTCTGGCACATTTATAGTGAACGAAGATACAGGTAAGTCCATTTAAACAGGGGTACCCTGAGCTAAGAGGAGAGCAGGGGCATGTATCACGAAGCTGGGTTTCTTGCTTAGCTGGAAAGCTTGTAGAATTTAAGGTACCTTAATTTACAGAGAGAGATTTTCTTTTTGTTCAGTTACATTTAGCACCGACTACCTTGAATCTGGCGCATCATGAAATCTTGCTTTATGATACAGGACCCCTTAATCTATAGTTATAGACCAATAAAGAGCTGAGACCAAGCGGCACCATGTTTGTAGTCCTCTGGTGGCTTCACTGAAGGCAAAAATGTCAGCATGGGTCATTTGCGAAATGGGGCTTCTCCGACAATATATCAATATACCATACAAGGAAAATTTCAGTGCAGATTTATTGCAGAAACTCTACAGAATCTAACGATACCCAGTTGAGTAAGACCTAAATACCCCCTTCTAATCACTCTAGTCCGACAGAATGGCCTTCAGTGTAAAAAGGGTTGAAATATTAGCTCTCTAGGTATGTTTTTAAGGGATTCAAAGGCAAAAACCAAACTGAAGATAAAAGTATAATAAAAAAAAATGTTAGCTATTAGCAGTTACCGTTGGCTTCCGCTAATTGTTATTGGTTTATCGTTTTAGCGTTACCAAATTAAACTTTGGAGTTAGTGGATTGGTGCTTATTGAAGCTGTGCAAAAAGGGTACAGCAGAATTTTTGTGAATTAGTTGTTTTTTTTTTCAGGTAGTATCATGTAGAGGCTCCCCAACTCATTCACAAGCAGAACCAGGCCTGATGTAGTGAAAAGGTTCCAGCTTTTATAACATGGGTGTCCTAGACGTCATGGGAAAAATCAGATTAAAGTGGTTTTCATATGATATGAATGCAGGTTAAATGAGTGGTAAATTCACTACAAGATATAATAATTAGGAACACATTCATATATCACACACACACAGGTTTGTAATTATATCTTGGGGGGACCTGAAAAAAGGCCCCCACAACATCAAAATAACAGGTTTTATGTAGGTGGATGCTCACATACTTTCAGACATGATTTTTTTTAGGGACAGCGAGGAGATGTTCCACAATATAGAGCTTCTTGTCATGGCCCACAACTTTGTTTTGCAGGTCAAACTGTAGGTTCTTTCATTTTCTTTTCTTTATTTCAATCACTTGCATTTGTGGAGTTCTTGAAGAAACAAGATTTTCCTTAAGTGTATGGAAAATATTAATGTACGAGAGGTGAGTCATAGAAATTCCCATTTCTTGTGCTTTTATTTGCTTCCTTGAGTGATCCAGCAGAACCCGTGAGGAGCTGATGTCACACTTCATCAGTATCAATAGCCCATGACATACACTTGTGCAGGGTTATTCAAATCACGGTTCTCGAGGTCCGAGCACTGCTGGTTTTCCAGCCTTCCTTTACCTGTCAGTCAGGTGTGAAACCTCTGACCAATCAGAGTCAGTAATTATTAAACTAACTACCTGGGAAAACTGAAAACAAGGCCTGGATTTGGAATCGAGGTCCAGATTTGAAGAACCCTGCACTAGTGGTTCTTTCCACTCACAGTGCAGCGTTTCCTAGGATCCCAACCTGAGCAATCACTCAGCCACACTAGTAAAGGCACACTGTGTGTCACATTTACCCTTTAAATAGCAAAGCTTCCCACAAATGATTGTGTACAAACACTAGCATTATTTATATATTTTTTCCACAAATGACTTGTCCACTTTATACTGAAAGTTATGAATTATGTTGGAATATATATATGGATTTTTAAAAACAAATGTAACACACACAGTGGCATGCACAGCAAAAATTAGTAACTATACTCCACCACACTCACGTAGACAGAGTACGTTTTAATCGCAGCACAGCTTCACTACATTTAACAGATATTGTTAATTCCACAGCCCCCTCTAGAGGACAGTCTGTGTGTTGCTAATGCACAAAAAAATAACATAACTGCTGAATACCTATGGTCAGAATTATTAGCTAATTCTTTATGCATAACTTCATTATGATATGCAGATGGTCTACTTATGGCAGTGAAACTATTTTGGGTTTTGCAGACAGCTTGATATATTATTTTTAACACTATTGCATTAGCCATGTTATGACCCAAAGCATTATGAATTTCCCAAAAAATAAAACGTGACCAAAGATGACCAACGATACTTGTAATACCAGAGACAAGCATTAGCATTTTTGTATAATCAACCAATTAGTGTATGATTAAGCAGCAAGCAGGCTTCTATAACCTTATAATCATCTATAATTACCTTCTCGTCACCTAAGGACTACCTCTAGTATTGTGACAGGCAGGAGCGAATCCAACTTGATTCTGTCCGCGGTCAAAGACCGTGTAGAACTCAGAGATAAAGACGTCACCCAGGATCCACATTGGTCCGAGGTGGGTAGGAATGTCGGTTGCCTGGAAACCACTGAGACAGATCAGCTGACCATCCACAGTTTCCTGGGGGGTGAGAAGATAAGGACTAAAACTACGCAGAACCTTTCCGATTGTGGACTTTATCTGCGGACTTGACAGATAGAACACCAGATACCAACCTTTAATTATACACGTCACAGTTCTATGCAATACATTTGTAATAAGGAGATCTACCCATAATTGTGTGAGCTTCCACCTGCGTGTCAAAATAAAATGGCATCTCTGAAATGTACGAAGTGTCTCTGTGTGTGCTTTGTGATTGACTGGCATCCCATCCAGAACATTCTCTTTCCTGGGATGGCTCCCTGGCTCATTGCAACCTCACACTGAGAAAAGGGATGCATGGAATGAATTCAGAACCTCTGAGAAGCTGGTAAGCTTTGGCTGCTCGGTGCTTTTGTGTGGCCGTCCTGCAGATCGTCATACCTGTCTGACATATGCATCGGGAGACAAGGTGTGGTCCACCCCGCCCATGGTGAAGGTTACTTGGGGCAGGCTGGATATCCTGGAACAGTCCACTAGAAACTAAAACATGAGCACCATTGTCAAGGACACGTGAGTGATTCGCCTCTTGTCTAAATCAGGGGTCTAGATCAAAACTAAGGATCTAGATGGACCACATCCAGCCCAGGGACCACTACTTTGAGACCCCTGATCTAGATCTGTCCATTCTGCGACAAGGTTTTTAAAAATCATTAATATCAATAAAAAGGAAAATGATTCCTGAGCCGCTACCCAACCCGCCATTTATGGTTAAATTTTATATGCTTCAATTTTCACTGACTCGCCTACAAATGACCCAAATATCATTCAAAATATTTTTGTTTGACTTGTAACCATGGGTGACCTAGTTACAGCTGTTCCATTTCCTTTATTCTGTGGTATGAATTTAATTTTTGCCCTGTGGACGTTTCGTAATGCTGAATGTTAACACCACGCCAAATGTGTCAGCAGTTTAAATAAAAGGTTAAGTGACATTGTTCAGATGTTTGTGTCTGTAGTTGATTAAGGTCAAAATTAGTGAAAAATAAGAAGAAAGCTGAGACATCAAAATAAATCTGAATAACTAGAATTTCGAAAAAAAATTAAATGGATTTCGTAAGGTGTGTGTGTGTGTTTGTGTATGTGTGTGTATATTATATATATATATGAGTTATATGAAGACCCTTAGTCTGGATGAGAACAGCAGGATGATGGAGTAAGAGGCTATGCTGGCACTGATAGGTACCCAAGGCAGGTGCCTCACCTCGCCCAGCGTGTTGCGTGTGGCCCCGATGTATTCCTGGAGGAGTTTGATCTCTCGCGTGGGGCCGCCAATCAAAGAGGTGCCCGTGTCCACGATGGCCTGGCAGCCCTGGGCGCAGAACGTCACTGCCCCCTGCACCTTCACACTGAGCCAGAGCCACATTTATGCTTGTATCTGCATATTTACCAGGTGCTTTTGTCCAAAGCAATATACAAAGAGGCAAATCGCACAATACAAACATCCAAGCTAGGCTGAGCTTCCAGTGAATGCCCAGGTACAAGTGTAAGCAGTTTCGGAACAGCTAACTATTAAGAAAGAACGTAATAGAAGTACTCAAGGACCAGTACGTGCAACACAAGAGCATTCAATGAATGAAAAGCTTAGTAGAGGAATTCACAGACGCATGCATTAAGCCATGCACACCCAATCACCATCCAAGTGCAGATGCTCCTCGCTTTACAATGGGTCAACATGATATTTCCACTTTACGATCCACACTCAGTAGTCATCAGACCAAACTGAGTTTTGATCTTTTTCCCAAGCTACCGGGAGCAATTTGGGGTTCAGTGTCTTGCTCAAGGACACTTTGATGGGGTCAGGAGGAACCAGGGCTCGAACGTGCAACCCTCCAGCTGCCGAACGATAGCACTACCTCCTGCGCCACCATCAACCCTATCATAAGCTGAGGAGGATCTGTATACATTCAAGGGGTTGCATAATCTATAACAATAGACCCCATAATCATATATTATACGTCTTCCAATTGCATTTCCACTTCTGAGCAGAAGCGATATCTTTGTGTAGTCCTCGGAGAGAAGATGGCGCTTACATTGAGTTGCATTTCGTGCTGAGATGCACCATTCTCACAAATTTTTCACACCATGTACCTACCCAAAGCAGACTTACTTGTCCATCTTTATCTGCCAGTAAGCCTTCTCTGTGACCGGAACCCAGTGGAGGGGGCCAGTAAATAAGGACTCATCAATACTCCCCAACAGAAGCTCTCCTTCAACATCTGCCTTGTTTTTCTTCCTGCACAGAACCACCGTTCATCTGCATAGGGCAACCCTGCAGTGTGATGTTAAGGCTTGTGCCAATGCCGGCAGTTAAATTACAGCCCACCTGCTGAGGTAGAAGGAAAAGATGGGCTTGTCCACTTTCTTCTGGGATATCAGGCTGTCGAAAACAGGGGCGCCAGCCTCTTCAGCCAGGCTGGGGTAGCCTAGGCCCAGAACACCGTCAAACCGTCCCAGGACGAAGGCAAAGCCGGGTTCATACACGGACTCCCCAAACTGCTGGTTCTTCACAGATATGCCCCCAACCTGCAGCAAACATCAACATTACAAAGCTCACCCAAGGAGACGGAGTGGATGTGCTCTTTCATTCTGATGGTCCTTAAGCCAGCAGGCAAACCTCAAAAAAGGTTCCACAGATATACTGAGAAAGGAGATGTGGAAAATCTTTCCTCTTGGGTCGACTGTTATTGGGCCAGATTAGAGAGTTCGTCGTCTCTGCAGTACCGACCTTCCTCCTGACCTTTAGTCGACATTCACACAGAACAGGATGTACTGGCCAGTTCTGCTTTATCAGAGACCCTTAGTTTGCTACGATGGTCCAGAGATGGTCAAGGGTTTCCCAGGTGTACGGTACCTGTAGGACATCTTTTGCCATGACTCCTAACAGGTGCCCAGAGCCGTAATGGATGGAAAACACTCTGCCGTCATGCTGGTAGGAGCTCGACTCGAAGGCCTTGAACCGGTGATGCGTACCTGCAGGGGAACCCAACATTAGCCCTGAGTCCGGACAAGTAGAGACATTTAACAATGCTCACCACTTGTATGTAGCCATTCCTAGGCTGAATCAAATCAAAATATATTTATAAAATGCACAGCAAACACCAGTAGGTGCAGCCGATGAAATGAGTTTTCATCTTGAGTGCTTCTTATAATAAATAATAGAATTATATAAAGAAAATAGATGTTAGAAGTAGTACAAATATTTAAAAAATCATAACATTAAAATAAAATGAAAATGTGCAAATTGTCCATACTGATAGCCTGATCAGCTGTTTAGTATCCCCACTGCCTGAGGGCAGAATTAAGAATCTGCTCAGTCGCTGTTATCCAAAGAGTTATGATTAGCAGAAGTCTGCCGGGCTTACCGCAGGCCTGGCTCACACAGTACGACGACGGCACCCAGAGGTCCGCGGAGCCGGTGTCAAACACCACGGTGAAATTCTGTCCTGGGCTGCCCAGGCTGATTTCCCCATAGTACTGGGCCTTCAATGTGTAGCATACCAGCCATCAAAGAACAAAGTACACATCAATTAATCAAAAAGCAAGCAGCCAGAGGTGGAAAGATCAGGTCCAGAAAGCACAAGTCCAGTCCAAGGTTTTGTTTCAACCAACTAGTTGAGTATAAAGAACCACAGAGTACTCAAATGGTTGGTTGAAACAAAACCTTGGTCTGGATTTATGCTTTCTGGACCTGAACTTTCAACCTCTGCAAGCAGCAGTACACAAAAGTGCAATGAAAACTGCAGATTCAAGATTCACACAGCTTCATAAGTGCGGTGTCTACACAACGAAATTCTTGGCTCGTTTTAATGGTTTACTCCTCCAGATGAGGAGTTAAAAAAAGAGAGAAAACAGAAAACAATATCACAGTAGATAAGGTTATAAAATCGACATATTTGCCATATATGAAAATATTAAAATAAAGAAAAAATAAAAATACTATGCAAGAGACCTTGGGATGTGGTACAGAGTAGTTTAAAGCAGGTGTAAGCAAAGTAATATTGCACAGATACTAACAGCAATACTGAAGCCAACCTGCACTTACGTCCATGAAGTTGTAGAGCTTCTCGACGCCGTGGTGCGGCCGGGGGCTGTGACCCTGGGGGAAGCAGTGGGCGTACTTGCGGGCAAAGATGTCGGCCCGGTGCTCTTGCAGGAAGGCCACCAGTTTCTTGGCAGCACGCAGCTCGGCACGCAGAGTTGTAAAGCGTCTGAGCGGGACCCTGGGACGAAGCCGAGACTTATTGCACGACGTGGGCTGCACACGATTACCTTCATCTGGCATGACGTACGACTGAGACCAATAGCACATTACAAACATGCTGAGCTTCCAGTGAATGGCCAGGTACAATTGTAAGCAATATTTGAGCAAAAGCTACACACCAGCATCTAACAAAGCAATAACCTAATAACTATTCAATGACCAGAAGTAAAGAACATAAGAACATTACGAGTCTAGGGTTTGGTTTCAACATCAGCAGGGACCAAATCATTTCTGAACCCCCTGTTCCCCCCTAAACACACACAGTACTCCCACAATAGTGGTAGTGACATGTCCCTAATATCTATACCCAAATCTACACCCTTGCTCGGGGAACATATTGACGCCTCACATAATAAGCCGACTGAATCCATTAGTTAGTCTCCAGGTCTACTGTGGTTTCACTGTAAATACCAGAGCTTATTACTTCAAGTAGGCTACTTATAAAATGTGAACAGAAATAATAGAAACGGATGAACAAATACTGACTGCAGTACCTTTTAGACCCGTGGGTGACATTTTCCTTATTTGGTTTTGTGTCTGTCTGTCTATACAAACACAATTCAAAGAAAGCTACCACTAAAAGTTACACGTAATATCAGCGCATATGAAGAGAGTATATTAAGCTTTAAGTACAAGGCAGCCTAAATCGAGAAACAAAGACAACTCTGTCCACCACGATGATGTGAAACACTGTAAAAGGAAGTGATATCGATGACAGTTTGGAGCCCGTCACACAACCAATCAGAGGCGAACGGGTCAGCTAAATGGAGATCTCACCTAATCGCCCCATGGGCCACCAACGCGAGGCACAGTAAGGCTGTGATTGTCCTCTTCATGTTGTGGGTCTGTCTGCCTGGCTGGGTGCTTCTCCACCTGCCTGTATACCAGCTTGTCCTTAGCATGGTTGGGGGCTGGGCTGGGATCCACGTCCAGGTCAGGCTGCTCCTTTGATGGGGGCAACTGCAAACTGCACATCAACTGAAGGGCTTAACTCCTTGTGGGCAATAGTGTGTGTTTTGGGGGGGGGGGGAGGTAATGATAATAGATAATGTAAATCTAAACTCATACCAATTTTCATTAAAGGAATTAAAAAAAAAATTCAAAAATTCCAAATCAACCAGTACATTGACTTCATGCTATGATATTTCTGACCAATGCTAAAAATGAACTTTCTCATTATCTCGCCCCACTTTGGGGCGTCACAAAGCAAACTAGGAGAGGTCACTGCGCCCTACCGGTGCCCAACAAAGCAAATACCTTATCAGGCCATTAACGGAAAAAAAAGCTGTTTTTTTAATTTAGTATAAAACTTCAACCGTTCAATTTTAAACCTTCAGGATGGATTGTTTGCTGTCCTCCAGGATGGTAAAGTTGAAACTTCAACAGTTATCTACAGGTAAATGCATTAAAAAAATGAAGAACCAACCCTGAAACTTTCCTTTAATAAGTCAACAAGTTTGTGTGTTTCTAAAATCCTGAACAGGGCAATTACTGTTGTATGCACTATTTACAACACCACTACAGCTGTACAGCTATAACTAAATGATGCCTTTGAATGAGGCAGTGAGTATTCCGACTACTTTTGTGGTGACCCCAGCTGAAGAGTCTCATTTGTTAAACACAATTTTTATATTGTTGATATGGTCTGGAGTTTACAGCAAGGACACATTAGAATAACATTAGAATAACAGCTCTCCAGTACCCAGATCTGCAGCGGTTTTAACAAAAACAAGGCAAGAGCTCATTTTAACAGGGACAGCCTTCAAAACCTTGGATTATTATTAACCTTGGACTGCCTCTAATGACCATTTTTCTATCGATGGATCTATCAACTATTTTACTGATTGGTCAATTAATCTAAGCTACTAATTTCCTCCGTTTAAGTTCATTTTATTTTGACAAACTGTATGTCATTACGGGGCTTTAGATAACAGATGCCAGCTTTTCAGCTTTATACGGAGCTTAGTTACGCCCACAATTCGATAAGCAGATTAGTAATGCGCTAAAAATACTGAGTGTATTGTGATGCCCAAAAAAGTTAGTCATCTGTATACATTCAGTATATCTTTATGTTTATTAAATTCAGATAGTGGAGCACAGCAGATGCTACTGTTTGGTAAATCATGGAGGCGATAAGCACTGAAGTCACGGTGAAGAGGAGGACAGCTCAGCAGCCACATCTTTTAAAGTCTGCCATGTTTTTTTGGTAGTTTTCATTTTTATTTCATGTCCATTTTCATTTCAGTTTTAGTTTACAGTAACGACTCTGGTTGGTCCCAACAAGGCCAACGCACATGAACACACACCGGTATCGTCAATCAACTCAGAGTAAGCCCATATTTTAGCCTAAACATTTTCTCAAACACGTATTCAATGGAAATCCTAAGGTAGCAGCCAGACAACTGTATGGCTTCAATAATTGGTGTATTTAGCCGTTCAAAATGACAAAAGACATTAAAAACCTTCCATACTAATATCAATTTAACAAACACGAAAAGGCAACACTTATGGTGGTTTTGCCTATTCAGATGCTCATGAGTTGGGCTATCATTGCGGTATGGCTATCGTTGCAGTATGCCATTGACATCGTTTTAAAATATTGATCCTGGAGTATTTTCAGCATTGATGTCATTGACTACATTGACCAATCATGGAAGCTCTAATGCTGTCACAGATTTAACCAGTTTGTCATTAGTTATTCCAACTGGGTTAAACCCTACCGCCCTATGCATGACGACACGGCCACAGGACTGCGGTATATTTCTGGTATTGTAAATATGGTACTGAAATAAGGCTCAGGTAACAGCAGCAAGGGGAAGACAATTAGTTATTGCAAAGCATACACTTTCCCCCCCCCCCCATTTTAAAAATGCCATTTAATTAAACATAATTAGAAACGTAGAAATTTTGATGACCCAGAGAGCAAAAAAAAAAATGGCTGTAGAGTGATTTTGGTTCTGGTTATTATTCTTATTAATAATAATAAATGCAAAAAATACAAGAACCAGGCAATTTTTCCATTCATATTTCATTCCAAAATCAAATCATCATTTTCCTCCAAACTGGTGTGGTCTGGGGGTATTTCCAGCCGTTTTAGATTTACACACAAAACACCAGACAGCCCTGATAAGAGCAAGATGAGAAGCATTCAGTAAAATTTCACTTTCATTACTGGTCAAAAATAATATTCCATAATTTACACAATTCCTATAATCAGTAGGAAAATCTTTAATGTTCAAAAAAAATATACACATATGAAAACCAAATGAAAACGTGCAGCATCATATTTTATCATTTCATATTTATTATGAATTTTTAATGAGGAGAATAAAATGCATCATAATGAGCAAACAGTTTTGTAAAGTTACAATCCTTTAGTAAAAAATAACTTACTGCCAGCTTGCAAGCAACGGGCATGAAAATATGCCGCCTAATTAAAGTACTTCAAGTACAACCAGCTGAGCTCCAAATGTAGCAGAACTACTACATTCCGAACTTGTAAAATCTGACAAAATTTCAAACTTCAAACTGCAGAGTATTCAGATACTGAAATTTGAGATAACGGAAAACGACGGGTCAGCCATCACTGATTCGTGCCATGTGACCGACAAAGCCCCCCTTCTTCAACCTCAGCTTTGGCCTGACACGACCGAATATTAGCGTTCGATTCACTGGTAAATGGTAGCAGATTCCCATAGGAAGGAAAATGACAATGGATGAAGTTCCTGGACCATCTCCCTTGGCTAAATACACAGTACATACATAATAATTCATCCAAGTTTAAGGAGTCGCGACTGTTCATCTTCTGGAAAACCCACCATGAGTTGTTCCCCAGCTGCCCTGGGGGAGGCGCTCTTCATGGTGACTGCAGCTCCGGGTGAGTCACACGGGCAGCTCATTACTGTTATGCCGCGTCTTCCTTGAAGCCCCATCCTCTCGCGGCATCGCTTTCTGAAGGTTGGACATGGCCACCGTTCGCTCCACGTCGATGACGGCGTAAAGTTCTGTGCGGCGGGTCGCCGGTGGCGCCAGGGGTGGGGTGGGGGTGCAGGGAGTGTGGGGGCTGCTGGAGCCTGAGCCCCTCTCCATCTCCAGCTCGATGTAGTGGAGCTGCCGGTGAGGGTCCAAGCCGGGCCAGTGGAGATCGAATCTGAACATGGAGGGAGGGGAACGATCGGGTCCACGCCATGGGTGTGGCCTCAGGGCACTCTCTGTGTTGACATAGCAGCGCGATGGGTCCGTCTGGGGGGCCGTGGGGTGACCATTGAGGCACGGCGTCTTTGGTGGTTCTTCTGAGCAAGGCTTACGGCGTACCCAGACCGGTGCCGGAGAAGGGGATGGTTCTGAGCTCGGAGCAATCCACTTGCTGCCAGCGTCATCAGAGACGAGGCCAAGCAAATGGCTGCCTTGAGTCGGAGGGACTGTCCCTTTCTGGTGATCCTCTGAAGACCCAGGAGATCCTGAGAACTGCTTCAGCTTATCACTGTCCGATTCATCTGCTGGACCACCGCCAGGCTGAATATTCCTTCCCTGGTTCACTTCTGCAGAGTTCGGTTGCTTTTTCTTGGCCATCTGCTGCCTCTGGACAGGTGTGGGCCCAAGCGTGAACTTCACCCCGCTGTGGTCCAGGAGCACCTGGGGCTCTGGGTCAGACATCCTGAGCTCCACCGGCGGGTGGAGGCCACTAGCCTCACAATCCTCTTGCTGAACCACTGTGGTATTCACATACGTGTGGACCTGGGGAAGTGTGGATCACCAAAGCTATCGCTTAGCATGTCATTTTTATAATTTTACAATAATCACCACTAGATGGCTCTGTTAAGTATTGAGCATCATTACCAGAAACACAAATCATTTACTCAACAAGTTAACTGTACCCTAACAGCTCGGTTAATACTAAATAATGCTGGTCAAAGTCTAGCAAAGTCACATTGAGATGACCAATGAAAACAGTTCTGCCTTAAAATTTGTTCAACCGTCCTCAAAATATTTTTTGAGAACTAGACGCTATTAACAAAGCTCTGGGGACCTACCGTCTCATCAGTGACCAGCAGAGGGTGTGTGGACTCTGTCCCCACGGACGGCAACCGGGCAGATGAGTGTCGGCTGGATGGACGCGACGCATCTCCTTCCAACGATGGGCACAGTGGAGCCCCACTGGCCTCCAAAGGCAGAAGGTAGCCTGAAGCAGAGAGAAAGGAATGGGGATCACCAGCGAGCAGAAGTCCTCCTGCCTTCTCACCTGATCCAGGAACTGTCCATCAGGCCATGATGGCATAAGGAGCACAGACAATGTGTTGAGAGTGTAACTGTTACTGCTGAGTGTGTCAGGAAGGAGGCTCCTCGACTTACGATGAGGTTACATTCTGATGGAAATAGTGTGTCAGATATGAATACGGTGAGACACATTTGGGCATTTAGTAGACGTGACGGGCTTGAGAAAAATAGTTTAAACATAGGAAAGAAAAAAAAAAAGTGTGATACATTGTTAAGCACTGTATGAGACGCACTGTATGAGACGCACTGTATGAGACGCACTGTATGAGACGCACTGTATGAGACGCACTGTATGAGACGCACTGTATGAGAAGTTTACGCTGGCGATCGTTACAGACACTGCAGATGTGGCTGGGTGGATGCTGCCATCGCCTGCCATCAGTAGAAAGTATCGTACGACATAACGCTGGTCCGGGAGCAGATCAAGATTCAAAGTTTGATGACGCCTGAATGTGTATCGCTGTCACACCATTGCAAAACTGAAATATCGTACAATGAGAAGCATCTGGATAGTAATTGCACTGGTGTTTATACTTTTAGAGTAGAGAGTTGTAGTGCAAAGGAGTATAAATTCATACAAGCATGAGCAGTAAAGTGTACCCCGGTCTTACTTGTGGGTAGAGGCATAGGCCCCGCCTCCTCCTGCACCGCCTCCTCCACCACGCTGATCCGGTTGTTGTGCATGATGTCCTGAAGCATGTTGAAGATCTCCTCCGCCCGCACGCACTTAAAGGCGAATATGCCTGCAAGCACAAAGCCACAAGGCCATAACCACACAGCGACCTACTGATGAAAGCGGCGCAGTCTCCAAACCCACGGAGACCACCACACATTTTTGCTCGCAGCAGACCTGAACATACCGAGACCACCAAATTCCTGGTGTAGCTACTTGTTGACTGTCAGGAGGTGCCCCAAGGTTGAGAAACACTGGTTTAGCCCACTCACCACTGTGTTACATCAATCCGTGATAAGCAGCCATCATGGCTTTCAAATCCATTATTCACTTCAGCTCGGTACTGTAAGGAGCACTGTCTGAATCTTTAAGAGAGGTCCACGAGAACCACCTCTTCCATTTGAAATGTGCCAGATTTCGGTTTGACACAGATGTGTGCGAGCTCCTGAACGGCACCTTGGCCCGTCTGACAGTGGCGGCCGCTCTCGAAGGAGAAGAGGTTGGAGTCGTATCCATAGCGACGCAGGCAAAGGTAGGGCCACCGGACCGTGTAACGTCTGCGCGTGTGCAGCACCAGCTCCCCTTCGGTCAGCTCCATGACGCCCGACCCCAGCTCGTTACCATCGTCGTCCACGTTGACGACCTGCGGAGATGGGGAAGCGCACGGCAATGAGACGCGGCACCAAAACCCCCCCCAGCACAGCGGCTAACACGCTACTTACACAAACCTCTTCTATACATAAAGCCTTCCACATTCATGACTCCTCAAATGCATACATTGAATACATCAACGTTAATATTACACAGATGTTCTGAAATGGGGGGGGGGGGGTACCTTAAACTTGTTCTGATGGTTATCTGGGACTGGATCTTTGTCTCTACAGCTACAGCCGCTTCCCATGCTTCTTCAGAAGACCATTAGACTTCTGGAAAAATAAGAATCGCATCAAGGGAGAGATTAATAAATTACTGAAATGCAAAAAGCGAGGCCTCATGAGTCATCGGGACACAAAGCAGCACTTCGCCCAGGTGACCCACCTACTTCCAGCCATCGGCGTCCCTGGTTCCCTCTCCAGCTCCCGGACTTTCATAACATCATGGTGACACACTGACTGCTCCTCACAGGTCTGCTGAGAAAGGGGAGAGGTTCAGGCCTCGATGGCCCAGCACTTTGGGGACTGCGGAGCACATCGACGTCACCCAGAATCTGAAAGACACGCGACGACAGAGATGCAGAAAAATCGGACTGGGCTGCAAATTTAAACGACCCGAGGTCTGTGTGGTTCACAGCGGGTGGATCGATGTCCACCAAGCGATGCAAAGAACGATAACAGCTGACAGACTATCCACATGTAGCACACATCAGTCAAGAAAATGCACTACTGAGGGGATTACACTCCCAAAAGTAAGTCTCAAGCAAAAAAAATCAATTAAGTGGATTTTTGGTGAAGTGCAGGGGTGTCACTAGGGCTGCTTTAGGGGCAAAATTAGCCTCTAATAAGTGAATTCAGACTAATTAGCTTAATTAGCACGTTTCATTATCTTTTCATTAAGACAAACCCCAGAGTAAAAACTTAGCCCCCTTTTTCATAAATCTTTAGTGACACTCCTGTCGACACGGCAAAATGAGTAAACACGACTGGACAGTCAAAACTAATGGAATTAAGGTATAAAGTCTATTTCAAGGGAGCTTCAAGTGGAATTCAAAGCTATTAATTTCCTGCGGGTATTGAAAGATCTGGCCTCCAAAACCATTAATACCCACGACCGAAGATGCTTTCCCCACTGGCCGATACAGGTCTCATAATTATGCACCTAATCTCCCTCGCCGCAATTTCAACCTCAGTCATAACCCTGTTAACGGGTGTAACGAAAACTGGTAAATGCGCAATTACAGGGCGATATTTTATTCCAGTTTTAAAACTTTACAGCTTTAGCCAGTCGTCCGCTATTATGGCCAGTTATCAGTGAGGATATTTTGTTGGTTTAGAGCCATGACTCCAAATGTGTAAATCAATACCTATATCCTGACGTGAAGCAAAATGAACATTTAAAAATGCAGAAAACCAAAACGTCTCACCTTAAACTCACCTTGATGGGGGGAAAAACTGTAACACAGAGATTTAAAAGGCGTGGAGGTGTCTGCAGAGCGTTTATCCATTAATGCATTTACACGTTCTTGTATTTGTGTGTTTCCTACAAAGTGTGTTAATTACTTAATGCGTATGAACTAGTGACGGAGTTTGTTTTGGGACGATTCGCATTTCTCTGCGAAGATACAGTAACGCTAGAATACCTGCCATCCACTTATCGGTTTCGTACGAATTTTTTGATAAACACCTTTCGATCTCTAAGAACCGATAGGCTATATGACGTAGGGAAGATATAAAGTTAGTGCGCACCCGCTGAAACGCTTTGCCTTGTTAACCAGCTGAACACAAGGCGCTGCTGATCGTCATGAAAATAACAGGGACGCAAACAAACGAAATTCCTATCCAATTACTTACAGTTCAGTTATTTTTGAAAGTAACAGAATCCTGCCACTGGCGCCTTGCCTTTAATTGCACAAGTACTTTCCACATGACAAAAAAAAAAGACAGAAAACGATGCAAGAAAAAAATGGGGGAAAAAAAAAAATCACACTTTTTGTTACAAATAGTCACACTATGTTTTCATTAAACGGCAAAAAGCCCCCCCTTACATTATCAAACTATGGGCTTAGTAAACATCACACCTCAATGTACCATTCATGCACAACAATCAATAAATAATAAATACTTACTGAAGAACCGCAAAAGCGGCGTAAAAGAATCGCGCGGTAGCACGCAGACTCCCGGGCTGATTAAATCCCTCTGCCTGGTGACCAAACTCTGAAAAAACACGCCAAACTCTGAGGGATTTTACACAACCAAAATACACGGACTAGGGATTCCTCTGGCCTTCTTAGTCTGACTATTGTGGCATTAAAGTGCACCAAAATACTTGTAAAAGAAAGGAAAAAACAAGCAGGAGGCGAGCCAGCGGTGCCCCGCTGCTGCAGCGGCCAGATCGCACGGTGCCCCCCAGCAGCGGGCCTCCCTCCGCCAGCAGGCGCAGCCCGGCAATCGCATCCGGGTCGTGCTGTATTTGAAAAGTTTGGGCTGTTACTGTTTGCCTAGATATTCTGATAAAACGTCGTGGCATTATTAATCCATCACGTGTAAGACGTGCAGTTGTATTTGGAATCGGTTTAACCAAAACAAATCGGGGTAGGCATTAGAAAATAAACGCAAGTTGATTAACAAACGTAAAGTTTCTACTGCCCTTTTCCCGTGTGCCATTTGGAGGAAATAAAGAGTTATATATATTTTTCGGGTCAGGCTTTTTATATTCTTTATTGTAGACTGGGATATGTTACAAGAACCGAAAAATAATACGGCGATATCTTTTTTTAAGGCTTGTATTTCTGTGTCATAGCAGACAAATACAGTTCGCATCGGCGTTAACTACTAAATCAGGACTCGCAGATCCTATGTCCTAGAGCCACCGATTAACCTTTCACTTCTGAAAGCCAATGAGAATAACAACAATGATTTTCTAGGGCGTGAACGATATTTAACGACTTATCAAAAAACATCCCAAACGTCTAGCAGGCTATTATAACACACGTTATGTAAAATGACAACCTATGGCAGCAGATGTCTCTCAGCATTAAAATTATTTAGCTTTTGTTATTGTCAGAAATGTCATTAAACACAACTCAATTATTTTTTCCTTCAAGTTGTTCAAGAATTACATGTCTACAGGTAATTGGCTTATTAAGTCTATGTAATATTTGCGGAATCTAGTGTTTGCAGACCACCATCACTGTGTAGATAAAGGTTTGCAGCTACGAAGAAAGATGGGAAGCTAGGATTTATTCATTAGATGCTTTTTATCCAAAACTTTCTCCCCAGTGAATCGTTTTTTTATTTGAGGTTCATACACTTCATATTTTTCTCATTCTGGGGCGGTTCCTTTATGTTTAATCAAACTGCAATTACAAAGTTTTTCTTTTTAAAATACAATATATCGTATTAATCCCGAGTTGGAGATTTACTTTTATGTAATTCATTATATATTTTTTAAATGTATAGTTCTGGTACATATTTTACATTTCATTGTGTTTGATACTTAAAGTCTATATTCCATAGATGTCGGTACACGCAACTTACTGTATCACACCGCTGGATGGCGAAAGCGATCTTGTTGTAGGGGAAAAAACGGTATGGAAGGACGCGTTTTGCTACGGCGCTTTTTTCCCGAGCAATGTTGTGAAGCACGCACAGAACACAATTTGGTGGGAAAAACGTTACTTTATTAATGGGTTTTTATAGCCCACACAGTACTTCAGGACTGCAACACTACAAAAGGTAACATGATTACTTGGGAAGGAAAGTAGTTAAAACTCTCCCAAGTAAAGTTTTTAAAGTTCGTCGAAACGCAGTCAGTCTTCCAAATTCTGAACCACTACTAAAATTTATTTAATTAGGCTTAAGGACTAAAATTCACTTGTGATTAAGATTCTTTACATAAATCTTAAACCAGAAAACCGAAGTGATTTCCATGCTTCATATTATGGAGATTAAATTTACATAACATGCAAATAGCAGCCGATTAATGTGCAGCTATCAGGCTTGATTTGAACCCTGCACATGATTAGATAAACTTTTGGGTTCGACTTATCTGGATGGTAGCAACCAACTGGGCCTCATTTTCAGAGGGGCTGCGGTGGGACTTACCTCTCGCCGGTCTGGACGTTCTGGGGAGCCTGAAAGAGCAAAGGAGTCGCAACTCTGGCATTACAGCTTCGCATCACTTACGTGGTTAGCCGAGTGATGCTTTGGAGGAGACGTTACGGAGTAACAAATCGTGGTCCTGGGGGCTTCAGAAAATATTTGTGAAATGTATGTAATATGTCCAGAAGCCCTCAAACAAAGGATAAAAACAATCGTTTTGATTAGATCAAAAAAAAATGTATCAGTATGAATTTTTAAAGCTCAAACTCACTTACCTGGGCGCCACTGTCAAAAAACTGGAAAAAAAATAAGTGACTCAATCAACATGTACTGGAACACCTGTACAAACTGCAACAAACAAGAGCATTCAGTCTTATGCAAACAGACCACAAGTGACTTCCTTTGCCATTTCCTGCAAACTGCAAACATTTTAAATATTAGCAGCTTGAGACTTAGCCTACAAGTGAGCTTTGCAGCCTTTATCCTTTAAAAACTTTAAACATATTTTCAGAGGAATAATGTGCACAGCCATACTCAGATTTGCATAGTGATGAAATTCAGCAGTTTGTAGACCAAACAATCAATCAATCCATTCAGAAACAAACATACTTTACAGTAAAGGCGGTAAGAACCTATGGCAGATTTTATACAGGAACCAAATGCAGAGTGGATGAATTAAGACAGTTCCTCAAACACAGCATTTTCTCTGACCCCATGAGAGCAAAGCACCAAGCTTCCAGGACCGTGGGTCCAGAAGCCCAATGAAAACTGTTTCTACCTCACAACCATCCTAAACAGGGAGACAGAAAGTCACTTTGACACAGGGACCCAAAAAGACTTGGTGCAGAGTCCTCGTGCATCACGTACAACTACTAAGACCTTTAAACCAATCACATGGTAATTCCAGGGCACACAGTGGAAAAAGTTTAGACAATTTCTCAGTGAAACTGTTCTTAGAAAAAAAAATTACAGCAGAGGTAACCTAAATCCATTCTCATTTTCTGTACGTTGTGACATTTTTACATGGCACCGAAACCACATCAGTGGTAAGTCTACCATGAAAACACAGCATGCATAAATGATACATTAATCACTGCCCACATACAGATCATTTGATTACCGTATCGGTTTTGCCTCCGATCAACTGTAAAAGCAGGCTCTGCTGTTCAATGAGCGGAGAGGACATGTATGAAATTAATCTAGCTAAGAAATAAACCAAAATGTACAATTTATGGCTCAGCTCAAACGTCATCAGCAATTACGGAGACAATGATTCTGAACATGCATGCATGCATAGACACACACACGCATGTCTATAAGATTTGTTCCAACAAACATAAAAGTGTGGAAAAAAAGACTGAGAACAAACAAAATCAAATACAATGTGCCCATCCAATCACAAAGCATTTCACTGGAATATCAAAACGCCAGACCGACACGGAGTGCCATCCTCATTTTTACAAAGCCACTTTAAAACATATTTAAAACGAAATTTTCTTTACCCACATTACTGTGAAAAAATACTTTATTTAAAAAAAACTGCTGGAGGCTCAAACCAAGCAATCAGTGGGATGCATTTCAATTCATTGACATCTACATTTAATGCAAATGAAAAGACGACCAAGCCGGTTGCAGGATGCAAAGAAACTGGGAGAAATATGGATTATTCGGTCCCAGCAAACAGTTTATTACAACACTAAGTCTATCGTAAAAAGCCATGACATTACAGACATTACCTGAAGGAAAAAAAAACAAAACAAAAACACAAAACCTGTAAAAACAGTAAGACAATTATCTACAGAAAATTAAACATCTGTTAAAAAGGTTTTTTGTGTACAGAGTAGGTATCTTATTTTGGAAATCAGTAACATTCAATCACACAGGTTTTTTTTCTTTTAATAATATACCAAATAAACTCAGAAAGCATTGTAAAAATAAATCGATCAGGTTGATCACAATTGCAGGTTTTGCTTTCCGAGCTGATCTGTTGATCCGTCCGTCATAGCTGTGGACGTGGAGGCCGGTCCCTCCAAGGCGGAGAAGAGATGGCCGGCGACGATCCGTCCCCAAACGACCATGGTGACACTGCAGTCCCTGATCTTCCCTCCAACTGTAAGATGTCAAAATGAAGGATGGAGTTTGGTTGGTGCAGCCCAGCGCTCGACAAAGTGCTCGCCACTCACAGCAGAAACACGCAATTTTGAAGGATTTTGAAGGTTACGTTTAGAGGGATTTTAGGATATATAGATACAAGACACTGAGAGTCACTAAATTACAATTCTCAGATTGACATCAAAGCAGTCTGTAGCTCTCCTAACCACACCGATGGAACGACCAAATCGGGGCCGACTCACGGAACACGAAAAGCCCAGATAAACACACAGACCTCCCCCAAAACCACAAGAAATATCACCAGATATCAGCCTTTGAGGAAGCTGCTATGTAGTTAGGGACCCCTGACCCCTGTCACCAAAACCTGTGCATGAGCAGTTTATACAAGACTGCCACCAAGCACAGCACCCCCTGCTGGGCTTATGGCAACGTAACGTCATAATCAGTGTAAAAAGACAAAGGCCAACAGACACCAACATGGCAAAAGAAAAAGCAAATAAAAAAATGTCACTAGCCAGGAGTGATCTATTTTATAGATTTTGCATTCATAAAAATTGGCAAAGTTAGCATTAAACATGTTTCAGGTAAATCAAGAGAGAAGCCGTTGGTGTCAGAAAAACTTTCCAGAAAGTTCCAACTCCACATTTCCTGAAAGAATATTTCAGTTTGGAATAAAATTTAATACCCTTCCTAAAGTTTATTCCACTTTTATGCAAAAACATAATTGTGTCCAAGGTCCATCCACTAAGGGCAAGATTAGCCAATTACAGAACCTGGTGACACAGAATCACAATTTTAATTTTAGGTTAGCCAGCAGACAAGACAAAAAAAGATCATTTCATGGGAAAACATTCATACTGATAACATCTGTAAATTCACAGGCCCACAAAAAAAAACATAAAAACCCAAGGAGCCAAACACCCTCCCAGACCAGGTAGATAAAGCCCACAATGGCTAACATGTAAGTAACAGGCGAGCAGTCCCACTGAGCTCCAGTACAGAATCCTCAAGCACACCACAGCACGCATTGCCTGTGCTTCTCTGTGTGGCTACTTGGAAGCTTCTGTCTCACGTCACACACCATATCTGGACATCCACACTCGTGAGAGCCTGAGGTCTGGGATCGATGTCACTTCAACTCCATTTAATCCAACATGGTTGATAAAAACGTGGAATCGGAAACCTGCTAAATCACTATTTTGAGGCTGCACGTTTCACATTACGACTGTTCTCATATAAAAAATTAACATCTTTAAAACCAGAAAAATACTTTTAGTTCTATTCAAATTTTTTTATTTTATTATAAACAAAACTATTGTCAGAGTAAACCAAAGCCTCAATTGAAAGACACCTCCGAAATGTTACTTATTGCCAGTTGTCCACGTTCCCCATCTACAGGTCAGAGTTGAACATGACTGCACACAGCAAGAACCAACAAGCCAAAAGCAAGCAAGCGAAGCAAATACGTCAAAATACAGCAAATTAGCCACGAGGTTGCAGTTTGCTTTCGGAACAGAAAGGGAATCTGGTTAGTGAGATGTACCAGTGAGTACCAGAGATTACGGACAACGCAAAATCTTCATGTAGAACAGGAACTTTAGAGTTCTATAAACATTACCTAAAAGATTACGCTTACCAACCCCTGCTTTCACTGGTACACATTTTACATTATATATAAACATCACTTCATGGAAATCTTCCCAAAATCAGTCCCAGAAAGTACCAGGATATTTACAAACACAAAAAGCAATCAAATCTTGCCTTGCCTAACTTATAACTTCAAACTAACTTGTGCGACAAATGCTTTCTACACATGAAAACTATGCAATTGATATCTTGTTATGGAGGACTTAATTCTTAAGTTAAATTCTCATGAATTTACAAAATTTGGGACAATTTTAAAAACATTTCAAGAATAAGTCACATCTTTTTCACTAACCAAAAAGTCCAGAAGTTTCATTGAAAGATGAACCCCCTACCCCCAAATCCAACTTATATAAACAATTCATATACACTTTAAACAGGGTCTACAAAGTTTTGAGGAAAAACCATAGCTGAGACAAGCACATGTGACGGTTACCACTAGTACCACTGTGGGTGGCAAGAAAACAAAGCAGTTTAGATGTAGGTTAGAATTTCCGGGAAATTAACTTAGCAAAGGGGAGGGAAAAAAATTAGATGCTACAAACATTCAATTCAGTTGTACAATTCTGGGATCCACTGATCTTTTTTTGCAAAAAATAAAAGACGACTTCATGATAATTTACATTTTATCTCGTCAGAAAGTGACTGAGTGCATGTGCATGGTGTTAATCTTTGGAAAAAATCCATAAACAAAACCAGGGTGTGCAGCAGTTAGTGTCCCAAGTGTCTGAAATCAAAACCATTAAAACACATTCATAGGCCAATTATTTCAATAATCTGGAGTTCTAAAGGTCAGCTACTTCATAGCAGGGATGGGAACAAGTCATTTCTTGGCAAGTCTTAGTCAAGTCATCTGCCCTCAAGTCCAAATCAAGTCTAAGTCTTTCCGTCATTTTTGCTGTCAAGTCACCAAATTTGTGACTCGATTCCAAGTCGAGTTGAGTCAGGTAACTTGAATCTCTGTCAGTTTTTTTTTACCTTTAGTGATTTAAACTTACTGCAGCAAAAATCAGTCACAGTAGGTCATAGGATATGTTCTTTATAGGCAGAGAGGTGAAAACAGTGTCCAGTCACAGTTGTCCTCTTACAGTTTTTACATCCGTGTATAAGTAGGAGTGATGCATCTTTCCAACAAACTTTCTCAGGAGACTTTGCATTCAGCCAATTGAAAATGCAGACAATTAATATACACACAAATTATAAAATTAACCTCAGGTCTTCAACTCATAGGGTCCAAGTCGGGTCCAAATCTCGAGTGATTTGCCCTCAAGTTCAAGTCTTTTCATCAGTTTTGTCGAGTCGAGTCATAAGTCAGTGACTCGAGTCCCTACCTCTATGTATTAAAGTGCTTTGCCTTCAAGCTGCTATAAACAGCACTAACCCCGAGTCACTGGTCACTCCTAAGTTGGCTAAACAAACCCTCTCTTAATTATTATACTATCAATGAGCGAAACACGTCCTGGGCAACCTTAATCTCTCAGGTATATAGGTGTCACTAACTACTGCTAGTACATTTAGTTTGTATACTACATAATATCAAGTTAAGCATTCATATGCAGTTATTGCATTTGGGACATTCATAAAATGCTGCCACCTGGAAATGTATTGTAACGAAAGCCAGAGACACCATGCTCTGTGTTCACTGTAAGAGAGGGGCAGATAGTCAACTTAGGGGCCTACAGCTAGGGACTTAATGTACATGTACAGCGAACACAGTGCTGCAGTGACAGCAGCGATACCTTTACACATGTACAGCGAATACAGTGCTGCAGTGACAGCAGCGATACCTTTACACACGTACAGCGAATACAGTGCTGCAGTGACAGCAGCGATACCTTTACACACGTACAGCGAATACAGTGCTGCAGTGACAGCAGCGAAACCTTTACAGATAAACACACTAGTTCACACAGAAAAACATTCCAAGATATTTGGAGTTTTGCAGACTGCGAAAGTGTGACCATTTGTTCTCACCTATACTGTTAATGGTAGAGGTTACTGAGATTGCAAGACGGAACTCGTCACACTGGTAGAAATGCAACTTTTCACATTTTACGGATTATGATTTAGAATACAATAATCTTTCGGTGAACCTCTCCAGATTAATGGGGGGAAAAAACCATTTGGTGACCAAAGTATCCATAAGTTTACAGAACAGAAGAGAATAAACGTACGAGACAGAACAATGTTAGCCACAAGCCTGACAAGCAGGAAAATAGCTGGTCTGGACCAAATCTTTTGGTGTGAACCTTACAGCAACACAAAGGTAACCTAAGTAACTACAATAAAAGCTATTTTTGGCTGAACAAGTTTCTGCCTTGACTTTGTAGGTGTTTACAGCTGAGTCACCACCTGAAAATGTTTCCATTGTCAAATTTCACACTGAAAAATCGGTCCGAAGGCTTACCCTGTACGGTCAGTACCTACCTCAATCCACCAGAGGCAGCACCAGGGAGCAAGAAAAGGAGGCATAGGGGGGCCAGGCGGCGTACGTACCTTCGTTAACGGTGGCGGTACTCCCTCTCGCGGTCTCTGTCCCTCTCGCGGTCCCGGTCCCGGTCCCGGTGTCTCTCACGATCGCGACTGCGCTCACGGTAGTAATCCTCGTGCCGCTCTCGGCTCCGCGACTTGTGCCGGCGGCTCTTCTCCCGTGAGCGGCTGTGGTCCCTCTCCCTAGACCTCTCCCGTCTTCTGAGGGAAGGCAAACACACCCTGGAATTCTGCACGCGCACACACTCTGCTAATACGACATGCTAACAGGCCAGTTATCTACCACTCAGTCGTAGTCACCCACTCCTCTGCAATATTTTTACATCACACTGTGCGTCACACTGCACTCATACGTATTTGTTATAATTGTAATTATGATTATCTTGTAAGTAAGTAGAGCATTCTGCCTACTGGAAGTTGCTTTGGACAAGAGTCAGATAAATGAACAAAATGTAAACAAGTAAATACTTGTGCTAAATTTGCATTTTGCTGTGGCCGGAACGGGATTTTCGTTGCATAGTGGAACTGACTGTTTACTAAAGTATATGAGAAACTCAGGAATCATGAATCTGAAGGCTAAGGAATGACCCCGTCCCACTAAAGACTCGGGGGATTGGGAGGTTCCTGGAACACTTTGCGGGTGGGTTCTACACAGCGAGATGGAGGATCTATGCAGATGGGTTTTACCTAGAAGCAGAACCATAGGACTTGGACTCGATGCCGTGCAAGCAGTCCTGCAGGGAGCTGATGAGCACTTTGCAGCGATCGTCTGCCGACACCTTGGACTGCTTGATGAGGGAGATGGCCGTGACCAGCGTCTCGATGGCGCTGCCGTAATCAGCTGGAGGAAGAACAGAGAGCAATCGACCACGATACGGCGATTTCCAGACACCGGGACTCCATGCGGGCCATCGCGGCCAATACCTGCGCTGGCGTCCGATACCGCCCTGGAGATGGCGCTGCTGGAGATGGCCCGGTTGCGGTTCATGATCTCCTCAAACTCGGCGTCGCTCAGGGGAGCTCGAGCTGTGTCCATCTCCCTGGTTGTAAGGGGAAAAAAATGGAGATGATGAGGATGGAGATGCAGAAAGGCAGCAGTCACAGCGAAGGACCACGTGAAAAACATCACCAATATGTCATATGTGGGACATTCTTGCTCAATTCTCTGGCACTAATTATCTGCTTAAAAGGACTGGACAGCTGGACACACATATGAACCCACAGCCACAGGCCTCACACCAGAAAAAATACAGAATTACATTCCAGAAGACTCTTGATTACTCAAGCAAAAAGCGAGCAAGACAAACGGCTTTGTTCCACTAACACCTTTATATGAGGTCTCTGGAAAAATTCTGAGATACTCAAACATACCTCAACCACTGTCTTCAGACAGTGCAACACAGATAACGCCAAATGTTCATAGACCCTCAGTCAACAAGAGTCATGGTGAAGCCCAAAATGCCCTAAAGCTGGGACCAAGGTGGTCTCTGTGAACTGTGTTCTCTCAGGGCTTGAGGACCTGCCCCACTCTTCAAAACAAGACTGAAAGCTCACCTATTTAACAAGCACAACCCCCAAAATGACTGTCTTCTATCTAGCATACATACACCAAGCGATATGCACACTAACCCTAACCCTAACCCTAACGTGACGCTTTCAGGCGTCTCTCCGTCAGCGCATATTATCGAGTCCGGACGTAAATGCGATCAGACGTGACTCCATCAGGCGTAACTCAACATGAGACTGTATTTAGCCGTTACCGTTCAGAAAATACAAGATTTGCCCGAAACAGGAAGGATTTGCACGTCACCAGCTGTACCACCAAAGAGACAGGAAATGAAAGGATCGAGGGGAAACTAGAGGAAATGGACGCTGTGCTGTGCAGCTCTTCGGAATTCGAGCTGTTGATTATTTAACGCGAGACGACGTTACCTGCCACCGGGGCCGAAGTCTCCTCTGTCGTATGGTGGGGGGCGGCCATAGGGGTCATTAGGGGGGGGCCCGCGATTGTCAGATGACGGCATGGCACCGTTTCCGGGTGGAGGGAAGAATGCCGGGTTCACGTGAGGGGCTGGGGGGGGGCCGCCGGGGGGAGGACCACCCATGTGTGGTGGGGGGGCCAGCCCGAGGGGTGGGCCGATGGGGCCAGGGGGCCGTGGAGGGTAGGGTCCTGGGGGAGGCGGGCCCTGCTGTGGAGGGGGGGGACCTGGAGGTGGCCCATAGCCGGGGACAGGAGGTGGGGGGCCTGGAGGAAGAGGACCTAAAGGGGGCTGGCCAAACTGGCCCGGGAACAGGACTGGGGGCATGGGGCGGTCGCCCCGGTTTGGGGGGCCAGACACAGGAGGTGGGAGGCCCTGTCCAGGAAGTGGGGGCCCAGGAGGCCCAGGAGGCCCCGGGGGGCCACTTGGGGGCCGCGGGGGACCCGGCAGACCTGGGGACACACACACAAATATCATAGCAACAATAACAACAGGAATTACAATTTGACTTGTGCAACCACAGGCAGGCTTTAGAAACATTTAGGGAGTTATTCCTCGTCACTGTCACGTCTGGCTCACGCACTGGGGGCTATGGGCGGGGATAATGTAAAGTGCGTTCACACATTGTAACATTGTAAAAATGCGCAGTTCAAAAACAGATTGATCGAATTGACTGAATATTCAAGGTCTCAGCACAAAACCCTGCAATGCCATTGGCCAATTCAAAAGACACACGTAAACCATATTTCTCACTACTTACACATTATTCGGATCAGCTATTGAAATACCACAGCTACACACTAACTACAAAAAACGGGAAACTTTTTTTTTTTTTTGCTCAGAACAACGTCCATCATATTTCTGCTTTTCCTCAGAGAGACCTAGACCTCTCTGGAATTTTAGAACGTGATAGGCAAAGTTAGTCAAGGATCATGACACCCAAATTTCCTCAAAGTGGAAAAAGTAACTAAGCAGCTGCTTTTCAGTCCAGATATCAGCAAAAATGGGAATTAAAGGAAGCAAAAACAACAACAAAAAACAAAAACTGAGCTGAGTCTCAATAGCAGAATCTACAAAATTCAGGCACCGATCACAGCAATTTCTACAATGTACCAGCAATTTTCTGTTAAGGCTCAACATTCCAAAGCACTCCCTATTTATGATGTTTTTACCCTTTATTTATAAGCGGACATATAGATCAAGTATATATCCTCTGAATGGGCAAATTACATCCAGGAATAAACTAGGGTTAGTGAAAATTCATGGTTGCGATGCTGTGTTTAGATGCATTTAAACTGACATACTACTCTATGGGAATAGTAAACACTAAAAGTATTTCAACAACACAAAGCTGCACTTACAATTTCAAAAGTAATTTTCAATATTTAGTTTCAAATGTATAATTAGGGCTGGGCGATATCATAACGATATTACATCACACATGTGCAATAATCACCAGGGCTTCATGTGACAGGCGCAGCATTTGGCCGGACGCCTGCTTTTCGGTGCTAAACGGTCATTTATTTACACCCACAATTTGTTAAGCAGTTTAGTAGTATGGCTAAAATACTAATGAGGCTTTGTATGATGTCCATATGATGATATATGTATGATTAGTATAAATACGGCATATCCTTATGTTTAATAAATGTGTCAGACTCTGAACTGCAGAAAGTACCACCACACCGCCAACGTCATTTTACATTGTTTATCCACAAGATCTCCTCTCTTAAAAGATGTCCTGGCTGCTCTTCTTCACCGCGACTTCAGTGCATATTGTACTGAGGTATACTGTACCAAACTGTAGTATACTAAACCGTAGTATACTAAACCTTAGTATACCAAAACAGTATTATGTGGTCTGCTCCGCTAATCGAATTTAAAGTTTATACAGATTACTAACTTTTGGGTATCACAAAACACATCTCATTATTATTTAAGCCATACTACTAACCCTCTTACCAAATTATGGGCATAAATAAATGTCCGTATAGCACCGAAAAGCTGGCGTCCGGCGAAATGTTGCGCCTGTCATCTGAAGCCCTGGTGATTATTGCACATGCGCGATATAATATCGATATGATATCGCTCAGCCCTATTTATAATACAATAAAATGATTTCAACAATTGGCCCTTTTCCTCTCTTAGACATGCATATATGAATAGTGATTGGCTGGTTTACTTCTGCTACATCAGTAGTTTCTGGTATTAACAGCACCGATTTAATGTCCATTCACAAATATGAAGGTAAAAAAAATATGTTTTCTGACCAATGCGTGCAATTATGAGCAAATTTTGTATGTTATAAGGTAATGAATTATTATCCTGTTTTTCTATGGCAAAAATATTACAATTAAAAACATCCTTGAAGCATGATGTGCAAAATGTCACTAAAAATATCTACTTCATGAAGGATAAAGGAAACTACGGAAGTACTGAAGACTGACCGTGAGCACAGTCGCAGTCACAACTAGGCTACTGTGATGTTCATTTAGTGACCATTTCGCTTAACGGCCCAGTTATTGAAGGTGATTAGTCATTGTTGATACACCACAGCACACAGTGCAAAATCTGTCCTCAGCATTTAATCTATATGCGACATTGTGACAGAAGGGGGCAGCCAATTAAGGTTATTAATTGAAATTAATTGGAAGGGAACTCTGTCGCCTAACGAGGAGCGTTGTAGCAGTAGGCAGCACTAACTGTTACCTAAATGCAGGTATTAGCCACATTTAGCACTGAGAAACCAGCTCACATGAAACTCCCACCATCATGGGTGTGGCTTACCTGGGAAATGGAGAGGGGGGCCCCCATGTCCGATGGGCCCTGGAAAGCGGTCTCCAGGGGGCCCGGCCGGGCCGGGGAAGCGTCCCCTGCCACGACCCAGGGGGAACCCACCGCGTGGTCCGCCACCTGGGGGACCCGCCTTGCCCTCTCCGGACATCTGTCCCGACTGCGTGCCTGTACATACGTAGGGAGGAGCGAAGGTACCAGCATGAGCACCCAGCTGGCCAGTAGAGCGACCACATGGACTGGCAGACGGATGGGAGGGCGGTTTTGACACCACTGGCCGAGCTGGAAGGGTCAAGGGAAGGGCGGGACATACTTTTTCTGGACTGCATCTCGAACTGGCTGAGCGACTGCTTGTTGCATGGCGTGACCAGGGGGTTCTGGCCGTGAAGCTCCCGTTTGGGGAGGAGCTCCAGCAGCTTCCTGGAGGAGGCCTCAGAGCCCACGCAGACTAGGGCAAACCTGGGGGACAGAGAGAGGAACATGAGGTACCTGGACAACCTGCCCCCTGACAGCACTGTTAAGCCAGCACTCATACTACAGAGAACCAAAACAAGCAGAGGCGCTGATTATCAGGAATCATCCACTGCCGAATCCCAAATCCACGGCGACCACAAGCTTAACGGCAAAGGAAGGGAACCGGGCGAGGAGGCGGCCTCACCCTTTTGACTGGCCGTTCGCACGGTTTTCAAAGAACTTGATCTCCAGCACGTCATTCACGCCCAACGAGCGAATTCCTTCAGTCAGGTCCTCATCTGTCGTCCACTTTGGCAGGAAGGAACAGAAGGAAAGTACAGAAAGTAGACAATGAGACCCGCGTAAACAAATGCAAGTCGGCACCTGCCTGTTGGCAAAGGCGAGGTGGACACTCACCCAGGTCAGGTTGCCAATGTATAGGGCGACGCGCTTCCCAGTGTAGGTGTAGACCACATTGGATGGAGCCCCTTTGCCTCCATCGCCACCTACAGGTGGGGGGAGGCTGTCCATGTAGTCTCGGTCTTCTGGGGCATCGCCGTTGTTGGCGGAGGGTGAGATGACATCATCGTACAGGTCTATCTGCTCATGGACGTTGTAGTCGGACTCCTGTAGAGGAATATTTGACTTAGGCAGACTGCCTCACTCCACAGACACATTTCTCGAGAGAAATCATAAAAAAAAAATACATCATGCTTGCAGATATTTCAGAACTTCTCGAATCACAACACTACAGGCTGTATTACCATATTAAACATCACAAAGAAAAAAAGCAAAATAATCCCATGTTGTATTTATAGAATGGAGTAGCTGTGATTAGGTCCAATTGAATTTAAGAGGGAAAGGAGGCGGGTTTGCGATGCGATTCAAGTCTAGTTCACCATCACAACCCTGCTAAAGTCAGCCAAACTCAAGCAACTACGATCTGGCAGGACAGCGCCTTCAGACGGTCAGGAAAACGAATTTACAAGCCGTGTATTTGAGGCTATGCAGCGCGGCTTGTCTTGGCCTTCACGCATAGACGCGTTTGGTAAGTGGATTTTGCAAATGACAATAATAAAATAATGACGCTTAGGCCTCGAGGGGTACGATGGCACAGGCTTTGCCGCCACTTATATGAAACTTGCACCTCAGGCTGCGGCAGAAATGCCATCTCAAAAATGGGCGCAGACCTGGTAACACGGAAAGAGCGGCCGATCGGCTCGATCTTCAGGTGGTTACACTGTAGCATATAACACCGAGTATAAAACACTGCGACGAGGTCCCAAGCAAAAATGCAACAACAACAATAATAGTTTTAAAAACGGTTAACCACAGAGTGAGGGAATAGATGCACGTCGTTCTATACGCAAAATCACAGCTTTGCGGGCACATTTCACGAAATCGGCGCCCGCTGGTTTACCTGGTTAAACTCCTCTTCCACATCGGCGTAGATGTCGATATGGTCTACGCCGTCCGCCATTTTCCATTCAGCCTCCTCCTCCTTCTGACGGAAGCAGAAAAAAACCGCAAAGAGGAATGGGACATGCGTCACTTCCGGATACGCAGGCGCGCTATTCACTGCCGTAACGTGTAAGTGGATTTCCACTTTACAGAACTCTATTTTTTTTGTAAATTTTGTTAATTTTGACTACACTTATATATATTTTACTGGGCTGATGATAGCTAAGTCGTCAAAGTATAAATTATTTTATTCGATAGAGTTAATTACTTTGAAATTTCATCTGTCAAACAATAACATAGTATCATATAAAATTATTACTAGTATAGATAGATCGATACTTAATTGATATAATTGATTGTGGTGAATGAATATGCAATTTCCACCTTACGGAACTTCATTTTTTTAAATAAATTGTGTTCATTTTGATTTCGCTTTATATATTTTACTGGGCTGATAGCTGAGTCGTCAAAGTATAAATTATTTTATTCAATATAGTTAGTTACTTTGAAATTTCAGATGTCAAAAAATTACAGTATCCTATACATAAAATTATAACTAGTATAGATAGATACTTTATTGATATAATTTATTGTTGTGAATGAATATGAAATTTAAATAAGGTATTAATATTTGAGTACGTGTTTTTGTATGCGAACCTCAGCTACAGCTTGCATGTTGTTTAATAGCAGCTATAGAACACTCACAAGAGGATCAACAAATTAACAAGTTCTAAATAACAAGACTCGCCATGGGGCCATATTTAACCTTAAGTAAGATAGATGTGCAGTGTATTCCTTGGATGGCCCATCACCCCTCCTTCATCTACTCCCTACTCTTCCATCAATCTCTACAATCCCTAGTGCTTCTACATATTCCAACTCCAAGAGGAACTTTATTCATCCATTTTCTGTAACCACTTGTGCTACTCAAGCTTGTGGGATGCAGTTCAGAGCTGATCCCAGAGGCTATGTGCAAAATGCGCGGAACAACCTAGGATGGGGTGCCAACCCGTTCCAGAGCAGACTCACACACCATTTACATGTATGGGCAATTTGGAAGGAAGACAGGAATGATATGGAAGTGATCGAATAACACGGCTGAGCGGGTAAAGCCAGGAATGCACTGGGCATCTGGAATATTTGTCGTGCCCCCCACCATAGCGAATCTTATCGTAGGTATGCGTGTGGTGTGCCTATATGGGTAAATGTCCAGAGCTGATTTTTAATCCCAGTCCAGTCCTGGGTACAGATTTGGTATGACGTACTTAGGAAAAGTACATCGGAATGACCAGGACACGATTAATCCATTGTCCCTTAATTGATACTTTCTATTTCACACATTCTGTCCAACAATTTGATCACTACAGGTGACCTAGCTAGTATCCATTGCAGCATTATAGCACAAATGTGGGCAACAGTTAAATTACCGAATTTAGTGCAACGTCATTTCCAATAATGCATGGTATGATTTTTTTTCCCATTTGTCCCCTCCCCTAGATACGTAAGAGTACAACGCATTTGCAAAGAATCCATAAAGGAGTGACGCTCACTGTCGCACCTTCGGTTAATTCATTTGCTGAGAATCTCGACAGTAAGATATAAGGGGAATATTTCCCGCTTTAGCTCACACTTTTTAACCATCACTGCTTGCAACATAAGACTTCTTTTGGTACTTCTTTGAGTGTCTATACGTGTCGCCGAACAGTCGGAAATCTTTCAACGCCTAAGACGGTAATATATTGTATGTAATAATAGACAAATTCAGATGTATGGGAACTGGGGACAATTTATGTTATTTTATTTTTTTTTCAATTTCATTATACCAAAATGACAACGAAAAATGTTACAAAGTAAACTTTAAAAAGTAAACTACTTTTTTAAATATCAGTGGTGTTTAGAGGAATCTAAGTAGGCCTAACGCATGAAGATTAAGCTACTCTATCCTTTCAAACAGTTAACTGACTCCGTTCAACAGTCGACCCCTGCAGTCTCCCCAACTTGCATTTATAAAAATACCGGAATGTTTATACTTAATGTCTTGACGTTTAAAATTCGGCGAGGGTACCGGTGGTCTTTGCGATCACGGGGATTCTAGAATGTTCTAACTAGCAGTGCTTCTCGATACCAAAAACGCGAAGATCGTTATGGTGGTCTGTAACTATAAAAAACTGTAACTAACTATAAAACAGTGGTTATCATCACGGTTCAAATCAGGGGGAACTGAATGTTCATTTTTTTAATAAACAAATTTGTCCGTCATGTATGTCTTACCCAATCTTAGTTCAGGATTCAGATTTTGGTACCACTTACAGTAAGACTACCCTTTAAAAGGGTTTACGAATGGTTTATAATCAGGTTATTAATTAGGTTGTAACACTTTGACAAACAAGTTATAACAGATTTTTTTTTGTAATGACATTGTTTCCGCTGGTAACATTTCTCCGCTGCGCCAAAATCTTTGCCGCCAATTTCAAAAATAAATAAATAAAAAATCTGTCCAGTCACCTAATCCAACGCCTAGGTGACTCACGCGGGAAGCCCGATTCCTGCCTGCATCCCCTGACATGCATTACGGAATTCAGTTGGAAAACTTCACTATAGAATGTATTGCGTTGCCATTTAGCGCTCTTATAAAGATCTAATAAAATGAGTTTACTTAAGGATTTACTGAAGGAAAAAAACAGACAAGGTGTTTGTTAACCTCCATAGACAGGATGGGGACATGCCATCAATAAAGATTAAAAAGCATGAATCACTGCCAACATTTCTGTGTATTGCAGACACGTGCAGATGGGGTGGGGGGGGGCGGAGGGGGCTTGAGCACCTGACCCTTTCCTCTTGGGTACCCCAAGTGCCCTTTTCTTGAGGCATTTTATTATATTTTTTAATGTGTGTGTGCGTGTGGAGTCCCGCCTGTGTCCCTCAACAATAACATTTAACTATTAATCACAATTTTGCTAAATAAAATGATCTGGTTTGCATCAGTCACATAATGACCATTAACCAAAGCTCACCCTTGACAGCAGAGCGCGCTGGTTACGAGTCGGGAACGAGCTCACAAAGAGTACGCGCATTTTTTTGCCGGCTGGGCGGTGCGGAGCTGTAGGGGAAACACACAAATTAATTGGGAGACGCAGACTGATGCAACAAAAACCAGTAAGTAGGGTGTACAGCGTACACTATAGTCTATAGCACACAGGAGTATTAGGTTATTATGTACACGTTGTTAAGTTGTCTTGTGGTAACTAACGAATTGAACCAATGAGCATGCTGTGTGTGCACAGTGTGCAACAGCGCGACGAAACATTACCTGTCCTTTTATTAACTGCACAAGTAGTGGTGGTCATTAGCCGCTGGCTAACTGGGTAAGGGTGTCATGGGTCTGTAACTCCACCGTTTTAGGGAACATATTTCGTTTTAAAGTAAGTTACAGGGCTTTTCCCTGCCTTTCTGGAGGGCTTATATTTCACAAAAAACTATCTAATATGCATATCCACATAATTATGGATTATTATAATTACGATATAAAAAAAACACACACTGTATTTTAAAGAAAATACATTAAGAAACAGATTATATTAGATTTATATTTTAAATATGACAAAATGCTGATTTTACAGCACCAAAATTATTGTATCGCTACAGTTTAGACATTTAATAAGCTTTCTGCCTTGCACAGAATGGATAGTCAAGCAAACTGAATCATCATAAATACATTATTGTATATTTATTACTGTATTATTTTATTCTTATTGCTTTATTATTATAACACAAGGAATAAATAATAAGGGAAGGATTCTGGATCAGCACCATGATGCAAACTTATGGCCATAGTATATACAGTATTCTGGAGAAGGTATAAAATGTCACTGTATGTGCATGTGTGTGTGCGTGTTTTATGTGTATAGATTCTTTTTCAATAATTACTCATGATTGTCCAGACATGCCTCGTGTGGAGAGGAAGAGGAAACAGCGACAAAATAAGCTATATGAGGCTGCTAAAGGCAGTGGATCCCTCACCGGATGGATTAAAAAGATCACAGGTAATAATAACACATCTACCAGGTATTCAAGTATAAAAACAATAATAAACACAATTGCAATGTTTTGGTTCTATAACATTTTTCTATCATTACTTTATTATGGATTAGGTGCAAGAGTTGTTAAGTGTGGATAATTAAGTAATAGATTAATGCAATAGCAAATCGTGCCTTGTTCTCAGATGGAGAGCAAGTGAGAGCAACCCCTCAACAGCAACATTGTGCCCCATCAGGTAAAACATATATGCTACGTTTGCTTTGCATTGTCCCACCCGATGACAGTGATATAGTATGATGCGATTCCATATTAGATTCTTGATGAATGTGGGTTGTTGTTATTCAGCCTGGTTCTATGTTCCCCTTTTTAACTGAGCACCCGCCCCTTCAAACATCTCTGCATGGCCCTGGTGTATTGGGGGTTTGCATGTTCCCCCCCGTTAGCGCATTTCTTTGGGCACTGTTACGTGGTGTGGTCTGCACTGTAACAGTAATGCAGCAATACTCTCGTTTCCTCATTCTTCGGCAAATAACAGTCTATAAATTGCCCCTAGTGTGTGATTGTGCCCTGTGAAGCACTGACATCCCATCCAGGGTCTACAGTTTGATGTTTGTCTTCTTCCAGTTTGCTATTTGCCTGTTATTCAAGTCCGTTATCTTTAAGGACATTTTGAGTTTTGCTTGTACCACCATCCCATTAGATATGTCATTCTGAAATTTGTGTCTGTAGGGATGTTTTTAAATGTTATTCTATCTGCTTTGTAATTTTCCTTTTCTTAAAATAACTGAGACCTTTTCTTGTTACAGAAAATAATTCAATGGCTTCCGATCAGACTTCCACCGAGAATGTAAGCCATGTTCCATTATAGATGGGCGATCCACATTTTTTCAGTTCCGATCCGATTCCGATACACAACTGCCGATCAGGCACGTGCACACATAGAGATCAAAGGGGGCTTGAGCACCTGCCCTTTTTATTCCTGGAGAGAAAGTGCCCTTTTTTCTGGGGTGCTTTTTTTTTTTTTTTTTTTTTTTGAAAAATAATATATATTCCTGTTTGCGCACAGCTTCCCTGTCAAACAAATATATTTATTGAAGAATAGTATATCTAAATATCAGGTCAGGAGTTCTGAAGCGAACATCCCCCCCCCCACCCCCGTGCAGCGGCGCACATCATATACACACACACCTGCAGGCAGCAGCAGCCCCTCCCAGCAGTGTTTTTCTTGGCTTGTGCTGAGGTGAGTGGAGCTGGTGATGAACAAAAGATTAAACTACCAGTGCCTCGAATAAGGCTCGAATTTACTGCTGATTAGCCAAAGACAAATATATAGTCAACCTGTGTTTTGCTAGCATGCATGCCTCATGAGCTACACTAGACTAGCTAATGTGTAAGGGATAATCGCTATATATTATCCCGCTTATTACATGGCTACCTACCAAATAAATAATTATTTTGACACAAAATATTAAAAGGGAGTTTATTGATTTAAGCCCAATTGTATTGCTTCCGCTAAAGAAAATAGTACACTCCGTCTCTACGGTTAGAATCCTGTGAGTCCATAGCAACGCTCTGTTTTTCATGTTCTGTTATACTCCGCACAGCGGTCTTTTATCAAGAAATAACAGACCGCATTCTACATTGGAATTCAACCAAGCCATCATGTAATAAAATAAGTTAGTAATAAGCTTACTAAATAAGCTTAATAAAGTTACTAATAAGCATATATCATAGCATAAATTGGTGAATTTAGAAGAAATCTACAGATGCAAACAGATGGAGGATAGATACACTCTAAAAAATGTAGTAAATCTGAGTAACTGCATCTGGTACATTAATCAATAAAACTGAGTAGAAATAAGTTAACATTAAACATTAAAAATAACAATATTTATAAATTAACTTTTTATTTATGAGTAATTTAACTTTTTTTTTAATTTCCTCTAAACCTTTATAAAATAGTATTCCATACAACCACAAATACATACATGACATTGGCTTTTATTGAATTTTTCTCAATTATTTTGGTAAGTTTAATTCAAACAATCAAGTAAGATTTTCAGAGATTTTATTAAGTTAATAAAGTTAAATATTTCTCTAATATTTACTAAGCCACAGAATATTTTTTAGAGTGTAGTAGGTTTAGAAGAGAGGCTTTCTGATCTCCTCCTCCTGGCTATTGAGAAAGACATTCCTGTAAACCACAGTGAAGTAATAAACATCTACAGGGACATGGCCCCCAGAAGGTTGCCTCTGTAAGGGAGGAAGGAGAGACAACCAGGGAATGGAAGTAACAGATTTTATTTTGAAGTAGAAGACCTTTTTTTGTAATAATTTTATTAAGTTGCTGTATTTTTGTATTTTTTCAATCATTTTTGCAGTGATTTTTTTCAGTAAAGTTAACAAAATACCAGCAACAACCCTCTTCAGTTTAGCGTGAATATTTGTGTTGATTTAAAAGTGTTATGTGTTCTGATAACACCAAAATAATTAAAATGCTGTAGTGCCTTGTGCAAAAAATAAACAAATTATTAGTAATACACACCCCTCTGCTTGATGCAGTTATTTTGGTTATTCTAATCTAAATATATACTTGAAACTAGTAGCATAGAAAATGTTTTCAAAACATGCACATTGTGGAATGGTTTCCTTTGCTGCTCTATAAACCTAGTGAATACTAAGGAGACCATGGTTTCTGTGTGAACTGATTATTTTGTAGACATCTTTTGAAAATTAAACAATTGCATGAGTTTGAGGAAGATAAAATTAACTTTTTTAATTATTTTTTTAAAAAGGAAGTCAGTGTTGCGTTAATATATATACTTTTTTGTTTAAAAAAAGAAAAAAAATACGTAATTATGAGAGTGCCCTTTATTTCACTTGAGCCCCTGCCCCTCAAAATGTCTGTGCACGTCCCTGCCTACTGAGTAGCAAAAAAGACTGAGGGGCAGCGATAGCGTTCGATTTGAATGCCGCAAAAAACATGTAAAATGGGAAAGAGCTGTCGTGCGATTGATTGCCGAAAACTAAATAAGTAAGTTTAGGATGTGGATCGGTCACTCATGGCCGATACCCGATCCGTCAAATAGGTCTGGATCGGCGCCGATACCGATCCGAATATCGATATTGGTACATCTCTATTTTCCATGTGTTCCCTTCATTAAATATTAACTTTGGTTAATACACCTTGGTTTGCCTTTCTCACTGAGGAAACATATTTGTTGAAGTTGAGAGACAGTGAATGGCAGCGGGATTGTCATTAAGGACACCACGCAGCATGAGCCTCAACTGATTCCAAAACAACGAAGATCAGAAGCATCTGTTAAGAATCTAATGAAGTTTCCTAGGACTTCATGATTCTGTCCCTGTAGACCTGCTCTTTATGCCAGTTCTTGTTCCGAGCTCTTGCTTACATAGACCTAACAGAGGTGTTAATGACATTCTGACTTATGAAGACTGATTGTATCTGTGTGACCATGTGACTAATGTTCGCTTTCATCACTGCTCCATGGGGATCTCAGCCAGCTGCTTCCTCAGCCAATCAGAATCTTGCAGGCCAGGTGAAGACGGAACTTGATGATAAGGTGTGTCTCGTACGGCCTGCCCAGTCTGTCTTTGTCTGCTGTCATTATGAGAATCGGTACATATCGTTGGTGTCCGATGTAAACAGCATCCACTTTTTGATGAATGTGGGACTTTTTACTATAGATGAAATGTCTATTCTCCTGTCTACTGATAGCATTTAACATGTAATTGAGTAATGAAAAGATGTTTTATGAAGTCAGTCATTTTACTGGTATTTATGCTTATACTAGTTAACATTTGTATTCATGACGGTCGTATGTATGGATTACTTTATATCGCTAATTTTAACAATTTATTGTTAACTAGATAAATAACATCAGTCTTAATTGTGAATATAAAGTGACATTAGTTTATATCTTGTAGGGCTGCAACAACTAATCGATTTAATCGATTAAAATCGATTATTAAAATAGTTGCCAACTAATTTAATAATCGATTAGTTGGGTCTACGTTATTATACACATAAGTACAGTGGCAACCTCCTAATTTGGGAGCAGTAAGCTAACCAAAGCCGCGGTGGCAGTAAAGTACCATTAAGCTGGATGCCGACCGCCATAAAAGAAAAAAGTAAATGCACATAAACGCCATTTACGCACCTTTTAAATTTACAAAACAGCTTTTACTCACCTTTTTTAAGATCACTAATGTTAATGATATAGTTACCCACCGTTTTTACTGCTGTGCATATAGTTTACCCACCTTAAATTTCTTGTTACCACTACACCACTGCTTCATTTCTTCACGATAGAAATTTATAGTAATATCAAATGTTGTAGTACTCAAGACCAGTTTTTGAAGGTCTCGATCTTGTCTTTGAATCAGCCGTATTTGTACTCGTTCTTGTCATAGACTCGGGATTTTATTTCGAGACCATAACTCTGAGAATATTCTTATTAATGAGCCGTTTACTGTCGGATTGGATAACTAATAACTGCAACCAATGGCGTTACTGCCGGCCGCGTTACCCGCCCCGTCCCTTCACACACGCACATGTGTTTAAATGAACGCAGGGGAAGTCGTGGTTGTCAAAACAATCAGCTATTATGGGGCTAGAAATGCGGCTACATATACCACAACGTGTTTACCCTACCATTCTATTAGGTGGGCGCCCCAAGTTAATTTTATTTAATTTCATTTTCTATATAGCTCCAGATCGCAAAAGAAGTCATTTAAGGCTACCTTTCCGATAGAACAGGTTTATATCTTGTCCTTTTATTAAACAAACTAAATAGCCTTATGTTATTTATCTTATTTACAGTTCATCACTGTAGTATGCTGAAACAACCGGACACGTTTTAAAACAAAATTTGCCGCCTGCCGTTCACGGGTTTTTCGTCACCAATCGTCTTATTTGCGTTGCTCAGTAATTTTTAGCGTAAGATGCGGAAAAGGCTTTTTCTTCGCAATAAATGTTTACTTTATTTGTCCGTAATAAATGCAGACAGACTCGCTGGCGTGCTCTCTCCCCCTGTCATATATGTGTATCAACATTAAATAACATTAGACAATTATTTAATAATATTCTTAGTAGCAGCAGCGGTAGTCTGTGCTTTTACATTAAAAAACTGGAGTACTGAATACATTATCTAAAGCACCATGCTGGTTACACTTTATAAAACAAGATTTTGTGTATTTCATTACGTTGATTCAGCTGCTACAAATTATTAATTTTTTTTTGTATACTCTTAATGTAGCATACATTTGTTTTTTATGTGAGTTGCTGGAAACAACTTTTGTACAAAGACAGACTGGGTTATTAAAAATTGCTGGAAATTAAATTGTTTTTTGCCCCCCCTCCCCCCCATCCGATTAATCGATTAATCGAAAAAGTAATCGATTATCAAAATAATCGTTAGTTGCAGCCCTAATATCTTGCTGACACTAACATTTGTCTCACTGACAACAATCCACTTAAGTCTATTTAAAACATTAGACCATTCACTGACTGACCTTTAGGTAGGTGTCTGTGGTGCTAAGAGCCTCTCATGATGATGTTTCGGGGTTATTTTGTGAAGTAGTTTCTCAAAAAGTGCATTTTTTTTTCACACTACCGAAATAACAGAATTATGGAGATGTGTTTTTCCAAGGACAATGACAATACATTTTGTTCTTTTTAAGGAAAAATATTATAAAGAAAAGCAAATCTTTTGATGATTAAGAACATAATTTGCATTCACCACATTATTTTATCTGTAAGATGTTTTGTAAAAATCTACCGATTGATAAATTAGAAAATGACATGCATAAAAACATATAAAACCAGCAGATATACAAGTAATGCAAATTAACCACCGATAAATGTCTTAAAATAAACATTTAAAAAGAAATTGTAATACACCAGAAAAACATATTATGGTCAGTTTTAAGAAATGTACCAGCAGAAACATTATGCAGATGTCAGGCTCTTCACACTGTACCTGTTGATTAGTTTGGCATGGATAGGTAAGCATTTAGTTATTAAAGAATCATCACGTCCATCACAGTTTTTAATGTGTGAAACTGAACAATTTTAAACCTTATTAGAGGTTCAGTTTAAAAATGAAACAATTAAATGTTTCTTTTGGTAGATGACAACTCAATAAGTTTGGATTTTACTAATAGTAATATTAATTTCTCTTTCACAGGAAACTACACTGGGCCAGAAAGATTGTCACTCATTCTATTATCGCATTGACAAAAAACTAAAGGAACACTCAGTTACCTGCACTAAACGGGGCACAGTGCTGGAGGCACTTCAAACAGATCAACCTTTCAGAACCTTTTTGGAGAGAAACAGGGAAAAAGGAAAAAGCATTATCATTGAAAGAGACAACAGATTTCTAGCCACACACTTTCCTTGTTGGTTATTTAAAGACGAAGAAACTGTCCTCATTAAAAGTTTCCCTGGTGAAGCAGCTGAGGTTTCCCATGGTTATGAAATAAAAGACGGTGATATCATCACATTTTACATTAACAGTATTGGTGGATTGAACATGAGGAAAATGTCTTTTTTGAGGAACCCCAAACTTCAAAAGAGGAAGGCCCTTTGCATATATGCATATATTGGGGAGACAGTAGAGGATGCATTGAAAAGAGATGGCCGATTTATAGATGAAGTGTTTCAGGGATCGATCTATCTACGCAAAGAAGGAGAAGAAAAAGAATATGATTTAAGCACAGTCATTTCTCGAGTATTTAAGGAAAGGAGTTTAGAGCTGCAAAAGACAGGTCAGAGACAAGCAGAAAACAAAACAGCAAATGATAAAACGAATCCTGATTCTGGCAGAAAATCTGATCCTAGTTCTAATGCTGGCAATCCATCCACAAGCTCTGCTCCTGGTGGATCCAAACCCAGTTCAGACAAAGCAATGGCAGATAAGGGGCCTAATTTATATAAGAAAGTACATGAGATACCAGACTCTACAGAAATCCTGAAGATTCTACGTGAGCAGTTTCAAGGTCTAGTGGAGCAGATGAAGGAAAGACACAAGAAAACAAAAGTAAAAGATGTGGTAGAGTTACTAAGGGAGGAGTTTGGAAAGAACATACAGAGCTTCTCTAAAGTAGGCACTGTCAAGAAGCTGATGAATATGAGTGCTTCAGTATGTTACATTGAGGTTGAGAACGAAATATCAGGTACAGGCTTCTTGCTGTTTGATCGTTATATCCTAACAAATGCACATATCATTAAAGCATTTACTCACAATAGAGTTTTAAAGCGAAAGGTTACTGCCACATTTGCCTATGAAAGCTCCTCATCAAAAAACAACAATGAATGGCCCATTAAAAAAGAGGTTGTTGCTGGAATGTATTCATATGATGAATTTAAACACTGGATGGATTTTGCTTTACTGGAGCTGGACCAGCAGGAAAAAGATGATGAGATGCTACCTCCTGCTCTTTTAAGTGCATATGAACCCCTCCCAGAGGAGGGAGGGATCTGCCTCATTGGTCACCCTGAGGGGGAGGAAAAAAAGATGGACCCAACTTTCATTGTTCCAAGTAAAGAAAGATCTAATGCTCTAGATGCACATTTTGGTGCGGGGGGGAGTCACCTTCAGTATAACCCCCAGTCGCAGGACTTTACATATCAGACCTGTTTCTATCATGGGTCCTCAGGCTCCCCCATCCTTGGGACAACCTGCCAACTGGTAGCCATGCACACTGGTAGCTACTGTTGGAAGAAAATTAATGGAAAAAAGTGCTATGTGCTTGAGTTTGGCATTTCCATGAGTTCAATATTAGTTAATTTGCTCCTACAAATGATGAAAAACAGACAAATTGAACTTCTATCAAAGTTAATTGCTGAAACAATGAAGAGCGAATCTACAATTCAGGTTGTCGCAGAATTTATCTGCCACATGCTAAAGGGGTGGAAAGAAGATCTTGAAAGTGTTTTATTAACAGTCATCACTACTGCAAAGGAGTGTGATGGATCCTCCGAGCTGCGAACCTCACTTTGTAAAATCATTCCAAGAGATGATCTCAAGACACTGATCAACAGTCACAGATCTTCAAAGAGTCTACATGAACTCTCTGAATTTCTCAAGGAGAAAGAGACACCCATGGAAACTGACCAGCAGACTGCAGGGAACTAGATCACCTTCAAAAAAACAGGCAGAAAATGAGCAAACTCCTGCTAATTTTCAGAATGACTTGCATTTATATTTGTGCAAGTGCAAATTGATAATAAGGCAACATAACCATGTATTTAACTGAAATGATAGGAGAATAAAATGGAAGAATCTCAAACTGTTTAGAATAATGAAACAAAGATTGATTCACTGTATTTTACCATGACATAATAATTGTATTTATATATTGTAATTTTCTTTTTTACTCCTACTTCTTACCTTTTTTTCTTCTATTTTTACACAGCCAAATAAGGGCGACTCAGAGATACATTTCACTGCATGTTGTACTGTATGTGATGAATAAATCTCTTGAATCTTTTGGGCGGGGTTCACTCACATTTGCATTTATCTAATGTCTTGATATTCGTTTCTATGTATTATAAAAACATGTTGTCAAAGTTGGTATAAGCACAATAAAGTAATTAATACTGTAGCGTACCGGTCTTGGATTTGACTCAAACCCCTGGGACATGACGTATACACTGGGCTAAATGTGTCATGGGTGTCTGCGAAGACTCCTGAATTTATAATCATTTGGGGAGGTCGGGCAAGATGGCGGCCGAGTTACACGACTTTTTCCGTGGCTAGAGAAAAATATGGTTTTCTTCTCACCTTGTTATTAATAAATGATTTCTTACCTAAATCTTGGTAATCAACAAAGGCGGATTTTGTTTTTTCAACTATAATTCCCTTGCCTCAACGCGTTTCCTCACCGATTAGCTTGATTTTGCACACCTGCTAATGGCTGATAAAAGACCAAGAGAACAAGACAAAAAGAAGCCATCTAAGGCGCTCTTCTCCACTTTAAACAACAAAGGAAATAAGGAAATTGTGAAGACTGAAGAAGTACACTCCTATGCCATGACATCTCTAGACCTTGCCTCTCTCCCAGTTTCTGCCCCGGGGACGCCGGCTCCAAAGAAAGGAAAGACGGAACCTACTCTCGGTGAGCTGCAAGATAATATTGTGAGACTTTTAGCTGAAAAAATTAAAGAAAACACTAACCATCTTGCCGTTCTAATATGGAAAAATACTGACACAATTGAAGCTTTGAAAGAGACAACTGAATTTTTGTGTTAAGATATGCAAGAGATGAAAGCAGAGCTGGTAACAGTAAAACAAGCAAGTGTCGCTCAGCAAAGTAAAATTAATTGGATGGAAGACAAATTAAATGAAATGGAAAGATACCAAAGGAGGTGGAATCTAAGGCTATACCGGCTGCCGGAACGGGAAGGAGAAGATGTGAAGCGCCGGGTGGTGGAATCCCAGATACAAAAGAAGACCCACGATATCTTATTGATGTGAGCCACAGAATTGGAAGAAAAGAGGAGAATAAGTGCCGGCCAGTGTTGATTAGATTTGCGATCAGATCCGCTAAAGATTTGCTGTGGAAGAGTGCAAAGACGTCAGAATTCCTTAAAGAGGAAAAACTACGATTCGGAGAAGATCTAACAACAAGGGACAAGGAAGCCCGCAACAAGCTGTGGCCCCAGATTGAGGAAGCACGCAAGCAAGGAAAGAAAGCCTTTTTCATAGGAGCCAGGGCCGTTATTGAAGGGAAAGAACTTCGAACATAATTTGAAATTATTTATGGTTATTAATGTCGATCGTTCGCCTCTGTAAATTACCTTGAATTTAGTCTATTTTTTTGTTTTCCATAGTGACAGGTAAGATTTATTCTAAACAAATGTTTTCTTTGTTTTGTTTGCAAGGTGTTTTGAAGACCATTGATATCTTACTACATTCTATATGACTATCAATATATTCCTTTAATGTTAAGGGTATTCGTGAGCTAACCAAGAGGACAGATTTCATTTTTTTGCAAGAAACACATGCTTTAGCATCTGACTTTAATTTTTGGAAACCTCAATGGGGAGATAATATATGGATGGCATATGGAAACAACCATTCAGCAGGAGTAGCAATATTAAAGGGTTCCTTTCGAGGGAAAATTCTTAAATATATAAATGATGAAAATGGCAGATGGCAGCTTTTGGTTATAGACTATTTAGATAATATCTTTATTTTAGGCAATATATATGTGTATAATAGCAATTAAAAAAACAAAATTCTTTTCCAAAAATTTGAGGAGGAAATCAATGTTCTTTTATATACATTTAAGAATGCTAAACTGATATTAGGAGGTGACTGGAACTCTATTACAGATCCTACCAAAGACTGTTTTCCTGTGCGCTCCTTAAATGGTATGTATGGAGAATTCAATAACTTGTGCTTACATTTAAACTGTTGTGATGTTATCAAGATTTATCAAGGAGATCGAGGATTGATTTTTGGATTATATTTGAAGTATTGGTTGACAAAGTCAAAGAGGTCACAATTAATCCTTCTATATTTACAGACCACCGATTAATACAATTGACAATTTATCTAGGAAACTCTATTTCTAAACATAATACCGGCTATTGGAAATTAAATAATATGCTTTTAAATGACAAAACTTTTAAAAACTTGGCCATAAATACCTTAAAAGAAAACTGGAATTTAGCTCAAAAAAATAAATCATATGGTACTTATTGGGAATATGCCAAATTTCAAATCCGAAACATAGCAATTAAAAGGGGAAAGGAAATAGCAAAATTAAAAAGAATAAAACAAGATCAGATAATCAAAGATATTGTGACGTCGGGCGTGCGAGCCGAGTGCGGAAGCAGGCGAGCAAAGTCGTGAATACGTAGAAATCGGAGTTTATTCCGGGGAATACAAAAAACACGACGCAACAACAATGACGGATCTGGGAAACAAACGCAGACGTGGACTAATATGCACAAGACAGGCTGACTTAAACAAGCAACAGGTGAGTACAATCAGGAATTAACACGAGGTAACGAGGGGGGCGTGGCACACACGAGGATCGGACGAGCCGGGCGTCACAGATATAATCATGTTATATGGAAAAAGTAATCTCTCCCAAAGTGATATCAACAGACTTACAGAATTACAATTAGATTTAGATAACATTTATCAACATTTGGCCCAAGGCGCTTTTATTCGTTCTAGAAGAAAATGGTTAGAACAAGGTGAACAAAATACTAAATATTTTCACAACTTGGAAAAACTAAAATATTGTTTAAATTCTTTAAATAAACTTAAAATAGATGGACAAATCTCAGACGACCCTAAAATAATCTCAAATTGTGTTCATGAATTTTATAAAAATCTACACTCTCAGCAGGATGATCTGTAGGAGGCGTCCTCCTTTTTCTCTCTCATCCAACATGATGCACCTTGTATAACTGAAATGGAAAAAGAACTTTGTGATAAGGAATTATCTTTAGAAGAAATTAAAAATAGCATTATGCAACTTAAGGACAATCGATCTCCTGGTAATGATGGCCTAACCAGTGAATTTTATAAAAGATTTAATGACATTATTTCCATATTCTTACTAGATGTTTATAAGGAAGCCATAGCATTTGGAAAACTCCCTCCATCTTTACGTCAGGGTTTGATTACTTTAATCCTCAAACCTGACAAAGACAGATTATCTCTTGATAATTGGAGACCAATAACTTTAATTAATAATGACGCCAAACTACTGGCACATGTTTTTGCGCAAAGATTGAAATTTTGCTTAAATACAATAATTGATGACTGTCAGTCTGGCTTTATGGAAGGGAGGCACATAAGTAATTATATTCGATTAATACTGGATCTTATTGATTATAGTGATTATGTAACAGATAGTGGTTATATTCTATTTGCTGATATCTATAAGGCATTTCATACTGTAAGTCACAAATTTTTATTTGATTGCTTGGATTTTTTTGGATTTGGTCAATATTTTAAACAGGCAATTCAAACACTATACAATGATTGTAATAGTTCTGTTAAGTTGTCTCATGGGACTACTAGTAGATTTAACATTGTCAGAGGAATTAAACAGGGTGATCCTGCAGCTCCCTTTCTATTTCTTCTTGTTATGCAAACGATGGTCTTACATACAGTATATACAAAAATTCTTTTGAAGGTATTAAAATTTTAGACAAAGAAGTAAAATGTTGTCAATTAGCTGATGATACTGCCTTCTTTATAAAAAACCACGACGAGGTTAAAAAAAGTTATAAATTGTCTTGGAATATTTTCTGTGACTTCAGGTTTAACTTTAAATCTTTAAATCAAACAGACTTTCCATTAAAAGAAAACAGGCATCATTCAACAGAAATTGATGGTATTTCTGTTAAAGAAGAGGCCACATATTTAGGAATTACCATTTGCAGGAGCCAGGCAGAGAGAACTGGCTTTAATCTTACTCCAATATTACCAAAAATCAAAAGCAAATTTGATATGTGGCTGATGAGAGACCTGTCTCTCAGAGGCCGAATTCTCCTATCAAAAACTGAAGGTCTATCAAGATTAGTATACCCCGCTAAAGTTTTATATGTCCCAAAATCATTTATCAAACAAACTAACTCCTATCTGTTAAACTTTATTTGGAAAAATAAACCCCATTACTTGAATAAAAAGATTTTATGCAATTTGTTTACTCAAGGAGGCTTGGGTGTACTTGACTTTGACTCATCCAACATAATATTCAAGGTGAACTGGATTAAACAGTATGTTAAAAATAAAAATAAGCTATGGTACTTAATTCCAAATCTACTTTTTGAAAAAGTTGGTGGCATTGAATTCCTCTTAAAGTGTAATTTTTCTGTGAGTAAACTTCCAATCCAATTATCTAACTTTCACAAGCAAGCACTTGAATCCTGGCTTCTTATATATAATCATAATTATTCTCCCTATAGACAACTAATCTGGAATAATAAATATATCAAATTTAAGAATAAATCCCTTTTCTTGCACAATTGGGTTGAAAACAACATCTTATTAGTGTCCCAGCTGTCTATCTAGGGGGGCAGTTGCTCTCATATTCTGAATTTCTGACCAAATTCAATGTTCCAATATCTCCTAGAAAATTTGCTATCGTTTTTGACGCAATTCCTTCAGGTCTTACCTACCAACATACCAAACAGACTGCCAATATCTAGAACAGATATCACTATTAATGGTATTAACATAAAAGACAGGAAATGGAATAATAAATTTATCAGAATAATACTGCATAACCCTATTACCTTACGATCTAAATTCTTTTGGAATTCCCAGTTTGAAGATATCAATTGGAATATGTCATGGACTTTAAGCAATAAATATTGTGTAACTAATAAAGTAAAAGAAATTCAATTTAAAATTTTACACTTAATCTATCCCACAAACACACAGTTAAAGAAATACAGAAATGAAATATCTGATCTTTGTTCCTTTTGTGGTATCTGTACAGAAACCATCCCGCACTTGTTTTATGATTGTTTACATGTCAGATACTTTTGGATTGAGATAGAACATCTGTTTGAAACATTGTCTGGCTGTAATTTTTTTTTAGATAGGAAAGATGATGCACCTTGTATAACTGAAATGGTCACTCTGGTCCATGCCTCATTTTTTTTATTTATGTCCCTGTATGCAAACAGAGACACATCATATATAACTGGGTACCCGGCCACAGCAATAATAAGTCTCTCCTCCATTGTGCCTAGGAACGGTTGGGTCGGAACAAAAGTTTACACGCATATGTTCTGCGGCGCTCTCTTTAGTGGAGCACCTCTACATTCCCATTGGTTGCCGCCCAACCGCGTCACAGCTCATTACCATAAAGTTGACTGGGATTCAACTTCTGTCTGACGCTCCCGCCGCCCAGATCGCGACGCGCTGCGCTGCTCCTTATGGAAGGCCAACGTATGGAAGGCCAACGGGGCCAAAACGTCTTAAAAAACACGTCGATTTTTTACATGCAAAAAATCAACACGTCGATATTTCACATGAAAAAAATCAACACGTCGATTTTTCACATGCAAAAAATTAACACGTCGATTTTTCACGGCTAAAGACGTATTTTTTTACGCCTTCAGACGTCAAAAACAGGCAGAATTTCTCTCTTTTTAAATGAGGACATACACTTAATTATTTTTAAATATGATAAAATATGTGCATGTATGCCTATATTATTAATATTCTTAATTACAATTCGTTGGTACTAGTAGTTGTATTTAACAAATTCTTACTACTCTTCTTCTTCTTATTATTATTATTATTATTAAAGTGAGTAATTATTTGTCACCACAGCACAGTGCACCACAACTAAATGTGACCTCTGCATGTGACCCATCTGTGAAGGAGCAGTGGGCAGCTGACAAGCACTGTGCCAGTAGCAGTCATGAGCAAGGTACAGTACCCAGTTATTACTGGGGGATAGCCTGTCAACAGGAGGGGAAAATATTAGATTTTTTTTTTTTTTAAATATTCAAAATGTTTGTACAATGTCATCATTTGTCTATTTAATCAATAAAAAACTAAAACATGTTTTCTTTTAATTCATAAATCAGTAAGTCAGCCCCTTCCTCATAGCTATGTCATAGCATTCTGCTTACAATCTTGTCAAGTTTTATACTGTATAACACGTATGCGCACTTCACCTCTATTGGCACACACAGATATAGAGAACAGTCAGAGTGAAGGAAGGTGATTCAAGATTCAAGATTCTTTATTTCTCACATGCATAGTCATACAGGTACAACATGCAGTGAAATGTATAGTGAACCGCTCTTTTTAACTGTGCCTCCATTAAATAATTAAACAAAAAATCAAACAAAGAACACAAGTTAAAAAGATAAAATTTGTAAAACAATGTAGGAAAATAGTAAAACTTTGAAATAGATTAAACAAGTCTGAGACAGATTTACATATGTGCAAGTTATAAAGTTAAAGTGCATTTTGCAATGTCTGCACAACAGTGTGAACAGCTTAGAAACCCTTGTAATAGTGTAGCAGCATGAACAGTGCATGTACAGTAATAAATGATAGAGGCAGTATGGAATGACAGACAATTATTATTAATACAGACAAAAATTAGGCTGCTCTGCAGTGATCAAGAATGTAATACTACAAAAAGGAGGGGTTGGACAGGTCTCAGTTGAGAAGCTGAATGGCCTGAGGATAAAAACTCCTCACAAGTCTCTCTGTTTTGCCCATAATGGTGCAGAACCTTCTACCTGATTGCAGAAGCTGAAACAGTCCATTCCTGGGATGAGATGAGTTTTTTACAATCCTTGTGGCTCGGCCCATGTCAGCCCCTCTGAGATATGGATTCCTAGGTACTTGAATATTCAACAGGCCACACCACTTCATCTAGACTCATAGACTTTATAGATCTAAAGTATGTATACGTATATATATATATATATATATTGTATAATTGTAGTAGGGCTTTTATTAATACTCTATACTACTACTTTCTTTTGTGCTCACGTGTATTTACATTTCTAGTATTTATTATCTTGATTGTATTGGAACAAGGTTTGTTAGGTCAAATTCCTTGAAAATGTCACATTACTTTGGCAATTCTGATGTACAATTTCCAGGTTGGAACAGGCTCCTAAGAAAAACTTGGGTTTACGTGCGTAGATTAGCTGCACCACTCTGGATTTGTCAATTAATGGCTGTAGTGATTTTTTCTGCTTTGGGACAATTGAAACTGTAATAATAATATACAATTGTAATATATGTTTAATATAATACACTTGACAAACCTTGTTGCTGGGTGAGTGTTTGAATCTCGGCAACAAACTCCGAAATTGTTCTCATCATCTCATCGGCAAAATCATTTTCGATTAATCGCCCACTTGCCCAACGTACACTGCTTTCCATTGTAGTCATTCTATTATAGCAAAATAAAGATATTCAAGGACACGCTAAGGGAATAAATCATAATAACAGCTGTTATATTAAAGTAGCAAAAAATGAATTACCTCGTCAGTATCGTGTCTACATTAGCTTGTACATTATCAGACAATGCCAGCCGGGTGCATTCCATAAATATTTGATTGCAGTTCAAAAGAAAGCTTCTAAGAGCCATTTTCCTTTGCGCTCCGAACGAAGTTCTCTGTCTAGTTTAATTAATGGCACGCACACCTCCGTTAAGCAGACGTCTGTGGCTCATCACGACCACGCAAAGAATCCGTAATCAAAAACGTTAAGTGATGCAGAAATACGTACCTGCGGCGAAGGCTTGCGTTGTCTCTTAGTCACGGTACGTTTAAACACGTACGGCGATACGTCCCACTGCTTATTAGTATAATTTATATATTCATTGCTGCGACACGAAACGTCCACTTTCGTAATAATAAATATTTATATTATGTTAATTTTTTCTATGACGTAAGTACACGCATGGATCGATGAGGTGTGACTGCAAATCACTTGACAGTGATGTAGGTTAACTATTGCTGTCGTAGTTCCTCTTTTCGATTATTCAAATTAGAGCACAAATTAGAGATTCTGTGTTTATTATGTTGGTTTTACAACTTCAAATCTACAACGTAAAGTGAAAACGAGCCCAGAATAACGCAAAATGCCGATAACAATTTCGATGAATGAAGCACTAATGTGACGGATTTCTCCATCGGGGGAGCTGATCAGACATTGCACGGATGATGTATTTTTTTCTGCACAATCGACCATTTTCACTGATGCCCGAAATGGTAGTCAGAGGCACAATATGCTGCCATCATTTTAACATGTTAAATTTTTAAAATGCAGTAATTTTTGCTCCAACATTTTCATGTTGACTAACTTTAAAATAATGTCTGTGGGACAACGAATGATGAGAAAAAGTAACAGCTGTAAATTACAAGAATTACAATAATAATAATAACTAATATGTTATGATCTGTCCTAGCGTTTGGAGACTTGTGTCATGACCTGCTTGTATGATCCTCGTGTGTGCCACGCCCCCCTCGTTACCTCGTGTTAATTCCTGTTGCCTGTTATTTTCGCCTTGTCCTGTGTATTTAGTCTGTGTCTGAGTCCGTTTTCCCCAGGTCTGTCATTAACGTTCGTCCTGTGCTACTCCCTGTCTGCTTTAATAAACCCGGTTTACCCGTCACGGCTTCCTTAGTCTGATTCTCCGCTCCCTGCTCCTTCGTTCGCGCAGGTCTCAACAACTTGTATGTAAAAAGCCATTTATACATGGATAATAAGACTTCAATATAGACACCATTAAATACCAGCAGTGCTGGGATATCTGAATAAATATGTTGAATGTAGTCACTGGATGGCAGTTACAAGTATGTGCAATTGTTTGTCTAATGGACAAAAGTACTTGAGGCAGGTGTATGACAGCAGATAGTTTGTATGCAAAAAAAGGCAGTATATCAATGTTTTTTATGTTCAGTGTGCATGTATTAATTGATAATGAATAGATAATTAAAAAAGAGGGAAAAACTCAACTATGGGACGTTTGTGGACAGGAGTTGGTGGTGCTTTTATTTTGAAAGGGTCGCTTTGTCCATTTCAGCACACGTTGCAAAATGCCGCCTGTTTTTGACGTCTTTAGCCGTGAAAAATCGACGTGTTGATTTTTTGCATGTAAAAAATCGACGTGTTGATTTTTTGCATGTAAAATATCGACGTGTTGATTTTTTGCATGTGAAATATCGACGTGTTGATTTTTTGCATGTAAAATATCGACGTGTTTTTAAGACGTTTTGGCCCCGTTGGCCTTCCATAGCTCCTCGACGCCTCCCGACGCTCCCTCCCATAGAGAATGAATGACTTCCGGTCGCTTTGACGCTCTCGCCGCTCGCAGTGTGAAGTTGTGAACGTAGTATGAGGTTATTGACTCGCCTCTTGTCAAATTGGACATTTGCAGTGTCGGTTATTCGTCACTTCCGCTGCTCCGGTGTTTCCTGCGGGAGCCAAACTGGTTGATAGCGCGCGAACTTTCAAACTATATAGATCGCCGAAATAGTAATTAGAGTAAAGTAATCTGAAGGAGAAATCCACAAGTTAAGTAATCTAATGCAAATAAATCTCCAAACTCCCATAAATTAGCCACCTTCGCCCGGCACCAACGACCTCCGACAACCACTTGGAATCAAAAGGTAAGTCGTGATTGTATCTTTAATTCTGCGCCTGTGTTTTGTCGCTCGTGTGTCAAGGTACAGCGTAGACGGTCCTTCCAGCATTCCTAATAGTATCGTATGCCAGAAGTCTTTAGTCATAGTAGAGCCGAAGGACAGGATTCGTGCATTAGTACCCTTAATGGAAATTAAGGGATTTCTAGACGAGTTGAGCTGTTTTTAGAGACGTACCGAGTCTTTTTGCGCATGTGTAGTTCCACCGTTTGGGGTTAGGGTTGGGTTTTAGGTTTTTTTTGGGGGTGGGGGTTAGGGTAAGAGTTAGGGCTATCGATTAGCATTACGGTATCCTAAGTCGACAAAGTAACTCACCTCGACCGAACACCGGCTCAATCGGAGCACACAGCCAGCTTAGGCCACTTAAAATTAATAAATTGTATTACATGACTCAAACTTATAAAATATTGGTGAGTAGGGGATTTTATATTTTTAGCGAAAAGACGAACGGCAACAGAGATATACTAAAACTAGAAAAGTTCTCAAACAGCTCGCGAAGGGTAATATTACTCGGTATATTGATGCCCTGCCAAGATTTTAATACCGTGGGCCCACGCACAATCTGACAAACGATAAAAACCATTGTCCGAGAAGCGTCAAATTGAAAAATCCGAGGCTGACATTCAAGATTTTTCACCCACAGTTTTTGAGGTGAAAAAAACGGATTTTTTGAAAAATATAAAATATAAAAAAAAATCGAGGCGGCACCAAAAAATTGAGACGGGCGGCCATGTAAAACAATTTATTAATTTTAAGTGGCATTAGCAAGAAATGGGTGATGTCAGCCCCTTACTAGGCCATGGCAAATCATCAGCATGGATCTTTTCCAACATGGAGACAAGGATTTCCTGTTGCTGGCTGATCACTAAACTGATTTCTGGGAGATCGACTTATTGTTGGATTTATCTGCAGAGATGACTATTAAGCGCAGCAAAGCTCGCTATAACATTCCAGACCGTGTGATCACAGATAACAGGGTCCAGTTGCCAGCTAAGAGTTTTGCTGGTTTGCAGTGGAATATGAGACACGTCTTGCTGAACCTAGGTCCTCCAACCCTTCCATGCCCACTGTATGCGACCCTCCGACAGGCTTCCTGTCCCGAATGGCCAGAAACTGGCTGTACCATCACCTAGAGTGGACGGGTCTCTCATTCCCCGAATTAGCTTCAGTATTGTCTCTAAACTTATCAACATATCAATAAAAAAAATGCAGAAGACCGCTTACCTGCATAACCTTAAACTGGCTTATCAAAGTTTATGTGCCGATGTGATAAACCGTGGAACACAGTGCATTTTCCAGCAGTCTCATGTCGTTATTCCCGCGCCCTGAAACAAACCGTCTAATTGCAAAGTAGTGGGTGATGTCATGGTTAATTTCATATCGCTGGTTTACCGTTATGGTGTCGTGTGGAATTGGGAGCTAAACGCTAAGGTAACTTTTACCTAATAACATTAGCGGTAACTTTATAATATTAATTCATATAATTACATGTGTTTAGGGAACATGCCATCACTAAACAATAAAGACAATAAAAATATGTACAACAATGGTCTGATGTTTGCATTTTTTTCAGTAGTCCCCCCCCCCCCCCCCCCCCACCACACACACACACACACACACACACACACACACACACATTACCCTCATACCAAAACACTGTACCATTTACCAGTAGCAAATGGGAACCTTCCTCTGGAGTGGCACCCAGGTTTCTAACCTATGAAATAAAATTATTTTATTTCTATTCCACCACTCAGGTTAATTTCTCCTCTTCTAAGTTCTACCAGACTTGAAGACCTCATTTCATAACAAGAGAAATCAAATTTTGCCATTTAATTTTCACTTATGTTCATGTATATATGAGAATTCATATAAGGTGTAAGGAAAAGTAGTAAAAGTGTCCCAGTGTTTTTGGTTGATCATTTGAATATAGACAGTGTTAGCAATTTATGATCATGGGGGAGGTCAGGGAGAAAATGGGGGTTCCATTTGGCACCACTAGAGTACTAAGGAAGATGATTCAATTGACAGTGGCCAGAGAAGTGGCTGAGCTACCATTTGCTCTCATGGGAAATCTCTGCCCTGTCCTGTCCCGTCCCTGCCCCAGGCTCCTCACAGGCCAGGGGGGTCACTCTTTTTATATGTAAATTCACTCACAACACCTACACACAGCACCTTGTTGGGGAGGGTCTTTTGGGGTATAAGGGGGGGGGGGGTGAAGAACTCCTTAATTTGTATTTGAGCTGCTTTCAATACCCAGTGTATGTCTACACTGTATTACATTATATTATTTTTACTGTTTATTATGTTTTTATTTCTCATTATGAGAATCGGTACATATCGTTGGTGTCCGATGTAAACAGCATCCACTTTTTGATGAATGTGGGACTTTTTACTATAGATGTCTATTCTCCTGTCTACTGATAGCATTTAACATGTAATTGAGTAATGAACAGATGTTTTGTGAAGTCAATCATTTAACTGGTATTTATGTTTGTACTAGTTAACATTTGTATTCATGATGGTCGTTTGTGTGGAGTATTTTATAATGTTAATTTTAACAATTCATCGATAACTAGATAACTAACATCAGTGTTAATTATGAATATAAAGTGAGACTAGTTTGACATTTGCCTCGCTGACAATGTGAACAAGGTACAATCTATGTAACTGTATTGAAACATTACACTGTTTTGTTTTGGTGCTGAGGGTCCCTCGTGATGTTTTAGGTTAATTTTGTATAGTAGTTTCTCAGAAAGTGTGTTTTTCACGCTACAGAAATAATGGAATTTTGTGTTTTTCATTGGATAGCGACAATATATTCTGTTCTTGTCAAGCACAATTATAAAGAAAAGCAAATCTTGATGATTAAGAACATAAAATTATGTGGTGTATGCAAGTTATAAACTGCAAGATGTTTCGAAAAAATTTAAAAAAAATCATCAAAATTGATGAATTACAAAATGACAAAAATAAATACATATAAAAGCAGTAGGTTTACAAGTAAAGGAAATTACTGATAAATATCTCAGAATAAGCATTTAAAAAGAAATTTGGTTTTGTGGATAGCTAATTGGACATTGTAAATACATAGATCTTTTTAATGTGTGAAATTGACCAATTTTCAACCTTTATTACAAGTCCAGTTTAAAAATATTACAATTAAATGTTTCTGTTATTAGATAACGCAATAAGTTTGGATGTATTTTACTAATGGTTATATTCATTTCTCTTTCACAGAAAACTACACTGGGCCAGGAACATAGTCATTCATTCTATTATCAAATTAACAAGGAGAATCACATGGCCACCTGCACTAAACGAGGCACAGTGCTGGAGGCACTTCAAGCAGATCCACCTTTCAGAACCTTTTTGGAGAGAAACAAAGGAAAAAGCATTATCATTGAAAGAGACAACAGATTTATAGCCACACACTTTCCTTGTTGGTTGTTTAAAGACGAAGAAACTGTCCTCATTAAATGTTTCCCTGGTGAGGCAGCTGAGGTTTCCGATGGTTATGAAATAAAAGACGGTGATATTGTCACTTTTTGCATTAGCAGTATTGGTGGATTGAACATGAGGAAAAGGCGTTTTTTGAGGAACTCAAAACTTCAAAACAACAAGTCCCTTTGCATATATGCGTATATTGGGGAGACGGTAGAGGATGCATTGAAAAGAGATGGCCGATTTATAGATGAAGTGTTTCAGGGATCGGTCTCTCTATGTGAAGAAGGAGAACAACAAACAAATATTCAGTTAACTACAAAAATCCCCCCAAAATTTGGCAATCTGAAGACTTTACAGCTGAAAAAGACAGCACTGAAGAGACCGGCAGAAGACAAAACGGCAAATGAGAGGAAGCTAAAATCCGGCAGAAAATCTGATCCTAGTTCTAATACTGACAATCCATCCACACGCTCTTCTTCTGTTGGATCCAAACCCAGTTCAGACAAAGCAATGGCAGTTAAGGGGGCTGATTTATATAAGAAAGTACATGAGATACCAGACTCCACAGAAATCCTGAAGACTCTGCGTGAGCAGTTTCAAGGTCTAGTGGAGCAGATGAAGGAAAGACACAAGAAAAGGAAAGTCGAAGATGTGGTAGAGTTACTAAGGGAGGAGTTTGGAAAGAACATACAGAGCTTCTCTGAAATAAGCACTATCAAGAACCTGATGGACATGAGTGCTTCAGTATGTTACATTGAGGTTGAGAACCACATGACAGGGACAGGATTCTTGCTGTTTGATCGTTATATCCTAACAAATGCACATGTTATTAAGGATATTACTAACGGTACAGTTTTAGGGCGAAAAGTTCATGTCACATTTGCCTTTGAAGATCTCACAGAATAATCCAAGAATTTATGGTGCGTAAAAGAAGAGGTTGTGGCTGGCCGGTACGGTTTGGATCAACAAGAACGTTTGATGGATTTTGCTTTACTGGAGCTAGGTGACTCACTAGGGAAGCCCGATTTAAAACTACCTCCTGCTCTTCTAAGAGAATATGCACCTTTCCCAGGGAAGGGAGGGATCTGCCTCATTGGTCATCCTCATGGGGGGGTGAAAAAGATGGACCCAAGTTCCATTATTGAAGTTAAAAAAAGAGTAAATGCAGTAAAAAGACATTTTGGCATGAAAGGGCATCATATTCACTATATCAATGACTTAACGGATAAAGAATTGGCAAATAAAGAATTGACATATAACACATGTTTCATTCATGGGTCCTCAGGCTCTCCGATCTTTGGGGAAAATTGCCAACTGGTAGGCTTGCATACTGGTGGTTACTCTTGTGAAGTTTTTGGAGAACAGAAGAACGTGATTGAGTATGGCATTTCCATGAGGTCAGTACTAGTGAATTTACTGCTACAGATAATGGAGGAAAAGAAATGTGAACTTCTGTCAAAGTTAATTGCTGAAACATTGAAGAGAAAATCTACAATTCAGGTTCTCGCAGAATTTATCTGGCATATGCTACAAGGGCGGAAAGAATATCTGGACAGTGTTTTATCAAAAGTCATCACTACTGCAAAGGACTGTGGTGGATCCTCCGAGCTGCGAACCTCACTTCGTGAAATCATTCCAACAGATTATCTCCAGAATCTGATGATCAATAACAGTTCTTCAAAGAGTCTACATGAACTCTTTGAATTTCTCAAGGAGAAAGAGACAGTTATGGATATCGACTAGTGGACTGCAAAGAACCAGATCACCCTGTAGAAGCCTTCAAAAAAAAAGGGAGAGAATAAGCAAACTCTTGCTTACTTTCAGAATGACTTACATTTATATTTATGCAAGTGTAAATGGATAACAATGCAATTTAACAATGTATTTAACTGAAATTAAAATGGAAGAATCTCAAACTGTTTAGAATAATGAAACAAAAATTAATTCACTGTATTCTGGGTGGGGTTCATTCATATTTGCATTTATCTAATGCCTTGATATTCGTTTCTATGTATTATAAAAAACATGTTGTCAAAGTTGGTATAAGCACAGTAAAGTAATTAATACTGTAGCGTACCGGTCTTGGATTAGACTCAAAGCCCTGGGACATGACGTATACACTGGGCTAAATGTGTCATGGACGTCTGTGAAGACTCCTGAATTTATAATCATTTCCCAGTAACTTATGAGTATAACCACTAGAGGTCGCCCGTGGCTACAATGATACGCAATTGAGGCACTTGTCGCACTACATACATAATACAAAATTGCAGAGGTGGTACCTCTTGCAGGGAAAAACAACCACAATTAAAAGAATAAATTTCATGCCATTATTAGCCATTGGATCATAAAATGTATGAGTATAACGGGTCAGTAGGATTTACAGCTGAAAATTTACAACTTAACACGAGTGCACTGCAATCGTAGAATCAACTAAAACAATAGCCTACATGAAAACCGCCAATAATAAAGTTAATATTACAGTTATGATTAGTTGATCAACAAAAGCATGTCGACAAAGCATGACCTGAGCGCACAAACCAAATAATTAGATGTTATTTCGTCTTTCAGTTAATTACGAATGTTATCTACAAACCTGTACCTTATAAAACATTGATATATACAGTGGTACCTCGAAACTCGAACTTAATCCGTTCAGAACTCCAGATCGAATCCTAAAAAGTTCGAGTTCTGATCGAATTTTTCCCATAAGAAATAATGGAAAACCAATTAATTGGTTCCCAGCCCCAAAAAATGACACCTAAATATTTTTTTTTTAGCATTTAAACACAAAAACCGGATAAAACAAGAACTATACTGAAATATACCGTACTAAACAAATCTAAGCATATTTATCAAAACAGTAATTTGTAAAGTAATTAAATAAATGTATCCAAACAATGTGTAAAGTAAAAAAAACCCCAATATGTCCTGCACCGATAGTCCACTCCTTCCGTGTGCCACGCTCCTCGTTAACCCCTTGTGGAATCCCCATGTGATCAGCTGTTTCTGGTTGTTTTCATTAGCCCTCTGTATTTAATCCGCGTTTCAGTTTGCTTCCCGAGTCCGATCATTGTATTGTCCGTCTCCGTTTTGCCTGCCTTACCTGTAATTAAACCCCTTATTCATACCCTGACGTCTTTGTCTCCGTCCCGTCCCCGCTCGGCACGATATTAAAATATTGAATAAGAAATCTTTATTTTTAAATGTATTTTATTATATAAGAATAATTACTGTTACTGTCTATCATTGTCTAAATGTATTTTTACTGTATTCAGCTAGTGTAAATATGCATGATGCTGTCACAGCGAATGCGAGGCGGAGACTGAAGCTTTACCCTAAATTTGTTTCCGCTGAGAGACGTGCTGCGTGACTCATTTCTCCGAGCATACAAGTTATCTTAGGTCGACGTTCACGGTTTGACTTCTGAGATTCAGATCGAGCTCTAGGTAATTTTTTTCGAACTGGGTGGTTCGACTTTTAAGAAATTCCAGTACTAATGAGTTCGAGAACTGAGGTACCACTGTACTTTGGTGATTTACTTAATGTTGCTGAAATAGTTTCTCAGTCCGCTGGTTGGTCATTGGGGAGTTAAAACCAGTGTTATAAGACGGCTGTACGGGATTCGGGATTCATCATGGAGGAAAAATAAAATGTTTTGTAGAAGCATCTATAGATGAGAGGAAGGGGAAAGGTTTTCGATAAAAATCTGTACATGCAAAAGGTAAAGGTATTCATTACGGACATACCGTATGTCAATGTCTCCCTGGGGCGGGTGTTACAGAACCGGAACAGTATGTTGTAGGTTCATATCCCGGGATGGGAAATGCCATCGAGCCCGACATCCAAGTCGAATTGACCAAAGTAACAGGAATTGCGTAAACTTCTTCTTGAAAACAAGTTTTCGGCAGCGAGGGAAGCAGTTTTCAGTGGATAACTATGAGACAAGCGCCGGGCAGCACACTGACCTATGGGAGATGTGATACAGGACGACTGGCACGGAGAGACTAAATCCAATTTAAACAACACGAAGGATTTCTAAAATTAATCGATAAAAGAATCTTGGCATTAAGTTTTGCAGAGGTCAGACCCCGTGGTTTGATTGTAATGCACTAGGTAGTACGACCGACAAAAACGATTGTTATTCAAGTAGCGTAAAGGAATTTAACGTAGTTTAAAAGGTGTCGAAAAAGTGAAAAATAAGTTAACCTACTTTAGCTCTAAAATAAACAAAAATGGCCATGTTACATTAAGTGATTTTATTTTTCCGGTTGTTGCAGGAATTCCTTGATTCTTTGGTTACATATTAATACTTTCAAATAGCACAGGGTTTTAGTCATATAATGCATAACCTAGTTATTTTTTAATTAAAATTTAAAACTATTACGGTTTCTGTATTTTGAAAATATTTTCATTTTACTTTTAAAGTTTCACATTCCATTTACTGAAAATAGCCTCGATTAAACGAAATACTGTCAGATAGGGCCTATAACTGAAAATCGTTACTGCAGAAAGTGTGAAATTCTCTCAAAAAGTGAGCGTTGACTACCCCGCGATCCCGGGATACCTCAGCGGGCTGCGTCTGGCTTCGTCTGCAGTTTGAGCTGATGGGGCGTCTTTGGGTCCTGGGGCTGCTTTTCTGGGCTTCGCTTTGGCTAATCCCCGGTCTGCAATTCCGCTACCACAACACGGTGGAAATGGAACAGTATCTGAAATCGGTCATTGATAACTATCCATCTTTTACGCACTTGCATAGCATTGGGAAATCAGTGGAAGGTAAGATTTTAAACCACTTAAACAAAACCTGTTCTTACTGTAGCAGTACTTTGTATTTGGTCGCAAACACTAACCATTAATATAGGTTACGAAAATAATAAGAATGCTATACCCTCGTTGTAAACTTATTAGTGCACAGAGTGTATCACGTTAATTATTGCCGTGTGCATCAGTCGGGACAAGAGCTTCAGTACAATGAATTAAAAATGTGAAAAATGTAAATGGCAGGTGTAATGAAAGGTCATATTGGGCGTTCATTATAGGAAAAATTAAAAGGAAAACATAACAATATTACGTGAGATTTAAAGTCATATACTTTGTTACTGTTTCTGAAATGTAAGCAAGTCATAATTTATAGTAATTCTGGATTGTCTATATGTGTCATTACTCGTCCATATTATTCTCACTTTAGCCTAACTGATCGATTCGTTATCTGCACGAAATATGCACATTTTCACAAAACCTCTCTCTGTCATCCTCGGAGACGCAGCAGGAAGTGACAGGAGACATATAGACAGTCTTGCTTTGATACACACATACAGAGACGCAAGAAACTATCACTCGCCACTTCGCTATTTCGGGCTGCTGGCCGCCGCTTGTTCAGTAAACCGACTCGCATGTCACGCAACCTCCGGAACAGTAATTAGGCGACACAGAGGAGCCACCCAAAATACTTCCTCTGAGGGTGAGTCCTGCCGGCCAGCTGTGTGACACGCTGCTTGTCATATTGTGTCACCCAGAGCCCAGACAGCTGTGCCAAAACCTCAGTGAGATTCACCGACCTCTGCATGGATCGCCGGACGGGATTCAATAAATACGTCCCACACTTTTCCATTTCTCACACTAAGGGACATGCAACCCTTCCTACCGACCCTAACTTTCGTGGACGGACCAGCAGACAGAACAGACCTGTTTGTCGCTGTTGTAACATCCAGTTAATGTTCATTTTCAGTTTTCCACTAACGAGGCTTGAAAGGCTTGCATACTTTGTTCTACAAGTGCAAAAAAATGAGACTCAGTTTTTACTTGTGTTTTTTTCTAACTATTTAGCTCAGATCGTACCTGATAAATAAATACTAACTGAGTAATTTAATTTTCTTCTGAAATCATATTAGAATTCATTTGCTTTCTTGCTCATTTTATTTACAGTTCCGTTTTTGGGGCTATTTAGTTCTGTAAACGAGTGATACATTCCTCTGCTTGTTTTGAAGGGAGAGAACTGTGGGTTCTTGTTCTTGGTAAGTTTCCCACAGAGCACAAGCTAGGGATCCCGGAGTTCAAATACGTCGCAAACATGCACGGTAATGAGGTAAGGTCCTCGGCACGGACTCGGCGCGGTACGAAACAGGAAGGTATTATGCTGGATTGTGCACTCATATGACCGGTCTACATAGAGTCCCAGTACATTCCTTTCGTACTAGATTAGATTAGACCAACTTCATTGATCCCAGGGGGAAATTCTTCTGCATATAGCAGAAAAGTATGAAGCACATAAGTGGACATACATTTAGTGCAAACAGACAAGGTGCAAAGACAGTACATATAGTGTAAACAAGAAAATGTAGTCCACACAAATTAGGATGTATGCGGTGCACACAACCAAATCCTGAGAACCAGAATATTGGGGAATATTAATGAAATGATTATTAAGGAATAAATAATAATAATAATAATAATAATAATAATAATAATAATAAGCATTTGCTACAGGCCTATGTGCACTTAGATCACACTGGACTTCTATTATGGTAAAGATGACATGTTATGGCTGGGGGTTGGGATGGGACACCTGGGGGGAGGGGGGTGCTGTGGTGTCCAAGTAGGAGGGAACCCCCCCCCCCCCCAAGTGGTGCTTCTTACTTAGCACAAGGTGGGGGAATGAGCTGGAGGCTAAAGGTGCTTCAGGATAGTGCCCCCTGGGACGATTGTGCAAAGTTGTTCGTGATGTTGTTCCATTTTGCTAACATCCTCTTTTCCGCTGCTGCCTTTTGTGGCTCTAGAGCAGGAGTGGGCAATCTTATCCACAAAGGGCCGGTGTGTATGCAGGTTTTTGGGATAACCTGTAGGTCAGCTGTTCAAACCCAGGTGTGAGGACTCTTCAGCCAATCAGTCCTCTAATTAGTAATCTAATTAGGGAGTTGCAGCAAATACCCGCATACACAGCCACCCCTGCTCTAGAGTCAGTTAAGAACGGCTGTAACAATGAAGGGTGAGCATCGGGTGCGGTGGGTCTGGCGTGTGTGTTTGATGCTATGTGTGTGTTTGTGTGTGTGGGTCCAGGTGGTGGGGCGTGTTCTGCTGCTTCAGCTGATTGAGCACCTCACCAAGAACTACCTGAGGGACCCCTCGGTCACGCTGCTTCTCAACAGCAGCCGCATTCACATCCTGCCCTCCATGAACCCGGACGGCTTTGAGGCCGCCGTGCCCGGCTGCCTGCGCACCAAGGGGAGGTGAGGACTCGGCGCTCTGCCCACGCAGCCTTTCTGCGGCCACACCGTAGCCCTCGGATTTATGCTTTATTGAGGGTGCCGATGAACAGGAAACCCGCTTCAGAGACATACATGTGGACCGGGTTTGAGACAAAGGGAAACTTCTGTATTCTTCTAGCCATCAAAGTTGGTATAAACAAAATAAAATAATATATGTACGTCCAAGTGAGGTCTCACAATAACAGTGCATATCGGGCCATAAAAAGATCACAGGTAAGTGTTTTGTGAGCTTCAGCAATGGAATTCTATATACAGAATAGATGGCTGCAGATCCTATTCTTCAGTTCCTTTTGACTCCATCATGGAAAAGGGCAGTTTGCGTTTGGATGACGGAGCTCAGGATGGACAGTGGTTCAGACAGATCATGTACTCTGGTCTCCCTGGAATGTAAGCAGGTGACATCGCCCCCCCACCATGTTAGAAGAACAGACCACTTCTCAGAAATTCTGTTAGGTGCACACCGAGCTCTACACGAGTCTGGCTCAGCATAATGGAAATTCTAGAGAGATGCCACAGTTTTTAAAAGCAGATAATGAACACAAGTCTATTCTTGGTATATGCAAGGAAATAAAGCTGATCACAGGGGCGAATCATTAGGACATTTTGTAATACTTTGGTTGCACTGGAACTTGGGGGTGTGCAGTGCCAGTCGAACATTAGGCGACGCAGGCAGCTGCCTAGCATGCCATCTTCTGAGGGGGTGCCAACTGCGCAAGTCAGTTCTGCTTTGCCCTGGATGGGAAATGAGCAGTGAAGCTCGTCTATGACTCCGCATGGGCACTGGGAGCGAGGCAGTTATAAGAATGCTAAATACACCAAGCGTGCTACTGTGTGAAATGGATCAACATAAACCCACTTAAGGCCAGATGGAGGCGCTAGAGAGCCATCGCTGCAGCCGCCGCCTAATAGGGCATGATGTGCTGAAAATATCCAGCCAAACACGTCTGATTTCACAACGGGCTCTGAGGTGATCCAGTTCAACGAGTGTGATGAAATATTACGTAAGGTCTCGATCCTGACCGAGACACAGGAGCCTTAAGTTCCTCTGGTGTTATCTGAGGCACTAAGCAGACATCATGGGAGCCGTCTCAGGATCTAATCTGTAGGGTACAAACACAGTAGCCGGACCCTGTGTGAGTGAATATAATGACTCAGGCGATATTAACACAAACTCAAGCTGTTCCTGATGACAAGGGCCACATTTCACCATGTGTCCTTCAGGATAAATATTCCTATAAGCATCCAAATGCAGAGTCAGACATCCGCAAATAAGCATAAACAGGAAGCGGTGCAGACAGGTGTCTGGAATAAACAGTGGATTAAATTATGCAGTGTCAGAAACAGGGTATAAAGACAAGGGGATTTCAGAGGGGAGCATTTTTATGTGTGCAGGAGAAAGATACTGTGACTCGGATTAAGGAGAATTCCTCTATTCTGCCAACAGACCTTAAATTTGTGTTTTGTGGCCTTATGTATAAAACTGAATTTCAACAGTATGAAAGTATTGGCCAATCACCAACATTCTAGCTGATGACTAAATTCAGTACAGCCTGCCAGACTCATGTCTGAAACACTTCAGTAGATAAATGGCTGTGTGAAAGGATGTTGAAAAAGTGCACAGTGCTCTGGGAGAGGTTGTGAGCTGGCTCGTTCACTATATCATCCATCCATCTATCCATCCATCCATCCATCTATGGAAGGTATGGAAGATGGATGGATTGGTAGTTGTTGGTATGAATACAATATATGGTTTTATATTAATAAAGTGCTATTGAGGCAATTTTCTACTTAATTACTTAGTTATACTTTAGTTAATAAGCTTAGCATAGATTGTATTCCATATGTACCAGACAAAGGGGCTGACTGAGAACTGTGATAAAATCCCTCTCCCCATTAGTAGGTGAGAAAATCTGCCAGTCTTTCTGCACATCACAGGCAGATGATTAATTTCTTGGCTAAACCCTCACAGACCCACAGCAAAAGAGATCTTGTATTCAGGTACAACAAACATCGCGTGGACCTCAACCGGAACTTCCCAGATGCCTTCAGCAGGGGCAAGGAGCAGATGCGGGAGCCAGAAGTGCAGGCGGTGATGGACTGGCTGCGCTCAGAGCCCTTCGTGCTGTCGGCTAACCTGCATGGCGGCGATATGGTGGCCAGTTACCCGTATGACAACAGCAACAAAGGTAAAGAAGGTCAGAGAATGGGCCATCGCATGAATTTGCAGGTCAAATCTGCCTAAAGCCTAGGTTTTACTGATAAAGACTTCAAGCACATTGTCAGAAATTATTTCAGGTCCTACATAATGGTTTTGGCATGAAATGAGGCATCTTTGCCAATGAAAATGAAAAACTGTAATTCTGGTCTGCCATAATGCAGCCTTCTGGAACTGGTGACTGCGACAATGCAACCAGTGAGTATAGAGCTGTTGGTGTTTGACCCAGGAATTGAGCTGCAGGGAGGGGCCAGCGTCACGCCCGATGACGACGTCTTCGTCTACCTGGCCAGGACCTACTCTTTCAGCCACACACTAATGCACATGGGCAAACCCTGCACGGACTCCACAGGCTTCCAGAATGGCATCACCAACGGGTATCGCTGGTACCGGGTCTCAGGTCAGCATGGATAATGCCACCAACTGCTAATAAACTCTGTAGATGGTTTGTCAGTCTTAGTTACTGGTAAATCTGAGATTATAAGGTTGTATGATCTGCATTTAGGAGGGATGCAAGACTACAACTATATCTGGGGCCAATGTTTCGAGGTGACACTGGAGCTGTCTTGCTGCAAGTACCCCTCAGAAAAAATGTTGCCTGGATTATGGGCAGAGAACAAGGCTGCACTTCTGGCCTACATGCAGCAGATCCACCTGGGTGTGTATGCAGCTACATGACAGCTGCGGTTTGGTCCGACGTGCTCCAATCTGCCAGAATTAATACCGCTACCTGTCCTCAGCTGCCCACTCCAATGCCAAGCCTGGATGTCCCGTTTCTGCAGGTGTGAAGGGGCAGGTGTTGGATGCGAACAGACTCCCAGTTGCAAACGCACTGGTAGAGGTGCTGGGGAGGAAAAACCAGTACCCTTTCAGGACAAACCATAACGGGGAGTTCTACAGACTCCTACTGCCTGGAAACTACACCCTAAAGGTAGGGAGGAACATGGAGATTGTTGTACAGGGGCTACCCATAGTTAACTGTTCCCACTTCTCCTCTGATTGATGTTGGACACCTACTTTGTACCAGAACTTGAAAGACCTAAGTAACCCAATCACACGTGCCTTACTGTGATGCAAACCCACCCAACTGAGAACAGGTCTTGTATGAATACCTGTATCTAACTTGTAAAATTTCTTCACAGGTGACAGCTGAAGGTCAAGCCCCAGTGATAGAGACACTCTCCATTTCATACGGACCGGATAGGTTCTCTGCACTGATACATAACTTCGTCCTTGCTGGGAGTCGGAGAGACCCTGACACTGCAGTCCCGACTGATTCTGGGAATGCCAAAGAGTCGCACTTTACACCAATCCACGGTGCCTGCTTGCTCAGTAGATACCTCGCTACTTTTCTTATATGTCAAGAGCTACTGTGATAGTAAGCATCTGGGAAGCCTGCTCCATTGCCCCCCATCTGGGAAGTCTGCTCCATTGCTCCTCATCTGGGAAGTCTGCTCCATTGCCCCTCATCTGGGAAGTCTGCTCCATTGCCCCTCATCTGGGAAGACTGCTCCATTGCCCCTCAGCCTGAGCACACCTCACCATAGTGGCACAAACTCATGAGCTTCTACTGAAGCTAGCAAGTGGAAAAAATCAGATTTTTAAACATCTTGCAGGCCCTGAGATAAAAAAGTCTACAAGTGCTGTACAAGCTAGACCACTGAATTGATTCCTCAGAAGTCAGTGTTATCCCATGTAACTCACTGGAGAAAACCAAAGGTTAAAATGAAAAGTTCTGGTTGCAGAGAAGTCACTAATCTAATTGTGCTAAATAACTAACTCATAAGGGGATGCCACAAGTTTTCTACACAGAGAGCTTCTTTTTAACAGTTTTTTTTTGGCCTTTGCAGTAATGTGATCACACTCCCTCATCTTCTAACACACCTTAGTCTGGAGCTCACAAGATTTTAATTTTTATTCATTATTGGAGGAAAGCATGAAAGATGGGAGATATTAATATCACTAATAACTTATAAAACAGATTTCATTATCCGGGATTTTGTAGGAGACCTAAAACCAATTTTTTTTTGTGCTCAGATATATATTTTTTATATTTACTTTATTAAAACATAATGTTATTGACAACCTTGAAAAGGAATTTTCTTCCCAGTTTATTTGCATATTTTTGATATCAAGTATTATCAGATCTTCTTCCAAAATCTTAAGACAAGTTAGTAAAGAAAGATGTGCAACAGTCACTTTCCTTGAGGATAAAATAATCCATTATCACACTCAATAACTTATCGACATTATATAGTAACATGGTTACATTTCAGGCAGCACTTCCATAGGAATTTCCTTTGGTTTAAGTTTTATTTGCCACATACATGTGTAGTGAAATGGTTTTGCCATGTACTCAATGGAAATATGTAATACAACAAAAAATAATATTAAAATATATATGTAAATAATTGGAACTTAAACAAACAATAAAATAAAATATCACCATTAGGTCTCTACGCTATTTTTTTCATGGAGCACTTGTGCCCCTAAGTTATAAATTTAGAAGCACAGACAAAAATTTGGGAGGACAGTTAGTTCTGTTTTTTAAGCACTCAAACGTAATGCATCCTTATAATACAATTTCACATACAAGCTAGTGGAACGGGAAGGTCAAGCATGACAGACAAAACTGACAAGAAACTAGATTTTTATTTTCGTATTTTGTCTTTTTTTACTGTTTTATATTTCACATTACAATTGATATTGTAATTGTATAATTCCAAGTGGCTTGGCCAAGCTTTGTATTATGGGTAACCGGTTTATCTGCGCGTTGTGTGAATGATGAAAATTCGCCACGTCCTGATTCCAAATTAAGAAATTCAAAATAAACAGATTTTGTGTAATTGTACACATTAAATAAAAATAACCCGGCTGCATACATATATAGTAAAAAAGTAAAATATATTCGCTAAATCAGCATATATGCTGCCTTAATTCATGCAAGATGCGTGGTTTCCCAAAACAATGAACATCAAACTCCTTTAACCTCCCAGCAAGATGCACTTCGGCGAATGCGACCCTTTTGTTTGCGCTAATGTGCCATTACTGTTAATATTAATGTTAATATAACAGCAGCGAATCTAACGCCCTAAACCGCCAAGCCGCGATGTTCCTAACAGAATGGCGGTGTTCTGTCGATTAATACTGCTTTATCGAAAAATGCTACAGTAGTGCTAATCGATAGCCATAACCCTAACTCTCACCCTAACCCCCTAAAACCCTTACCTTAACCCTAATCGCAAGAAGGTGTAACTGCACATGCGCAAAAAGGCTCGATAGCACGTCTCGATAGGTAGGATTTTATGAGTTATGACAGAACCGCGGCTCTGTCATGAAATCTTGAAGCTGCAAAGTTTTTAAACGCAGTAGGCCTATTTTATAAAATGCTGCATAAATAGACGTAGTTTAGTGGTGAGTTCATGTTGGTCATAGTTTACGTTATTTAGCAACTGTATAAAGTAAGTCATTTTTTATACAAATCAACTCTGGTGGAACAAACTAACTTACGTTTTCAGGGCTGCTAACTCTCACGCATCTGGCGTGACTCTCACGCCATTATAAACCTAAAATTAGCGACACCAGAAGCGTTGAGGTAGTTTGCAAACCCTACAGACTATTTGCAAGATAATAAAACTGTTACATATATGTACGTAAATGTAGACTTGTCTCGAATCGGAAATCTCACTTCAGCCAGCTGGCCAAAGTTGGCAACACTACATTTTATTCGAAATGTAAAATACACTGTTTAATGATTTTAGGTCAGTGCGCCTAAATCTTTTTCACGTTCGCGCTGTAGAGCCCTGCTCCTTGGGGGATATTACCCACCTTGCACCCGTAGCATCTGGAATAGGCTCTGGAGTCCCGCGACCCTCCATAGGACAAATGGATGGATGGATATCAGCAAATGTATTTTAATTTACGTAAAGCAGTTTACGTCAGCATGACGTAAGATGAGAGGAGTAGTGTAAAGTGCATAAGACTGGTTGCTAAGTCACCGAGAGATTTTTGCTAAGTCTCCTACTGTTGGCCTTCAGGCTGCAGGTGCCTCCCTGACCACAGCAGAGAGGAAAGACTGTTGCTGGAGTGCTTTGAATCTTTATTTCCGCGGTAGCGCCTCCTATAGGTGACCTGCGGGTCAGGGAGTATACGCCCAGGCTAAACGCACAGCAGTGCTTGATGCAGCTCATAAACCAGGTGGGGACATTTCAGCTGTGGAATATTTCAGAGCTGGACCGGCCAAACCCTTTTCTGACGCCTGAAGCAAAATTGGATTAACATATTTTTCCTTTGCCATCTTCTGATCAGATGGGGCGCCCCCTGGTGTCCGTTGGACCCTAAGCAGCCACTTTGTTCACTTGTACCTTGAACTCGCCCTGTTCGGGAGCATTAACTCTTATTATGCCTGTATTTGGATTGGTTATGGCTTTCACCATAACCAAACCATATTTTTTCCTCAAAAAGTATTGCATGCTGCCATGATCTGATCAAATCCAATGGGAAAAAGTGTACAAACGTATAAAATAATGTACTTAGCACCCCCCCCCAACATTTTACTTATGGGAACTAGCAGTAGTTTGACTTCATGCTTGATTTTATTTTACTTCGCATACGTTACAATTCCAATTTTATTTCACCTACAACAATATAAATATCCCTTTTAGTAACAAACTGTGAAATTTATAGTCTTTTTTTATTTTTTTAAATAAACAAACATGGCCTTCTCCCCGCGTTTTACAGACGGATATTTATACACCCAGCATGTTTGGGCAACTGACGTTATTGCCAAATGGGAAAACTGGATAAAAATCGGGGGCGTTTTCTGAATCCACCCATCAGTATGGTCAAAGGCCTGTATCTTCCATAAATTGGCAAAGTCTTCCCCCTAGTGGTACTTCGCAAACAATTCAGACCAAGTTTTCCTCTTCAGATTCAGCTCAGCGGCACGTCACAATGGGTAAATTGACTGCAAATTGAATGATCATAATTTTACAGGAACCTCAATATAACGATGTAACTAGGCTAACATCTTCATGTAGTCCTATAACAAGTGTTTTATGTAGCCCTTAAAACCCAGTATAAATACACCTACCTATAGCATGTTTCAGGTAGGTACAGAGACACTTCTAAAGATTAATTATTGTGAGTTTATGGTTCCAATTATTTTCTATTGATATACACTGCAACTAGATTTGTATTTTTGTTAGTCATTAATTTGATTATACTGAATTTCAATGACCCTCACAATAAGTTCGATACAAATGTTAATCCCACCTACATACCACGAGACCCATCCTAAGCCCCTCAGCAGAAATTAGTCTAGCTGCTGGTTCCCTAACGTAAACGTAAAACTAATCTCCAAGGCACATGTTCTGTACAAGGAATTTTTTAAATCATGTGACATGCAAACTGACATAATCTGAACCTGAGAGCAGAATGTGTAGTCACTGCGGTACTGCAGTCTCAAATAGAGCGTATAGGTGGGCGATACCCAAAGATTTATGTTTTGTGATATTTTGTGGCGATGTCGCTGACACGACACCGAGACTGGTCACGTAGTCTGGTCCGTTTCAGACCAGTGACCTCTCCTTAGGGGTACCATCAAAAAGATTTCAACTTCAATTACAGAACATCAAATATATCCATTTATTAGTAAATCACTCATGATTTTACAGCTTAATGTAAAAAAAAAATTGTTTTAAAAAGGCTTTAAAATGTCAATACAATGTTATTGTTATAAAGAACTCTAGGCCGAATTTACCAATAATCTATAAACTAAATTCTACAGTATTTTCTTTTTATTGTGAAACACTTGTTTTCACTTCAGATTTTTGTACTTAAGCCAAATACATAAAAATTCAGTACGCAGCTTTGGGTGGGTTTTTGCTAAATGTTTAAATAGGTTACTGGTATTGACATTAGATACCATTTTGTTATACGAATTAGACATCGCAGTGTTCGAATCTGTGTAAAGTACGATCAAATTATGCTCCTTTTTCTACCACTGGCCAAACTATCAGTACCAACGAGAAGAATTATTTGAGCGCCAAACACATACATACTACGTCCATGTATGGAAGAATACTGTATGTAGGTGAAAACGTGTAGGCTATATTCCCAGAACGAGCAGTTTTTACCCAACAGTGATAGCGTTATCTACACAAGCAATGGATTAAAAATAAAAACGATTAATTTATTTTTGGATTGATATACTTGACACTGTCATCAACACTCTCAAAGCGTGAGAAATGCAAGATTAAAGTGTTGATACCAGTACAGAGCATCATTTGGTTTTAAATGCAGAAACCCAACCAGCCACCTTTGACATCCAACGCCAAGTTTCACGAGTAACAAAATAAGGCTGCTTTATGCCACCCACGGTGGGGGGGGGGGGGGGGGGGAGTTGACGTGAGACGCTCCCCAAGAAACTGCACTAGGTTAAGCATTCAGTTATGACAAAGCCCTATTCACAGAGAACAATGAAATAAAACAGAAATCCTGTTTATTTTGGCAAATATGGCTCAAAGTGTCCAGACTGGACAGAACACAATTTCCTTGGCAATATAAATGCTTGCGATATTGGTTCTTAAAACACTGAGACTCCCAGAAAATCCATGCTTATAAACCAGATTGGAGTTGCCGGCTGATAAACACGTTTATCCGAATCCAGTGTGCAGGAGGCAGAACAGAGAAACATATCCATTACGAGATATTTGATAAGTGCGGGTGTAGATTACGGGAACCGCTCACCTGTGCCGCCATATGCGCGGCTACGATCAAACAATGGGTGGGGAAGGCTTCAAAATAAAAGCACTACCACAAAAACAAAGCAAGCTACAGACCTGGCCGAAATGCACCGACACGAACGTCAGCTGGGAAGGACCACGACAATGTGAACTGTGTGACTGATGCTGTCAAGGTCAGAGGTCATGACAAAACCAAGCAACTTCAAAACTCTCAGTAGATGTGAACAAAAGTCACAAAACGAAGACAATTTTACTCAAGTTTATATTAATATTGTTCTTACCTTTAAAAATATAGGTTTACATGCTAATATTGAATACCTGACAAGTTTACAGTGTTTTGTACAACTCTGAGTCGGCTGATCAGGATAAAAACTCTCTCACATGCTCAAGAAAGACGGTACATTTCATTGGATTTGCAACTCTGACTTTTACACCATCACACAACTTTACAAGGAAAATTAAGATTCAGGACCTTCCCCCCTTTGGAAAGAAAATTCCCACTGAAAACCAGTTGGTGGTATGTTTCTAAGCTCCCCAGCATCACATTTAAGGGGGGGGGGGGGATGGGGGTGTAAGTGGGCAAGCAGCCTTCATTGGCCAGGAAAACTTGATACAATTAATATTTTGTGCATCCAATTTACTGAATGACAGCTTCTCAGTCATACAAAAACCGCATCACTTTTAATTAAGGCGTATAACATCTGGCCACCAGAATAAGCAGATGTTGTATTCGAAATTCCACAGCTCTGGAGAATGAGTGTCACATGACTTAGGATTCCAGGACACGATGCGAACGAGCAACACAGCATTCCCTGGATAACCTCCCACCCCCCCCCCCCCCAAAAAAAATAAAAATAAAAACATTCAATGACAAACCAACCACCACTGTGACAACTGACCAAAGGAAAAAAAGAAGAAAGAAAACAAGTATTAGCAGACAACCAGTATGAAACCAGTTTGATTTCTCAGTCTTCCAGTTTTAACACTGGTGCAGGTGCAAGCAAGGATAGGAGGAATCTACAGTCACCAAAGCATGAAGAATAACATCGTTTTTTATTTCAATAATAAAAATCCTCATTTTAAAATATATATTTTATATTTATATTTATAATATACTTCATGTTGTGGAGCAGGGATTCCACAGAGGTGGACCTGACTTTCAGCCACTTGGTTACGGCCCCCCATGAAAGTCCCAGCTGGGGGTTCAGGGAGGGGGTCATAGGTTTAAGAGCCTCCCCCCAAAAATCCCCCGAGCGCCACCCCCAGCTGTAAAAGCAGACGCAAGAAATCTGAACAAACACACGTTAAAGCTCATGTGTCTTCAGAATAATTCTCCGGAAAGAAAAAAAATAATCAGTTACCATAGCAGAAGGCAACATCTTAGGTTAAAAACAAACACGTATCACTGCTCACAGGTTCTCCTAAGATAAAATCAATAAAAGCTGTGACAATATAGAATCGCAGCAAAACAAATTTAGTAATTCTTAAAAAGAAAAAAAAAAACTGAAAACGGTACTAATACCAAAGAAGCAGAAGTTAACAGCATGTATATAGCGGCTCTTTGGACTTTCCCCCTGTTGCTTAAACAGAGGCCCTCTAGCTTCACACGGTCATACTGGCCAAAGCCAACCGCTGGGCCCTGGGACTGTTTGGTTGCACTGCCTCACATGTAGAGATCGGAGCAGCACCTTCTCCCCCTTTAGCAAAAATACTGTGTGTAGCCCAAAACCTTTCATGTCCAAACCGTTAGAATAGGTGTTGAGATGTGTGTGAGTGAGTGAGAGAACACAGAACGACGAGGGAAAGGAAGAATCCCCCGAAATATCTGTTGCAATGCAGGCGAGTGAGCAGTTTATGTGCACAAAGTGACTATCAGACAATGTACAATCATGGATTTTGAGTCCCGTTGTTTGTGGCGTCGGTTAAAGAGGTCCAGACACAGAGACATCGGCTGCAGGATGCTTTCAGTTCAGCTGCCAACAGAGACGGCTGCTCATCAGACCTGGGGAAGGGGAGGGCAGAGAGAGATCGAGTGACAATGGGGAACCTCAAGGCGCTATATAGTGCTGCTTTAGGAGTGTGTTGGGTGGTGGTTAAAGGGCTCAAACGGAACTGAAAGAGGAAAAAAAAACACAAAGAATTTCAAAATATGCTTAGTCAGCAGTTCAAGTGACCCCCCCCCCCCCTTTGTAGGTCATGAGATATCCTCGAAAAAAAAGCTTGTCATAATCTTCCTTAGCGTCCTACTTTAATGTTTTTCATCAGGCGGCTCCCAGCCCAGGATCAGGCCGTAATTACTGCCAAGACCTCCAAGCCCACCTGCCCAAGCATGACAAGGAGTAACGATTCTAATCAACCATTTGGGGGCGGAGTTTGGCCAGGTCTACTGGGCACCACACAGTTATTCAGGACAAAATGCCATCCATGAGAGAAGTACAACCAGTTAGAGACAAGAAGACTTAAGTAACAGACTAGCATGTTATTACACAGCAAATATTTTTCTAGGTCAGACCACCTTCTTCCTGTCACCCTACCGCATCACAACATGCACTGATGGGAAAATCAGGCAGTGCATCCCACTGTGGGCGGGATTACCCTGCACGGCCAACCACTGCTGCTTTGATACCACTGGAAGACCAACAAAGAGAGGACTGAAACTGATCTGTGCCTGACAGCACTGGCTTTATCAGTGACCCTTACTATTCCCGTTACCTCCCCCCCCCCCCCCCCAGCACTCACCTGGCTCAGAGAATCAGCACAGCTGCGCATTAGAGCAGCTGGCAGGTCGACTTTTTGCGGGCTTTCCCAGGAGCAGGGGTTTTCCTGTTGATTTGCCGAACCAGGTCATAGAAGATCTGGAAACGGTTTAAAAGACGTCAGTGTCGGGAGGAAGCGACATGCAGCTCTTCCAGCAAAGATAAACAATGACAGCACTGGCTCTGGCTGAAATCCAGGATGATACGAGTACACACACACACACACACACACACACACACACACACACACACTCTCACTCACTGCTTAACAAGTTCTTACTCTATTAAAAAACTAGAATGTGTTACAATAGTCTGGACCAAACCTTACACATCAACATTAGCCCTTGCGAAAACACACTTTACAGTCCCCAAATCCTGAACTCCCCAAAAGTCCTTCCAAACATCACACAGCTTCAGGGCAATGGCACATGAGTAAATGTCTTCTGGATTTGAAATGATGCACCTGAATTTAGGACCATCTGCTGGAGTCTGAATGCTCAGCTGATGGGCCTCACTAATCAAAAAAAATTACATAGCCTCTCCTATTAACTCTAAGTACTAAACCATGTATTTGCTATATTAACCCAGCATGTCTTCCTCATGTATCTGAATCCATAGGACTTTTAATCTAACAGAGGAACAAACAGGTTTGCCTGCTGTGCTTTGTCACATAACTCGAGTGGCTTTGGGTGATGGATCAAATCTCGGCTCGCCGAAGCACCAGCACCGCGGATGGAAACCCCCACTAGGAGCCAGGTCTGGGCGAGCGAGGGCTGTGGGCCTCCCTCACCTCGTTCACGTTGATTTTGGACTTCGCAGAGGATTCCAGGAAGGCGCAGCTGCTCCACTGCCGTGCCAGGCTCTGACCCTGCTCTTTACCCACCACCCTTTCCTCTTCAAGATCACACTTGTTTCCTACCAGGATCATGGGCACCTGGATGAGGGGGTTGGCAGACATAATGGAAGGGGGGTGTAAGCCACGTTATGAAGAGCCCCCTAGTGGTGCTCCACCTAACAACAGCAAAAAAAAAAAAAAAACAAAAAACTGAATGATGAAACCAATTACAGGTATTTGCGAGCGTTTGCCTTACGCCACTTTGCTTACAGGTATTTGCGAGCGTTTGCCTTACGCCACTTTGCTTACAGGTATTTGCGAGCGTTTGCCTTACGCCACTTTGCTTACAGGTATTTGCGAGCGTTTGCCTTACGCCACTTTGCTTACAGGTATTTGCGAGCGTTTGCCTTACGCTACTTTGCTTTCACAAAAGACCTACGTAAGTACCAGTATTCGCTGACCGAAATGAATCTGAAGATTTTCACTCTAACGAAAAAAGGAGAAATGCAAAAATAGCACTTAGCTAGCCAATCATATATATACAGTTATGTGCCGTAATGACAGATCGCATATACAACAAAAGTCCCATAGGATTATAATGGAGCTGAAAAATTCCTATCACCTAGCAACATTGTAATGATTGTAACAACGCATTACTTATGTTTTTGTGGTGATGTAGGTATAAGCAAACCTACTGCCCAGCCAAGTCATATGAAAGTATAGCACAAACAATTACGTACAGAACATAATACTTGATAATGATAATAAACAACTATGTTACTGGTCTATGCAATTACTACACTGTACTTTTTATCGTTATTTGGGCTGACTACCATACAGACATTCGTAAGTGAAGCTACACTTTAAATAGGCTATATTTCTACTATATCATATCATTACTATAACTAAGTGTTATATTACATTTTATTTGTTATTTTGTATGATTTGATAGGTAATTTCTTCGCCAAACTATTTTTCCCATATGCATAAAAGGTAATTGCTTCTTCACTTTACACCACTTTGGCTTATAAAAGGTTTCACAGGAATGATCTACTTTCGGACAGCGGGGGAGACCTGTAAACCTAATGTTTACGAGCAAAAGCAGTAGACTCTGGGTTGATTAAATGTGAATAAGTACTACCTACATCATTACCAGAACACATGCATGTGTAGAATCCAAATCTTGTTGTGCATTTCCCGCTGGTGCCCACTTCAGTGCAAATAAATTTCCTTCCAGCGACTATCGTGTTTTGTGCTGACAGGCTGACATTTGCACACTTCCTGTGAGCAATCAGGAAGCTAATCGTTCTAGCGACAAACGCGAGCTGGGGACCGTTGGAGGAGAAACTGAGTGCTTTCCGGTCTGATGCGGCCTGGGTGGGGGGCAGCGGCTCGGGACAGGAATCTGTGTGTGCAGTGTGTCAGGGCTGCTCCCAGCAAAAGCACCGGGCATCATGGGACTTTTATCCAGCAGCACAAAGCCCCAGACTATGCTGCAGAGAAAATGCAACAGTGTCCTGATAATGTGGGTATTGTATGCCTGTGCAATTTCTTCACTGGTTTAACTTTGTACCACACAGAAAGGTGTCAACTCCACATTTGCGGTAGTGGGTTCACGACTGCACTGTGCACGAATCTGTGCACAAAATCCTGGGAAATAAACACTGGAGGGAAAAATGCCATACAACTGTACAGACACATGGTTCGATGAAGGAAATTAGAAACCAAATATGCCATTTGGATGAGGCAGTGGTGCCGCCGTTCAACCAGGAACCAGAGGACTGGCTGAGTTATAGCCAAACTCCGAGTGGGGCCACTCACTTCGTCCGTGTCCTTCACCCGCAGGATCTGCTCCCTCAGGTCCTGCAGATCGTTGAAGGTCGACTGTGCCGTTATGGAGTAGACCAATGCGAATCCCTGGCCATTCTTCATGTACAGATCACGCATGGCCGTGAATTGCTCCTGTTGCAAAAGCAAAAAAAAAAAAAAAACTGAGGTCACAGGAGAAAGTCTGTCGAGTGTAAAACATCCGGACTCGATTGTGGAGGTCAAATGCTGGGTACCGGCAGGGAAGTGCAACACTGTTAAGCTTGGTGTTCTTTCGGTGGCCGTGAGATCACAGAAAAAAGCAAGACGGCTTACGTAAGCTCCCTTTCTGAGAGCTGGACGAAACGGCTGCTCCAACTGTCAACCTCTTACAAAGGAAATTAAAAAAAGCCCCCTTCAATAAAGATATTCTGTGAAGGCTAATGTGTGAAACAGCACAATCCTTAAACTCCAACACAGCTGTCAGAAGTAACGGTGTGAAAAAATAACATGATTAACTTTACCATAGATACTATACAGTTAGCATTCAAATTCATACAACTGACTGTAGATATACTGCGTTTTAGCCACTGTCCACTGGAAGCCGTTGTCAGGGGTAACGGCCGCATGACTGGTGAGAGATGCAGAGAGAAGGCGGCTGAGGAGCGGAGTATCCGGCAGTAATTGCTGGCCAGTCCGGATCCCACAAAGTCCAAGCGGTTGCACTTGGCACCTTGCGGCTACGGACCGGCTCGGAAAGAGCGGCGGGTCGCCTGGCAGAACCGTGCCGACAGGTAGCTTAGCTACAGTAACCGACGGCACTATGGGAAACAGTTGAACGGCCAATCTGCCTCCTTCAATCTAACAGACTTTAATATACACTGTATGGACAAAAGTATTGGGACACCAGCATATCCAACATCTCACTCTAAATCAAAGAATATTTATATGAAGTTTGCTATCCCTTACTTGCTACAACAGCTAGAGATGGGGAAAATAAAAGCAACTCATGATTCTTTTGTGCGGTGATTCATGTATCGGCATTTTTATTAATTTATACTTTATATATGTTTGGATTCGAGGTGGAGAAACGCTGTAGTGACTCTACAATCCTATAGGTGGCACCCTAAACTATTCCCACATTGACAGGCAGCACAGTGTCCTGTGTAGTAGCAGCCAATTATTTTCTAACTTTGTTTAGCAATAACAGGAATGGTGGATGATGGCAGAGATTTCGTGCTGCTCCTCCACAGTTTAAATCCAATATATGGAGGAACTTTGGCTTTCAAAATTTAAACGGCAATAGAGGACCTGGAAATGAGCCTAGCTGCATGCAAACTTTGTCCTGCGAGAGTTCAGTGTTGTGGTAACACGACAAACATAAGGGTGTGGGCTTATGTGGCCCGTTCCGGTACTTACTGCGGGTGTTCCAATTCTTTTGTCCATACAGTGTATAAAAGATAACATACAGGCAAACACAGAAACAGGCATGCAGCCCCTTGCAGTGCGATGAGCCAAGGAGCCGCGTTCCATCCCGACACCCACGCCACCGGCCCTCCAACACGCCTCTTACCGTCCCTGCTGTATCCAGGATCTCCAGCATGCATTGCTGTCCATCTACTTCCACTTGCTGCAGAGAGAGAGGTGCGGTTAGCTGGGAAGGACAACGCCACCCTGCTGGCCCTCAGTGGGGGGGAGCGGGGAGCGACCCCCGACTCAAAGCAGGTGGCACGGCCCAGGAAGTGGCAGACGATCACGGGGAACCAAACCCCGGCCTCCAAGACATGGGGAGTCATTCATCACTACCCATTACGCTAACAAAATAACACAAGAAAGCCCAGGAAGAGGTCAATTCAATCTATACAGAGCATTTAAACCACCCCGTGGGCTACAGCTGCGCTTCATCCAACTAAGAAGCCCCTTTAAAGAGAAACTCCACTGGCTCTACAGCACACAGCACAGAAATCAAACAAAGCACAGAATGGAAACACTGCAGGACTGCTGTGACAGTGCACAATAAGGAAGGGGACGGAAACTCACCTTTCTGTACGAATCTTCTATTGTAGGGTCATATTTCTCAACAAATATCCCCTGAACAAACTGTACAGTCTGCAGAGAGAAGGGGGCAAGGGGACACCATGGACAGTAAACGCTGTGAATCTGCATCATGACATGCTCCTTATACCACTAAAAGATACAGTACACCTACACATGGTTAATAATTAAAGCTCTTCAACGACAGTAACTTAATGTAAAAGTAATTAAAGTAGCACGGAGTGTGGAGGCAGAAGCGACCGTCAGCTTGAACAGAGCCACTGGGCTGCGACGGACACCAGAGCCACCCACGGCAGCCCCCACCTGCACCATAACCCGGTGATCAGTTGTAAAATATGTTCTTTGTCATGTCACTGAGAATATGCACCGCTGAGCCCATTTGCACTCCACAAGAACGGAGTCAGGATCACCAGATTACCTCAAAGCAGCACTACACCAGCGTTTCCTGACACGGTCCTTGGGGACCCACAGAAGGCCCACGTTTTTGCTCCCAGCACCCTGCCGGACACTCAACATTTTTGCTTCCTGGGAGCAGGGAGGGAGCAAAAACACGCACTGTCTGTGGGTCCCTGAGGACTGGATTGGGGAACACTCCTCCACACGACACTTAGACAGTAGAGACATCATATCGTAAAGCCTCACGAGATGCCCAGCACACCTCAGACAGCCGCCCATTCCGTGTGTCTATGGAGTCTGTGACTGATGTACAAAGTCCACTCCCAGCACAAGCCTCTGTTGGTTTTTCCAGCACAAGTTAAATTACCTTGCTGTGATCGACTCACAGTTCAAAGATTATTAACCGAAACAAAGTAAGGGAGGAAAACCTGTTACAATAATACCATAAGTGTGATGTTCTTGAAATATGCCTCATTCTTTGCAAAATCTAAAAGTCTAAATACATACGGACAGGGAGGTTGAGGGCACAGAGAAGATACTTACTAGTGCAGATTTGCCAACGCCTCCCGATCCAAGGACCACCAACTTGTATTCACGCATCCTGCAGTGGTTCTGGTATTAGCCTGGGCAAAAGGAAACAAAGCAAAGCTTAAGCAACAATCACATTTTATACTTCAAACAAGAGCGTTAGATTATGTTGCTCTGTGCTGTCAGCTTTGTGCGTGTGTCTTGACCTATGTTCCACTAAAAGCCTGCCAGACTCCCACTCGGCAAGGCCTGTGTACTCAGGAACAGGTGGACTGGAGATCTTTGGCCCACTAGCAGATCGGAGTACCTCCTATTGATGGTTCCTCAATTTTACATGCGGTCAGCTCCTTGCACCCACAAGTTCTGCATCCGAGATTCAAATAACTTTTAGGGGGAGGGGAGGCTGCTGTCGTGGCACTTATACACAAACAGTATATGAAAGAATTGGGAATCCCAATAAACGTTGAAGCGTACATCCAAGCTCAGGTGCTTAAGAATAGCACACCATTTAACCAGAGACGTAATCTCGTTTTAGCAAATGACTTTGAGGAAGATGTAAATGATGCAGTTAAGACATAACAGAAGCAGACTGCCTCATTCACATATAGGTAAAGAAATATCTCAACGAAAACTAATATTAATCCATAAATAAAGGATTTACTTTTGCAAAAGTATTATCGTAATATGTTAAGACATGCAAATGCGAATTTGTCTACTGTTATGAGCCACAGCCACGTGGTAAGAGCCGCAGGTCGCCGACCCCTGGCCTAAACAATACAGTATAACAACTATTTACATAGCATTTACATTGTATCAGGCATTACAAGTAATCTAGAGATGGTTTAAAGTATACGATAGGATATGCGCAGGTTGTACGCAAATACTACACCATTTTATATAAGGGACATAAGCATATGCAGATTTTGGTACCAATATGGGGTTCTGGAACCAATCCCCTGCGGATGCTGAGGGGCGTCCATTTGGGGGCTGCTCTGTCACCTACCATATGCATTATACTACTTATATTAATTAAATAATATCCATTACCCCTTGTTTTCCATCTTGATTGAGGAGTACAGTGGCCACAGCAGATCACCCTTGATGTACGTACGATCTGCAAGGCACTGAGGCTTGACAGAAAGACTCACACCTAACCCTAAGCTGGGTCTTGTTCCTATTTTGTCTGCCTGCCTCAAGTAATAGTTTCACTAATTAAAATTTGCATTTAGTGACAGTAATGCCATTTAAAACACATTAGCGATGTCAGCAACTCTCTGAAATGCACCCGCCCCCCCCCCCCACAGAAATCACAAACGAAATAGCCTGTAGTCGATTGGCTGAAGTACATCTCTCAGGCTAACTCAGTGTTTCCCTGATTGTCTCTCAGCCGGGAGGGAAAAATAATGCGGACTTTCGGGGCGTCTGCTGCGAGGACCAGGTGGAAAAGTACAGTGATGCAAAGCAGGAGCTTTACATGCAAATTCAGCAAATCTTCATGAGAAAAAACTAGCCGATACACGTACATTTAACACAGATGTAAAATATTAATATTTAAATTTTACACAATGTATCAGTAATTGATTAGTCAAAATTTCCACAGCAGTGCTCCACTAATTTTATATCCATACATGGAACCAGGTGTCTGTGAAGCAAGACACCCAGGAACTGCAGGATATGAGTTAAAGATGAAACGGAATGAAAATTTACTATCATGATTATAGTGACCAAAATTATCACAGTGTTATAAGTGTTTTTAAACGCTTTCAGCACATTTTAACGGTAATACTGATACACAAACTGCAATAATTTCACCAAGTTTTACATGGAAAACCACACATAAGATTAGAAGCACTATGCAGTTACATAAACACTAAAAATAATAAAGGAGCTAATGCCATATGTAAGCGTATGAAAACCGCGTTAAATCTGGAGTGTCGTCACAGCCTTCCGCCGCGTTTCCGTTGATCGAAAACAAACCCACATTAAGTGCTGCGCCTTTGCACCCGCGTCTGGGAAACTGTCGCTAACTTTGGAAGATGCTGGACAGGATTTAACACGAGTTTTCAAAGCGCGGTAAATCAACCACGGTGTTAAAGTTAATTAAAACAGTAATACTAACAGTCAGGAATTTTGCCTCGGTTTGCCGGGTAAAATTTGATCCCAACTATAAATGTACTGAGGGAAAACTTCACTTCAGTAAGAAGCCACGGTAGAAAAACCACCCCCCCCAGCAGCTAGAGCCCCATAATGCAAATTCTTCAGTGTACTGCCACCAGCGTTGCCTAGCGGGGAGAGCAACAACCTCACAAAACGCCCTGACAATAACAGAGGCCAGTGAAAGCCTAGTCATGACCTGTACGGACTGAACGTCTAAGGGCTGAGGAGGTAAGCGTGTCTGGAAGAGCAGACAGCTGCCCCAGAACCAGCAGATGTTGGCTTACAAAACAATGTCTAGACTTCAAGCAGGACAGTGGACAGTCTGGACACAGAAAAGCATCATTCCCCAATGTGTGGAGGTCTTGGTATTATGAAACCACTGCTGTTCCATTGCCACCACTGCAGGAGAAAGCTCTCCACGTGAGCCAGGATGGCTGAATCGCTTGGCAGAGCATAATAATGTGACCTCTTCAAACAGTCACGCAGCATCTGCTTAACACCAGCACTAATTACTAACTCACACAGCACTACAGGTGCCTCCTGTTGAAGGGGGCATTCATTACATTTTTGGCAACACTGCTCCAGACAAGACTTCATGCAGAGGAAGTCAAACGTCACTTAGCATTTACAGCAGGAGACACATAGAAATGTGTGCATCCAGCACCAGGGACCGCAAGGAGTCCTGCAGAATGGCATCCTGAGTGAGAGGGCACTAATCCCGCTCTCTCTGGAGATATGATCCAGGAACCTCTACACCACTGTGGGCACCAGCGGCACCCCTTTGCAGGACTGGGGTTTAGACCCAAGTCGGGTCTTTCGGCCTGTTTCGTCTGCAACTGTTAGTCAGACAAACATGCTTTCATGCAAACGAAATATGATCTTAGTCACTATGCCACCAGGTCCTATGACAAGATTTTCCAACTTTGCGCCCATGTTTGGGCTGATCAGTAACCACCGTCACAGTTAGATTTGTTTGTTTGTCTGAGGTCAAATGTCGAAGGATCCAGGGGAGGGAACATGATGATCTGTTTTAAAGGGGCAGTTCACCCCAAAACTGAAAAAGATATGCTACAAGCTTTAGTGCTGTCTATCCATCTAGTTTGTTCTGCTGGGAGTTGCCTAGTTTCAGAGATATTGGTCATCATGAATTCTGGTTGCTGCTGGATTTTTCAAAAGTATTTTTTGGCACTTTAAATTGAATACCATTCATCCCCTTTATACTCGAAACTGCGAAAGATGACTGGCATTTCTCTGGCCGATATCTCCAAAACTAGACAACTCCCAGCAGAAGAGCCTTGATGGATAGACAGCACTAAAGCCCCTTTAACTTTGCTCATTGGGTTTCACGTCCACCTCCCCTCCCTACACACATACACACAGCTGGCAGGAGGAAACGCCTCAGACAGAGGAGACTGGGCTGCTCTCTTATAGCAGAGATGCCCCCCCCACCCATCCATCTATGAGGTCACTGTCCCTAGGCTCCACAAGAAATGGAGAAAACCTGGAAATGCTAAGGACGCACGCACACAGACACACAGACTTTACATACGTGTACGCGAGTCCCAGAGGGGGTCCGGCTGTGCCAGTGCTCTACTCAGTAGAAATGTAGATCCATACCCTGCTGCTCGGACCGACATGGAGCATTCGGTTTCCCAGGTGTTGTACTCCAACCCCCCCAGGGAACACGGTGTCCCAGGGAGAGTTTGCAGGCCAACAAGCTGGAATGAGACCAGGTAAGCCAGGATGTGACCAGGGCTTTTGGTGACCGTGAGCTTGCCATGTGCAGTGTCAGAGGCTGGAATGTGGGCACCCCACGGAGGCCTGCCATGTGCAGTGTCAGAGGCTGGAATCCAGGCACCCGTAGGCCTGCCATGTGCAGTGTCAGAGGCTGGAATGCGGGCACCCCACGGAGGCCTGCCATGTGCAGTGTCAGAGGCTGGAATGCGGGTACCCGTAAGCCAGCCATGTGCAGTGTCAGAGGCTGGAATGCGGGCACCCATAAGCCTGCCATGTGCAGTGTCAGAGGCTGGAATGCGGGCACCCCACGGAGGCCTGCCATGTGCAGTGTCAGAGGCTGGAATGCGGGCACCCCACGGAGGCCTGCCATGTGCAGTGTCAGAGGCTGGAATGCGGGCACCCGTAAGCCTGCCATGTGCAGTGTCAGAGGCTGGAATGCGGGCACCCGTAAGCCTGCCATGTGCAGTGTCAGAGGCTGGAATGCGGGCACCCGTAAGCCTGCCATGTGCAGTGTCAGAGGATGGAATGCGGGCACCCCACGGAGGCCTGCCATGTGCAGTGTCAGAGGCTGGAATGTGGGCACTCCACGGAGGCCAGTGAGCCATGCTGTCATTACCTTACTGGCACCTTCCCACTTACAGGTAGGAAGACACACTCACAGAAGGCCTCTTTCGAAGAAAGTTAATTAAGATATTTCTTAAGTTCAAAAAAATTCCAAAATTCCAAGCAAAGCTGAAATGATTGGTTTCCTTATATATATATCTGCATGGACCTTAGAGGGCCAGTAGGGCAGACAGGCGGCAGTGGGAATATGAATGAAAGCCCTCCTCCCCCAGTTAAACCAGACTGAACTCCATGAACAGTTGCAGAGCCTTCCAGAGCTCAGGGGCTGCTAAGAAAGCACCAGGACGGCCAGTGCCATGTTGTATGCGCTACAGCAGTCACATGACCCATTCCCGGCAAATTGCATTGACAACTCGTAATACATGATTTGGATGCTTTAAACCGAAGCAAAACTACCAACTACCAGTGGACATACGGAGTCACCAAGCCGCACTCGGGCACGGATTTCCTCGTCTCGTCAGGCCAGCCCAGTTTCACAGAAGGCCGACCACATCCCAAATGACCCAGATCGTGTACTTTAAAAGCCATCATGTTGGAATAAAAGAAGACAACCATAGATCATGACAGCGTGACGCAATCCAACCAATTTCAGGATAAACTATAAAAGCTAAATCTAATTTCTGAAATATGATTATGTTTTTTAAGTAAGAGTGAAAGGAAACTCCTTTGATGACGAACTAATTTCAACCTCTGGCAGCAGAGCAACACAATTTCCCTACTGGCCCTTTAAAATCTAGCATGTCAGACACAGGCCAATCACACAGACAAAGGATTGCTAGATGGTATTTGAAATGGAAAGCCGAATGCAATGCTGGTATCCATTGGCTCTATCATCGCAAGAACTAGGCTCAGACGATAACATTCCATATCGTGACAGAAAGTTATACAATTGGATATACACACATGCATGAAATTAATGAAAAAAATGGGTAAATAAAGATGTCTATTCAAATTGAAAAGAAAAATAAAATGAAAATGCTCAAAAAATAAAAAATATAGATGAGGCATATCTCATAGTGTTTAAATAATAATAATAATAATAAACAAATTCAACATCCTTTGCTGGTGACACAGTGAAATCACCTTGTGATGTAGTACTGGAAATGACTCGCTGTCTAATGGAATAAGAGGCAGAACAATATAATAAAACATGCTTCATGTTGAACAATTGCTAGGAGACCATCGGCCAGGAGATTAAAACCCATGTATAAACAGTCACAGCCGATTTACCAGAGCTGTTCTCTCATGCGTACGTTTGTAAACCAAAAAAAGCAGGAGGGGTGAAGAACATTTTTCATGCTGGTTCATTTGAGTCAAATGGGAAGAGATCATAAATAGTTCTGTAGTCGATATCCTGGTTCAAAGAGGCCTTTAAAATATCCTAATAAAGATGTAAGCTTTGTCATCACTGCGTGCACTTTCATGTTGGGAATTACAGCGAGTGCTTTACATGTTTCTAGGCTGCACAAGTTGTACCATTACATCCATCCCATTAGACAGGGAGGAGTTTGTTTGTTTTGTACGACCAAGGTAGCTTCCCTATTACATCTGGCATGGCAATTTGAGAAAGCTGAGATGATTTGAGAAAGCACTTCTTTACACAGTGTGTACTTAGAGTGTGGAATAGTCTTCCTGTGTAGTGTAAGCTAAAACTTTGGGTTCCGTTAAATCAGAGCAAGGTAAGATTTTGACAACTCTGAGCTATTAGTCGAGTTCTCCCCAAAGGAGCCTGATGGGCCGAATGGCCTCCTCTCGTTTGTAAATTTCTTATGTTCTTACGTTCAATAAAAGGTGAAATTATTACCAGGTTTAATGGTGTGTCACTGCATTAAACTACCAGTCTCGGCAACAATTCACCACAATACGTAAAGCATGCAGGAGCCTTTGTTCATACAGGGTTAAATTCATGGGAAAAGTAACCTTGGTAACTGTCCAAACCTTACTCCTATTTGACAAAAAGTCAATTCGATGCCAAAATGTGTACATTCCCCCTTTCTAACCAGCTTTACATACCCAGAAAGTTCAGACCAGCCAGTCAACAACAGATGGATAAACCCCTACCTGAAGACCTACACCACCAGACCTAAGGTTAGGATGGCAAAATGGAACCCATCTCAGTGTCAGTCAAGGCATCAAAAACCTCGGTCCCGAAGAAGATATTACCAGCCTACCTATATAAAGACAGGCAGAGACTCAAAGCAGTGAATTCCACTCACCTAGCAACAGTGCAGTACTGATTTCAGTGCGGTGCAGTTGCAGGTTAAAATGCTGTCCACACACTCCCAGTACCAACAACTTCCAGTGCACAAAATGCAAAGACATTTCAGGACTCATAAAACCTTCCATCTTCCAACAGCTTTTCCTGGACAGTGTAATGCGGGGGTGGGGGGTAAATACCAAAAAACCCCAAAAAGCACTGAGCACAAGCCTGGGAGTATACCCTGGGCACGATGCAGGTCGTAAAACTAATATTACAGCTGTAAGATATCTTGTTTCAGCATCGTCATTGCAATGTCCAATAATCACATCCCATCTGTCGAAACCTCTTTATCTGTTGACACATTTGAGGGCACTAACTTACTAGTTTAATTAAAGTAATTTAATCTTTTTCAAGATTAAATTACAGCGATTTGCAATATCGTGATGTGATATTGCTCAGCCTAAACTAACATCTAACATGGTCCTTCAGAAGGAGAAGTTTGCCATTGCAAACCTCCCTCATACTTTCCTGGGACACATAAAGCAAAGCCTTCTCCCTGTGTGCTGATTGCTCAAGGCTTACATGTCTTTGCTACTAAGAAAGAAAACGTCCCACATCACACACGATGTCACTCACTTGCAGGTGTTAAGGTTTGCAACTTATGCTGCGATCCAATTTAACTCATAAATTCCAAGTTCCTGGTCAGAAGGTTCAACTAGAACGCCCCCCCAAGTCGAAATTCCAACTCACAAACTCGGAGGAACTGGCACAACCCGAGCTCAGTGAGACTGGTGAGATTGCTGGTGATACTGGCAGATCGGGTCTCATAGCGCCTAGACACAGTGGCCTTACAAGCTGCCCCGAGCAGCAAGTGTAGAGAGAGACCTGTGTTACTCAGGTACAAAGATCAGAGAGAAACCCCATTTTAACTCTGCGGCACAAATACAGCAAAGCAAAGCAAGACTGGCCGAATGATAGAATATACCATTTATTAGATGCATGAAAATAAAATGTAGTGTATCAAAAAGAAAACTGTATGAATCATCTACACTTTGCGCATGTTATAACTTATATGGCAAACCCCAGCTTCAGCCAAGTTCCCTGCTTGCCCGACCCCCAGTGTCACATGATGGGCACAGTGCTCCTGTTACAGCTTTCGTTCAATAAAACTGGATGAAAACAACCATAAATCAAAGTACTGCACAGGGTGTCCTTAACCAAAGGAATATGGCATTTCACCTTAGAAACATACGTATTTTAAAAAACACATTTCATTTTCTTGACAGGGTTCCATGGCGAAATGGGCGAAGAGGATGAAAGGGGGGCAGTTGTGCCTATGATAATACCCTAAATCAGCTAGCCAAGAGCACTGGGGCAGATCCCACACACAAGGGCCCATGACCACTCTGCTGTACAGTGCATCCCACAATGCAGAGGGGTTCCTCACTTCCTGAACAGCAAAGTGGGCCACCAAGGCACAGAGTCCATGCCAGATTCATGTGACAAATCAGGCTTCCTTCCTGTCCACCACCAGGAACCAACCAATCAGGGCACACCTGCTATTCCGTGAAGTGGTTTCATTGGGATTCCCCTGCCTCTATCACTCGTATAGGCAGAAAATGTTTAACAAAAACTAACAAAAGTTTTAAAAAATTTCTGCTCATAACTCGCATGCACGGCCCTCTTTAGGGACGCATTAAGGGGCCCCGAAAGGAGAGCAAGCAGCTGTGAGGCCAACTGACCCCAGGTGCGGATTCCCAAGAGCACGGCGCCGAATTACCACAAGGTAAAATTCCGCTGCACAGGAGGCCAACAAACCGCTGGCCCCTCCAACATGATTCCATTAAAATCAGAACAACGATGACATATTTTTGTCTTAGCACCACAAATTAGCTTCATTTCAATCCTCGTTTTTGCCGGATAAAGCGATCCCATCAAAAGCTTAAAAATAGACATATTTGCCTTAAAACTTCGACAGCTTCTGTATCAAACAGATGCTCACACACAAACTTGTAAGTAGCAGGCACATTCCAAGTGCATTTCATGGCTAATCGTGTTAGCGGGCAGCTAGGATACGATCACTGAATCACACAGAGTAGGATGAGATGCTGTACAGCAGAATAAAAATGACCTGGCACAGCCCCAGCAACCAGAAGGACTCGCTGCGGCAAGTCAAATGAGCTGCACTCTTCTGAGGCTAAGGGTAGCAGTGCATTGTGGGAGTTTAACTCTAAAAGTCTTTTACATACAAGATCTGGCAAAATGCAGATTTCATTGACTTTTTATTATTTTGGGTGCAAAATAATAATGACTAATAATCACTTCTGTATGTATGTATACACACACACACACCCTCTCAAGGTACTGACCATTTGCACAGCATGCAGAGACGCACTCTCTACCTCAACAATCCTTGAGTGTTATTCTATTATTGTGTGTATTTTTGTGTATTTCAGCTACTGGATGCCTAAATTTCCTTCACAATCAATAAAGTATCTATCTAAAAGCTTCACCAATCTCTGGCCCTGAGGGTTCCAACAGGGGATGGCAAGTAAACAAGTGGTTTCAGTAAAGTAACGGCAGTTTAACACGACCAGACTGCAGCGCCTTCCAGCCTTCACAGTTTGAAGCACCCACTCGAATGCAAATACCTAATGTTAGCTTCATCAGCACCTGAGGTGATGCACTGAAAGGCCACAATAAGAGCCATCCGGCTTGATGAGCAATGAGCATCCAATCCAAGGGAGCAAAAAAGACCCAAAAACAAAAATAAAGACAGTCCATCGTCCTGGATTATTATGGCAAGAATGATTCATATTTGCTACTAGCTTTACACGAAGCACCAGAGATGCACAATATATCAGTCAACACATCAGTATTGGGTGATGTTTGTTAAAAATCAAGACATCAGCATCGGTCCCATGTATCAATCTGGGTCGATACTGCCTGCCAATATTTAGATTTGAATCAATATTCAAAGGTAGCAGCACCGGAGCCAATAACTTAACCACTGAAGTAATGGAGATGATTGCATTGGCTGATCATCCCTTTTCCATGGTGGAGGACGAGGGATTTTAGTCGGCTCATTCACCACTTAAAACCTCGCTAAGTCGGTGCTAAGTCTCCCGAGTTGGTGCTGCATCGCCGATGTCTCAGCGCCTGCATTAATATGACGTGGTCGCAACACAGGATCATGAGAAGTAAAGCCGTTGAGTTCAGAAGTTAGCCGATTATCACAATTGGTAATATTAGACAAAAACATACCGGTATAGGCCTAAAACATCAACGCAACACTCAAATGCACAGCTATTGCAAATATTTTTTATAATACTACAAATAACCTTAAGAGACTAGAAAATTGAAAAATGTTCAAGTCATTTCATAATGACATTTCAGGCATTACTGAAAACTTAAGACAACACCACCAGATATCTCCCACAATGCATCTTTGGCAATGCTCTGACCAGTAAAGGTGAATTAAATGGGGGATCATTTAAATAATTTAGGCATTAAAAAAACCACCGGGCCCTGTGGGGCGGGGGGGCTCCTAACATGGGTGGGACGAACCCTCACGCTGTGTTTGAGACATATACACTCCGAAAATACATGACACACAAATGTAACCACAATTACGAAAAAACCATAGAAAAGACAAGTCTACGAATGAGTGCATAACTCTCCACAGGAAGTTAGACACTGTTAAACACTGCAGGATGAGGTGGGAACTAGGGGTGGCAGGAGGGACTGGCAGGGGAGCAACGGCCTCTGCTGCAGATGGAACCAATCAGTATCATTTGGCTTAACTTCACAGGCCTTGTGATCAGGCAGCAGTAGTTGATCAGTAAGTCCATCGGCCCCCCACAGCACACAATCAGCATTAACACAGTGGGGTGTTCTGGGGTCTGTTTTGTTATCACTCCGGCTGGCATGCCGTACGTCTCAGATGCCCAGACAGCTGAAATCAAAGATGGCATTTCTAAAGCACGAACTATATTAACAGATTCTCTCCAGGGCCATCACCCAAACGGCACCGCTGCGGAACTGAAAAAACTAGTGGTTGTAAGAACAGCTTAACAAATTGTGTGGCTGTTAGTTTTTTCCTTAAGCCCCTCTAAATGCCATTATCTGGTCCCCACACCGCTGAACAGGAAACAGACGGACAGGTAGATCATCAACAATATTAACAGAATGAACAATATCTATCGTGTTACCAAAATCATTGTAACGTGTGCACTACAAACCACTAAACGGATACAACGTCTTTAAGTAGGGACACTGATAAACGTTAGGCCGGCAGTGAAAGTAAACTCCCACTGGTTCTGAGTTGCCCCTAAGTGTTACACAAACGCATGTATTGAAACGTCAGCTACACCCCAAGGACAAACCCACCCCGGGGCTAAAAGTTTGTGACAACCACTGAGCGACTACAACACCGCGTTAGTTCTGCGAGGCGATGCTTTAAAATGTAATATAACAAGAATCAATGTAACCGCGGCTTCTTTCCTGCTACTTTGATTCACCGTTCGAAAGCTGCACATGCCACAGACCGGGGATATGCACCGATTAGCATATTTTCGTATCTGATCACCAGATTTATTAAAAAGATCTAAGAATAGTAAATGAAAACAGTGGATTATAGCGTCACCGACATGTAGGTTAACCCCATCAAGATGAAAGGTGTAATCCCAGCTGTTACGGATGAAACGACTTGTCTTTTTCCCCAGCTACAGCGGAGAACTAGGTGGGGCTCGTTATCAGATCAAACCCGACGCAGGGCTTCGCCTGCAAACCCTTAGTTTTTAAAGGGTATTAAAAGCAGACTCGATCGACACATAGTGGACTGAGAGTGGAAAAGGGCCAGGGCGCCTCCGGTTTATGGAGGCAGATGGTTGGGAACTGGACCTCGTTTTAACGCCGTCGAGTCGGACAACTTTTCCCATTTCCGCCGCAACTTCCAAAAAGCCACAGCACCATTTCTAGCCCAACCCGATTCCCAAACCCCTTCCACGGTCCTAGGGAGGGAGAGGGAAGGGGGTGGGGGTACAAGTTAAAAGCCCAGCACCCGTAACTTCCGCGTTGTCTCCGAGGCGGTGAGTAGGGCGGAGGCTGGATGTCGTACAGTCAGGTAAAACACTCGCGTTCGCCTGGTTTCTCTCGCCTTCCGCCATATTTCAGACTTCCGAGGCGCCGCCGCTCGCGAAGCCGCGTCACGCGTGTCGACGCCGGTCCCCCGTGAAAGTGTTACGGCGGCGCTGAGCAGCAGCAGCGGCGGCTGTGCCCCCCCCCCGGACGGAAACCCGGACGGCTATAAAGCAGCGGACCGAGCGCAGGCTCGGCACAACGTAACACCGCCGAGGGAGAAAGAAATATAACGAACAGCCAAGATAGCCAGCCCGCGTACTGTACTTACAGTATCCCCCCTCGGCGTTTCCAGAGTGTCCGCGCCGCCGCTGTATCCGTCCACCCTCCCTCTCGGTCTCTCTCAACCTCTCGCTCTCCTTCTGGGTGAGGTTGGGCTTTCCGCATGACGTCATAGCCTCGCTTTCATGCGCCCCTCAAGCCGCGGGTCGTTGCGAACGGTTAGCCCACTGTTGAGCTCGTTCGGTCGCTCGCTTATTTAGTCCATAACATAGACACGTAATTTATATGTTTCTTTATTTCCTCGAGATATTTCTCACAGAGTTATAGACTTCTAGGAGGTTGTTTTATCTCTAGCTTCAGAGCTACCTGTCATCAGCAAAACGGATTTTGATTGCAAGTATGATGAAGAATGATGGTTCACTAGTTTTCCTTTACGACCGGCAGACATTCCATTAATTTGTTACTATCTACCCCAATCAGGGTAATACATCTATCGTAAATTTTATAACCAGTTGCACTACCTAGAATGGTTGTAGGATATTTCATTTTATTGACGGTACACTATTTATGTTCGTTAAACACAAACAAGAACGTGGATCAAATATAGACAGTGTGACTGATGTTATACAGCACGATGGCGGATGTTTAAAATATAGCTGAAAACCACCCCAGAGAAGAAAATACAGATCGGCTCTGCCGAATTAGCGCCTAACTATGGATTAGAATATGCATCTTGAATACATTTTATATATTAAAACACATTAACACACTATCTTTCATGCCATGTGTAGAGTACAGAGTAACACATGGCACACAGAAGTGGACATCCAGGAAGCAAAGTGAGTTCATCTCAGGGCACACATTCCAAACACTAAGTGTAATTTAACTGCATCTAAGTAAACAGTTTTTAGACAAACCAGGACACAAGATTGAAACCCCAAAAACTAGCTAAAGCACTAACCACCATGAGTCACCCTGTCACTCCCATAAACACAATAATCATAAATTGTATCGCATTAATCTTCATCTTAGTGGAGTTTGAACTTTACATATTGATAATTCAATATTGATTTTGTAAGCACATTCACTATTAGCAAAGTTGCAGAGTATAAACACGTGCAGTCTACACTGAAACAGGTGTCATGCACTGTGCTCATTTACTGTGAGCTCCATGAAATGTACGAACTCACCATGGCAACATCTATATTTGCAGTAGAAACATTCTCTTTTTAACCGCACTACCTGCATTTTGCATGCGGGTTTAATAATAAGGGAGTAAACATTTTGCGTCTATTCCAACAGGTTCACCTTGATGGATATGTCCTAATATTCCCTTTCTTCAGAAAAAGACACAATACATTTTTCCGATGGGCGACAAAGTCCAGCCCTTGATTTTGTATGTATTGGCGCTGCTTACACAAACTATACAATCTCTCCTTTCCAATGTGTACAGTCCAGAATCTTACACATGAGGGACAGATTCAGGCATCAGGAATACTGGGTATCAGGACCCCCCAAATCTGCACTGGATTCTGGACAGTTCTCCTGTCTCTGAGCTGAAATATATGTCAGCATGGTTTACAACATATAAAAAAGTTGTACTGCAATTGTGTCCAGGATACTAGGTTATGAAGAGAATCAGATACTGCTTGTATATTGCCTGTATGTTAAGGAGGCTGACACTGCTATCTTTGTACCTGATGGGGTCAGGGGATTTGCAGTCAGTAGCAAGATTAGTGCCGGTCTGACTCACTGCTAGCTGAGCCACTTAGACACAATGGAGCAGTGAATCCTGGCAATTGACTCAATGGCATAATTATGGGTTTGGATGAAAGACAAGTGCAAGGCCAGGCTTAGCCAGGATGTGTAGTAAAGTAGAACAGATTCCACTGCTAGTTGCCAGATGCAGCTGTAACAGAATGTAAAATGGAAACAAAACTACAATAACTAATATCATAGGTTACAAAAGGTTAATTGGCTATATAGAACAGGCAAGACTGTAGTGCAGGGAGACCCCAACCTTAGAGGCTTCCTCTCCTACTGAGGGTTATAAAGCTAAATTTAGAGAATAATACGGATCAACATAAATGGGCAATTCATACACGTTTTTTCACGCTCAAAAAGTAGCCTCAAGACAAGACACACAGCATATATGCATTTAATGTTTTACGGCACCGTTGTATACTTAAGGGTTCACATTTCCTCTGGGGCACTTGGCGATGAGCACGCTGCTAATTTTACCAGGTGGTGGTGTTCTGAAAGTGGGGCTCGCCCATATGTCCACACGTTGTATTCAGATCATTTCCCTGCATGACACTGAGTGTGGGATTTCTGAAAACCCGAAAGTCTTTAATATTGATGATTAAGGGCAATAGCAAAATGTGCACAAGGAATAATCAAGCACTTCTCTGTAATGTGTTAAATATTTAATTTGAAAGCCGGTCAGACGCACGCATGCCTTTCCATACCAAGATCTGACTTAGCGAAGGCATGAAATATAAGTGTTACATCTGCTAAAATAACTGTGCACAGCTGATGGATGAATAACAAGAATACAAACACATAAGGTTTTACTATAATTTTCCTCTCATATGGACATTTTCCCTGAGACTACTGCTTATGTAAAATAAATACATTGTTGTTGCGGTTTATGTAAAACGTATAAGGAAGTGTTTGTGTGATCCAAGGATACTAATATACCTACCATCAATCGTCACTGGGACTCACTTCCTGAAGGATACAGCTCTGGTACAGTTTTGTACCTCAAGGTACAAACAACAATAAAGTGCCCCCAGTGGTCCATTTCTGTACCTTAAAAGGTACATTTACCTACAGTTAGGGTACAATTGGCAGACCCTTGAGGGTACCACCCCAGTGACAAGTAATTGTACCTTCGAACAAAGGGACCACAAGGGGTCACTAAACTGATAAAATAGAAACTAAGGCAGGAAGCAACACCAGAAAACAAGGGTAGACAAGAAACCACAATAACTAACACGGGATAACTATACTGACTACACTTAACAATGACACAGCTAACATAGGGCAATACCCACAATGACCAAGTGAGGAACAGACCTAAAGCAAACACTTAAATACACTAATAACAAGGCTAGACGAAGGACAGGCGAGAACCATAACCAATTAACCAATCACAAAGGACTCGGGGCTACAAGGAACAGGTGGGTGCAGTCAGATACAGAAAAAAGGCAAACAGCGAGGAAAACTAAAACAAGGCAAACTGAACAAACTGCAAGCTGGGAACAGGGAGCAAAAACAAAGGACTGTAATGAAAATACACAAATAGGGAGAAGACACATGGGCCAAGGCCAGACAGGTACCGATCCTGACAGAGTTCGAGTCCGATGGTCGGCAGAATGATGTCATCCTGGGCGTTTCATCCCAGATGCTCCAGGGACTGCCTGACTCTGCTTTCAAGAATGTACATCATGATAAAAATGGCCGCCGGACAAATGCAACGTGAGACGCTCATCTCCATTCCTGACAGATACAGCCGACTTCTTCAAGCGCACATTCAAGCATTGGTGCCCCTCACAAACAGGATTAGTAAGACAATCGTGGAGTGCAAAGCATATGTACATAATCCTTGAAATAGTCAGTCAGCATCCTTATCACACTGGCTGGGATGTGTCAGTGCAAAGGTATTGAGCTGGTGTGGTGCAGATCATTGTGCTCTGGTAGAGTCCATTCAGATAACATGAAGCGTATGGTACAGTATTTCACTGGTAACAACTTATGGAAGGTGGCATCGATGGGACTCTCGTGAATGTTAACAATGATTAAAATGTTTCACACATCAAGCTTTCCAATAATATTCTTATTGATTGTACATCACTGTGTGGCTCTGTGGCTTGAGTTTTACTGTAGAGTTGATTAGAGGAAGGACAAGCAAAAAAAAACAGAAGAGTAAAAACAGACCCCTTCCTTCACGGATTAAGGAGCGACAGAACAGACATTGGACAGATACAGAACGGGTTCAGGACTGAAAAAAAAAAACAGAACATACGGATAGACAAATAACAGATGCAGTGAAAAACAGGATTTTGGAACACGTGCCCTCTCTTCTGCCTTAAGTACTCGTGGTGTCGGGATAACACATTGGAGAACTGGGAGTGTGTCTGAGTGGAGTCATTTTTTTCAGAGACATCAAGCAGAACATGGGATACCAAAGCAATTTCAAATGGAAAATGAAATATGTTCAGAAATATAATGAAATTGATAGCTGCAGTATTATATAGAATGTCTATTGTCATACATACTGATGCTTTTTTGTTTTTGTAATCCCTCTTTTTAATGAGTGAATGATGATCACATGCTTTTCAGCTGTGTTGGTAGGGACCAATTAATGAGGGCACAACATTCATTCGCCCTGCTGTGCGATTCATTTATGGAATCCAATTTGGACTCCTAAATGCAAAGTAATGAAAATGTAAAGCTTGTTTTATTTTATGGAGCCAGTGTGTCTGTCTGCCTGAGTGCATCTTGATGTGAGCTCATATACACACCCACCGGGAAACACACACATGAGCACGTGACAGCAGGGGTGCTGCTGCAGATTCTGGGCCCTCAATACAGACCAATCCAATTATGTTTGAACATGTCAGTCTGGGGCCCTTGGAATCATCCTATCTCCTTCTACCACCCCTCCCTTTATGGTGCCCCTGCGTGACAGCGCAGCCTAAAAAAGTGTAACTTCAGTGCCTGATTGTGCGGGAAATGCAAACCAATCCATCCTTTGATAACACACACAAAACATCTATTTTAAGTGGGTCTGGTTCAGACATTACAGCCCTTTTGTTGTATGTTCACAAGGTGACAAATAAGATTAAATTGCCATGGTGTTTACACTGTGTGCAGAATTAGTAGGCAAGTACTATCCCAGGAGGCAATTTTAAGCAAAGTTAGGCAGTTTTCTTTTGTTCCAAGTAAATTTACTTAAAGAGAAAATATCGGTGAGCACAATTATTAGGCAATCAGAAACTAAGTGGATTTTCTCTCTTTACCATCAACCGAAATTATAATAAAAAACTGTTTTTGTTATTCATTATATATAAGGAATAACATATTGTCAGGTCATAGGTTCAAATCATCCTATACAAATTTCTAAACTGAAAATATTGGTCAGAAGAAAAGATACAAGTAAAATACACACTTGCCTAATAATTCTGCACACAGTGTGTATATACAGTATGTACACACACACACACACACGCTATACACTAGCTAAACAATCAAATGTATGGCTTGTTTTATTCTGTCACATTACAATCAAATGGAGATATTTTATGGCTATAAACTGAATGTCATATGTAATAACTCCTTCATTATGTAAAGTCAAATCACATTTCACATAATTGGATGTCCGTGCTTTTAACAATTGCTGGATTACATTTACGGTTTGATTTGGTGCCCTCTATTGGAAAATGTCTTCCTTGGCATCCAAGTCAGTCATCTTTTTGGTCAATAGGAAACAAAAAGTCCAAATACTATGGTGTGCGTTTTGTAACAGTATTCAATTAAAAATGTAATTTCAATGACCATTTGAATTATAATTTAGAAATGATTATTTAAATTACATTTTAAATTATACCTGCGACCATTAACATTTTCTGTCACATGCACCCGTCAAACTCGGTGGGCGGGCTCTAAGCAAAACAACATCTAATTGGTTACATTGCAAACTAGGTCACAACAGATCGATTTGGCCTAGTCGATTGGATTCTCATTAATAACCGCGTTTTGTTACGCTGTCCTAACTTTCACTGGCTAGCACATAATCTTATTTATCCGTATGGATGCTCTTTTATTGCTTTTACATAACCAACGAAATGTACGGAGCCCCGATCATGACATGACATGACGTGTTTTTCATATACAAGGGTAATATTGAGAAGAAGAAAAACTCAGAATTTCATCATTTAAATGACAGATTTATATACAAATATTTTAATCACAATTACAATTTAAATTACATATTTATAAAAAAAAATCATTTAAATGACCATTAAGTTGTAATTTGAATAATCATTTAAATGACATTCATTTATTAAATATTGTCACAAAACACCCTCCATAAAATACAAGTAAAACATTTCCTGCAATATCTCCACTAACCCACTAGGTGGCATAATTTTTATCAGAAAGAAATGTCAAAATACACATTTATATTATATATTGACATCTAATGTTGAATATCTTGCACAAGGTACATATTACTGAAATTATTTATGTTTTTAAATAATTTTTATAAATTTAAGTATTCCAAGAAATAAAAAATTATCATCCTGTACATCGATCAAATGTGACTTTCACATTTTTCTTCCCATATGTGAGCTTCCTACACCCAGAGACGCCCTAATACACTCATAACAGCATGACCCCCCACCCCTGACATGGATATGGAGTTGGAAGATGCATGCATGGATAATGGACGTCCTAGTCTTGCTATAAGCCACCGTCTTTTCTATCCATCCCATTGACCTGTCTGGGTGCAGAGCCCCTGTTAAAAGAGACACAGGCATTGCAAAAACAAGACAACATATCATGCTTTTTTATATTACTACAAAAGAAAAGATGCTGCTCACCGGCAAAAACAGGCAACTTGGGGTCAAAGAAGTTCACGGGACCCTAAAAAAAAAGTTAATTTGTGCTGAGAACCTTGACAGTACTTCAGTGACAAATGTCCTGAAAGAGCACGTGGGCCTGTTAGCAAGCAGAACGAGTATGTCGACGGTGATGCCCCATTAACCACAATGTTACCTCATTACCTTTCATATTCTCAGCTGCAGCCTCAGGTATTCATACTTCAAACAAGGAGGTATGTGTGCATGTAGATGTCATGGAGGATTGGGTGTGTTTCTGCTCTGAAATATTAACCATTGAAGTCATTATCAGTCAATTGAGCTTGGACTGCAATCCAGCTTTCAATTGTGACCAAAAGTGAGATAATCAAACCTGCTAATATTGTTTACCCAACCAGTTCAAACCTGACACTTACCATGCAGACTATTTCTCGCAACCATGTCAATACTTATGTAAAAAAAAAAAGTCTTAGACTTTTGTGAAAAAGTCTTAGGCTGCTGAAGCAAATTATGTTCAAATGATCTTCTTGTAAAACTATGATTTTATGTCTGTGAAAGTGTGTTAGCTTAGCCATTTCAAAACTTCTCCTTAAGTCCTAGTATTATTTGACTTGTAGTATTTAGTTAAGTAATGAAGCGAGCTCATGGTGCAATTTAATGGATGGATGGAATGACTGGGATGTCCCTCAGGAGGGGTTTGGTAACTGAAGTAGTCTTCATATAGCCATCCAACTATATAGTTCATGATTTTTTTGTTGCTGTACATTTGCTTGTATTCTAGTGTTCGTGTTTAGTTTGAGCTATTACAACAACAACAACATATTTATTTTTGTATAGTGCATTATCACAACATTACATTGTCCCAAAGCGCTTTACAGCATCCCCACCCAAAGCCCCCAGTGAGTAAGCCATAGGCGACAGTGGCAAGGAAGAAACTCCCCAGAAGGAAGAAACCTTGGGAGGGACCAGACTCAAAGGGGGAGCCCATCCTCCAGGGGCCGGCAGGGAGAGTCAAATACAGTTAAATCTGAAACACAAACGGGGAGCAGGGGGGAGATGACAAGCCGGTGCCACCACTCCCTCCAATCGCCAGGCAGCCAGAAGGCAGGGAGCGGGTCATACATGGAAGATGACACAGGCAGAACGGCAAATTAAACACTTACACTTACTGCACTTATTATACACTAGCCAGAGATACAGCTTTAAATGTTTCCTTTCATGGCCTAAGGCTTTTTTAATTGACCATACTTGGTCAATGCAAGTGTAGCTATTTTCTAGACTTGGATCAAGGCTTTTCATGAAATACAGCTCCAAACAGTTTTGCTGCCTAAAGCTAGTTCATAACACAAATTTGTTAAATGTGTTAGGACTGTCAACCAATTAAAAAAAAATTATAATCACACATTTTGCAATTAATTAATTGTGATTAATCACGATTAAAAACTTGTTTTTCTACTTAAGACTAAAGCTTGTTATAATGCATATTTATATGTATAATCAATCACCAAATTAATGTCGAATAACCACAAACTGTTAAGGTTGCGGCGATCGTGCAGGCAGGAAGCGGCGAGGGACGAGGCCAGCAGGCAGGATTGCAGGAAACGAGGGTTTATTCGGGGAAACAGGGCAGACAGAGAAGCACAGAACATCAATGACGGACACCCAACTAAGGAAGACGTGGACTAATATACATGAAACAAGCCGAAATAACAGGCAACAGGTGACCACAATCGGGAATTAACACAAGGTAACGAGGGGGGCATGGCACACACGAGGATCGGATGAGCCTGGCGTGACACAAATGATGTATAATTCACATATAATAATGTAGTAGGTCATGAATGACAGTAGAAAAAAGTATCTCTTCCAATCATTTATATGGTTTATATGGCTGTCCCATAATGCAATGATGTCATTAATTGCATTAATCACCTCTTTATACTAACAGTCAGTAATTATACTCTAGTGGATGATTAATATACAAGGTACAATTTGTTCACTTCTTAGGGGGCACCTGGTCCTGTAAAATGGCCTGATATTCCTTAACCATTAAAAGCCTCTGGTAATGATCACTGGCACAGGGTTTCAAAGCTCCTTACACCAGGTAATGTGTCTTTCTGCACTGCTCTTGGATACAAGCAGTTTCCAAATGACAGCTGTAAATTCCAGCTTTGCAAACCACACCATTTTCGAGTCTGGGCCACAGTGGTGCTGATTCAGTTCTGCGGTAGTTTTTCAGGTCATACTCACGTAGCGCTTCTAAGCTATCTCCATAAGTGTCCATTTATTCCACTACATTTTATCTATCAGATACGTTAATCCAAAGTGACAAACAGTTCTGTAGGGTAAAACTCCCATGAACTATGACCGATGCACCTACAGTTCTGACACCGACCGTTTGGCCCATTACTTGCCTCATGTTGCTTTGAAAAGACACATAACAAAGCACTGATTGTTAGACCAATTTTATAGACAACAAACACTGCAAAATGACAATCGGTCTGATTTGATTCAGCTTTGTAGCCACCTTCGAAATAGTGATTTTGTTACTTCAAAGTAAAATATTTTTGCTTGTGGTATTCCCATTATTTTGCCCATACTGCCATATATGGCATGATGTGTAGCTCAGCAAGACAGAACTCTGTGCGTGTATCCAGAAGGTCATAGGTTCAAATTCTGTGGCTAGAAAGCTAGTCATACTGCCCTAGTCTCTGTTTACCCCTTAAGTCATGTTGGAGAAAAGAATCTGTTAAATTTAGGGACTCCAAACCCCTGGTCCATGGACTTCTACAGGTTCATGGCCAGTAATCTGAGAAACGCTGGGGGCTTTCTGGAGGGGTTGGTTAATTTCCAAAAGTAAAACATTTCTTGTTTTTATGACCCTTCATGTCTGCGTGTTCTGTTTTCTTCTGAAAAAATGGACGTGACTGAACTTATGAAATCACAGATTAATTTGCAGCCCCCCCCCCCCCCCACTCCCTCCTGCGTTTAGACAAGCGAAACAATACATGCTTCCTTTATTTAGATTTCAGTCTCATTACAAACGTGGTAACGGAAGAAATGAACGAGAAGGTTTAATATATAAATGTTTCAGTGATAAAATACATGTTTCTGCACTCAGACAGAAGAAACACAGGCCAAAAGTTTCTTCGACATTACACTGGATAGAAAGCATTTCATTTCTCGACTGGGGTTTCTACATGCTCCCTGTAGCACAAGATAAAAGCACGGTTTGCCTCGCATTTGAAAAACAGGGCAGAGAAGTTTCCCAGGGCTGGCGAGCCAGAGCCCCGCATGTGGTTTCCCCTCGCGCACGGTTCCGAAGCGACAAGTGGATGTGCGTCAGCATCCCCCCCCCCCACCCCACATTTCTTGGTCATGTGATCTGAGGTTGGCCTAAAAGAGTAACTGCCCTACATGACATCACCCACCTTCTTTGCACCACCACCCAAGACAGGCCACCTAGTGCCCCAGACAAAGACACCAGGATACACACTATGACCAGAGGTGCACATTGCAGGTCCAGAAAGTAAAAATCCACACCAAGTTTTTGTTGTAACCAACCCGTTGAGTACTCTGCGACTGTGACTCATTAGGCTGAACTGGTTGGCTGAAACAAAATCTTGGTCTGGATCGTTACTTTCTGGAGCTGAAATGTCCACCTCTGGCTACTACAGTCTGTTCCAGTATTCATCCATTCTGCAGGGTCTGCTCATAATAAACATGTTAAACAACTATTTTATTTGCCGAATAGATAAACTTGGTTACCAGCTTAAAAATTTACACAAATAACTTTACTTACAGTGACATTTTTCACATATTTCTGCTAACTGCAGAACAACGACAAAAAATCTGGCTATTGCTGTTAAAGTCATAATAACGTTAAATCGCCATGTGATTCAAATCTACAACTTTGGAAGGGGGAGGGAACCACCGTGCCAACCATCATACGTACATAAAAACGGGGGGGGGCTCTTCCCGAACGTGTAGTATGACCTGATTATCCAGTGACGTTTCCTATTATGAACCTGAATTGGTCAACGGTGCTTTTTTGTCCTAGGAAGAGATTAGCGGCATTGTAACTGCAGCACAATAATCCGCTACCAGTTCAGTATAAAATAACTCTCGATAAAGCTGCCTTTTATTGCCGGACAGCTCGCGAATATAATCGGGTGTTGACATTAGCCTCCCGCTTTCATCCATGGGGGGGATTTCCTGGGACATGCCCGGTAGCCTGTGTACTCCCAAGGATGTCACTGGCTACTCGGCAACTCCGGATCCAACACTGCAAAATGTGCTATATATAGCTCTTAAAACAGTAAATTGTAAACATGCATAGAAAATTTAATAAGAAACCGTTTCCTTTTAAGTCCTTGAATTCCGTCATGGGAAATAACATTAAGTTATTACATTGTCCGGGGTCTTCCAACATCCAAGATCATCCGGCTGCCACTGACGTAGTAAAATACGGCGTTTTGCAGGATGAATAATTAAAGCGGCCGATTTCACCCCCTAACCGTAAATGTGATATATTGTCATCGCGCCTAATTAAACAGCCCAGTTAACTCTGATCTGATACTGTACATCTGATAACTGCGATGTACTTGCAAAGGGTCATAGACGTGGGTTAGTGGGTTGATCAGGAGGAAGTAAACTAATCTCACGCATTTGTGTAGTGACGTGCGGTCATTATGCGGAGGCCAGATTTTGAGAATATAAATATGTGCGATTGTAGGTTAAATTTTTGCAAATGACGGACAAAGCTACAAGGTAAGAAACAACACTGTATTGTGCATCTGTGTCTAAGAATTTAAACGGAAAACAATGCATCATAAAGGCCTAACTTAATAAACTTCACGAAATGCAATAATATTTATTTGTGTATTTTTTTCTCGCAGATACGCCGTTACCTTGTAATACACGACAGCTGAACCATGAAGTGCATCTTCCTGATAGCCCTTATAGTGTTATGCGGCTTAAGAAAGGATACGGCTGCCGGCGTCCCGAGGCATCGGGACCGGTCCTCCGCTCGCAGCCCACCGCTGGGCAACCAGCACACCATGCAGCACGTCCAGAAGCTCGCCCAGGCGGTCAGTCTCCGGGCGTACGGCTCGCTAAACGGCGGTATCGTTTGTTTGCACCGTGAATAAAGGCTCAAGCCATTGTTGTAGCCTATATTATACACACTGTCAAAAAAGTACCAGTTTGTACTTTTGAGGGTACAATAACTTGTCACTGGGGTTGTACCCCCAAGGGATTGCCATCTGTACCATAGCTGTAGGTAAACGTACCTTTTAGTCTAATTTAAGGTATATTAATGTTGTTTCTACCTTGGGGAACAAAACTGTACCTGGGTTGTACCCTTTTTCTGACAGTGTAAAAGCAGTAAAAGAGGGTTGGACCCCACTGGCAAGCATTTCCATGATTGATGGATGGAAAGTTCTTTCAGCTGAAAGTTTTTGTTAATAACTCTGTTCTAAACAGGCACAAGAGTTTGATGAAGAAGCTAATATCAGGTTGATTCCAAAGTTTCAGCACACTAAAAATATGGTATGCACCTCACCATTAATCAACGCCTTTGACTACTCCACTTCTAAATTGGTGAAGCTTTTCTGTCAGTACTCATGCTTTTTTTTATGCATTTCCCATAGAACCTGTATGTTTGCTGCTTGCACGCCAATATCCTTGATTTCTACCTTTGGAACATACTGACCACAGAGAATAATTACCCCAGTTTGGAGAAAGTGAGAACGGACCTGGGCAGAGTCAGCAGGGACTTATCAGAGCAAGGCTGCGTAAGTCTATAAGAGAGAATCATAAGAGAGATGTTTGTGAGTTCCACTAGAAGAAAGAAAGAAACAAACAGGCAGATAGACAGACATACAAACAGACAAACAGGCAAACAGACAACAGACAAACATACAAACACACAGACAAGCAGACAGACAGACAAACAAAAAAAAACGTAGACAGACAAACAAAAAAAATGGACAGACAGACAGACATATAAACAGACAAACAAAAAAACAAGAAACCAAACCAAAAGCCACTGAGATGTATCTAATTTGCCACCTGCGTAGTCATACCATAAGCTCGAAGCAGTAGTTTCAACTAATGATTACAGAGCCACAGATCAAGATATCACCCACTAAAACCCGTCTTGCTAGATGTTATCACATTAATTCATGTCTGCCTTGCCAATATGACTTTACTTTTCTTTCAGTCAATTATGCATGTTGACAACCACGAGTACAGCAGGAAGTTTAAAGAGGGCTTCCACAAGGTAATTTAGCCTCTTTTGGAAAGACCTTTACAGTAATGTTTGATGGAAACATTCATGATTTCTTTCTGACAATTTATTCTAATTTTAATTGTAACCCAATTCCAATTAATGTTTTCATTTCAGTTGGGGAAAACGGCGGTGAACAAAGCAATTGGTGAAATCGATATTCTTTTTGACTCTTTAAATATATTCTGCTAATACAGCGTTTAAAGAGCCTAATGTTCTGGTAAACACTGTCAATCTCAGTATATATGTGTTCTTAAATATATGCATATTAAAGATTTGCAGAGTTGCAGCCAATCTGAGATTTAAAAAGTATATTTTTATATTAGATGTAACATTTTTAACTCTGAATGTTTGAGTCTTATTTATTTGCCTATTTATTTCTTTATTTATTAATTTATTTCTAATTTAATTTTTACTAATGTAAGTCAGGAAAAACATTTTTATAGATAATACAGTACGAGAATGTATCAAATGTACATTACTAAAAATGCAAAACTTCTGAAATATTTACATGTGATATTTCATTTGTTAAAATTTAGTTTTGTTAATTAAAGTATTGAAAAGTGTTTGTCCTGGTGTGTTGGTTTTTTTCTGCTCTGGTGTACGTGCGATGATTACAAAGGCATAAGCTTAATATTGGCTGCTCAGACTGACAATCTGTTAATTGCCTGACTCAGCTCAGATTTGTCTTTGTAGGTGTAAAATTTAAAAGCTTAATTTGACCATTTTCGGCCAGTTTTCTCGTAACCAAAGCCTTACTGTACGGACTGTCGTAGCTTCGGTTCTCTGGAGGACAGCAAGGTGAGGTAAACCTCAAAGATTTTACCACAGACACTCATGAACTTTAGTGTCACGTTTTTCATAATGGGAAAAAGACTCAGCATTTTTGAGGACACCAGTGACTCACAGTGCTGGAAGGGAAGTTCCGGGTAGGAGAACAACCTAGAAGCTCTGCCTATTAAACGGCTTGACTTCTCCATCGGCGAAATCTGGGTCAGACGATGACGATTCAGACGAGGCAATGACCTGATTTGAAATAGGCTTCATGCTTGCATAGGTCACTTCCCCACCATGCTGGCAAAGAGGCGGCGTACATGGCCTGCCCACATCAAGCAAAGGCAACCTACTGGGAACCTTCAGTTCACCTCTTCGATTAGCCACAAGCGCTGAGGAAAGGGGGTGCGTGGCCCCCACCCTGGTGATCTGCTCCCTTCACCGCAGCTGTAGGGAAACTGTCACCATTGCATTAGCAGACATTTCTGTCCAGTGTGATGTACGGTTTTGAGAAAGCAGAGTCAGCCAGTCACTGGAGCAATCGGGGGTGTTGGGCCTCACTCAGGGGTCAGATGACGAAATAAATCTGCCAACCTTGGGATTTGAACCTACGTCCTTCCAGTCACAGGCACAGTGTTCCAACCCCAAATTAACCAAAGGATACTCGTGCCAGTGCAGGCACATTTCGTCTGGAGCCCCCCCCCCCCAAAAAAAATGGTCTCTATTATATGATTTGCAAAATGCAGTCACAGTTGATTGAATTGTGACAACAATTTGCACGCCTGTTGCATGTAACAGAATCTCATTACGTGTGCAGAGAAGCCGTGACCCCATTTTGCTCCATTTACCGGCTAACTTTGATCCTGAGGCTGGTTTTCATAAACCACACCAAATCATCAAGCCAGTAACCATTGTTTTTTTTTTTTAATAGGGTATTTCGTAGAAACAGCATCGATCACCTGACAGAAAACTGCTGACTGGCTTCATCCCACGCAATGCTGGCGTGGAAATATTTCGACGTACATGGGATCGGTCTTATAAAAGCCCAGGTGGCCTCAGGTTTGACATTGTGCATTAGGGTACATCTGAAAACCCGGGGTTTGCTGCAGCTGAGCCAAAGACACACGATGCGCGGAGTTCTGTTAGCTGTCCTTCTCCTGGTGGCACTGCACGGCGACCTGGGGGAGGGTATTTTGCATAAGCAGGTACCTGGGGGAGCAGCCTCCAATAATCTGGAAGAAGAGGGACCATCGACCTCAAGCAGAGCTGTTCCGGAATGCTTGAAGCAGAGCAACATCAAAAGAATCCTGCGTGAATTGCACGACATGACAGATCAGTTCAAAGTATCTATTCCGGTGAGTTTCAGTTTGAATATTAAACTATTGATAAATAGCAAAGTGTTTAAATATTTAGTGTACTTCTTATTCTTTATGCACTAAAATAATATACTCCTCTTGTAAAAGGACAAGATTAGGCATCAAAGGCTGCTCCCTAAATCACTGCCGGTAAGAGAATTTGAGATCTTGCTCCGCTCCCTTAAATGTGCCATTTTTACACTGGTCGCCCATGCGTTAACTTTTGAGGCCAAGATAACACAGAATGATACCATAATGACTATGCATGTCTGATCTTCTTCAAAGGGGATCGCCTTGTTAAAGGAGATACTGGACTTTTATGCCAAGGACGTATTCAGCAAAATGTCGCCAGGAAACAGAATGCTCATGGATTTGCATAGACTGCGCAATGATTTGGGAGTCTGTGTGAGTATTACTGGCCTGTACATATATATATATATATATATATATATATATATATATATATATATATATATATATATATATATATATACAGATGAAATTGCTTTGCAAATTGAAGAGCAAATTTCTAAATTTCACTCAGTCCGTTTTTTGTTGTTTTTGAGCTGAGACTGCCAGTGACCTAAAGTCAGGCTTCCTCATCATATGTTACAGTACTGAGAACCAAGACTCACTCAGTCCTCATGTAATCTAATGAAGAAATTTTGTTCCAAAAATTCCAAAAACAGAAATTGAGTTTTTTGGGAAATTTGCTCTTAATTTTTTTGTATATATGGTGGCACCGTAGAACGGTGGGTAGCCCTGTCGCTTCACACCTCTTGGGTACAGGGTTTGCATATTTCTAACTTTGTTGTGCCGTCTGAACACTTCCAGTTAGGTGAATGGGCCTTTCTAAAGTACCCATAGTTCTCTTGTGTACATACAGTATGTAGGTGTACGTGTGATGGGGGGGTTGTATATATTTACCACATTGTGGGGACCAAATGTCCCCACAATGTGGTAAAACTCGTTACTTTACAGCTTATGGTAAGATTTCTCAGGTAATATAAACCACAGTTTTATACACTGTGGGTGTGTGCATGTGTGTGTGTGTGCCCTATAATGGACTGGCATCCAGTCCAGGGTACATTTTGGCCTTGTACTCTGTGCTGGTCCGGAGATATGCTCAATGGATTTTTTGATATACAATGCATGTACCTATTTTTAATTAGCGCTAACGCGATTATTAACGAAAGTATCGATAAAAAAACTCCCTTCTCGCTACTCGGCTATCTGGAGGAGAGTAGAAAATTTTGCGATATTTATGAGTTGAAATGAACTATACAGCGAAATAAAATTTATCTACTAACAGAGTCTGTCAAATAAGTCCATGGCGTTACCATGAGTTGTGCCAACAGACACAAAGCAGTGCCGACAAATCACTTGCTTTTGCTCAATATGGTCTCTGTGGAATACAAAATATTTCAATACAACGGATCGAAGACATTGTTTTTTTCGTGACCAGTTCTTGCTGGCTTTTCTCTTCTTCACTCATTTTTTTGTTTAATTTCTTACAAAAGCGCCATGCAGTCTATGAGTGGGTCCAACAACAAGGATGAGAATGATTATGATTATGACTTGGAGAGCGTGGGCAGAGCTCATGTAAAAGCAGCGGCAGTAAACTTTAGACTGATTTGCTTAACATACACTATATAATGCTGAAAATAACCCATCATTGAAATTGCAGCGATTGTTAAGTTTCGCTTCCTATGACTGAGTAAAATGTTTTAATGCAACTTATGGGTTGAACCCAGCAAACTGTTGCTGCCCTTGCAGTGTGGCTACTGCATGCGCAATGTCAATATTAACATTGTGCATCATGCAAGGCTTGAAGGCAGCACAGCTACACAGCGGCCAGCTCTGTGTTCTGATGTTCGTCCTTTGTGTTCATGGCTTTTCGGAGGATCCTCTGGTTTACATTAACTGTGAATTGGAGTGACTGAATTATGTGCGACTGAGTTGGCACCCTGCAACGGCTGGCTGCTTCCTGCCTTGCGCTTACTGTATATATTGTTTTGTTATATTACACTGTATATAAACGATTAGTCAATTACAGATATAATCAGTAGTGACGGCCCTATTTTTAATTACAGTGGTCCCCCGCTATATCGCGGTTCAGTTATCGCGCCCCCGCTGTACCGCGGATTTTTCCCCGATGCATTTCAGTTCTCTGCCTATCGCGTACCTTGCTTGTGGTCCGATTTTTGTGAGCAAACTTTTTGTGAACTTTTCGTTTTATTTTAAGCCCTACGATGGCTCCCAAATGTACCCATACTGAGCTTAAAATTGTTTTATTTTTAAATATTCCAATACGTATACAGAGAGATGTGTATATATGTACATATAGGCTATTATTATTATTATTATGTTACTAATATCCTTAGCCCTACATTAAATCTGAGCGGGACGTGTCCCCCTTCATTTCATAATTATTCGTTTGGTCCCCCCCACATTTATCATAAAATATTAATTTTATGCCAGTGTGTCCCCCCCACATTCAAAATGCTTCTGACGCCCCTGGTTAAAACTACCGATATCCTGAAACTTTCAGATTTTGAAAATGTATTTCTGAGACAAACCCTTTTCATGTCATCTGCAGGCGAGAAAAATCTCAATTTCTCTAACCCCAGTTCAGAAAGAAATCATTGAAAACATAAAACGGAATTTTACTGAGGTAAGCAGTGTGCAGGTTTTCTGTTAACGTTAACAGTATACAGTGCTAAGTTACGCATATTGCATGTTAGATCTTGTAGAACATTTTTTTTACATGCCCCTCAGCCTGATAAGCATATAATATACACTCAACACACGACATGCTGTGCTTTCTCCCATTAGTTAGTGTTCAGGGCCCCTAGAAGCTCTGCTCACATATGTTTTTATAACAGTCAGAGATGTTCTGGGTTAGTATGGCAGCACACAGAGAAGGGGGCACTGATGCAGGGTTCGGTACTGATGCTGAATTGCTGATATCAAACTTTGACAGATGAAAGCTGATGGTTTGCCCAAGGCGGTGGGAGAGTTCAAGACGGTTCTACTCCGGGTAGAATACTACCTTCATCCACGGGGTGAGGATGCCCCCCCAAAGAAATTGTGATAGAGCAAAGACAGCGGATGTCCAAGTGTCCTGTTATTCAGCCAAACCCCTTGAGGCTGTAGTGACAGAGGAGAATTTGTATACTTTCATTATTGCTTTAAACAATGTGTATGAGTTAAACATTAATGTATGTTTATGAAACTAAGCAGAACCTCACAAGTAACTTTTTTGTTTTTATTTAAGCATTACGTTAAAATTGAGTTTAAATGTTTATTTATTGTTCTTTTATTATGAGTTATTTATTAATCATCCATTTGATAGGATTTGTGTAGCAAAGGGGAGACGCCTTGCCCAGAGAGCAATGATGCATATAAATATGAGACATATTTTAAAAGTTGTGTATTTAAAATAAATGTATATTTCTTACAGCTTGTAAATACGTGTTTAATTCTTACAAGACATCCTGATCCATACACTTGCCTGTTTGACTTTCTCAAAAAATATCCCGGGCTTCAGCCCAATAACCTGATCCCAGGTTCACCCCCCATTTCCGTCACTCAGTGGAAGTTTCATAGACATGATTGGAGACTGACTTGTACGGTCAACTTGCAGACTCCCTCTAGTGTTAGAATCCGGCCACTGCAAGCCCTCTTCCATTGGTTTGCACTTAATTCCACCGACTTTTTCCACAATTCTCCTGATGTCAGCCGTTGTAACAGGTCTATCATGCATCCACCCATCTGTCTGTCTGACCATCCATCTTCTAACTGCTTAATCTGCTCAGGGTTGCAGGGTGCTGTGGTTTTTTATTATTAATATTATCCATCGATTTTCTGAAACCGCTTGTCCTATTCAGGGTCAAAGGGAGTCTAGAGCCTATGGGCACAAGGCAGGGAACAACCCAGGACAGGGCCCACTAACACACCCTTCACTCACACATGCAAACCTAGGGACGATTTGGTAACTCCAATTAACCCTGTTTGTGGACTAAGGGGGAAAGTGGAGCACTGGGGAAAAACCCTGCGGTGATACTGGGAGAACATGCAAACTGGACCATAGGTGTGAAGCAGCAGTTCTAATCACTGCACCACCATGCTGCCCCTATTATTACTGTCATTATTGTTGTTGATTTTGCTGAACAAAATATTAATGATGCAAAATTGCTATCAGTAGAAACTAAACACGTAAGTATACTTCAGGAAGTAATGTGCCAGTGACCGGATGATCACTGGTTTAAGTCCTGGCTTCAGTAGATCATTTCACCACAGGGATTATGGATTAGTAAAGTATTACTAAACCATTCTACTCATTTTTGTCACCTAGGTCTCTGTCAGTCAGCATCATAAAAGCAAAACTGAGTTTTGGCCTACAGATGTCACTCTTGGGGAAAAAAAAGGATTGTGCGCGCGTGTGCGTGTGGTTGTTTGTAGTTGCGTGCGAGTGTCTGTACATGCGCGCTCATGTGTGTGGTTGTGCGCGCGCGTGCATGTATGTGTCTGTACGTGCTCGTGTGTCTGTGTGCGCGTCTGTACGTTCGCACATGTGTTTGTGTGTGTGTTCATCTCTGCCATGGCTTTTAAGCATCAACATCAGCATTTTATAGGCAGATGTTATTTATTTGTTGGTGATGCTGACATTTAGAATGTGAAAGCTTTGTCTTAATTTTCCTTTCGAAATTACATTACAATTTTACAATTCACTTTTATGTTGAATCATCGTACAGCACCATCCATAACAAAAACACCATCCATACACAAAAATATTTTGGTCTAATAGTGTACATTGTTGTATTGTACATATGAATGTAATATTGAAAATTATGAGAAATTCTGATCAAACTAGATACTAAATACAAAGGTAAGAAATTCTTTGTGAGTTAAACCTTCAACAATTATAAGATTAATGTATTTCAATATCATGACTATAATTATTTATGATGATAATTTTAGTTTTAAAATAGGAGTGTGTATGTGTCTGGGGGGGTTGTCATGTCCCAGTACATTGTATATGATTACAACTTGTTATTTTGACGTTGTGGGGACCATATTTCCCCCAAGGGGAAATTCAATTTTAGAAAAAATCAGAGACTGCAATAAAAAAAAAAAACTGAAAATGGCTTGTATTTTGTTTGGTCACTTGTGATTAAGTTTAGGGCTGGGTAGGGGTCGTCATTGTTGAGAAAAGGGTTTCTCCCATAGAAATGAATGGACAGTCCCCACAAAGATATTAACACAAACGTGTGTGAGTGTGTGTAAGCGAGAGTGGTATGTGCTCCATTGCTATGTTTTAGGACTGGCCCTGGGTGTTCTTGGGTCCTCAGACAGATTCTGCTGTGGCTCCCCCACAATCCGCACCCCCCACCCCCCACAATCCGCAGTAGCACATTTGACTGCTAACTAGCTGCCTTACATCTATCTCAGAAGAAAAATAGTGGCATGTTAAACCTAGTGTAAATAACTGTAATGTCACAGAATGCAAATCAGACGTATTTCTTCTGATTTTTCTTCCTCTAATCAAATGGTGCCCTAGGCGCTCGTCTATGTTGCCTATTGGGCACCCCCCCCCCCCCTGCAGTTACCATGTGATTATTTTTAGTCTGCTCTATAGGCTGCTGCTGTTTTGTGAGAAGCAATAGGACATATGCATATGGTGAGAGAGGAAATGCCGTTGTATAACTGCAAAAGCAATACGGCGGAGGTGTAAGAAGCCCCGAGGAGCAGGGCACCGCAGCGCAGGAAACCGGCCACAAAGCACGGCTCTCCTTACATCACCTCTTCCTAGAGGTTCCACTTTAAGGAGCGTAGCTTTAAGAAAATGACAAACCCCAGTCTGCTTCACGGAAAAGGTGCCTCCCTACTCAGAAAAAAAGCGCTCGGTCAATGAGATGAGTAATCATGTAAATACCAAACCATTATCACTTACATCAGAAAATATTGTCAGGGAAATAAGTCTGTTCACACTTGGAATATGTAACAGGGGTTGATGGTGCAAATGCATAGTGTATTTCAATGTCATTTACAAGACCACTCTGTATTAATAAAATAATACATTAAAAATTTCCAAGACAGCAGCACACAAGAATAAGGTGAAGCTGCAGGAGAAACTGGGAACGAACAGAAACCTGACAGGTAGAGGGCAGAAGTAACTTTTTAATGCCAGAGATGACCGTCAACTCATGAATTGTAGGATGACATCAGGTGACTTTCAGAAATCTATGCAATATCACAGTGGAGATTTCAAGGCTCAGGGTTGAGAGTTGTGCGCCTTTCTCATCACCACTGTTGTACTGAGCTGTTGATTTTGCACCTGAGGTCTTCGCAGTGGCACTTCAATGCATGGGCTTACCCAGGTTGGAGTCCAGCGGCCTTCGCTAAAGAGGGGCCTCAGCTAGCTGTGTTTAATAACATTCTTTTTCATCTGCGCTTTTAAGACGTTTTTTTTTTTTTTCTTTGCAAATGACTGTGTGGTTATAGCAGCTGATGCGTGGTCGAAGAAAAAAAAAGCTCTTGTTTTTTTACTGTCAGCAGACTCATTCAGGTGTTTTTTTTTGAGATGGTGAAAAACGAGTGATCCTTATCTTTGCAAATTACGCAATTAACTGCTGTTTGCGTCATGTCGATTTTGTAAAATCCAAACAAGTTCCATATTACTGACTCCAAATTCTTTTTAGAGGCCGAATCCTCCATGATGTCCATGTCACTGTCACTACGTTGGCAGATAGGCGAACGTGTTGTACGTTGTGCATTAGATGCTGGGACGAGGGCGCGAAATGGAGAGAGAAAGCGATCCAGCGCGCTCCCTGCTGTTTGCTATTAATTTTTTTTGGCTGACAAAACTACTTTAGATGCAGGTATGAGCCATAGAAATGCAATAGACAGAATGTGCACTGTAGAACGATACTAACGATCTGTCCGTAAAGGCAGATTGTATAGACGTTTAATGGTTTAGTATCTAATATCCTCAAATTGCCCCCTAATCTGTATATTATTGTAGGATATATTAATGGGGCTTCTGATAGTTCAAATAGCACAGGGCCTGTGACCATGGTAATCTGCTTCTGGGCATTCCTGTTAGCTTTTACAAGTCTGGCCAGTCTCCCCTGTCCGGTCTAATTAACAAGGTGTTTTTGGCCACAGAAATTCCATTGACTGGGTGTTTTTGTCATCACACCATTCTCTGTAAATCCTAGACACTGCAGTGTGTGAAAATCCCAGGAGGGAGACTGGTTCTGAGATGCTGAAACTGACGCATATGGCACCAATCACAACACATTCAGAATTACTTAGAACCGACGCCTCAGTCGTTCTTCTGCTTAGTTAAACAGGAGCTGCCGCATGATTTGCTGTTCAGAGGACCAGGCTGTCTGCATCAGCAAGCAATTGTACCTAATAAACTGACCACTGAGTTTATAAGTTCACATAAAAGTTAAAAACCTACTTTCTTTATTAAAATGAAACTGTGATGGGAATCTGTAATAGAACCCAATGCCTGCCACATATGTTACTTGTTTAAATACGCGGATAAAGTATTTTATGCATTTTTAATTGTCTTCAACTATTGGTCTCAGGAAAACATACTTGAAAAAAAATGGATCCTTTTGCTTTCTAGGAAATAAAAGCATCACTTCTGAGAATAATAGCAATAAAAGGCATAGGAGAAATACTGATAATAGGTTTTAAGTTGAATTCAGTTGCTAATGGAGAATTACCATAGGATACGAATTGCAAAAGTTCTGCTTTTATGCATTACAATAGTGGTTCTGTGAGGCACCAATCTTCCACGATAAAAATCGAATAACCTTAATTTTTATTGACTGAAATTAGAAATGAAATCCCAGTTTAGACATTTATATTGTTTGACTATAATTGAATAGATATGAATTAAAAATCATTGGATCAATTAGGATCATTCATGTAATGCTAAAATGTATGTTTAAAAATTTAAGTATGGTATATTATAGCACAATAAATGAATTATTTATGTTTAATTGCAGATTCCGCAACCAACTTTGTAATAGAGTTCCAGGGTTTTCAGCATTAAAGCGTAAACTGCAGAAATCGCGAAAGATGAAAATGAATCCCTGGCATTTTTTTGGGTAATTGCGTAATATTCCTTAGGAAATTGTTGTTTTATATACATGCAAATCGCAGATGATTTTAGAGGAAAAGAGTTTGTCGTTGCGGCTGGAACAAGCACCGAAACACCCCGATGTACGCCTCCCCCAGCGAACGGGAAGGCGAGGGACGAGTGAGCTGTTGCTTCGGTTTCTGTCGCCCTGCGTCACCGATGCCAGTGGTAGCCCAAGGTGTCGGCCCAGTCTCTGTGTCAGCAGTTTCTGTCACAGATGGGCAAGACGCTCCGAGATGGGTAGGCAAGCAAGACACGACTTCCGGGGAATCCGTCCACCGATGCCCATATCGTCAGGCCCTCCAGAACCCCTTCCATGACCGGGCTGTGGAGCCGGCCTCGTTTATCGGAATTGATGAGGTGTGGTAAAAACGTTGACGTTTCAGAGCTGTCACAAGGAATTTAAATCCAGGAAAATCACCACTATATAATCTGCAGGCCAGAAATACAAACGTCAAAGTCAAAAGTCAGAATCAAACTATCTAACACTTTTATTGTTAGTTTCAGATTTATGATGCGCGGAGTCATACTCTGAGCACCAATATCGTTCTCATTGGTCATTACAAATGTGTAATAAATGTAATATAAATAGTAAGACATATAAACATAATATACACTTGCCATTTTAAAACATGGATATTTAACATTAAAGACTGAGACAAAGACTCATGAATCTGACCCATATCAACACCATTAACCGAAAAGGGAGACCACATTAGTTTGTCTTTTCTCATAAAACTAAAGGTGAAATAATGTTACGTCAAAATTAGTTTTAAAGTTGGCAGAATTTCATGGACACGTTGCACTTTTATAAAAAGGATCTACTTCTTACTACTCATGCCTCACCTCTTATAGTAAAGCGGCGCATAGGTGTTGCCTTTTGTGAGAAAGGAACTATACTTTTACTAGAAAGCCCCAAGTAACTAACCACAAGTATATCACCTGCAGCCATAGTGCCCCAGACCCTATCCTCTATTACATAAAGGGTTAACCCTCAAAGCAGTGTCTTAAAGACTAAGTGACATAGGATTTAAAGGAAACCCGTTTGAGGGGAAATCTGCAAAAGCCCACAGTCATCCCCTGGAACTTGGCGATGCTGAGTCACATGATTTCATGTGTAGAAAACGCTAGACCACTCAGTGAGTGTAAAGAGCATGAACACGCCGGCTGCGCCCTTCATCCTGCTAATGGTTTTGTTACCCCTTGAGTCACAGGGGCCCAGCCCCCCTCCCCAGGAAGCTACAGTTTAACACTTGGGTCATTGAGTTTCTTTTTCAGACATCAAGCAAAAGAAAAACCCTATTCTCATCACGCGTCTGAAGACTGTGACGCGGCACGTTAAATGTAAAAGTACGTTTTTCCATTCTATCCCAAATGGACACGGATTAATAATCATTTTTAACTGGAGGGACTGACAAATTGGTCATACTAATAGTCTCCTGAAGATGAGAGAGTTCATCTCTTTTCTCAAATGGTCTGCGGGTGTAAGAGCTTGGGTCCGCGTTTCCTGGTTGAGACAGCTCATAGACGGCTTTAACTAGAAACTCACAGCCACACTGCCGTTGGGATTTCCACAATGTTCACCATTTATCGCTAACGTGAATAACTCAGCCTCACCAAGTCCGGCCTTACAGATACTATTCAATCATATATGAATGAAACAGAAGCCACGTGTAACCTAACCCTTACAATTAAGTTGAGAGAGACAAAAGAAATAAAAGTAACAATGGACATTCGTGTGTGCTTCTCAGTTGCTTATAAAAAATTCAATGCACTGTCTGATTAGGCTGTCTCTCACACACAGGCATACAGTCTTAAAGGTACATTTCATAACTTCGACTGTTACAAGTTGCGTAACATTACTGCATTCAAATTGAAGATAAGCTAAATGCTAAGAGTGGTTATTGTTTGTTTCACAGTATGCTAATGCTGAAATATTGTTATTTCTGACAGTGTTACGTATACAGACGCTCCCCAGGATCTGATGGTGTGTCTTACGATATTTCAACGATATTACAATGGGTATTCCAATTCCGTTCTGTTTATCAGAACGTAACCCCATCATAACCCAGTCGATCCGCCTGAATGATAACGTTTTGAAATGAACATTTACACATTTGGTACGATAAGAATCAATGTAGATCTCTAAAGGGTTGAAGAAGGTCCCAACAGTTAAATCGGGATTTGAAACGCCGATCACAGGCACAGAGAAGCGCAAAGCCCCACACTGCCCAGATTATGTTGTTGTTAAATAAACTTGGTGTCAATCATAGACAATAAGCAGGATAAGTGCTGTGCCATGATGGGTCAATGGTGAATGAATAATGATCTACAGAGAGGCTTGATTGTAAACTGAACTTTAGAGACACTAGAAGCAAAAATGGCCACCGGGGTCAAAACCAGGACAGGTAAGTTGGACAAGGATCAACTAGGGCCAAAACTAAGTCAGAGGAAAGTGTAGCACACACCTACGGGGATATGCAGCATGCGGGAAACAAGCACACGAAGACTAACACAGTAACAGGACATGTGCAGGCACAAGTATATGCAAGTAATAAACACCAGATGAGACACAGGTGTGAATCATTCACTAATTAACTAAACACTATGGCTAGAAGTCACAAGGAATGTGGGAAAGTACGGAACAGCCAACGACTTGAGGACCTGATGGACATCCTCACCCTGACAACAGCTCAACTGACGCTGCGTCTATTTCGGTGTTTCTTTTTTCACTAAGTTACCTGACGCAGTCCTTACGAGAAAAAATTTTTTAACTGCAGCCTTGTGTGTGGGTTTTGATATCGAAGTTTTGCTTCTTAATGACTTTCATTGGCCGTATGGGGAATGCCCCCATGTCTGTGCTGGAGAAATGCTTGGAAGATCCACCTGAATGGCACAACAGGTGTGACAGTGTGGGACGGCTCACCCCAATGACAAACAAGCTCCATTCCCTGCTCTTTGGCTAATCAAAGTGACAAGTAAGCAGGTATCGCTATATACTATATGCACCATAGTGGTTTACGGTCCATTGTTACTGGAGCAACCGAAATTTTAAGCATTTCTTAAGGATGACAGTGATAGGCCCAGGACAGAACTAAGCCAGCAACCTTCTGGTCCAGATTAAGTACATTCGATGGACGAGCATAATGAAACATTTAATCTTGACTAATCTGCTGTGGGGACAAGGATTTCCGCTTATTTTAGCAGCAAGACGAGGAAACCTGTTGTGTCCGTATTAGGAAGAACAAGGTATGGTGTGTGACGTGGTGTTGGGCTGGATATGCTGACTGATGTAGCAGCACAAACCGACATGATAATGACTAAGACCTGCATGACGCAAGACTGACAGTTCGCGGTTTCCGAAACACAACGGAACCCGTGCTGGAACGTGAAGGCGTCGCTCCCATCTTACACCGAGATGTCGTCGTATAAACAAGCCCTGTTAATAAGATTAATAATATTTGTACTTGAAATACACAGTTTAATACGTATCCCAGGTGTCATTCATCTAGTAAGAAGAAACATGATTATGAGCGTTTTTAAATATACGTTCAAGATGAGGTTTCAACCGTTTGTCCACGAGGTCGATTCTGTTACCATAAATCATGAATACGAAACACTGTAGAGGCATTGCATTCAGTTTACGAAAGCTTGAACAGACGTGTGCTGAGGATTAACACGCGGGTCCCTATGTCTACTACTTGATTTCATAGGACTTTCTCATCTGCAGATTACCTGCTGGCCTGCTCTGTATGTTACTTTCAAGAATTACCTAAAAATACAAGCTTCCTATACAACACCAGTACTTCTAGCAGGGTTGGCGTGTTGCCTATTTCAGGGGAACGTTAGCATGGTGCAGCCAGGGAAAAGGTGACAATCCACTTAGCAGCTCCGAGACAACAAGGGTTTAACTACCCAAATATGCTGGGAACAGATACCAAAAAAAAAAACAAAGAAAGACCATAAGGGGTCAGAAATAAAAATGGGATAACACTCCAAACTGAATAAAATAGACCTAATACAGAGACCAGAATTAGCAATGCAGGCAGAATACCACTCACAGAACAAAGTACAATGACTCGTTTAGGAGTGAAACAAAGCCAGGCACTTTAATACACTGATAACTGGACTATCAAGGAACAAGGAAAACACACTAGAGATAAAGGGCTTGGAGACGGGAGCCATGGCCAGCAACACCTGCTGGCCAAACAGGGACATAACAAATAGGATGGGCTCCAACCCTGACACCCAGGGATCCATCTGAACAGCAGACTGGGCTGGGCGGACAACACAGCAGCACTGTACAAAAAAGGCCTCTCCTCCGTTGTCATCTGGCTTTCTTTATTTAATTTCTTTGTCTTTCTTTTTCCCTGCTTTGTATTACTCTCCCTAATGATGTTGTAATGTGTCACAACACATCCATGTAAAGCGCCTTGGGGAGACTCTGTTGTGAAAGGTGCTATATAAAAATAAATTGAATTGAAAACTGAATTGAACGGCCAGAGCAGAGTTTACTTTCTAAGGCCCCCGACAGCCGTAACACGCCAGGAAGCATCACATCTTTGCCATAGAAAAAGTTTGGATGCTGTCTATTTATTTTAATTGCACATTATAATTGCACATTGCCATTCACTAATTTACTGTTATTTTATCCCTAGCATTTTTTTTTATTAATATTCATTAATACAGGATTATATTTGTGCACTGCATGGTTTTTAATTTGTTTTGACTATGTTTATTTCGTTCGCTCTGTGTTTTGCCTTTGTACCTTGTCCAGTTTGCATTACATGTATGTTCATCTGTGCCCCACATATTTGCTGCTGTATTCAGAAGAATTTCTCTCTGGGATCAAGATTTGATAAATGAACAATATTCAATAAGTGCAATGAGTTTACAAATTTATAGGAAATTTTTACACTGCTTACATTTCTGAGCAGAATTTTTGTCAGACCAGTAGGAATCAGCAATTAATATGTTGCAGAACGAAAGTCCACCACTGCATAAAGGATAAACTCTATCTTTCATTTTATCACATTTGACGGCTTAACTGTAAAAAAAAAAAAAAAAAAGCGATCTTTTTTTTTTGAAGAAGAAACTGGGCAGCCGACCCACAGTCCCTTTTCGTCTCTTATTGAAATATCCCCCAACCCAGTCTTTGGGGTCCCCCTGACAGCCCATGTTTTTGCTCCCTGTCAACTCCCAGCCAATCAGGGATACTAATGCCTGGGGTGGGTGTGTGGGGAGCTGGGAGATAGCAAAAATGTGTATGTATAGGGGTCCCGAGGACTGGGGTGGGAAACATTGCTCTCATAATACCCCAGCGCACAGCTTTCCTGGGAATTTGTAAGCAGATTCCAGAATTCTAGAATTGTCAGAAAACTTATAAGAAGCAAACCTTAATTAACTTAATTTCATTTGATCTAATTTAACTCTGGTATTTAATTTATTCATTTTATACGTAAACTCTTTTCAAACACTTTTTTTTTTTAATTCAGCAAGACAAAGGAGCTGGTGGAAGTTACCTGACAAGGTTGTTACGAGAAAACAAAAACTCGACATCAGTAAGACAGCTCCCCAGGAATCCATAAGCGCAACACAGAATTCTAGACCACCCACATGAAGGAAACCTCAGCTTTGCAGCAGTCAATAAATAACAGTGCACCAAGGGCTGAAATCTATCGGCATTCAGACAGTCTTGACAGCGACTTGAACATTTTGACAGATCAGAGATGCAACTCTTGGATGAGTTTGACTGACTTCATATCACACAGCCGCTGGATGTTCTCCTGATGATCCAGTCCTACTTGCAGGAGAAGCGGCACTGTGCTGTAGGTTAACCGTTTACCTTCTACCCCTTAGACCCCCAGTGCAGAGGGTCGAGGCTGCCCCACTATCCAGGAGTGTCACCGCATCTGCGGTTGTCCCATCCTACATGAGGGTACAAGGAACCACCACCTGTTTCTGTGTGACGCCAACGAGAGCGGAGACCCCTACCTGAATGGGAACTCTCTTGGTTGCAGAGGCTGACAGGGTGCTTGGAAGGATGGATGATACCTTGTGCCAGAGCCTCGGTAACATGTGGGCAGACTCTGTCCAGGCATGTGATTTGCAGCAATCCCGGATGATGTTGTCCGGCGCAATGGAAAGTCCATGTCTCTCCATGGCACACAATCTCCACCTGCAACTCTGGATTCAGAGCATGTTGGTACAGGACTTGCAGACAGGATGTCAGCCACCCCAAACCAGAGGATAGGGACTAAAAATCTGGTTGCAGAGAGAATCCCTGCCTCCCCGACCTACCATGGGATGGTCAAAGACTTCTCCAGGATGGCCAAAGACTTCTCCAAAAGCCCTCGGAAGGTGACAGAGGAATCCAGAGTGGGGCTCTTCTCCGTTCACAGGGCAGTCGGCCACTCTCAGGCTTGACCAGTCAGTAGTGAAATCGCAAACTGCACCCAGGAGGTGTCTTCAATGAAAATCTCTGGGTGAGAATCTACAAATAAGCCACGCTGCATCAGCAAAGAGCGGCACTGCTTGGGATCTCCATTCTACTTTTCCGGAACGGTGATCGAGACACGATGTGACCGGTCAAGGAGGAGAAGCATGAAGAGGAGCCGCTGCCCAATGTCCTTCCACGAGTTGATTTCCCACCGATTCCAGCTGAGAGATCTTCGCCTGGTAGTCTTGAAGCTGGAGGTGGGACTCAGCCAAATCCATTGTTCAACGAGTTATTCTGTCACCTCTGGTAGGGACAGAAGCTCGGGAGACCAGAGAGTGGAGAAAGAGGGTTTTATTTAGGAAAACAGGCAACCAGAAATATAGCTGACACGCTGGGATCTTTGTTGAGGTCACGGTTCCTGGAGGGTCGAAAACAGGGAAGATCAACCCTACACAAGCACGATAACACACAGGATAAGCAGGAAGGCAATGGGGATTAAGGAGGGTAGGAGAGGTGAAAGCAAGTAGGGAACTAGAGAGACAGAAAACAATAGTTAATTGCTCAGTAAGCACCATGGAAGGAAGCAATACCTTGTACTTAGTGTGAGGGCAGGCTGGGATACAAAGGCAAGGAACAGGTGCAAGTGTTAATCGGGGCAATCCAGGGAGCCCGCTCAGTGGAGCATGATATGAAACATTATTTTATGACGGCACTGGGAGGCAGTGTGTTGAAGATCACTGGTTTGAGCTCTAGCCTTAGCAGAAAAGCCACAGGTCCATGGGCCCTTGAGCAAGGCCCTTAACACCCGACTCCATTGGCACCTTAGGCGGCTGCCCTTTGCCTGCCCCAAGCTCGCTCTCATCTTTGTGTGTCTTATGGGGTGCAGAACGAGTTAGGCAAAAAGAGAATTCCCCTATAAAGTTTCATTCTGTGGTATCCTGTCCTCTGGTCTAGGGTTTTCCTGTACAGGTAAAACAGTCCCCGCTTAATGCAAAGTACTCGACCCCACTACCTTCACGAGAATATTAGGAAACGATGCCAAGGATAGAATAATGAATCCTATTATTAGTATTTCCAGACTTATGCATGTTTTGTAAACAACAAAAGAATATATACCAATGTTTCATAAGAAAACAGACAGGTGGACAAGACATACACCCCTCAATTGCCCTCCCCCAGTTCAGATGTGTTCTGTAGTCCATGTTTGAAATGGTCAGTCATGTCCAACTCATTTCCATCCTCTGTTCACCTTAGAAACAGGCATATTAACACAGAGATGTAGCAGCTCAACTGACACTGTGTCTATTAAAGGCTTTTTTTTTTCACCGAGTTACCTGACAAGGTTATTACCAGAAAACAAAAACTCAAAATCAGCAAGACAAAGGAGCTTCCTGGGAATCCATAAGCGTAAAACACAACCCACACCAAGGAAACCTCAGCTTCGCACCTATCGATAAATAGCACTGCGCGGAACGCCTTTATCGTGACAGCGACTTGAACAGTTTGACAGATCAGAGGCGCAACCCTTGAAACAAATGGTCTCTTCACCAAAGCTGTACCTTCTATGCAAGATATTTGTGATGATTTTCAGCTGGGCGAATTCAACTGACTTTATATCACATAACATGAGGGATGATCTCAGAAAAATGAAGGAATACTTTGTAAGTATAGTCGCTGTATGCGGTGATACTGGTCCGATATGTCAGTGTTTGGCTGGGATCATGGATACAGAATAACTTTTTGCCTCTGTGTGATATGATGTTGAGTCCGACCATCCAGTCATCTATCGTCAATGGTTTTTGGAGAAATTTAAGGTGCTGCTTGAGCCAGTCATCATGACTGAGTATATAGTTTAGTGAGTATATAGTTTGTGGTTTGCTCAAATGAAACTGAGCCATGCTTTATCATTTCAGAAGTGTTAAACTATACAGAGAACGTTGTCGCTTCCAGTCTCAGCTAGGAGTCTGAAGACACCAACATGTGCCACACATGTCTCCCTTCTGTTCTTCTTTGCAGAAAACCAATGACAAGTCCTTGTTCCACAACCCCATTTTCCTGAGAAGCCTGAACAACCTGGAAAACTTTAAAGTAAATATTAATTCACATTACTAACTGACCTTTGCTGCATTTTGCAGCAAAGCAGTCATGTAATCTCCTGCTGCTTCCAGCGGTTTGACTGTGTGTATTCCGGAGTGTGTGTTTTTCGATGATGGACAGCTCCCTGACTTGTGTTTGGCTCTGACAGGATGGGGAACAAGGGGTGATCATTGGAGAGGTCCTGGAGGTGTACGTAAACATTCTGTCACGCATGATGAACGACACCACAGATCCAGATATGAAGGTCAGCATCAGCCATACCAGGAGTAGGTTGGAAACCTTAAAGAAGAACCATTTCCCAAACACTGGAACCCTGAAGGCCCATCTTCAGGACCTCTGGGCAATTGCGGTAAGTGGACCCGATACCACAGGAAGCCTCTTGAGTTGGTCTCAAAAGAAAACAACTGACAGGGATCACTTATTGAGGAGTTTTCGTTAAAAACACTGCCTGGTGTAGTGGCTGATTTCTGGATGTTGTGATGACTGGGTTATCTGAAATGTACAAAATGGGATGTGCAGAATTTTTATCCAAGATCAGACATGCTTGAAAAATGTCTAACAGTCACTAGCTGTAGACATAGAACCAAAGATCTAGTTGCCAAGATTAGCCTATGTTGGACTCGTGACTTCATATGAGAATTAACGTATTATGCTGAATATATAACTCTGCTTTTTCATGTGTGATGGTCAAGGATTATAAAGATGATTTCCTTTGATGATTTGATCACTTGATCTTCCCATCGACATGCAGTCATGAAATAGATTACGTTTTCCTTTGACTTGCAAAAAAAAATTTTGTTTTTCTGGGATACCTAAACCTCAGAGATTAAAAGTGCATGTTAAATTTCTTAAATCATTGCTTTCGAACATAAAAATATGACATTGAGGGGAACCATTCTACACACTGATAGAGTAACTGTGGTGATACATCCTGAGGGCTTTTGTTGCTTCCATTTAGCCTGATGACCTGCTGGTCCAGAGAAGGGCAATACAAGAACTGTTGGCAGTATTCAACAGAGCATCTCTCCTGGGCAGCAAACTGCAAGCGTGCAAGGAACTTTCTCGCAGGAAGCGGCAAACCCGCACAAGCCGGATATAGCAGTTTCACCAGGCCAGCTCCATTTAACTTTAATTAACTTAATTAACGTTACCTAATTTAACTTTTTTAATTTAATTTATTATGTATAATTTTGGAAAGGTTTTTTTTTTAATTAATTTATTTGTTTTCATGAAGTGTTCGTATAAAAATGGAATTTATACATTTATTTATTCATTTTCTATCTACAGTGTTTGTAAAATGACAAAAGAACTCCATACCATTGCGCTCAATGGTGATGGTCACAGTTTTTGCAATTTTATGCAAATATAATCTAAACTCACTGTAAGTTTGCAGAATCATTTGAAGTATGGTCTATGACTATATTGACTATCTCTGACTATGATTAAAACAAAGAAAGATGCATCTCATTGTGTTGCATGTCTTACAGTTTAGTATTGAATCCCATTGTCTTTTCTTGGTGAAAAACAGTGAATGATCTGAGTGATGAAAGACTCTGCCCTATTCCAGCAACACACTACTGGAACGAAAGGACCTCATATCAGCGCTCACAGAAAGTCTTGGAACGCTTGCTTAATTCTGTAAAAATATTGCAAATTTATTGGTTTCATAATAAAAAATATTATATTTTACAAAAAGTATAAATTAAAGTAGAAACATTTAATGTTTATGTACAACATTAATTTCAAGTAGTAATAAATTAAAACCCAACTAACAGTTTGGGTAAGTTGAGCTGTTCACTGACATGCAGTCTCACTGGGTGCTTTTTAATTACTCCTAAAGTTTGTGTTTAGTATCCCTTTGGGATCAATGACCGTAATTGCAATTAATAGCAAAATGGTAAGAACAGAACTGAACGAGTCAGTCAAAAAATAATGGCACAATAAAATGAAAATGTCTCTGCGGAAGATATATGCAAATATGTTAAACATTGCTTGTCAATGGACTTTTGTTATAGAACCAATAAATTTGCAATGTTATTACGGAATTAGGAATTAACACTTTCTGCAAGCACTGTATTTATCTCATCACACTATCCTTTTTAATGACAGTGTTAGAAACCGGATACATAAGGTTTAATGTCAACATATCCTGAGAGGATAGGACCCATAACTGCAATGCAATGTGTCTATCGCTCATGCAGAGACACTGCCACACACACACAGACACATACACACACACACACACACAAAAGCACTCAGAAACACACACTCACGCCTCTTGCAGTAACCAAACAGACAGACTGCACGGAAATATCACACCTTGCTTGAAAATGAGAAACATTGTTACTCATCTGCTCAGGTCTCACATATGTTCCTTCCCACGCTTGGCAGAGTGCTTTCCAACGGTTGTCTTTAAATGCGACTCTACTCAGCCCAAATGCACCCCCATCTCAGCACATGTGAGGCTGCATCGTAAAGAGAGACACAAGCCCTCAGTAGGGTTTTAGCTACAAGGCTTGTAAGGAAGAGATTCACACTTTCACTCTCCCATCTTCAACTTCATAGTTTTTCAGAGTGCCTGTAAAAAAAAAAACTATGCTTATATCTACATTCAACAAACAAAACTCTGCATGAATGTATCATTTACAAAAGTACATTCTGAACACATCATTTATCTGTCAGAAATTTGCTAGAGGAGGTATTCCTTGTCATCAAACAGCCCCAGTGTGCACGTGGGGGCGATGAGGCTACAATAAGTGACTCTTAAACCCCCCCCCCCCAAGGTGTCTTCTACAAGACTAAGAAACCAAGAATTTCTTCATGTTAAAAATAAGCACAGACTAAGAGGCACGTGAAACCGCAATCAGCATTTGCCGGGATCATCGAAACCGCAGCGTTGCACGAAACCACGAGATCCAAGACTAATTTCAACGGGGAGATAAACGATAAGCACCTACAAAAGTAGCTTCACACGCATACTCAGCTTCATGCTCATGAACAAACTTCCATCAGCTTCAGCATTCTTCACTAACTAATAGCGTGTTGCCTACTGTTATAGCTCCGAGGCATTCCTCATGCTGGGGGAGTAATTGGTCAAATGTCCTTCAGAATCTTTGAATATCTAATTGGTTTTACTATGGGGAAGACGTTTTTGGATGACGTTTCATTTTTCTGTATCTACAGGAGCTTATTATTTTGACAGCTGAGCCTCAATAACTAGGCTGTTGATTGTGCTTCTTTCAGTAACCAAACAGCTGCTGACCTTAGTCCTTACACTCTCACGTCTAAAATCTCCAGCTCTGAGCCCCCTCGTCTGCCGCGAGCTGAGATGTCATGTGACGATCCACAGGAACCCACTGGATGTTGAGAAAATATGCAGAACTGCTTACGGTAAGCAGTGCATATAAACCCCCACGGACTGTGACAGTTGACACCACAAACCTCAGCTGCATCACAGAGCTCATCCACGTCCTGAGCGCAACAGCATCTCGTCTCCGGCTCTACATGCAATAGGCCTCTGTCAAGATGAAGTCCTCTAGACCCAACCCCCTATCTCCAGCCAGAAGGTCGGACTCTTTTCTCATGGTTTCTCTAGTAGAGCCTTCCACTGGGCAAATTTCTGCATATTTTTAAAATGCATAACATGAATGTGAGGCACAGTGAACCTCTTCTTCCATCGGTGTTGTTTTTATTCCTGTTCTGGTTTGAAGACACAAGGCCGCCCAGTGCAGGAGAAAGTATCGTCTTCAGCAGTTTCATTCTTAGCTACTGGAGCTCGCTTTTCGCTTGTCTGTTCTGTTCCAGCTAAATCTCCCAACACAGGGAGGCGGCTGCCGCACATAAACACCAAAGCCTCCCACTGAGCAGGCACTCTGCTAGTCCCTCACTTTATCTCTTTTCATAGCATTGGGCGGCAGGGTTGGGGCCATTCCGGATTGCATTCGTCAATTCCAATCCAAATCCAAGGAAATGGAACTGGAGTTGGAATTTAATCCTCCCTGAAATCCAAATTCAATTCCAATTCTGTTCCCCAGAGTTTTTTCCCCCAATCCCAACTCCAGTTCCGTTTCCTGATTTGCACTGGAATTGACAAATGCATTGCAGAGTGGCCCCAACCCTTTTTGAGAGAGCCTTAGACACCGCTACTAGTATCACCAGACAGAGATCCTGATTATGTTCTAACATGTCAGGGAATTGATTGTGATGGTGCTAGGGGTGTACCTAGAAATTCTGAGCCGCCTGACAAATTGTCTGGGCCCCCACCCAATCTTATGTATAATTTTACATATTGAAGGGCCCCTGTCAAGTGCAGGGCTCCCTGAATCTTCCATGCACCCCCCCCCCCAACGCCCACGGATGGCACTCTTCAATCATACACCGTGTGGAAGGAAATGTGGACAGATTTTCTCCAAACTTCTGCCATGGAAACAAATTCTCTTAATTTCTGAAATGCTGAATTACCACCAAAAGCAGTTGCTATGTGCCCAGTTTGTGGTGCTTGAGTCCAGTCGCGTGTTTGTGACTCGGACTTAGACATGCATGACTTAGACTTGCACTTGGACTTCATGGGTTTATGACTTGTTTTTTACACTGTGATTTGCAATCTCAAAAAAACCCCCAAAAAACAGGGCCTTTGAGCCACAACTAGCATAGTGTTTATTTTTCACCCATGTCAGGAAATGTATTCATTCATTTCACTGTGCATTCTGAGCTGAAAAACTGCTTTTCAGCAAAAACTATTAAAAAATGGTGATACGTATTGAATTGGCAAACAAATGTCAATATAATATTGAATCGGGATGTGTCTGCCAATTCCCACTCTTAATGCTCATGCAGATTGTGGCAGACCTCACATCCACGCTTCGCAGCCTCCCCCTGAAAGTTGTAGAAGCATAGTATTAAATACCATGTTGTACTGTTACAAACAGTTCTTTGCTAGTCATCGCATCTCTGTGTTTGTACATTTTACTTGATGAATTGTGACTTGGATTTAGAAGCTCATGACGTGGGCTTGGGCCCCCAGTCCGGGGTGTTTCTAGCTTGTATGGTGGCCTGGGCGAACCCCCTCCCCCCTTAACCCCTCTCCCCCACCAACAAAAATTGTGTCTATCTCCTCCTCAATTTTGTACAAACCAGACAAAAATACAATATGTCAGTGAAACTATCACAGTGTTATGAATGAATTGTGGTTTATTTGGTAGCATTTCATATTGTGAATGATTTTACTGATTGCATTAGTACTGGAAAGAGATGCCTATTTGATAGATTACCCTGCTCCCCCTACCTCGGGCTTCCAGTGGGGCAACCTGGGGCTCATGGGTAGGTGGGGCTAAGTGGGCCATTGGAGATAATTTTGAAGCCAAAAAAAGAAACAAGAGCGAATTAAAAAGATGAAACATCAATAATATGCTAATGAAGTGTGAGATGCCAGCAATATAACTTACCGATGAGGGTATATAACTTACTGATAAGGGTGTATAACTTACCGATGAGGGTATATAACTTACTGATAAGGGTGTATAACTTACCGATGAGGGTATATAACTTACCGATGAGGGTGTATAACATACCGATGAGGGTGTATAACTTACCGATGAGGGTATATAACTTACCGATAAGGGTGTATAACATACCGATGAGGGTATATAATTTACCTATGAGGGTGTATAACTTACCGATAAGGGTGGGGGTGGGAGTGCTGTCGGTAAAATCTGCTGATTGGAGGGAGGGGGGGTACTGCACCAGCAAGAAGTTCCATGGCCTCTTTTTCTAAGATTAGTCTGGGATTTTTGGACGTTTGTTTAATCGTGCTCTCTACGCATCTGTTGTCTATCACTATGGAGGGACAAAGACAAGGCATATGTAATGCTACCCTTGCCGTTTTCTTCTTCTGTTAGGCTACTTGGTGCCAGTTTGCTTGGCAGTGACCAACCGGTAGACTCCAGTGGTAAAAGAACGATGAGTAGTATAAAGGGTTAGGGTTAGGGTTAGGGTTAGGAGAATAATCAAAGTCGGTCAAAGTAAAATAATCAATTACAGGTGGGATGGCCAATCCAGAAAACTGTTGCTACAAATGCAAATAACATACATGTTGCTCTTATTTAAATGATCGTTTTATGTTATATGCATAAACTTAACTTCTGGAAATTTCTTATTTTTCAAAAGGGCCCAGGCGGCTACCCACCCGTCCCTGGGGGTGGCCTGAGGTCACCCCAGCATCTCATACTTCTGCGTGTGCAATCTGGCTATCTTATGAACTAGAATCCGGATGCCCACTCGAGCAAGGTTAATTGACCCACGCGGTGACATGATATTAGTGACGTGACATACAAATGAGCGGGGGCTCCGTTTCCCTCCTGGCAAGATGCCACCCTAGACAGCTGCCCATCCATACCTAAATCTGCCTGTGCCCCCAGATAAGTTAATCGGCTTGTGGCTATGTACATAAAAAAGAATTTGTGAATATGCCTGTGCCTATCTGGACCCTGTGGTTATAAACTTTGTTATTTCAGAGATATATAGTACAGTCTCAGGTAACATTACTGCTGTTTCCTTAATCTAGGCAGCCAGCACTCTTCTGTAGCCAGCAAGAAACAGAGCAGGGAAAAATAAGACTTAAGTCTGGAAGAAATGATGTATTGTACACAGGCTGAGTGCACAGATGTGAGCTGATGGGGTCCGATGCATTTGATTAGTCAGAAGGACACAGGACTACCCTGCTTTTTCTCAACCTGGTCCTCAGGGACCCCAGACAGTTCATGTTTTTGCTCCCCCCCCCCCAGCTCCCATCATACCTGTACCAGGTATTCAGCGTTCTTGATTGTTTGGCTCAAGCATGCTGGGAGCTGGGAGGGTGGAGAAACACTGGACCACTGTAGTCTGATATTATCCAAAAGGTACTGTGCCAAAGGATCTGCAGGATACTGGATTGATGTGGTCACTGGATTGAAGTGCTCAAAAAGGTATTTGACCAGTATGGCCTGAAGGATGTCTCAGGTATCGAAACTGACGCCGCTATTTCTGGAACTGTTTTAGAATATAATTTCATTATGTTCTTACTTAAAAGTGGAAAAGAATTTATTTATTTCTAAAAAGGTATCTCCCTTCATCCAAACATGAACAAACATGAACAACGTGAACAAACATGAACAACGTGAAGCAAATGATCAGCAGAGCAAAACATATTGCAATATCATCTGAATCTTGCTGGCATGAGCAAAGATGAACTTTCTCCACCTACGGGAAACCAACCAATAAACCTGGTACTAACCTCAGACACATCGACTGCAAATTTCCAGCCAACTTTCTATAATAAACAATCATTCTGCAGACTAACTTCCGGTTCCACTTGGTTCATCATAACCACGTCAATTAATTACCATATCACAGCAGACACACACAATTCATGGCCGAAATCTGCAAATTGCTCATTTCATACCATGGCGACTGTACAGGGCCAGTCCCAACCCGTGACCCTACTGTAGGTGAGCCTCTCCGCCGACACCCCCTACCTGAGACAAAGTGAAATTGGCTGACAAGTTGCCGCACATGGCGTCGCTATTCTGCAGAGGGCACAGGTAGGCGACTTCTACGGTTGCCCTCCATCGCGTACCTGTTCTTTCCTGGCACCATGGAGTGTGTGATTAATTCTAGGGGCACAATCAAGGCAATTTCGCTTTGGAAAATCAGCTGGCTAAGTTAGCACCCCTCAGAAGTTGGCGCCCGGAGAGGCTGGTTTATGGACACAAGTACAATAAATACAAGAATCCAGCCACAACATGCAATTCCACCGACCAAGGAGACTGAGTACAGCCTTAGTCCATGCTGTAGTTACCAAACATCCAAGGGTCTCCTTGATTGAGGCAGCAATAGAGCTGATACATAAATAGGAGGAGGGAGGTAAGGAGCGTGCTCTGATTACAGCGCGTTGCCGCACCCACCACACAACAAACCACCTCAGGGATGAGAACCTGAGTGCAGCCATACGGCGGGTGATACCTCAGCACCACACTAGTCCAAGTGGACCAGTGTGAGGTTTTTTCTGGTGGCTGGAGTGCCAATCCTGCCACCATCCCCCAAGTTTTTCCCTGTACGTTACATAAATAGATTAAAGAAAATACCGTCTATGTTTCTACTTTGTAATATTGAACCAAAGAGTTATTTTGAGAACAACTTGCTAGTCAAAAACAGACAGGATTCAGGTTTTCCTTCAACCCCTGTGACTTGATTTACTGTTTGTCACTTTGCTAAGTCAAACATTTTCACTGGATTACTGTAAAATTTGAACTGCGACAAATGCACAATGGTATGACATTTCCTTCCTCACCATCTCTTGCGCTGCCTACTTCTTAAAGGTTTTTTGTGGACTTCAAGCAGTTGCATACAGCAGACATCCCACCTTTCTGATATTGATTTCAGGAAGGTGGATGATGGACAGCTGAGGGGTGAGGTGGCATGCTGGCTGGGTTAGGGCTATCACAGCTGAGGGGTGAGGAGGTGGCATGCTGGCTGGGTTAGGGCTATCACAGCTGACGGGTGAGGAGGTGGCATGCTGGCTGGGTTAGGGCTATCACAGCTGAGGGGTGAGGAGGTTGCATGCTGGCTGGGTTAGGGCTATCACAGCTGAGGGGTGAGGAGGTGGCATGCTGGCTGGGTAGGGGCTATCACAGCTGAGGGGTGAGGAGGTGGCATGCTGGCTGGGTTAGGGCTATCACAGCTGTCCCTGATTTGTAGTTCAGGAATTTGAGTCTGCTCTAGGCTGCTGGCAGTTAGACCTTATTTAAGCATCATCATCGCTCTTGGACCATAGGGCTCAATTGCTTCTCAGTCACAGTGTTTTATGGGGCGAGATGGAGTAGGTCTGTTTTCTCTGTGCCTGTTAGTTGCCAGCAGGTACTGGCTTGTTTGGGCGACTTGGGGGGTCACGGTTTTTGTTGACTGGCATCTTGCTTTGTGCATCTGGTTGGCTAGTTTCTGGTTGAGGGATTCTTGATTCCAAGGAGCCGGCATTTCACAGCTGGTGTACTGTGCCACTGTGTCCTGTCTTTGAGGTTTTCTACATGTGTCCTGGTTTTTGCGTTGCCCCTTTTTAGGTTCCCTGGTCCCTGGTCCAGGTTCTTCAGTGCTCTGCATTGAATCTGCCTTCTGGTTCACTGTTCTGGAGCCATCTATCCTGCCCGTGGGCCAAGCCCCCTGGTTCCCTATTTCCAGCCATTTTTACCAGGAAATACCAGAATAGCGTTGTTTGTAAAATACCATCAAAATACCATACACCACACAGATAGTATGATGTTATTAAAAATGAAGCCCAAACATCATTGGTGAATCATTATTGCTTTGCCTCACAGTGCTGGCAGGGGGTGGGTGTTAAGGGGCTAGCAGTAAAATTTGCCAACAGGGGTGCTGGTGGTTGTCAGGGTCAGTCCCCGTCCATCCCTGTCCAATTTGTTCAGTGCCCATTTGGTCAGCAGGTGTCGCTGGCCGTCCTGTTCCCTCCTCTGTCTTAGTCCTAAGTCCCTAGTGTTTTTTCCTTCTTCCTCAGGCTGCTGTATAGTTCAGTCGGTCGAGCGTGTGGTACCTTGCAGTCACACAGTATACATAAAGGCTTGGAAGATCGACGGGCTATTAGCCAGCCCATACGGCATCACCCAGTACTCGTACTGTCCGGTGTTGGTGATAAAAGAGGTCTTCCGGTTCGAGGCTAGCCTCGCTTGCTTTGTTTATCGGGTTTCTGTTTTCTAGTGTTTTAGTTTTGTTTATCCAATTTGTGTCCAGTTTAATTCTGTTCTGCTTGTGTTTGCGTTCCTAGTCCCTCCCAGCTTTAACCCTTGGTTGTGTGTAAAAATTCCTAGTAGTTATTTCCCAGTATATAGTTTGTTTCCTAGTTTTGGTATTTGTTAAAGTTTCCTAGGTTCTGTGCTTGTTAATTGTTAGTTAAGTTTCTCCACCTGTGGCCTGTTTCCCTCTACTGTGCTCATTGGTTATTGTCTTGATGATTTTGTTAGTCCTCATTATTTGTATATTTAAGTGCCTGCCTGTGTTCTGCTCTTCAGTCCGCCATTGTGAGGGTTGCTGTGTTTTGTTGCTCTGTTTAGCCCCTTGTGTTACCTGGTTCCCAGTTGTTCCTTGTTCCTTAGTTGAGTTTAGTTTCTGGGTTTTTAGTTAATGCAGTATTTTTTCCCTGTTTGTTTTCTGATCCCCTGTGGTCCTTTTGTTCTGTAGCTTTATCCTGTGTGTTCAGTTTTTTGTCTTGAAGCTGTTAGTGGATCGTCCCCTTTTTCCATCCTGTGCCATGGCATAACAGTGGTTAAATTCACTGACCCAGTGGGGCGAGGTTGCATCATGGAACTTCTTTCTAGCTACTTTTACTGTCACTGAATACACTGCACATTGTTCGTGGAAGTAAGGGAGCTGTTGTGAATTTGTGGGAGACTCCTGGAACATCCGGAAGAGGTGGGATATCTAGCACGGTCCAGTAAAATTCTTCCGAAACTGTTCTTAATAATAATGCCACTATAATAGTTTGCTGTTTGTTACACCTGCCAGTGCCACGCCAAATTTCAGCCAATCGGCATTTTCTGTTTAAATTTCTTCTCAGGTGTTTTCATATCCAGAGAAGCGACAGCCTTTTAGGCCCCAAAATTTATTCTGAAGGCTGTCTGGCCTTCGCCGTCCCCTCGCCTTCATCTCCATATGCAAGCTGTCACTTCCCCCATGCCGTCGGGCCGCAATGTGTCACATCCTCCAGATCCGACCTGCAGCTGAGTGGTTGCGCTATGATGTAACAACTGCGTGGGCTTGAAGGAGATTACAGTCACAAGTAACGCTCCCGCATAGTGCGGACATAAAGCATATGCTTCAATGTGTAGGTTGAAACGTCTAAACACGTGGCCTCCCATTGGTGTTGTCCATCCAGGAAGGTTTAAATATGAAAAACACAAGGATGGAAAGGAGTGGTTAGCGGCCAATCAGGGGTTCCGTGTTTCCAGCGAGCTGACCAATCATGGCCCGTGAAAAGCCGCCAACAGTTTCTGTGAGCGATAGGAAACATTGATGCTCCAGTGAGTCAGCACTATGGGGGAGACTACATTGTTTAGATTTGGCTAAGCGAGTCCCAGATGAGTCCCGATCAGACCAGGTAGCAAAGAGAAAGAAACAGTTCGACAGACAGCAGTTTATTAAGACGCGTCTTTTAGCAGGTGCTGGTTGACAGGTGTGGTGGTGTCGGGCTAGATTGGCTCCTGGCAAATTCCACGACGGAGTGAGTCACAAACAAGCCTTCCCGACAATAAGTGTAAAGAATTCAGTACAACTACAAGGTGATCATGACCATCTGCATTCCTAAACTGCAATCGCTTCTCCTTCTGCAGTTGTGTATATATTGCATTTTTCGAAGCTCTTGTAGATGCCAACAGCAGTGACAGCTACCTCAGCCAGCACATACTTCTACAGACCTTGAGATGATAGGCGTCTCAGTGAAGCGACCAAATTACCACTAGGTCTCTCTCTTGCCAGAGATAATGCGGATGGTCCTTATGATCACAACCCCTCATTGACAAGCGATGAGTAAGCATGGGGCTTGGTCTTATTCAGTGCTTTCCACGCAAGATGGGATTGTCTATCCTCTGTAAATTCACCTTTAGTCTCCTGGTCAGGTTTCAGGCTCCTGCTTCCTGTTGGAGTTTGTTAGTTAGTTCTTTCCTAGTGTATACTTTGCCAGAGTTCTGCCCGATGGCCAGTTCCCATGTACTGGTTCATATCCTCTGGTTCTTCTCACTGAGCTGGTTCTCTTTTTTACTCACCAATCCACCGCACTTGAGGATCTCCTTCACTGATCTTCTTTCGGAGCTGTGTGGTCTGTCAGAGGCCTTAAGTCCATGTGATCAGGGACGGTCAGGAAGATGACTTGACAGCTGGGTGGCATAATGATGCCTGTTTTGTTAGGATATTTGAGTAACTCTTAGGGGAGGAGATTACGCTGTGAACCATCATCTTCATCCTTCAGACTCTTGGTGCAGATTGTCACCTTTGTGATCTTTCCCTGCATGTAATAAATTCGTCTTTGTCATCTCCCCAACAATGCAGGTTTGAACAAGACTCAAATTCCAACAATGCTGTAGGCAGAGGAATCAAACCCACAACCAGCAAACACTCCAGGAATAAGGAATAGAGAAATCATGACCTCTAGTGATAAATTTCAAACATTACAATAAAAAATATTTCCCCCCTCAAGTGCTGCAGGAAGGCCAGCAGACTTTCTGAAGCATTAACAAGCACCAGCTTTTTAGAGTAACAGCTCAGCACAGTTGGGTCCAGAACAGAACATAACCAGGTGACCAGGATAAGCAATTGGAAGATAAACTGTATACTGTATGTTCCATATGCTGTATGTTCTATATTTTGCAACCTCAGAAGTATGAGACCCCAAATAAAAATGTATTTCTTTGCAAATGTGAATATGATAATTTTTTTCAAGATTTTAATACTTTCCTTTTAATCTTGTACAGCCTGGATTATAGTATCCATTACAGTGCAACAATTGGGATTAAGCAAAAAAGGACACAATGAATTGACAGGGAAGACTGTCAAACACTTTATTCATTACAAAACATTCTGTATTGTTTTTTTTTTTCTTTTTAAATAAAAAACATTTAAAATGCACATTATGCAAATTAAGCACGGGTGTTTGCCACTGCACTGCACTCCATTCAGAAGACTAGATATCGGAGCTGCGGTGTAATTGAAACCAAAACCCCCAAAACGCTTGTAGGTCCTTCACTGAGGTGGGGCTGGGCCAGTCCAAGACAGGGGCTGAGATTCTTCTCTGTCCCTTCAGGAGAGAGTCCCAAACCTAGAAAAAAGACCTGATGTAAAACTCACATTTGTCCAGTTTCACCCAGAACATTGTTCTGTATAAGTCAGTAAAGCCTTTGATTGATGTGTTTTATATGTTGGTTTTCAACTGGGGAATAGATCAGAATGTTATCAAGGTATAAAGTGCAGATATTAATCATATACTGAAGAACATTATTGACAGGGGGGCATTCATTAGGCCAGAGAGCATTACCTCATACTCATAGTGTCCAAAGTGGGTGCAGGATAATACTTTCCACTCAACACGTACTCAAATGTAGATAAAGTTGTAGGCAGCCTGCAGATTGAGCTTTGTGGAGGTCTTAGTAGACCCAAGTCATTCAATGGTGAAGGGAAATGACTTACAAATAATGGCTTTTAGTCATTATAGCATTCAGGCTGCAATAGTCAATATGATGAACAAGCCAGTTTTTGAGGGGGATGTTCATGGTCTTGCATGAATTACTGAAGTTACTGCCCCCGATACTGATGCAATGGAAAAGAAAAATGTAACCACTTATATGACTATGCAGCAAGGGAGGACGCGACTGCCTGCTTTTCTGTAAGACCTGTCATACTGAAATCATGTATAGGACAGGGTGTGACTAGCTGCAGTTTCGCATTGTAACTCGTGCTTAATTTGCATAATGTGCATTTTAAATGTTTTTTTATTTTTTTTAAATAGCCCACATTGATACACTTGCATCGTACTAAACATTAAAAACTGATTGGCCGATTGGTTTCTACTGGACAATGCACCTCGAAGAGGCAGCAGGCTGCATTCTGCAAGGACTGCCGAAAATTATACCAAATGCTTCCGCGGATGTCCACAAATGAATCATAGCAATGTTTTCAGGCAGCATGTGTCAAAAGTGGAAGCTTGGGTGTCTGCTTGCATGTCTTTTATGTTAAATATTCTATTAAATATGAAGGAAATACAACAGAATGTTAAATAAGCAGCACAGATGGAGTAGATATCCAATACTCCAGTGAGAATGAATGAACTGACCATGAAACTTTGCTGTATTTGGGCCTATGGCTTTACTCTTCTGGTGATGGCAGTGAAATATCTGGGCCAGAACCAGCATATGGGACTCATCGGGCCTCCTACTGGCGGGAGTTCGGAATCACAGTATGACACAGTGAAAACACTGACACAAAACTGCACCCAGGTCGGCGCCTGGAGGCGGCCTTGCTTGGTTTGGAACGCCCTGGGGTTTCATGTTTGCATTTCAGTTCCGCGCGTTTATGGCAACATCAATCTTTGGTTGCCTCGGCACCAACTGCAGCACCACGCAGTGGGGAATAAGCAAAGGCAGAGCATTTAATGGGACACAAGACAGGGAAGTCCCCAAGAAATGCCCAGCTCACCCACTTGTGTTCATTTCAGTGGCGAGGGCACTACAAGGCTTCAGATGCGGCCTCTGGTGCAGCCAGAGGACAACACTGCCATGCAAAGGTAAAACACTGTAACTGCATATTTTATCGAAATTGAGTTATGAATGAAATCGGGTCTCTTCGGTCTCATGACGAAATATATCAGTTCAACTATGCTTGGTTCTGCAGAAAACACTATTATTTATCCACTGACTGGGTGAACAGTCAAAAAAATTTTGAAGCCTTTCTTCTCAGTTTCAGTGTTAGTTATTGTATTTTGCCTTTGTGAAGCAAAACAGAACTTGAACAAGATCCCCAAAGGTTCTTCCCTTGTCTCCCACTATCCAACACATCTGTTGCTGGCCCTCCTGTTCTCCACCCTGTCTCTCGTCCTTCAAGTCCCTAGTCTGTTTCCCCAGCACCCTGGACTGGTGTGAGGCTGTAAACTCTCTGGTCATGAGTTGAAGGCAAAACCTCCTCTGTATATTTGTATTTATTGGATGTTTGTTCCCCAGTGTCTATTTCAGTTTTCTTGTCCTAGGTTTGCTCTGCTTGTGTTCTGTTCTGGATCTGCTTTAGGTATCATTGTGTTGTATCCCTGGTGTGTGGTTTGTTTCCTACTTTCTGTGTTCCCTGTTTCCTAGTTTGGGTAAATTAAGTGTTTCTGATTCCACCTGTTGCTTGTAGTCCTGTGTTTTCATTGATTGGTTAATTTGGTTATTATTCTCACCTGTTCTGCATTATGTCTTGTTAACCTTGTGTGTATTTAAGTGCCTGGGTCTGTTCTATGTTGTTCTGTGTTTGTTTCTTTGGCCTGGTTCCTGAGTTCTGTTCTCTGTATTACCCGTTTCCCTTTGTAGGTCTTTTTTTTTTGTTCTGTTAATAGTGTTTTACCCCATTGTAGTTCTGTCCCCATGTGGTTTAATTGTTTTGTAGTTTACCCCAGTGTGTTCTGTTTCTTTAATAACCCCCCCCCCCCCTCCTTTTTCTCTTGGAGTCACTAATGGATCATCACCTTTTTCCCACCTGCTCCATGCAGTGCTGTAACAGTAACACCCACCTGGATGATGCAGTGGCAGCCATTCTGTGCCAGTACCCTCACCAGTTAGGTGGTGAAGGGACAGGGGCGAATTAAGCGGTTAGAGACGGGGGATGATTAGGAATACAGAAGATATGAAAGGGCCACAAGGGGCAGTTTTAGCCAGGACATCTGGGTAAAAAATGGAGTAGGCATCCCTACTCTTTCGAAAGAAGCACAAGGATCTTTTATGACCTCAGAGAGTCAGGACCTCAGTTTTACATCTTATCCGAAGGACGGCACCATTTGTGCAGCATGGTGTCCCCGTCACTGCACTGGGGCATTGGGATCCACACTGACCACAGGATGGGCTCCCCCTGCTGGCCACACTAACATCTTTTTGGGCAGCAGCCCAGCTTACCTGGCTGGTCTCCCATCCAAGTACTGACCAGGCCCAAAGCTGCTTAGCTTTAAATGGATTAGCTGGCCAGAAGTGCTGGTACCGGTTGTATGGCTGCTGTCTTCATTTCAGACCATGACCCACAGCCAGAGAGCAGTCCATTCCTGCACGTCACCACAGTGCTTAGTCTCTGCTTTGGTCATTTGAGCTTATAGTTTTAAGGCAGCACACACAGCGAGTAGCTGTCACACATGCAGAGTGAGACCATGCATAGCCTCAGGCTTAAAGCCCTCATTAACATAAATACATACGTGCCCCGAAGCTTCTGGCTTAAGAACAATACTGTGGCACGACATACATACTAATGTAAAGGCTTAAATCACTACACTGCCTGCTGTCACTCGAGGTATTAAATGTGGGGGAGACTGAGACGGCTCAAACTGTGTCCCACTTTGTGTCAGTATGAGGACCTACTGCTGTTTTTGAGCCCAAGCCACCCCCCCCCCCCAGTCAGTCTGGACTGGAAGCCCCCACCCCATGTTCTCCCACCCTCCGATCTCCCCAAAGATGAGCAAATTAAATCCGTGATGAGGCTCCTCGACAAAGACAACAAATTCTCGCCGAACCCCGTTACCGATGGCTTCACACCCCGCCAGCATCGCCATGGCAACTTTGCACTATAGACTGGCGGCCATGACACAGCACACTCGAAAGAAGACAGGCCAGAAAAACTGGGTAATATTTATATAAACATTCAGAGTCTCTTATGCTTCTGGACTGTACAAAAACTATAAGTGGTTAAACGCACAATGTGACAGTAGTTTTCTTCCTTTATAAATATATATATTTTTTCCGTTTTGCAGTCTCTAATGGCCAATTATCCTGTTGTAAGTCTCTCCCTGCTTATATGACACCCACAACAAACAGGAAGTCGGAGGGGGACTTTACATTTGTGGTGCTTTTCCACTGCCACCAAAAACTGAGCCATACCCGAGTCGTACCGCGATTTAGCGGTTTTCCATTGTAACAAATGCGAGCCATACCCAGGCCGTAACCACGCTGACACGGCCCTGCTTATTAGCAGTGCTGGAAGTGTGATCAAGCCCAGCTGGTTGCATCACCACCACCTGATTAGTCGAAATGCACAGAGATACCGGTATTCTGTGCATGGATTATCTGAAGGAAAAAGGGCATATTCTATATATTATTCAGTATTCGTATTATCGAACATTGCGATGTATTGATCCATTCACGTTAGCTCGGAACGTCCAACCTCCTACTTAAAGGAGTACGACAGAACAGCTGAATGGAATGGATTCGTAATGCAATTTTACGCAAGCGAATGCTAATTCTACTAGGGTTTGATACTTGCAAAACATATCGATTCTCACAGATGTGCTATCAGAAATTAGCATTGGCTAATGATAAATGTAGCGGGGAAATTTCGCCCTGCCTTGGTAGGAGGGAAACCAGCTGTTATTCTACCCAGGGAGACTAAGTAATGAGAAGACCTGAGTCCCAGTATTTACGTGTGCAAATATGTTTTACCCAACCTGCTGCGGTAGGGTGTTGGAAGGCAGGTTCAGGGGACGAAATGGACATGGTGGCATCCTGAAGTGTATACGCTTTCGGCCAGGTATCGATATAACCTGCCGACAGCCCTGCACTCCCAAGACCCAGCACGTCAAGTGGGACGCCTCTACCCCCAGCTAGTTACATGACGTTCGAATGCATAGATCACCCTAAACACAAAATAAACACATGGGTGATTTATTGTAAACGGAAAGTTTGCTTGTCTTTCCGTTGTCCACCAACCTTAAACAGTAGGCTATAAAGCGCATGGCATAAAAGAAAATACAGGCGCTCCTCTACTACGAATGAGTTACATTCCGAACGGCTGTTCGTAACTTGAAATGTTCGTAAGTCGTTATTCAATATCATTTTAAGGGTATACACAAGTACTGTACAATAAACTAGGATGCTGGGAGTCCGCACGCTACGCTGCTGCGCGGCGGGAGTAGCGGCCAGAAGTCGTACTAGGCGGAATTGGCACACAGAAAAAAAAAATGATGTTGCGGAGAGGAAACGGGAGCCTAAGGAATACAATTTGGACTTGCAGTCCTCTTCGTTCGTATGTCTGGAAGTTCGTAAGTTGAAAGTTCGTAAGTAGAGGAGCGTCTGTACTTCAGACTATAAGGCTGAATTAGGCCATATTAACTCAAAAGAAATTAAATAACTCGAACATACCCTTTTAGCTATTCACCACAATTTGTCCCGTCACCAACAATAACAGAAAACCCTGGATCTCAAAAATGGCGCACGCGGCCTCCACTTCAGCACCGCTGATTCGAATGCCCTCCTCCACGATATTCCTCGGCTCCTCCACTTCCACTCGATGCCAGGATACGACTCGAACTCCCGAAAATAACACTCGTCACGCCCCGCTGTTGTCGACCACACCCAAACAACAGCCCCACTGCGTCGCTGTCCTCCGTTGCAGATCAAAATGACACCCAGCACACGGACGCCGGACTGCTTGCCACGCTCTCCGCCTGAGACGGCTCAGCCTCAATAACTCTAAAAAAAAAAACGCACTTTCGTCCTGCCAAAAACAGAACCGGGTTGCTCGAGTTCGAAGTATAACAACCGTGATTCCTTTTGGAAACTTCACACGACTCTGTTCCCACTGCACCCGTCCGCCATTACTCAACCATCTTCTCCAAAAAGAAACCCTGCGCTCTCGTTCGCCTCACGTCTCACCGCGTGAGACCCGCCCACCAACGCTACTCATTGGATAAGCATGACCACATGATCCACCAGGGCCCAGAGACTAAGAGAAAAACTTTTAAATAAAAGACTATGGATCTTTATATCTGCTACATAAAGTTGGCCCCTCTGTATAATTAAGGCCTCTCCTGTGCTCCCCACCTTAAAAGATCCTAGAGTTGGCCCTACTTCTGATGTCCAACCTGTTGCTGTGTGACAAAAGGGTGTCCGGGTTGTCAGTGTCAGCCGCACATGACAGAACATAAGTCATGATTCTCCTCCCTGGTTAAGTGATTTGTATCACAGCCTATTGTTGGTTTTTCGCCAATGGAGTGTGAAATATGACATGAATAATTCAGGTATTCCTCTAAACCGGAGCGGAAACCAATCCTCACAGAACGAGAGCCGTCTACTCCATCTGACTTTAATCTCAACCTAGAAATGAGCTGCTTCTAATCTCCTCTTTGTGTTAGAACGCATTTTCATCAATGTGCAGTGAAATTGGCATTCAGCCAAGGCTTATCACATAAAGCACATATCACATATATAGGGAAAAAGCCTTGGAGTGCAGCTTCTATTTGCTTAGTTCAATTTGCTCAAATACCCTGTTGACCATTTTACAGCCCATAATAAAACGAGTACAGTCAGCCTCATGCAATATGACTTCATTATGCTTTTACAGTAGGAGAAGCTCCCTTCTACCTCTTTGGAGCTTCTACAGGCACATAGGAGTTTACGCAAAAAAAATTCTGAACGTCGAATGGAAATTGACTAGTTCAGAGAGATAACCAATCGAATTATAGAGAAGGTGGGTCCATATAACTAGAAGAGGTGGGATCAACCAATCAGATGTTTTGGTCCCACCTCCTCTACAATCTGATTGGTTAACTCCCTGAACCAATCATGTTTCTTGCTGCCTGTGTATGTGAACATCTGGCCAAAGTGTAGACCTGGGTGTCAATACTGAGCAAGGTTGTAGGTTTAAATTGAAGCTGGGAAACTGTTGATGTGTAATTGTACAGGCTAGTTAACCTAGACAGTGCCAATAAATAAGTAGTAGTAATGCATTTATGGGCTACAATTGTTAAATTTTGGATGGTTTATGGTGTTCCTGTGAAGCGACAGATTCCCAGCGTCCAATTACTCCAGAGACAAATCCCCCCCGCCTTCCATTCATGCTGGAGGTGCTCAGGTACCAGATATTGTATGTTAGGTCTGACTAGGAAACGGGGAGTCATTCTTATTCTCTTTCCTGTCATATAACTTGCTAATAACAGACTATAATTACATAATGAACTTTTAAAGCATGAGTTATCTCAATATGAATTTCAAATTAAATATTTAAAGCAAATAAAAGTATACTGTAAATGCTTTAATAATTATAGGTCATAAAAATATGTAGTAATTAACCAAATAACACACGATGGATACTTCAGATAAATGACGCTTCGTCTGTTTAGATTAATCCCGTATATATGCTCATTCTGGTCTATTTTGGCAACAATACGCCCCTGGTGATGGAAATAATTTACTGCAGCCTTTAGTTGCCTTATTTCCTCTGGTCACTAGGTGGTGCTTGGTGGGTCTGCATTAAAAGAGAGACGAAACGAAAGTAGGGAATGTATATGTTAAGGAATAGAAACGAAAGGTCTTGCTTAATCCTGGATTTTTATTTTAATTTTTATTTTATTTTAAAAGGATTCCGATCGTTTGGCTGTATATCCAAAAATACGAGCATTAATCGGAGGAGGAAGGTGTTTATTCCCAGGCTGTATAACTGTGACAGCCTTGTGCCAGTGACACAGTTATGGTGAGCACAGTTTGCAGACGTATTGTCCCTGGAATCCGGACTGTCTTTCTTTCAGAAAACAAGTAAAAACAACCAGAGTCAGTCTGTAGGGGTCCTTATTACTCAATGACAAGCTGATTATGTCAGAACTGATAGGGGGCGGAGTCTCCTTCCCTTTGTTAGTCCCATCCTATTGCCCCTCTGGATTACACCCACAACAGTAAGTTACATAGACTGGCCCACAAATCAGACATATTTCAATATATATATATTAATTATATATTTATTGCCTGTATGTTTCATAGATATCATATTTATCAAAAATGAAATTGATCCTCTTCATGTAACTGTCCTACCATCCCATATATACAGGTTCAGACCAGGTGTGTGGTCAGGTTATTTATGTGTGTTTTTAGACAGTAGGTCTCAGTATTACAGTCACCTGGTGGTTGAGGATTGGCACCATCTTTGACCGGTGACGTGCTTTCAGCAAGTCTACCCACATTCCTCGAACCGGCAGCGGCGGTTCCGTAACGGGGAGGAATCTGTCAGGGCGTCGCCGTTCGGGACATCTCCCAGGCTCCGCGGGCCCCTCCCGTCCTTCGTTGACAGCAGCTGCATCATTACCGGCCGATTCCTCCGTAAGAAGGCGGCTCAAATTCTCCCCGGAGCATCAATCCACTGGGCTATGTGGTTGCCAGGCAACGGTCCCACAAAAAAAAAAAACATGGTGTGCCAGCATCCTTATTCCGTCACTGTCCTGCTAAAGCGTGACACGCTCTCAGGTTCACCTCGCCTTCGTATGAAGAAAAAGGCTATTTCTACCCTTCCAAACATATGACAGACCTGTTTTTGTGGGTGACAGGAACAAGCAAAGACTCTGGAATGTAATGTGGGTGGGACATTTTTGTCTCACTGTTTCCATTCTAAGTTTAGCCATATTAGTTATGATCAGCTTCTGCAATCATTTGTTAAGTGAGCTGTACAGCTGGTACTAACTGAGGGATCCCGTATTGGCTTATCTGTTTATGTCCTTACAAGAGCTGCCTTAGAAGGAATATTTTGCGACATTCTGCAAATGCATTAGAAGCTCAGTGCACTCTGAATAGTGTTCTAACTTTATTATTGACACCTATCATGTCATTAAATTAATCCACATTGCAAGTGACTTTCAGCATTTTTGTCTGTTAATCGCTGTGGCAACCCCACCCTACAAAGATGCAAGTCAAAGGCAATGAAGACACACGGCACTGAGGCAGGGCAGGGTGCGGTTATTAGCTTTGTAGGGCACTGAGCTTCATGACTCTTCTTTAAAGTGCAAATTAATCCAAGGACATCCAAGGTCCTCAGCTGGGATATTCGTCGCCTTCAGACCTGGCCTGTGACTTCCCCTCGAACCCAAGGATTCCCAGCCAGGTCGCTTCAGTTCAGTGGCTGTCCATAAGGCAGTTGAACAGGCTACTAAAGATCATATAGTCTTCCCATAGTTACAGTATTGTTTTAATCTAGATCTCCATCAAGTAAACATACGGCAAAAAAATCCCCTGTCAGACTTGCTGTACAGGAAATGAAATGCTCTTTTGAATGTATTTGAATGCTTTAGGCTATGAGTGGAGTTCTGAAAATTGGTAGAATTAAAGCACCTGTCAGAACACAAAGATGATTAAATACTTTATGTAAAGGCTATTCAAAATAAAAAAAAACAAGTGTCATAGTAAAGCTGAGCAAATTTTCTGATGTTGATAAAACAGGTGGGGCAACTGGGAAACGCTTCAGGGCACAGATTCACAGAACTTTTCTGCCTCTTAACCAAGCAGCTAAATCAATGTTTCCCAATCTGGTGCTCAGGGACCCGCAGCCGGTCCACGTTTTTGCTCCCTCCGAGCTCCCTGTCAGACAGTCCACATTTTTGGAGCTGGGAGGGAGTGAAAATGTGGACCGGCTGTGGGTCCCCGAGAACTGGATTGGGAGACACTGATTTAGCTGCTTGGTTAACCTTACTGGACCACCTTAGAAGGCCAGGAGCACAGGTAGACATTTCAGGTCCACAAAGTAAAAATCCGGACTAGGGATCACCCGGATCACCGGGGTTTTCTGGGAACTCCAATGATTTCAGAACCTGTCATTGGTAGAACTGCTTGCTCCATGATGGAGTAGATGATTTGATATGAGCTACAGCCCCACAGGGGTGTGTGGGGGACAGATAAATGTGTCCATCACCCCACCTACTGCAGGTCCAGGCGTGAGGAACATGGCAAGGCCCTTTATGAGAACAGAAATAACTTTTCCTCTAATTGAGAGAGCCGAACTCGGTCAGTTTGTTCTTACACGGGGCTATGTGAAGTTCCGTCCACTGTTTCCACCCCAAGGCACTGAGCCTGCCTGCAAAAACCTGCCATCTGTAGGAGCTGTTCTGGAACCATCCTGCTCAGTGTGCTGTACTGGATAGAAGCCTTTTTGGGCTGTACCCTGCTATACAGGGCTCGAGGTAACTCAAGCGGAAGGCCAAAATATCAGCAGCAACTATATAGAGTACAACAAGTCCCACATTCTCTGCCAAAACTCTGAATGAAAATGGTTTTGGGTTCATTGACAACTGACAAACACACCGAAGGATTTTTCTCGTAACACTATGAGAGTCTGACGGATGTGATCTCTTCGTCCAACACAACAAGACATTCTACTTCGAACCTGCAGGCCTCAACAAGGGACCCACTGTAATAAGCTCCGCTGAGATGTCCAGCTGTGGACAATTATACACAAAGCGAGTAACTATGGATGAAAGTTGTAAAACGCCTTGCATGTCCCACTAAGACCATCAGCTAATAAAATTCAAGCAAATATCATGGTGGACTAGCCACAGGCAAACGGGGCAGCCGGGAAGGTCGTGTGAAATAAGAGACACTCTGAGGGACAGATGGTGGTTCACTGGAGAACTAAACACACCACACTGACTCACTGCATGTCAGACATTGCTCTGATGTCACAGAATAAAACACATTGTGTGGGAGCCTAACAAAGTCATGGAAATCCCTGTACCAGGAAACATTTAGTATACATGAATTTATAATGGATCGCCACACACTCTTGTGCTTTTGGTAAATTGTGTTGTGAATGGCAGAATATAAAAATTAATTGAATTCAATTGAATTGAATAAAGCCAAATTATAAGTCGCCCACATAATGTGAACAAGGCCTTAACTAAAGTACGCAGAGGACCATCTAGATGAAATCTTGTGGGACAACAATATATGCACATGAAATCAGGTCAAACTCCAGCCAAGAGGAAATCTGAAAAAACAAAAATCCCTGTCAAACCAGAGGTGAGAGTCAAGAGCAAGCAGTGAGATGCCAGACGTCATGTGTCAGGCACCTGCCACCTGTCGCTGGACCTGCTTCTGGGTCCCATTATATTACAGCTGCACAATATGGCTCACAGCTGCGCAGATGGTGCCGCAGCTGCTCAGAGAGGCAGGCAGACGGCAGGATTCTGGCTACGTGTCAGGCCGTTCCAAATATAACAGGCCTCAGCTTTCCTGGGATTTAAGGAGAAATCCCTGTACAGGAACCTGACGCCACGTAACGGCCTGGCAGGACGAGGGTGTGATTGTAGAAGGCCCCGCTTCCAGCTTTCTTCTGTGGTTTGATTCCCAGGCAAAAGCAAACAACAAAACAGCTCTATGAGCCTGTCAGAGATGGAAATCTAGATGCCAAACAGGAACTTACCAGGGCAGTCAAGCTGAACACCAAACATTTGGTCCGATTGACTGTTGACACAAAAGATAAAAACCAGTTTCTTTTGCTTCTGTCACCTTCCTCCTGTGAGTTCTGTAACGGGAACGCATCAGGATTTTGGGAAATACAGAAGAACAATTCACATAATTGGCCCTTTAATATTATCGCTGATTTAATTCAGTCTTTAGTTTGTTTAAGGCTTATTAAAATTGAATAATTGTAGAACATATTAGCAAATGTTATATTATATTTGCTAATATTTAGATTTGAATGGGAGTATACTGTATACTGCAATGGGTTGCTGCCCCGTCTTGGTTTATTTCCTGCTTTGCGCCCCTAGGTTCTGGGATAGGTTCCGGGATAGGTTCCGGACCCCTGCGAACCTGCATAGGTCAAGTGGATATAGAAGGTGGGTGGATGGATGGATGGATGGGAGTCTTTAATTGCAAGCTTTCAACTGATTGGCCTTTGAAATTCATGTAATGACAACTAAGGAATCCAATGCTTTACAGTCCTCTTTAGATATTCTGTATGGGAGCCATGTGAGATTACAGAGTGGGTTGATGAATCATTCGTTACCGGCGATTACATATCTAAGTGTCACACGTTTCTGAGCTCCTATATTTGGTGCACACCCCACAGTGGTGAGATTTCGCCGAGCTCAGACCATTTTCATGTCAGCGCATCTATAAGCTGCATTGGAACAATGCGGAGCCACTTGAGGTGTAACCACTTAAGGATGCTAAGGGGAGGGGCTAACTGCTGCCTGCATTCAGCCAATCTAAATGCTACTGCATCTAAGCTTGCTGCTCCAGCATCTGTAGTCATCTTCCAAACAGAGGCATCCGAACACGTCACCGAAGGCTTCTAGACGTATAGAAATACCCTGAGTCCAGTTAGCAGCACTGAAAAGCACAGGTGACTCTTTAGACGTGCCTGTCAGAAAAGGGATTCCACTCTCTGAAAGCGATTCTGAAGTATTACATCTTAATTCCAAGTGTTTATTTGTGCACTAATCTCAGGGCAGCGTTTTATTTTGGTAGAGCCAGAAAAAGAACAGGCATATGGCCATGGAAAATAAAGGCAGAACAACAGCGGAAGAGGAGAACATGTAATATTGTTCACACCACGCACAGAGGAAGCACACTGCCCCACAACCGTGCCAAAAGCATTCAGTAACGTTGTTTTTTATCCAACCCAATCAAGTCTGCAGGAAACAGCTACACTTAATGAGTGATCCGTGATATATTCACAGTCATTTGGTTTCCCTCCGCCGTTTGCCTCTCAGAGACACTCAGCTGTCTAATGATCTGCTCTTACGTACACATGATCCTGCTTCTCGGCACCAGAGATTAACGCAAACGTGACCTGCTGAACAGGGGATTTTTACATTTTTGCCAATTAGACGGCAATTCTTTCTCGAGCGAACATGAGGATTCTAACCGGAAAAACAGGTTTTGGTTCAACCATCCAAAAGTAATAGAAAGGGTGTTAAAAATAGATTTTATGATTCATTGCCTTGGAGGCTGAAGTGGCAAAGCAACAGAGGGAAACTACAGAGACCTTCCTGGTAGGAAAAAAACAGGACAGGCAGCAAAACGAGCCGGGCAAAGTGTCATTTCTGGCTTCGCTACTGCGGCTTCTGCTGCATTGCACGCATGGACATTTCTGTCTGCTTCACCAAACTTAACATCAAAGAGAAAATCTGTGATTAGTATTTTCTTGCTGGTGGCAATTTGGCAGATCTGATGCATGTAAAACAGGAGAGGAATAGACACAATTCACATCAGTGGCATACGCTTTAATCCTGAGATCCTGAATAGAAACCAGGGACAAAACACAGGCAGGGTAATGAGAAATGGGTAGGAAATTTCTTTTAAGGCTCCAGCCAATGATCTTACAATACAAGACCCTGTGACATCTGGCAACAAATGTGCTAAATAATAGGTCAACGAGGCCTTTTGAAACAGCCACCCTTATTGGCTGTTTTCATCATGCTTTGAGGTGCTCCAAAAGTTTACCCAATGAGATAAAATCCACTACCTTGCAGTTTGCTACCAGCCTTCAAAATATGGAAGAAATGTTCTTCAGATTAGAGCATGGTTAGGCTACCATTGTGTGGTAACTGTTTTTATTTACGCTTTGTTTGCAAAGATCAGCAGGTTCCATCTCCCCAGAAAAATAGTTCCATCGTGATCCCTTGGCTTATGTACCATGTTAAATTAATCATGCAACAAATTCATAAAATATGTACCATGTGCAGATGAAAAGAAGACAGAAACCATTGTAAGCATTAAAGATGATTGTCTGAGGGTAACTCAGGGTACATCTGTATAAATTTAATACGTCTGTCTTTGTGTGATGCAGCTGTTTCCATCCAGTATCTCAATGGACTAGAGGCTCTGCTCTCCAGTAACTCACCACGCAGCTAAATGGCTTCATTATTTTGGTTCTTGAAAAGTGTGTTTAAAAGGCACTACATTGCACATTTCAGCAGATGTTTTTATGCAAAGCAACACACAATTAGGAAAGCTGTGTCGGACAGTTGATGGAGCAATTGGGGTGTTAAAGGTGACACTAAGAGGCCCAACACTGACATCACACTGCTGACCCTGGGAGTTGAACCAGCCACCTTCTGGTTACCAGCACAGCGCCCCCATCCTGCTGAGCCACACATTGCACTAGCAGCAGATAAGGTTCTCATGAAGCAGACAGCATGATGACCCATGGCACAGACACGCTGTCTCCTCCATCTCCAGCTATCAGAGAGTGTTCACCTCCGGCGTTGTCATCAGTAGGCCTCGTGCAGCTGTCTTTCGGTCATCGGAACACGGGTGCGCTCTTGACAGCTGTCAGGCCACCGGGCCCTACTTTCCACGCTGCATTTTTGCGGGAGACGGGGGGGTGATAAGTGGCAGCTGCCCCAACCGCCCGCCCTGGTGGAGAGGCGGAGATTTATGGAGCCGCAGACTCTGCCAATGACCTAAATAGGAGGAAGCTTGCAGGAGGCCCCGTGGCAGATACCACATGCAGATATATCACCCAGCTGAGCTGCCCGTGAAAACGCTGAGGCGCCCAGTGCACGCCTTACCAGTTCCGTTCACCACTCCCGCAGATGATTGGCTGTATCATTCCTCATGAAGGGCACAGCTTGCTGGGGTGGTGCGTGGCTCAGCAGATTAGGCCATTGTGCTTGTAATCGGAAGGTTGTTGGTTCTAGTCCCAGGGTCAGTAGACTGGTTTCACCATTGAATCCCTGAGCAAGGCCCTTAACCCCCAATTGTCCCATGGATTGTCTGGCTCTGCTTTCAATCGCATGTCACTTTAGATAAAAGCTTCTGCTAAACAAAGGAAATTAGGATCAGAGTGAATTCCCTCACTGCACATTATTATGAACTTTTTTCCCTCAGATTTGACACGATCCGCAATGAGAATACGAATATTATCAGGCAACTGGCTTGATCACATTAGCAAGCTCTATGATTTCTGCCAACCGAATTGTGAAGATATTATTTTTGTATAAAAATGGTAAATTTAAGAATGTAATGAGTGAGATGCAGTTTCCCTTTCAATTGGACTGTTTTTTGATTCTTTGGAAGTTTCTTAGCCTGCTTAGTTATCCTAAACTATCTCAGTAAATATCCAGTGGTGTTGCTGTAAGCTGCTGCATAGCTCACAGATCATGCACAGAAATGTGTGGATGCAGTACAAAGGCTCAGGAGTAGGAGAGAGTCAGAGTTTTGGGGCCTTGCAGTGATCAATGTGGTCAATGTTAACACTTAGCATGTGCGCTTAGCCTGTCATGAGGGGTTAAGCTGTCCAGATGATACATGCCCTCCATCTAGTGGATATATTAGCGCTGATTAGCCTCCCAGTTGATGACCTAGGCCTTAGCATTTGTACTAATTAATCACCACTGGTAATGAGCAAGCAGCTGATTGGCGGGTTGAAGAGCGGGGGAGGGTATGATGGAGGTAGGAGTTATTTTTGTGCTGGCAGGAGTGTCACAGTGCTTTGATTAGCCCCAGCCATTGGGCCATCTGTGCGATCAGTGGGACAACTGACACAGCTGATGCCCCCCCCCCCAAGCTCAGCCAACACTGATATATGGCCTGACCATGCTGCTGTCTTTGTTCCATTATAGGTAGAACAAGAGGAAGACAGACAATGAAAGGGAGGATGCATGAAACAGAAAGACTCCACCCCCACTGAAAACAACACAGAGGCTCAGTACGCAATGGCATTATTATAGCATTGCCCCCCCACCCCCCCGCCACCAGCACAAGCAGCCCCTTTAAAGGACTTCCTCTTATGGTCAAAGCATGCCTGCAACGTTGCATCCATGACACTCCCTGAACATTGAGCTGGCGCATTTATGTTCCATCGTTAGCCATCTATGCGATAGCTATGATGGGTGACAGCTGACTCAGAAGGAGCAAAGTACATTAGAGAGAAGATATTCCTGCACGACCAGCACAGTCTGATTATGTAGTTCCTCATTGATGCGGTTGTTGTCTGAATGCTGAGTCAGAGGTGTTCTAGGTTAGCTACCAAATGACCCAAAGCCAGTGTTCGCAAAAGCAATAATACACTGGAGCAGTGTTTCCCAACTCAGTCCTCGGGACTGACAGACAGCCCAGCTCCCTACCCTAGTCCAGTGTTTCCCATTCTGGTCCCTGCTGGGAGCTGGGAGGGAGCAAAAATGTGGGCTGTCTGTGAGTCCCGAGGACCGAGTTGGGAAACACTGCTCTAGTCTTTTATTGCTTTTGCAAACACTGGCTTTGGGTCATTTGGTACCTAACCTAGAACACCTCTGACTCCCTCCCTCCCAGCTCCCTACTATTATCCAGTGTTTCCCAGGCTGGTCCCTGCTGGGAGCTGGGAGGGAACAAAAACATGGACTGTCTGCAGGTCCCCGAGGACCGGATTGGGAAACACTGCCCTAGGGTGTTCTTGCATCTCATCGATTTTGTGTCCTCTATATTACAAGTGTGTATTTGTTTGCTGGGTATCCAGTATGTTTTCATCTATAGATATTTATAAATATTACTATCTAATGTATGCACATGTCAAAAAAATGCCTATAGAATGGTGTATCTAGGTACAGTAAGATTCTCTCTGTACTCCTGTCTCCTTCTCCTTAGGCAGACAGACATGCAGCGATGCAGTAAAATTCTAAAACCCTCCTCGAAATTTGCCGGACCGCCCTTTTCTGGCTACAGGCCTGGCCTCGGCCAACCTAGAGTGCTGCAGAAGAGTGTGTTCATCGGTCTGAAACCCATCTGTTACTCCATTTCCTACCGCTGCCGGGGCACGGACCTTTAGCTGAAACATATAACCCAGGAAGCGTGGTCATTGTGCGACGCCAGTCACCTCGAACAATCGCACGGGCAGGACAAGCTAAAAATAAAATCGCGAGAGTTTCAGCAGCTGCTCTCGCCTCGAGAGAGGGCAAACACTGCTGTTACCCCATCGCCATGGATACTAGGGCTGACCAGCTGACACCAGGACTGCGTGCTGTCTGGTCTGGTCTCAGCTGGCCCCACGGACACCAGCCTTCAGATAAGGGGTGGTTGGACTGCCCCTCCCCCATCTTCCCTTATGGCTCAGAATGGTTGCAAGGGAGTATGATTCAGTGTAGAGCTAACAAAAAGGTATCAGTTCAGTGGAAAATGGCTTTTAATGAGACAGCAAAAAATATGTGTGGTCCAAAGGAGTACAGAAGGTGCATTAAGGGTCAGTATAATAGTCAAAAAGTTAAGAGCTCCCAGTGACAGTGAAAAGGTTACCAAGGCAATATGGGCATATGCCACCTCTACCCAAGCCTGGGCTTATTAATGCAGTGTTTCTCAACCCAGTCCTCAGGGATCCCCATATAGTCCATGTTTTTGTTCCTGCCCAGCTCTCTCCCAGCTCCCTGACAGACTGTACACATTTTTGCTCCCTCCCAGCTGGGGGTCCCGGGTTGAGGAACAGTGTATTAAAGAACATGCAAGAACACCAGCTAAGTCTGACAGCTGGAGCTGAAGTTCGGAAACGGGGGCTGACTGACATTGTGGCAGCTTGAAGAGGAAGGGGCCTAGCAGGGCTCTGCTGTGAGATATAGGTGGTTGTGCAGACTCTGGCCATGGCAGCTGGGAAGAGGACAGTGAGGGGATGCTCTGTGCAGCTATCACCGGACCTGGAGATGTGTGTATCATACCTCATACAGCAACCGATACCGGTGTAGAAAATGGGTAAATGAAAGCCTGAGTAGTTTCTCCTCTAGTCTTCAATACTATTTCTATGACTGGGAAAAGAATGCAGAAAATATTGGTTATCAGAATAAATCTAAGTACCCCCCCCACCACCACCACCATCACTCACCGCCACAAAAGAATGGGGACAACTTGTCACAGGCCCCCGCAATCCAAAAATAGCCCCATCAGTCCCCAGTACTGCATGAGAGCCCCAGCACCAGAATTCAGCTCGTCTCCCAGCCTGTCACCAACCTTCAGGTCACTGTAAACCTCAGTCTTCAGTAATCAAGCCACCCAGGATGGCGAGACGTGCAGGAGCAACATGGTGCTGATCGTTTAATGTTCTTCACTGCAGATTTAGCTTGCAGGATATAGCATCCAATTCCATTACGGCATGCTTCCTGCTTCCCTCTTGGGCTTGCTAGCATCCGTTAGCGTGCCGTCCGCTAATGTAAGAGCTCTCAGTCCCGCTACAGATTGGGCACCTTCCTTGTCGGACTTACGTTTAGGAAAGACAGGGGAGATGGTTGCCCAGAATTTCAGATTTGCTGAGCCTTTTGATTGCACTGTCAGTGACAGCCTGGTGCTCTGACAATCGTCTACTCATGCCTGGGACCATAAATGAGACCAGGAAAGGCCCAACCTTTTTGTACACATTTGACACCTGAATGCAAGGCCGCACTTACGCATGGACTAATCTGGGTTGTAGCCCAGAGCCCCGAGTTGTAGAGAACCCCAAAAAATTTCTTCTGGTTGTCAGCAGCAATTTATGCCCTAGGTGGGGCCCTGGCAATGACTTTAATCCAGGGGTCCCCCCCCCCCTAAATTTGGCCCTGCCCATATGGAATGTTTCATAAGACAGAGAGAGAATATCAAAAAGAAATTCAAAGCCATCATCTCTAATGACTGCTCAATAGATGTTCTCAGAATTATAGTGTCTTATCACCATCACCCACAACACAACAGACATAAACCTACAAGAGTGGTACACACCAATCCCGGGGAAGATGAGGCCAGGGCAGTACACCTGACACCCTGTAGGGGGCGCTGCTCCTGTCCATAGTCTAAGGCCATAAGCAGCCAGAACACACAGAAAAGGATCAAACACTACAAGGCAACTCAGAAACATCTACCCCAGGAAGCGTGGTCATTGTGTGACGCCAGTCACCTGCTTTTAATAGCCTCTGTCTGTTAACAGATGATGTAATGTGCCTTCAGCAGAACCAAGCCCTGCTCGAAGCACATAAATTTAAATTGAATGGGGGAGGGTAAGTCTTATGAGATATCAGGCAGAAACTTTATCAGGCTCTTTCATCACGGCACTTCATGTCCGGCGCTAGATGGATGCTAGGCGATTTCACCCAAGTGTAGGAAGTTTGCAATCATCAAGTTCATTTCACAGACAGAATTAGCTCTGACTATTAAGTCACTACAGATGTCCGGGGGCAGCCTTCGATGGAGGAGAGTGTTATGAAACAAGAATTAAGATTTATGAATTATTCCCAGCTTTGTGGAGAGCAATAAGCCACAATTAGTTTTTCTTTTCAGTTCAGTCACTGAGCATCACCTGGCCTGCAGCCGAGCTCCTGTTCTTGGTGAACTTTGACCTCCTGCAAAGGTCACATGACAGCACAGCAGCAAGCAGAGTGGGAGATATAGCAGAGCCCCAGTGTTTGTGCTGAATCTCATCATTAGGAGGACAAGCCTGTTCGCCGGCTGGGAAGTCTTGCTGTTTGCCTGACATCCTCGCAGGTCATGTGATCTTAAGTCTGCAGAGCTGACAACCAGGCCGTCATATTTATTTAGTTTCAAATATAGAACAGATTTTTAAATTGGTTGTTTTCATGGGATAAATATTGTATGGGTGACAAAAACAATTAGTTCTTTCTAAGGATGGTGCCTCTGGTAAACATGAACCAGCAGTGATTTGGTGAACAAGCCAGTGTTTGCCCCAATGGGAACCAGTAAAGTTTGGTCCCATAGACTAACTGTTTACCTATATATTAGTAATTGGGTAAAATGTGAATACCATGGGCTTGGGGTTCAATTGCTGAAGGGTTAACCCACTAAAACCAGGTTAAACTGGACAGTGGACAAGTGTGGTAATCATACCTAACAGGTTTCAAGGTCTCATTTTCAGTTATTAAAAACACCAGCGAAGCCCAACCAATCAAAAGCTGTTGCAGAAATGGATCTTCTCACTTTTTATTCACACTGGGCTGGCTTTACGTGCTGAGAGGAAAAAGGAAGGCAAAAGACTATTAGTGAGGTGGAAGAACATCTGACGGTCCTTCAGCAGGTCCTCAGGTGCTGCACTGGCCGGGATCATAAGCAGAGTTTGATGTTTGCTCTTGGTGGTGGGGGGGGGATGGGGAATCCCACACCCTGCTTACCTTGTGTGTTAATGCACGTAACTGACGCACACATTGCCTAATGTTTTGCCTACTTATAGAGCACAAAAAAACACTTATGCAAAGATGCAAAGTGCCAACGCAGAACATGTGCAATTCTGGTCTTGCTAATTAATTACAATTTCTACTCTGGCGACTCTCCCCCCCACCCAAACACCACCTGTGGTCGGGATCTTTTGTGACACACTGCAATTCTTGTGCAATATGATACACACATGCACACTCGTGCACTGAGGCCTTCCCCCTCCCTCCATCCCCCCTTAAAGGTATTGACACCAGCTCCTTTCAACCAGCCTTTCCTGGGACTGAGCCAAACGCCCCAGGGGACAGTGAGAGTGCAGCCACGTGGGGGCTGGAACTGACGACTGTCATCCGAAAGGTTCCCTGGGGACCAACATGCACGCAGCTCCTGTCAGCATAGCTGAACATTTTCCCAGCCTGTCTTTACACGAGGGTGTGATTGTGTGTGCGTGGGGGGGGGGGGGGGGGGGGTGACAGGCTCAGGTTGCCTCCCTCTGAGCCCTTAGCAAATCTGTTGTGTAAAAACAACAGAATGCGTTTCATACCGCATTTAACCTATTACTTAATGCACAGAACCCCCAGACTTCTGTGAGCTTTTCACAGAAACATTACTTCTTTCTTTCAGGCTTTCCGTACAGCTTTTTGTCTTCCTTGTGACTGTTACGCCAGGATCCCGTAGGTGGTTGGACTGTTGGGTGTTCCAGTTAAAGCCTACAGAGTCTGTGACACAGGCCTAATTCTCGGTGCCCACATGACTTCTGTGGTCATGTGATCAGCTCCTGAAACACCCTGCTTCATGTAAATATGCCCTATCTGCGTTAGTAACAGGATAATGTGATAAGCGGTGCTGACGGGATGCCACCGGATTTCATGCTGCTTTTGGAAGCCCCTGCGGAGAACCATTAAACCGCACTCCCTTACTGTGCCAGGAGGCCCTGACTCAGCGCACCATTGGCCCTCAGTTACTGTACCATGTGATCGCACAGCCCACAAACAAAAAGCACTGTAGGTCTAGTACCCTGTATGTTTGCTTGTTGTCCTGCTTTCAGTTTACACAGCAAAAGACAATGGAACGGTACAATTCCCCATCCGCAACTATGAAAACCGAGAGAAGCGATTATCACCCCAGTACACACATCATATCAATTTTCTCTATTTATTAGAAATACTTTGAAGACAGACTCAAATAATACAGCTTCATAGTCTACGCCAGTGTTTCCCAATCTGGTCCTTAGGGACCCACAGACAGTTCAGGTTTTTGCTCCTTCCCAGGCAGCAAAAATGTGGACTGTCTGGCAGGGAGCTGGGAGAGAGCAAAAATGTGGACTGTCTATGGGTTCCCGAGGACTGGATTGGGAAATTCTGGTCTAAATTGTTGATTTTGCTTCTATTGTAGTTAATCAGTTTTATTATGGTATCATTTGTTTATGAAAAAAACAAAAGTATTTCATCAAACCCAGGATAAGAGTGATGGAGATGAGAAAAAATGACAAAACTAGTTAAAAAATTGAGCAGAAACTTATCGTACAAATTGATTATTGTGGGTTTCATGCAATGCAGTTGAAAGATTTAAAAACATTTTGTCTAGGTTTGTGTTTGTGTTTAATCTTAAAACTCTCATGGTAAAGAGAGTTTCGGCTACCATTTTGGTTAAGAAAAATCACGAAATCACAGCAACAGTGATATACTGTCAATGTATTTAACATCCCTAAAAAGCTATGGTGATTTCAGTTGCACTGCATGAAAAGCACTGTATTGCATTGTAACATGTTTTTCTATGACCTAGGAGTTAATGTTTGTACCCCAGTGTCAAAAGAACACAGCTGACCTTTGCACTGGTGTTTGTGTAACACTTTGCAAGAGGAAGAGCTATGATTCATTCTTTTTACCTCCCATTTGACATAGAGGCAAAGGAGAGTTCTAGATGACTGCTGAAAAGGTCAATTATAGCCCTCGCAAAACCTCACAAAGAGCTAAAACACAAAGGCATTTGATTAAACCATGCCAAATAAACTGGACAAATTACACTCTACTGTAGCGCTTCCAAATCCACAGGATTTCGGATCTGACATTATTTTAATAGCACAGTCGCACACGGTACACAGACAACGCCGTCGTGTCAGAATGTCACGAATTACCACAAACATCGGATGATGTTTTAAAAGGCACCGTCGCCAGGCGCCATCCCATCCGCATGCCCGCTCAGCCGCGAGGTCACGTGACCCAGCACTGGGTTTGCTCGCAGTGGCAGACGCTTCCGTTTTTACAGCGGCGACAGGCCCTACGTGCCATGCCTGCCAAGCAAACAAATCTTGCTCGTTCGAGCGAAACCACATGATTCATTCAGACTGGCAGTATCTCTGTCCAATACACTCTTATGCAACCCACTGGAAATGACCCCTCAGTCCCCTGACTGGTAAAACAATGGAAGGATATGTATGTGTGTGTGTGTGTGTGTGTGTGTATATATATATATACACACACACACACACAGGTATTTCTTTGGTTCAGCACAGAATGTTCTGGAGTATATAGATCCATATAGGTAATACACAGGTCAGTTTGTCTAGTACTATGTGGTTCAATCATAGACTGTGTCCAAATTCAGGGGCTGCGTCCTTTGAAGGGCACGGTCTACGACGGTGTAGTCGCTGTAGGTTGCGGTTTTTGAAGGTCCTGAAAGCGCTGTCAAATGGGAGGGTCTGGCCTACGGATAATTTCCTACTGGCTGTTCTCACCCTCACCCTTGAGTCAGAAAGCGCCGCTTCTATTGTCTAGCTGGGACACGCCGACTTTACTTCTGTGCAATGAATCCTGGGTTATGATGGGCTGTGAAGCATCCATTGGGTGCATCCTTCGCTGAGTGGGAAAAGAAAGAAGCATTTCTAGACCACGTTTGCAGGAGCCTTCTACATGGGACGGCCTTGTCGCACCGCTGTGACACGTTCGGTCTTCGAATGCAGCCTTAGAGGGATGCAGCCCCTGAATTCGGACACAGCTGTAGTCTGTGCCAGAGACCCAGCAAGTGGGCCTAATGCTCCAAGGGGTGCCCATGTCATGCCTGTGCTAAATGTGCCAATTCCGGGTGCCATCCCAGCACTAACATTAACCCTCAGCTGGCCCATCAATTGATCGCAGGTAGGATGTCCTGGTGCTTAAAGGTGACGGGGATCCGACTCAGTTTGGGAAAGGTGAAGCAGAGAGCCAGTTTTCCACTCTGCACTGGAGAGAGCAGGACCCGAGAACCAGATGCTTTCTCTGCGTTAATCTGAAATGCTTCAGTTTGGAGACAATCAGGCAGTTGCTACCTGGCTGAGCATCTTTAGTTTAACTAACTGCAAATTCTTTCAATAGATGTTTTTTTGTTTGTCGTGCAGCATCCGCCACATGCGCTTTTTACCTCTGAATAATAGTGAGAGTTTTTAACTATTTTTAAAGATTCAAAATCAATCTATGCACCTGGCTTAAGTTCACCGGACTTTGCCCTGGTCTCAGACATCATATTTATTGTGCACACGTGTTTGAGTTTCATTTTCTGGTACAGACCACATGACAACGACTCAAGCATTAATCGGCTAAATAAACTGCGCGTCAGCAAGCATACAATGGCATGTTGCACATGCTGACATCAGTACGGTAATTCACTGAAAAACGCGTCAAAACTGAGGTTAGGCTTCATCGACAAACTTGTCTCAGTTTAGCTCCATAGGCAACAATAAATGGGAAGGATTTGATGCCTTCATTCTCCATCGCAAACCCAGTTCATAAGCAAGTATCCTGTATATTTTCATAAGACACAAACAGCAGCTCTCTGAATGAACAGCAGCAGAGATGCACGTCGTGTTAATGGATGTTTGGTCAGAGGGAAGGTCAAGTTCTGGCTACAGTACAGCTACAGGGTGCATTCCTCACACGTGTCTTGTTTTATTCCTGGCAAACGTCAAATGAGGTCTTTGTGTAAATAAGGCAAAATGTAAGCATGAAAGTTATTTAGAAAGGCTGCTTGCATACCCAAGATTTTCCTCCCTGTGCCAGCACCAAAACAGATGAGAAAATACTGTCACCGAGTTTGAACTTCTAAATCAACTTATACCAGCAAGGTGCATTGTGGGTAATCTACAACGCTACTAAATGAACGCACTACAGAAGTTACTTTTAAATATGGCAGGGAGCAGTAATAATAATAAAAAAATAATTGATGCAAGAAAGAGTCACTATGCACAGCGTTCATAAAGATGGATATTTTTTATTTTTCTGACCACAACGATAAAATTTAACAAATGATCACTAAAAAAATGTTTACTTCATCGGCTGTACAATACATACAGTCATAAAACTGGCCCCCGAGATGAAAACCCACCACGACACTGTGTGTTTTCAGCAGCAATTATCCAGAGGCAAAAAAAAACGATACACATCCAGAATGAACTCCGCAAATTCCACATATGTACATTTAATGTCACAGAGGCATAACACAAACAAGTAATCAGTCTGTTATTCATTCGAGGTCTCCTACAGTAGCCAAGTTCTGGTTTCAACATTAGTACAGATAGGATGTGGCAGGAAATGCGGCTCAGAAAGTCCTCACCGGCCACCCGAACGTAGCATGAGCCTGAGCCCAAGTCACACAATGGGCTATATCCTGACTCACCGTGGATACGCCGTCACACCACGTCCGCTTCCATAGGAATACATCCAACCAGGTTCAACAAAAGAGATCTGAAGTTATGCTACATTGTTTTGACTACACCAGATGACTGCAGGATTTTCGGAGCAGCCCCACTCTTAAGCTCTGCCCCGGAAGAAGATTCTCACGTCCTGCAGCTAGGTGTTCTAGAACAGGGGTTCCCCTCCCCCAGTCTGCAGCCAGTATTCCACCGGGCGGGGAGTTTTGGGGGTTTTCCAGAGGGGCTGGTTAACTTCCCTCCACTGTTTTACCAGTTCATGAAAAGTCCTGTAAGCTGTAAGACAGTCCGCAGACATCAAATGATTGGGGACCCTTATTCCAGAGTATGGCAGGATGGACGCGGTGAGTGGGAAGGCCTTCAATCAGGATTAGTAGGGAGCTACCTTCTGACGTAGCCATGGAAACCACAGGGAGGAATGCCCTGGGTTCGAATCTGAAACATGGTGCATCGACAGACTGAGGTAAAATCCAGACATACACCCCCCCCCCCACCTCCACCTTCAGCTGATGTTACCAACATTGATGTTAAGACAGAAGATATTACAGTAATAAAGTCGCCATTCACCCCGTGAGAAAGCCGTGCGGTAAATTTAATACTGGATTATTTTACAGGTGCTTGCAGATATTAGCGTTTATTCGAAGAAACGGTACCCATGTAATCAAACCGTACTGACTGCTCCAGCACGGGTACTATCTATGGACAGATATGGTAGGCTGCTGGTCAAATACGTTTAGCCAATCAAACATCTTAAGGAGTCGTGTGGGATTACAGCAAAGGAAATGGGTGGACAGACACTAAAACCAAAGGCACATTGTGTAAAATCAAGGGCACGACTCTTCCTGCTGCTGTAAATACTCACAAAAGTGTGGCACTAGGACTGTCGGGCTACTGTGCTTCGCAGCTTGTGGGACTGCCCGGGGAAAGGGCCCCTACACCACCCCAGAGAACTGCTATTTTCTGCTTCATGATAGATGAGGCCCTATGGATGTAGCATTAGCTGTGGAGGTTATCGTAGTACACAAGGTAGTACACAAAGGTTAGAGGACGTTCCGTGGTTACCATGCCGACGGAGCACGTTAGGTTCCGCATTTACAGCACCTGTATTTCAGTTTGCTTCAGTGCTTACTGTACTCTCGCCAACTCCATATGTTAATTTTAGGAAATGTGTGTACAAACCCTTAAAAATGTGCTAAAACTGCTATTAAAAAATTGATCTCTTTTACTGCCCGAAACACAAAATTTAGTAGGTTTTGAGAGTGTACAAAGTTGATTCTTTAGAATTCAAAGTCTGACTTAAAAATCGAGATTTTGGGGTGTTTAAAACCTGTCATTTCAAACACCACCAAAAACGTTGCTGGAATTACGAGGGACCTTGTTTGAAGAATTACGGCTATTTGCAAGTACATGGGCTATTTGCAAGTACATGGGCACAAATATCCATCACGCCAAATATTGCTCTGTTGAGGGATTCACAATACTGCTGCAAAACTCTGACACCAAGTGCCCTCTGCAGAATGTTTTCCCTACAGTCATGAATTCAATCTTTAAAAATGGACAGACGTACAAAGACCTGTGCTCTAATTTGCCTGGAACACCTATAACAATCATGCCAATTCAATAAATCCATGTAATTTGTCACACGCACAGGTTTCCTTTAAATGATCCGCGTCACGCAATTCCTTGCTAGTGGCAACAATGAAAATATTTTCCAACCCACTACATAAGTCAATTAACATGGTTTTATTACATTTAAAAAAGTACCTTAATAAAAAGGTAGAGCACCAGAATATGTCATTTTAAATACCCAACTGTAAAACATCATAGTTTGTTGCTGCTCAGAGAATGAGCAGGACCAGATAGAGACCTGAGTCACAAGGTTAGGATCATGCGGATGTAGATCCGCCCAATCTTCATTACCTTCACTTAAACCATGTGGTGTCATGGCGGAGACATGACCTTGAACTGTGATTTGCACAGATGCATCTACTCCACAATTCCCATCTTTCAGCCAATAAGGAATGTCAAGACAATTTTAGGCACATACCAAAAGCATAATGTGAACACATTTTAACATTAAAACAAAGAATTCTGCAAGTTTTTTTTGCACGTTTTTTTTTTTTTTTTTTTTTTACTTCATTGCCCACCTACATATTCTTGCTTACTTAAAACTTGCATTTCAATCCCGGGAACTGTTTGAAAGAATCACCGTCGAGCAGAAGAGGTCTGTTTTTGTAACCTTAGCATCAAGGAGGCACAAATATATTTAAAACCAGCAATAACGAATATGCAATTGTTGACACGGTTATAAGGAGGATGCCGTGGTAGATGCCACCCCCTTCATCCATGCAATGGCAGTGATAACGGCGGCCAAGCCACGGTGTGGAGCCCTCAGCCCTGCACTGTAAACGCTCGCCACCGCAGCACGGCCACCCACGTCAGTCCCCGACACAGAGTTAAATGACTTGGGCGTCAGTAATATATTGGGTCAGTTTGCATGAATGTTGGCAACATGGAACATCACGTACAGTCCTGAGATAAGAACCTAAAAGCATGGCTCCATTTTAGTTAAAAAACTTTAAAAACCAAGGTGCAAAACAAAGCCAACCAATCCAAAAAAAAAGCCTAAAACTTTTGCACAGACTTCACACAGAAATAGCCAGTGACAGGCCACTCTCCTTCTTTGCACCCCACCCTGACATCAGACACAGGCTACTTCCTTGTTAAAAAAGAATAAATTACTAGACAGATCTGGTCCCAGCTCAGCTCACTAATTTCGGTAACACAGTCCTCTGTTGGATATTCCCATTGGCATCAGTCATCTGAGCCAGGTTAGTCCTCAGCTTGGTGGCTGAACTTGAGGGGGGAGGTAATTTCGAGACAGAGGTTACGGTCCCAGAACCTTCTGGAATACACTTCATAGGGACTTTTTCCCCAGCTGGGGGTTTTGGCAATCGTCTCCTGAGCCATGGGTGTCGCAAGGCCTGGCTGGGGGTCATACGTAAAGACGGGTCCCACTCCAGGCACTGCTTGAGGAAGTCCAAGAACGAGGGATCATCACAGCCTTTGAGAGCTGTCGACCACTCCTTGCTCCCAGGGGGGCCCCGGACTTTGCCCCGACGTGAGCGCCCCCCATTCAACGTCACGGAACCATCCGGCAAGGTGGTTACCACACAGTAACGTGGGTAACCCTTAGAACTCACAAAATTTTTGGCTCTTTTTGATGCATCCAAAAGCTTCTGGGCTGGCATTCCCAGAAGCTCAATGACGCAAGCCAGCTGGTCCCCTTCATCTTCCCCAGGCAGAAGAGGATACCCCGTCAGTAATTCCGCCAAGATGCAACCTAAGCTCCACATGTCAATCGGCATCCCATAGCGTGACCCTAGGATGACCTCTGGTGCACGGTAGAAGCGGGATTGGATGTAGGTGTACACCCGCTGGTGCTCGTAGCAGCTGGAACCAAAATCAATTACTTTTATACCACTGCGACCCTGCTGCTTGAGCAGGATGTTCTCTGGCTTGAGGTCACAGTGGATGATCCGGTTCTTGTGCAAGGAGTCCAGGCACTGGAGAATAGAGTGAGCAAACTTGCGTACTAGAGGCAGGCTGAAGCCCTGAAACTTATTCTTCTTGATGAGTTCATACAGGTTCATACTGAGCAGTTCAAAGGTCATACAGATGTGGCTCCGGAATGTGAAGTGCTCCAACATGTGGACAACATTCATGGTGGTATCTTTGTCCTGCTTGCGTAGGTGCTCGAGGATGCGGATCTCCTCCGCCGCCTGCCTGTGGAAGCGCTTCTCATTTCGTACCATCTTGAGTGCCACCTGCTGATGCGTTCTGTGGTCATAAGCCTTCACCACTTGGCCAAAGCTTCCCTTGCCAATGACTTTGAGCACCTCATAACGATAGGCGACGTGGTCATGAGGCACGTGGATGTAGGAGCCCTGGTCATCGTCGTAGCCGTTGTTGTTGGGGCTTCCAACCACACCAGGCCTCTTCCTGGCATTCGGGCCGACAAAGTAGATCTCTGAGTAGTTGAATATCTCGTGATGCTCAAAGGCTGTCAACTTGGACACGTTCTGCTTCATGGCCTGCTCTGGGGACATGGGAGCTGGTCTGGCTTTGCTGTCGGAGGATTTGAGAGAGTTTGAGCTGCCCTGCCGACAGAGGACACCCTCTTGCACCCTATCCTGCGCTGGGAGGCCACTCCGACCCACGGGGGCCAGACCATTCGGTTGCGCTGTCAATACTGCCCGCTTGTTAATGTTCTCCTCGAACAGCTGTTGAGCCTGGGTCTGCTGGTGGTTCCCAACATGCAAGTGGTCATTCATTGTGTGCCTGGAGTTTACAACCTGGGTGCCAAAAAGAAAGAAAGAGATAGAGAGAGAGAGAGAGAGAGAGAGAGAGAGAGACAGAGAGAGAGAGAGAGAGCCATTAGGACAAAAACAAAAAAATTCAGATATACACAACAGAAATAATATACTTAAGTCCATGAGCATATAATGACTTCATAAATTTAAAAACAGCAACAAAAACAAGAGCAACGAGAATGTCTGCCAGCTCCTTCCTCCAAGAAATGCAGGTGTCAGATACCATACTGTGAGTCTATAATTCAGCTGTGTTACGCAACTAGTCCTTCGCAATTTAAAATATTCTCTTCATCAAGGTGGCCATTACAAGAATCAGGGCTGGGGCCATTCTGGAATGCATTCATCAATTCCAATCCAAATCTAAGAATGGAACTGCAGTTGGGATTGGGGGAGAAAACTCTGGGGAACAGAATTGGAATTGAATTCAAATTTCAGGGTGATTTAAATTCCAACTCCAGTTCCCTTATTGTACTTCAGTTCTTCCATCTGTGAGCATTCCCCAAAGTTTAACAAAGCCCACTGCGACTCATAACACACACTTTCCAGAAAATGCCCCAGTTCCTTTTTGAAAAAAGCTTCCACAAACAATTTATTACCTCGATATATTGATAGAAACACATATCCCTTAGTCTCTGTCATTAGATAACCTTTTCCTCAACAGAGCTAGAAAAGACACTCAGTAAGAGCGCCTCAACAACCACAATATCAGCAGAGGATTTTCACACTGTCTGAGCCACTTCAGACAGTTTAATTCAGATTAAAATGTAAATCTTCTCCTGGCTGTAGTTGCTCTCTGTAGGTCAGGCCGTCTCTTAGGCACTGCCAAGTAACAGAATCTGATGTCCGGGAAGTAAATCTAGAGCACTATAAAACTCTGACTTAACATATCAGAGTACATCAACATGTAATACATCCACTCCCTCTGCCTTTGGCAAAAAGACGGAACAGTATCACTGAATCACCTGCCTGCAACACTGTAACACCAACTACTATGGTTAAAAAATAACCTCTAAGGCAGGAGTGGCCAATCTTATCTGCAAAGGGCCGGTGTGTGTGCAGGTTTTCGCTGAAACTCCCTAATTAGGTCACTAATTACAGGGCTGATTGGCTGAAGAGTCCTCACACCTGGGTTTGAACAGCTGACCTAAAGGTTATCCCCAAAACCTGCGCACACACCGGTCCTTTGCGGGTAAGATTGCCCACCCCTGCTCTAAGGTCTTTCAAATTTGACCTCCGTTCTTTGGCTAAATAGCTACTCCCAGACAGAGGTGGTTAAGGAAGAGAGTCCATTTTGACAGCCACTGTAGTATGTTTCAAATGCAAGTCCTGCCTATTACACTAAGCATTCCATTTCCCAATCAGTGCACCACCCAAGGTTAGGTGGCATGCATGTGCTGCTACTCGTAACCGAAGCCCTAATGAGCGCACAAGAGGATCTGTCAGCTGACACGGTACCACATGCATTCTGCACGGACAGGTGGAGGGCACATGGCGACACCAAAAACACTTATTAAAATCTCTCAATGGCTGCATTTCGGAGAATCGAGCTGCACCCTTGTCCAAAATGATGCCTTATGAACGTCATGCCACAGAGCGTCTCTTCTCCCCGTAGCGGGAGTGTGAGAAATGGGGTAACCGTGGACCCCAGCAGAGCAAAGGCGACGGGCCTCGTGAACGTCTGACCGCAAAACACACTACAGCTCTGATAATACCCTCCAGCCTCACATGGCTCCCATTCATATCATGGCAAACATTTTCAGCATCTTAAAATATTAAAAATAGACTGCTTCACAGCCTGCTGGATGCTAGCTAAGAACAAGGCCTTAGGCAGTAGGGGTGAAGTAAGGGCAAGGAGCTTCAGATGACTGCAGCCCTAGAAAACTTTTTTATATATAATTTATGTTATATATATATATAATCAGAGCACAATGGGAACACAGACAGGAGCCCAGACATCAGCAGTGCTCCTCTTACAGCCACAGTTAACTGACGTCTGTATTTTTAGCTTTTTAGCGCTCAGGACTATCGATAGCCAAACGCGGTCAATCACATGAGCATTTATCTGTGGAATTTCAGCTCACAGGTGAGGACGTGCAAGTATTTGTCAACATGGCCATCAGCCTCACACAGCCCAAGCGCGTGGAACCAAAGACTAATAAGAGCAGCTTTAAACATTCTACTGTTAAATAAATCAAAATCTCCCCACAGAACTTCTCATTCGACTATGAAAAGCTCAGTTTCCTGTCAGGTCATCAGGTTTATAGATCCTGTACACAGAATTATTAATGTATTATGAAGCAGATGAACTCAATCCTGAAGAGCACTTCTTTTTAGCAATATAAATGAAGTTTAAGGGCCATGGATGACTGGGTGGAACACTGGGTTACTGAGAAAACAGTTAACTGATATGACACGTTAAAAATGAAAGCAGGAATAGGAGCGCTATAACATGGGCGCTGGCCATTAGTATTTTGCATTTTGTATTTAGTCAAACTCCAGTCCTGAAGGGCAGGAGCCCCGCACAATCATATTGGGCCCTCAACCCAGACCAATCTGATTATGTTCCAAAATTTTTAGGGCTCCTGTCGCTCAGGGGCCCTTGTAATCGTCCTAATCGCCCCCCCCCCCATCGACGAAGTCCCATCGAAACGATTTTATCCGGACTAGATGATATTAAAAATTCTGCCGTGACTTCAAGTCCATTACCTTAAGTTTACCGGCGGCACTCAATGGGCCACATCGTATTAAGAGCGACTATCTCTCTCTCTCTCTCTCACACACACACACACACACACACACACACGTACACGTTCCCATAAAGCCTCGTGGAGGTGAACTGACCGAATGCGAACAGCGGTGCTCCATCCAAACACGGTCCAACACAAAAGACCAACAAAAGATTAAACGGAGTGGATCCCGGCGTTGACAGCTCGTTATTCTGTAACTTAATCTGGCGGAAATTTAAGGCGGCATCCTGAGACATTGTTGCCGTGCATACCGAAACCGAAATTAAACACGTACTCTGGGCGACGGCCGTGACGTCAGCGTGCTTTTAGACGCGGAGTTTCGGTGATCAGCATTTTAATGAACGATCTTGGGCCGGTAAAAAAAATAAAATAAAATAAAAAAACCCAGGAGCTCCCTCACTTAACGGCGAAAACATGCGTGCAGTTGCCGGATGCTCACTCATCCATCATACCAAGATCGAGCTGGGGTTTTTGAGCGGTGGCAGCGTGACGGGAGACGGTGTGTCGGATTCGTCTCCGGCCCGGTGACCCCCAGAGCCGATTCCGGGGGAAGACTGTGTCTGGCAACCAGCCTCACCGCCCTTACCTACAACACGGAGAGAGAGAGAATTAAAAAACGGGAGCACTGTCATTCATGCCTAACGCTCATAATTAATCTCCCACGTCAGAGAAACGTATACAAATTGCGATCTACCGTTTGTAATGGGTTAGCCATAAACATGTCCTTGAAAGTACTGATGTCGTTTAACAGGGGAATCCCACTGAAACAGAAATAATTCATTCTGAATTATCTGAATTGCATAATGCATTTATCTTAATTTGCTCTGCACAGTCAATCTGTGCGCAAAAATAAAAGTTATTGCATGCCTTTATGGTCGATATTAAATTCACACGAAAGATTTATACAAAGATATTGCAAGGCACTTATTCGTTTTTAGTCCTATTGTGCATAATTGGCACTGGTTATTACTGTACGGAAAACACCAAAAAGCCACCCCCTTTTTTCGACACATAGCTTTGCTTTTGGGGAAGAAAAACAACGCCCCGGACATTTAGCTAGAATACAAAACCTAAAATCGTACGTTAGTTAAGGGACGCTCAGTTAAATGACAGACCCCTGTGTGCATCGCATCAACACCGGTCAGAGCAAACCGATCAGAGAATATAAAACACTCTCAGCTGACACACGAAAAATAAATAAATTAAACATGTTTTCTTTCCCCATTCAGTTCTTGGCTTGCGGCTCCTTACCAGAAGGATAGATGGCAGCGCACGGTTTCTTGGTTAACATGGCCGCCTGAGAGTCACACATAAAAACCCACTTCAGATTCTCCCCTCCTCCTCCACTCGTTGATCACCAACTCTTTTACTCCAATCAGCTACATCCAGACTCGAATTCTCAATCCCAGCCGTAAGTGTAGCCTCTGCGAAGGTTGCCCGGCACACTACCACCATCGCTTTAAGGGTTTAAATGTTGGTGGAGAAGAAATCGGCCAGAGCAGAAGTTGCCCGGACTTTCAACAGCCGCGACAATAGTGCGCTTAGCTGGCCGCTGTCGCTCGCACACACCCCACACTCGCTGTCAGACGTGACGTTTGTTAGCCCTGTTTATGAACGCAGCCGGAACCTCTCCATCCTCCCTGTGATGTGAAGGGAGCGCAGATCACTGACAGATCCGGCGATACACGGGCAGTTTCGAGGGTGCTGGTAACGCTTCAAGTGGGAAATTAAATCGCGAACATCCAATAACTCATCGTGTCTGTTTCCCGGAACCTGTGGATCGTGCTTATTATTAAGGGTCCAAAGCACGTAGTGCTATGGAACCTTATTGTTTTTGTTAGGATTATTATTATTTTTTTTATTTTTATTTTTATTATTTTTCTTCCCTAAAACTGAATGCCCAGCCTAAACCGTAAGTCCTAGGCCGACCAAATTTGGTAGGATGATTGGAATTCCTACCCACTACTCAGGTTGTCCGACCCATCCGACTCAGCCAATGGGGGGCGCCGTAGCGCCCCCCAACATGTTTCCGTCGATATCTCCTGTCCTGTTTGTCCTACAACCGAAATTCTTTTTTCTGCTGATACAGACAGCCATGCCCTACCAAAAAGTCAATGGGACCATGAAGCTCCGCCTACTTAGATTTTTTGCTAATTTGCATATTTTGCAAATCATACTTTTTTCTTACAGTCCTAGCTTGTCCTACCAAATCAGATAAATGAGGTGTCAAACGAATCAGAACTCTGAGCTGATCAAGAATCATCCACAAATTTCAGACATTTCTATGTCCTACGGCCATTAGCCTAGCCCAAACAGTATCTAAATTTGGCACATTGTGGTCTGACTACTATAACTTGGCCGTGCCTTGGCCTACCTTGACCAAATTTGAAATCCTACCTCCCTACACCATTTTGGGGGCACGGTGCAAGGCGGGCCGCATTTCGTCCATAGGGGGCGCTACAACTAAAAACTGCCAATATCTTCTGACTGCCTCGGCCAATCCAACTGAAATTTGGAAGGTATGTACTAGGACGCAGCCTGAGGTCAGTCACATACAATGGCAGTCATGAGTCCTGAAACAGTGGCCGCCATCGGCCAATCAAAATCAAGCAGCAATTTGACTGGCTTAATGATGACCAATCTAAATCAAATTTAGCTGGTACATTTGTCCTCTGACCCTCAGCCTACCCTGTAAACAGTGGCTATGGCCACTGTTTTTATATTACTAAGACCAACCTAGGCCAATTCAGCTCAAATGAGTTACCAGATCAGGTAGGAAGGTGTCTACCGATCTCACCTGCTTTAACCACAGCAACGGGTGGCTCAGTGGGCTAAACTTGTATGCTTGTAATCAGAGGGTCGCAGGTTCGAACCCAGCTTAGGTGGGTACTCGAGCTAAGCAGCCCGATGTGCACAGCATACTCTCCGTGAAGTGAGCTGGGGAGACGTGAAGGCGTTTTCCCCGCGATGATCAATGAAGCTTATATTATTGTTAAGTTAGACATGCTCAGGCACTACATCAGAGGGTTGAACAATAATTATTTTTCTTCCCTAAAACTGAATGCCCAGCCTAAACCGTAAGTCCTAGACTAACCAAATTTGGCAACAAGATTCCTATTCCTACCCACTACTCAGTCCCACTGACCCGTCCCAGTCAGTCAGATGGGGGCGCTACAGCACCCCGATTTGCATTTCTGCCTATATCTACAGACCTGTCAAGCCAACAGTTGAAATTTATTGCCAGTCCAATTCACTATGTCATGACGAATTTCAACTGCATATAGAACTTGGTTCTCCATCTTTGCCTTTTTGCATGATTTATAGTTGTTTGAAAACAGGTAATTTTGTTAACCTCCTCCGATTGTCGCCCAACATACATAAATCTGTTGTCATTCAAACCAGGAGACAGTCCTTTTAAAGATTTAGAGAAAAAACTTAAACTTTCGGTAAGATACAGCCACCAGCCACACCCTGACTGTACTGTTGTCTTGCCCATTTCAATCAGACAGCTATATCTCAGGAATGCTTCAGCCAATCATTACAAAATTTGGCTCACTGATGTAGGACTGTACCTCAGAGAGACCCTCCAAATTTCGTGTCGATCGGTCAATTGGGAGCGCTACGCCACTGTCTATATACATCTAAGACCCACCTAGGCTCATTGAGGTAAAATGAGTTACCAGATCAGGTAAGAAGGTGTCCAGCGATCTCTCCAGTTTTACCAACAGCAGCGGGTGGCTCAGTGGGCTAAACTTGAATGCTTGTAATCAGAGGGTCGCAGGTTCGAACCCAGCTTAGGTGGGTCCTCGAGCTAGGCAGCCCGATGTGCACAGCATGCTCTCCGTAAAGCAAGTGGGGAGACGTAAAGGTGTTTTCCACATGAGGGGAAAAAAAATACACAAAATTTTATTTAAACCAGCCATTCAGAATGGCTCAGGCTCTCTTCAAAACGGTTAGATTATAATTATTTTTCTTCCCTAAAACTGAATGCCCAGCCTAAACCATAAGACCTAGGCTGACCAAATTTGGCACCAAGATGCCTATTCCTACCCACTACTCAGCCCCTCTGACCCGTCCCAGTCAGTCAGATGGGGGCGCTACAGCAGTCTGATTTGCATTTCTGCCTATATCTACAGAACTTTCAAGCCTACAGTTGAAATTTATTGCCAATCGAATTCACAACGTCATGTCAAACCTGACAACGTATAGAACTTGGTTCTGCATCTTTGTGTTTTTGCATGATTTATAGTTCTTTGAAAACAGGTTATTTCATTAAACTGCAAGGATTTTCACCGAACCTACATAAATCTGCTGTCTTTATAATCAGGAAACAGTCCTTTTAAAGACTTACAGAAAAAAACTTAAACTTTCGGCAAGGTACAGCCACCAGCCACAACCTGACTGTACTGGTACCTCGCCCATTTCAATCAGACAGCTATATCTCAGGGATGCTTCAGCCAATCATTACAAAATTTCTCTCGCAAATGTATGGCTGTACCGCAGAGATACCATACAAATTTCGTGTCGATCGGTCAAACGGTAATGCTACGGCCACTGTCTGTATGTGTCTAAGACCCACCTAGGCTCATTGAGCTAAAATGAGTTACCAGATCAGGTAGGAAGGTGTCTACCGATCTCACCCATTTTGCCCACGGCAGTGGGTGGCTCAGTGGGCTAAACTTGTATGCTTGTAATCAGAGGGTCGCAGGTTTGAACCCAGCTTCGGTGGGTACTCGAGCTACGCATCCTGATGTGCACAGCATATCCTCCATAAAGTGAGCTGGGGAGATGAGGATTAATGAAGCTTCTTTTATTATAATTTAGACGGGCTCAGGGACTCCTTCATATAGTTGAACAATAATTATTTTTCTTCCCTACAACTGAATGCCCAGCCTAAACCGTAAGTCCTAGACTGACCAAATTTGGCAACAAGATTCCTATTCCTACCCACTACTCAGTCACACTGACCCGTCACAGTCAGTCAGAGGGGGGCGCTACAGCACCCCGATTTGCTTTTATGCCTATATCTACAGAACTGTCAAGCCTACAGTTGAAATTTATTGCCAGTCCAATTTACTATGTCATGACGAATTTCAACTGCATATAGAACTTGGTTCTACATCTTTGCCTTTTTGCATGATTTATAGTTGTTTGAAAATAGGTTATTTTGTTAACCTCGTAGGATTTTCGCCCAACATACATAAATCTGGTGTCATTAAAACCAGGAGACAGTCCTTTTAAAGATTTAGAGAAAAAACTTAAACTTTCAGTAAGATACAGCCACCAGCCACACCCTGACTGTACTGTTGTCTTGCCCATTTCAATCAGACAGCTATATCTCAGGGATGCTTCAGCCAATCATTACAAAATTTGGCTCACTGATGTAGGACTGTACCGCAGAGAGACCCTTGAAATTTTGTGTCAATAGGTCAAACGGGAGCGCTATAGCCACTGTCCATATATGTCTGAAACCGACCTAGTCTAATTAAGCTACTGTATAATGAGTTACCAGATCAGGTAGGAAGGTGTCTACTGATCTCACTCATCTTACCCACAGCAGTGGGTGGCTCAGTGTGCTAATCCTGTGTGCCTATAATCAGAGGGTCGCCGGTTCGAACCCAGCTTAAGTTGGTGTTTCAGCTAGGTATCCTGATGTGCACAGTGTACTCTCTGATGTTTACTGGCCTGTTACACCTGCACTAAAAGCATCTACATCGTAATGTCTGCCTACTACTGAGACCGTCCTGCTCTGTCCTACATCTGTTATGGCAGTCTAATTCTGTCTGACTTTCTACTACCCTTGTCGCCAGTTCTCTGGCGTTATTCCTCTACTGTCCTACCAGTCCGATCGTCCTGCGCTTTGGACCCTTTCGTAACTGCCTGCAGTTTCTAGTTATTATTATTATTATTATTATTATTATTATTATTATTATTATTATTATAAATCTATCCAGATTTCACTTGCTTCTCATGGACAATGTGATGGAATACTATCATCATCGTTATTAATATTAATACTATGGCTATGACGTAGTTAGTCAGCTAGTATCCTTGCTAGGTATTTGTTAATATTCGGCCCGGTGTATCGTGTTATACGGATACTGACAAGTGCCCTGTCTGCTCCTTGCTGGTGTTTATAGCTTATTAAGACAGTCGCTGTAATGGTGAAACAGGAAGGCCTTGTTGTGCGTGTACACTGTTCCCACTAGAGGGCGCCGCACTGCACCATCTGTCATTGGCATGCGGCAGACTGGAGCCCCCAGCACTGATGCCGAATACCGATTCTCCTGCATGCCTTTCAGATCTCCCAGACTGTATGCTAGGAAATAAGAGATTCCTCTGTTTTGGGTTACATGAGACACACTCCATTGCTATTTAGAATGATATGGGTTAATGTCATGATGCTTTGAATCAGCTCTTGAATGCCCAGTTTGCCAGAATCAGCATCAATCACCCACTAAAAATGACCTCTTATCTTGTAATGATAGTACATGAAATTGTGAGTCTCCAACAGTGTTCCAGTGCATCGAACCGCAGCACTGTTTCCATGCACATCAAAACACCCTTCAATATAATGTGAACTATGAACGGACACACCATTATTTTTATTTACATTTTATCCAAAGCAACATTCAATTGCCAAAACAGGGTCAGGCAGGTGTCTCTGAAATAATTGCAGTTAATGGCTTTTGCTCAAGGGTCCACCAGTGGTATAACTGCTAGCCAGGGGATTTGAATCAGCAACCATCTGATCACAGACACAGATACCTAACCCACAGTCCCGACCACCGCCCACTAAAACCTAAGAAGCTACAATAATTATACATATTGTAAATCACTGTTTCCCAATCTGGTCCTCAGGGAACCCACGGACAGTCCACATTTTTGCTCCCTCCCAGCTCGGGAGCAAAAATGTGGACTGTCTGGCAAGGAGCTGGGATGGAGCAAAAACATGGACTGGCGGGGATCCCCGAGGACCTGGCTGGAAAACACTGCTGTACAGTAAATAGATATTCTGACTATTTAGACGTTATCACCATGTGTTCTGTGATGGCACTTGTTTTCTGCTTGTCATGATAGATAGAAATTGAATTGAGCTCAAATTTGTCAGGGTCGGCCTCCCGCTGTGGTCCTTCCGTGCCCCTTCCCCGTTTGACCAGCAGGCAGTGCTGGTCATTCCGTCCTTCACGTCAGTCCTTGTTCTCCCCTGTCTCCTGTCTGGTCTCGTGGCTTAATGTATTTAGCATGTGCTGTCTGTTTGCCCCTCGGTCCATGAGTTCCCTCTTGTCTTGTGTTCGAATCCCACCTCCTCTGTTTTTGTATTTAGCTCCCTGGTGTTTTTCTTTATGCTTAATTATTCCTGGTGTTTGCTTTGTTATTGGTTTTGGTTTTGTTTCTTGTTCCCCTGCCTTTGTTATTGCCTTTGTACCTTCCGTGTGTTGATGTATGCTTCCTTGGTTAGTGTTTAGTTTCCCTGATTTAGTAGTGTCTTTGAGTTAATTGGTTTCACCTGTGTCCTGTTTACCTAGTCTTTGTTAATCAGCCTCACCTGCCCTGTGTTAGTCATTACCCCGTGTATATTAGTTCCTGCCTTTGTTTTGTTCCCAGCTGGTTCATCGTGTCTAAACTCTTGTTCATCGCGTCGTGTCTCGTGTCTAAGTCATCTATGCCCTTGTCTAGCCTTGTCTCTGGTTTTCCCTTAGTAGTAGTTTACCTTAGTGTCGTGCTAGTTAGTTTTCCTTGTGTGTTATTTAGTCTAGTTAATTCCTCCCTGTTTTAGTTTTGACCCCTCGTGGTTTTTTTTGGTTTTCTTGTGTTTTTGTTGTCTTTGTTTAATAAACCCTGTTTTGTTTGCTGGAGCCGCAAGTGGGTCGTCCGCCCCTTTGTGTACCATGCCTCGTTCCCGTTCCCGTGCCGTCCAGAACCATGACACAAATTAGCATTCATTTAACTTCTCAGCCAGGGTTCCTCAGTGCCTGCAGCTCCCAACCTGGAGGAAATCAGGTACCAAATAGCAGATCGTGACTTCCTGTCGTGAGACCACAGTTTTCCACAGCACTGGTGAGTAGAATATTGCATAACACAATAGTATTGGCAGTTGTGTGGTTCTGTAAATGGAATGGAGCCAGACTCTACATACACAGATAATGCATTCAGAGGCAGGTTTGCGAGACTTTGCGCAGCTGCAAGTCCTCTCTCTCTCTCTCTCTCTCCCAGAGAGCTATATATATACCTCGGAGGAGAAGTTTGGTCACCCACGCGACAGGTCATTTGATAAAACCGCATTACAGAACCACAACACTCTAAAATGGTTGTTTGATGCTGAAATGGTGCTTACTGCAATCTTTATGGTAATCAGTCAGTCACATCCAACTATACAACGAGAAAATCTATCGTATATCGTACCTTTTCCCCAGCACATTTAATTTGGTTGTTTTCTGCTTAAAATCGTGATCTTTTTCCCCCCACAAAGTTCTGCAATATCTTCATCTTTCCACACCACAGCTGATGGGGGGGAAGGAGATCATAACAGGACCATTTTAGCAGCACCTTCTGGAAGGTCTCTGAAGCCTCCATGTGACGAACTATGTCGGCAGCATGGATGTTTAGATGGGATGAGTAAGAGGTGAAGCCATGACTCATGGCTCATTTTAATGCCGTCTGATTACAGGGTATCAAGCATAAATGACATCCAGTTCTTAATCAGGAATGTGTCAAAAAATATGACCGTTGCTTCGTTTGAAGATCTACACAGGCCAGCTATGTAGTGATAGTGACATCAGCACTGGTGTTAAATACAAACACCTACCACACTCACACTGAGGGCAGGGTGTTTGTGACCTCACAGAATAGGATAAATCAGTCAGCACTGGGCTCTTAGCCTCACGTGTTGCCCTCAGCAGACTACAAACCCACACGTGCTTCAGATGAGCTCTCCAGTCCCATCTGAGCTCTGCCCTACACGTCTCCCCCTGAGCGAGAAGACCTCCTCAGGAAGGCAGGTTCTACCGCCGCCCACAGCCATGTTCTACAATCCCACGGCGCCACACAGGGTAGGCATGACGGAGAGAAATGCTCAGAGGCACAGAAAGAAGCAACATTCGCAGGTGCAGCAGGTAGAATGGTGGTGGTCTATCATAAGGACAGGACAGTAGTGTCCAACCCAGCAATGGACTTTATTACGAAAATATAACGCTAAATCGGGTCATACCTACGTAAAGGACAGATACAAAAACCGCAGGACAGAGACATTGCCAAGTCAAACCATAGAACACAGCAAAACTACTAGTACCAGTCAGAGCTGGGCTGAGATTAATTGGCCTTGACTTTTACCCAGACAGGCCTACGACATGTACAATCGTACGTGTCATTCATCTGACCTAAACACAGGAGGAGTTTGACCAGAGAGTGAAATAAAAGTGGCCAATGAGTGCTCAACATTTATGTGGGACCTCCTTCAGGACAGCTGGACAAGCATCCCAGGAGGCCACCTCAAGGAACTGGTGTAGAGGGGACAGTAGGGTCAGTCAGTCCCTGGAGCAATTGGGGTTAAGGGCCTCGCTCAAGGGCTTGATAGTGAAGTCACTCTGCCGACCACGGGATTTGAACCGGCAACCTTCTGAATCCCAACCCACAGAGCTGCCCCCACAAACAATTTTTCTTTTGTTTAATATTGTTTTGGTCAGTGCATAATTCCATGTATGTTGTTTTATAGTTTCAGTGTCTCTAGAGCTAATCTAAAATGTAGAGGATAGTACAAATAAACTTTTCTTAGGCAGGTCAATTTGATTCCGTTATTTGAATGCATGCAAAGGAATAATGATATGATTAATTGTCATGGTAACATACATAAGAGATTAGCCAGACCCAGACCTGTGCTGGTACACTAGGTCCTGCTGGCTTCCAAACACTGAGGCAGCCCTGCTCTTTTCATCATAGATTAACTCCAACATCTTTTAATCCTTACAGCATGCTGCTATACCACTGAGTGCTTTACAAAACATTTCAATAAACATCTAAAATGCATGATGGTAATTTGCAACTGTTTTCCAGCCATGGGTATTTACACCCTCCTATGCACCCTTGGGTGTCTAAAGATCTAAGTGATCTCAAGTTGCTCCTTGTTGAGAGATTATGGTGATGTGCAGGTGGACCCAGCATCAGCTGTGATACTAAGAATACACCATCTCTCTGAGAGGCAGAAGGAAAGACAATTGCTTCCCAGCTACCCTCTTATTCCCTGCCTTTGTTTCAAATGTGGACAGTATTCCTCCTGTTAGGGAAATGAGTCAACACACTCAAGTCACGCTCAAAGCAAGATTAGAGTGTTTAGTTCCTAATTAAATCTGAGTAGCTTGTAATTTGATATCACTGCAAGGTGGTTTAATGATCATAAGCATAATTAGCACAGGCTGCAGAGGTGGGACAGAGCACTTGGCTGGGTTTGTTTGTATTCTGCTCCAGAAATACCCTCTAGTGTTCCCAAAGGTATGGGAAGCAGGGAGATGTCCTTGTCTCACTGGGTGGCTGACTCTCATATATAGTGAATTAGCATTCTGTGTGGAATTGCAATGGAACAAATGTCTCATCCCTAGATCAGACCATATTCTCTGAAGGTCAGTGGCTGGACTGGAGGTCTACGAGCTTGCGTCCTAGATGTGCACATGCTGGAGTGGAGGTCTTCAATCAGGCATAATAGATGTGCACATGCTGAAGTGGAGGTCTATAATTATGCATCACAGATGTGCACATGCTGGAGTGGAAGTCTGCGATCATGTGTCGTAGATGTACACATGCTGGAGTGGAAGTTTACAATCAGATATAATTGATGTGCACATGCTGAGTGGAGGTCTGTGATCATGTGTTGTAGATGTGCACATGCTGAAGTGGAGGTCTGCAATTAGGCATCATAGATGTGCACATGCTGGAGTGGAGGTCTGCGATCAGGGGTCGTAGATGTGCACATGCTAGAGAGGAGGTTTGCGATCGTGCGTCATAGATGTGCACATGCAACCACTGACACGCTCACATGTAAACACAGGTGACAGTCATGCACATTTCAGTGTCTGCTACATGTGCCCAACACAATCTGCATATCACTCCAGTTACAGTATGTATGTGATCATTCAATAATGAGGGGATTTTGTAGAGAATTCCATACATACTGCTTCAGCTTTTTACGAGACTTAGATGCCCCCATAAATCTGTCTCTGTCCTCTCTTTGCGCACATCTTCTGCACATAACCTCCACACAGAGACAGTAAATATAGAGGAAGACCACTCCCGTCAGCCATCCTGTCATGAACTCGCCCACGGCGCACATATTTAGTGGTGTTTATTTTAGTGCTCGCAGCGTGGGTGTTTGGAAGAATCTGGGGCCATTGGCGGCTGCTATTTTTAGCACTGGTCATAAATCCATAAATGAGTCGTTTCCTCAGCTTATGGGGTGCCTGTGTAGACTAGAGCTCTCCGGTCTGGGTGCCAATGAAACGCGACGCCATCAACAGAGAGGCCCGAGCACCCTACAGACACTTATTATGTAACTCGTTATTTATATTGATGTAAGTCACATCAAAACACTGAAGGTTTTGCTCATAGGTCAGAAATTCAGACAGCATTGTTCGAGGATCTCGGACAGGAATTTGCTTGCGAGAAAGCTCATCATTAATGCATTATCTCATGATGACAGATTTTTTATCTGAACACCTGGCCCGTTTTGGATCCATGGGACAGATTGCTGTATGTATCTCCATCCAAACGCCTACCCGGCTGATGAGACATCACCTGTGCATTGAATCGGTTTCTCATATTCAGTGCCGACGCATGGAAACAGCCCCTGCAGGGAAACCCTGTAGCCCACTGGCAGGATGCCGCTGCCACATCCACGTCTGATCTTCACCTTTGGATCAGCAGTTTTAATTGTTAGCAGTCTAACATATTCCGTACATTTCTGTCTTTAGACCCCAAGACACCAGATCCTTCCTGAAATAAAACACAGGGACAGCAATGCCAGATGGGATCTGGGTCTTTATTCATCAGGGTCCGAAGGCGTCTTCCTTTCCAGCGATGTCTTGCTATTTTCTGGTAGGCCATGTCCAGAAAGATTTCTGCAAGTAAAGTATGTACCTTCAGAGTGATTGCGAAAGATAGGAGGAAAATATAGAATAACGGGCAAACTTCTCAGGAATGGTGCCAAAGAAACACTTGTGGGTTTTTGTAAGCACTGACATGTCGCTCTGGATCTTGGTGAACAGCAAAATGTCCACAGTCTGATCTCCAGCTATGAATTTTTATAGTCAAAAAACTGAACGGGAAGCAATTTAAGGCACTCATTTAATTTTTAAGCTGTGAGGAATTCACACAATGAAAAGAAGTCCTGACTGTGATCAGCGTGTTCTGCACATGGCAGAGACGAATAACTGGAAGCTGATTGATGCTGAGGGAAATCGACCTGCTTCTCAGACGGCATCTATCTGCACATTAGGCGAAGGTATTTCATAGAGTGCACTGTCTGTCCGTGATGTGATTTGTACAATATCACTGCAAACTACACTGTGTGCAGAATTATTAGACAATTGTGTATCTCACTTGTATCTTCTCAACTGACCAATACTTTGAGTCCAGATGAATCTCTAATTAAGAATTAGCTGTTTATAAACAGCAAAATGTTCAGTATTTGGTCTGAATACTTTCTGTTTGGATAAAAACAGGAAAACATAGATACTTTCCTGTGCCATGATTTTTCAAAACTGCAATCGGAACAGAATCTCCAGACGTTCTAGGTGCAGGGTGCTGCGTGACATTCCTAAGGTCAGAAAAACGCTGAAACAAGGCCTCCATTCAATAAGGCATGCAAGGTATAACATTAAGAATGGGCACGGACACGTCTCAAGGTTTTGGGGACAGATGACTCTTGATGGAGCAGATGGATGGGCCAGTGGATGGAGATCCTCTTCAAGCACCAACAAGGTGGTGGAGGAGAGATGACGTGGACTGCAATTATCAGTGATGAACTTGTCATACCTTTCTGATTTGCAGATTGTGTAAAAAAATAACCACAAGGTCTGCTGCCAATTTCTAGAAGATACCTTCTTCAAACACTGGCACAAGGAGAAGTCAGCAGCTTTCTAAAAGGTTATGGTATTCCTGCAAGACAATGCCCCTCCCTGTCCATCAAAGTATTTCATAGATTGGCCTAGAAAGGCTTGAAACGTGATTGAATTATGAACGGCCCCCCTTCATCGCCTGACTCAACCCTATTGAGAACTACTTGGCCTTACCAAAGTGTGAGCTTTACCAACGTAGCAAGCAGTACCCTTCTCAGAGCAGCCTCTAGATAGTGGTCCTAGCTGGTTCAGCTAATATAGGACAGGATCAAATCAAAAACCTGATTGGTCCAGTGGGCATCAGGCTCATGGTGGTCATTGAGAAGAAAGTTGGCTATACTGGACATTAAACTGGGTGAAATGGGCTGTATAGAATGGCTGATAGCTTGTTATTCCTTATATATACTGAATAACAAAAATTGTTTCTTATTATTATTTCTGTTGATGGTGAAGTGAGAAAATCCTACTTTTTGATTGCCTAATAATTCTGCCCACTGATAACCAAGCGTTTTTCTTTTATTTTTGTTTGCGAAAGTCAAAAGTAATATTTTCTCTCTAAATAAATTTAAAAAGCTTCTGAATTCATTTTTATAAGTCTGCCCAACTTTTGCTAAAAATGATCTCCAGTACTTGCCTAATTATTCTGCACACAGTGTATACTACAGTCATCTCAAAGAATTGGATTATGACCACAGGACCCCTGATGCTACAGATTCCTGTCCTGGGGTGGCTCTGGTTTCTCTGCCCGTGATCAGAAGGTCACCAGTTCAAAGCCCAGGCCTCGCCACATGTCTGTGGGCCCTTCAGCAAGACCCTTAACCCCTAGCTGCAGGGGGGCTGCACATTGGCTGTCCCTGCGGTGTGACCTCCCAACTATGGAGAGCAAGATGGGGATGGTGAAGAGAGGAATTCCAATGTACCCATACTCAACAAATAAAGGATTTATTGTTTATCATTCGTATCCCGTCCACGTCTGTTTTGCTACATTCCCCCCTGGCCTTTAAGGTTTTATTCGACCTCTTGCCAATATCTCCATCCATCCAACCGTAACTGTTTATCCAGCATGCAGTCACGGGGAGCCTGTGGTTTACTCAGGAGCCAGCGCACCAGGCAGGGTTCCAGCTTGGCCTTTGCATGAGAAAAGACGTCCCCAAGAGTGGATTATGAAGGACATGCAGAACGTTGCACCAGTTGGCATAAGGAGACAGTAATCCCATGGGCTACTTAGCCTCATTCCAGCCGCCAGCAGCAGATAAGTATGAAAGGAGCTAGTTTGTGTCTTGGACTGTACACAGATGTGATTATTCGAAAGAAATTTAGGATTATGAGTTGATGTTGCACTACGTCATTGTGAGGTTATGAGTTAGTGATACACCCAATGAGACGAATAGCTACATTCCGTCTGATAATCTATTTAAGGGGTTCTTGCTCTACTGCAGTGGGGGTGTGTGAATCTGTGAGGTCAGTGCTGAATGGCGTATGTCAGTGCCCACCTCTGGACTTCTCCCTCAAGGGGGTGTTCTGATAAATCCCTAGGGACCCCAGATCTTGGAGGTGTCCCATGCTGACCTCACTGGGCTCTCTGGTTTACCTCTTCGGGCTTGATCCAGAGTCCAGTCCAGCTGCATCAAGGATGACTTCTTCATTAACTCCTTTTTTTTTGCTTTTCCTCATTGAGTTGTGGGCCAACTGCACCGCCTATGTCCTGGGAAGATGAGAGAAATCAGGAGACAGACAGGGAGCTGGAAAAAACGCAGACGAACAGATGATCAGGCATTGTAGACTGTCTGGATGAGTATAGCACCGGATTGTGTAACGCACATGCAGAAAGGCAGGGGAGACACTGAAGCTTGCAGTCCTGCTAACCCACGCAGCCTTCACACACGAGCACATGCCCCATCTCTGCAGCCAGGTGAGCTGACAAAGAATCACCTCAAAATAACACTCAGTCTTGAAGAATCACATAGCATTTAGCAGATTAAACATTAATTTGCACCAATGCAAATCCTTGTATAAGATTTTACAAGCCCAAATATCCTATTGTGACTAGACCTTCTAAAAGCACCTGCTTGTGGTCCAAGACCCCAGCATCCGAGCCCAGAACCGACAGCCCGATTTGCTCTTTCTTACCCTTGTCATGCTGCTTATCTCTATCAACAGATGGGCCAGCTGACAGGTGAAGGGGAAGTTTGAAGAACCAAAGGACTTGCTGGTAGGGGAGTTAAAGGCCCAGGTGTCCTTAGCAGCACCCGTTAGGTGTCATGTGGCGTAGCACCGGCTGCGATGTCAGTCAGCAGAATGGTTTCCTGATAGAGCCTGGCTGCATAGCTGCCTGGGGCGCAGTGACAGAAGATATTGCACCGGCATGCAGTGTATGAACGGCTTGACTCTCAGAGACAAATAAAAGGGCCTCCCATGTGGAGAAGTGAGCGTGCCTGTAGGATGTGTGGGCAGGCAGGGAAGCCACCGGGCATGACATCACCCACACAGGTTATTAGGAGCTTAAACCCTCTGAAAAAAAAGAAAAAAATACCTGCATTCTCGGATCCAACCAAAATAGCTTACTGGCCCAGACAGCTAGTCAGGCTTGGGAGAAGATATGCTTCACTTGTTTGCTGGCTCAATAAAAATATATTTTAAACCTCTGAATGTGTTTTGAAGATTTAGGAAACTAGGGGCAAAACTAGTCAAGCATGCAAAACGATAATTACTGCAACCCAAGTACACAACAGATATACATAGATATGGCAGTGAGCCCCACAATAACAATCAGGGAAGACCACTGCAGATAGTGCACTGCAAATCTACTAGGTGTGAAAAACATGTAGCTTTGAATAGAATTTTTAAAGAAGAAATATGCCAGATTAAACCAGAACGAAAAGCCAAGTGAAAGCAAGCTTTGGGGAGAATGGATGTGGAGATTCCCTGTGTTTAATGGAGGCAGGAAAAGGTCACGGGTTCAAGGGTCAAAGGTGACATGTTCTACGGAAGCTAATAAGCAGTTTAGCCATTGACTCATCCCAGCCTGATGTGCAGACACCCTGCTGGGGCTCCTTTCTGCCAGCAGTCATAAGACTGTATAATGCCTCTTCTCAGGAGGCCCCCCCGCCAACTGTAACTGGACTGGATTCTGAGTCAGTGCCTGTATTTTTATTATGTCTGTATTGTTCTTGCATGCATTTCTATGTGTTTCTATGGCACCAGAACTTCCTGCTTGGAATCAATAAATCACATCCATCAATCCATCCATCCATCCATCCATCCGTCTATCTATCTATCTATCTATCTATCTATCTATCTATCTATCTATCTATCTATCTATCTATCTATCTATCTATCTATCTATCTATCTATCTATCTATCTATCTATCTATCTATCTATCTATCTATCTATCTATCTATCTATCTATCTATCTATCTATCTATCTATCTATCTATCTATCTATCTATCTATCTATCTATCTATCTATCTATCTATCTATCTATCTATCTATCTATCTATCTATCTATCTATCTATCTATCTATCTATCTATCTATCTATCTATCTATCTATCTATCTATCTATCTATCTATCATCTGTTTGTCTGCCCATCTATCTATCTATTGAAATAAAAGTCACCCACTGTTTGTACCTTAGCTGTCATGCATAATTGGCATTCAGCTCCCAAGGGTTCTTGTAAGAATGCTTATCAGTAATCAAATACTGATAATAGAAATAGGTTTGATCACCCCCTAAAAAAGGCCAAGAGCTCCCTCTAATGGAGGTCTGACAAACCCACACCTAACAAGCTTAAAAGAATCCAAATTCTAAGAGTAGGTTACAGAAATGGAGTGGCATGCTGCTGCAGTGAGTAGCACTGTTGCCAGGGTTCGAGTCTCTGCCATGGCTCCATATATGTGGAGTTTGCGTATTCTCACCGTGTCATTGCTGGGTTTCCCCTGGGTACTCCAGATTCCCCCCCACGGTTCAAAGACATGCTGAGGTTAATTGGGGTTGCTAAGCTGCCTGTAGGTCTGCCTGTGTGAGTGAATGGTGTGTGCGTGTGCTCTGTGATGGGTTGGCGCTCCATCCTGGGTTTTATCCTTGTCTTGTATCTGTAGCCTCTGGGATTGGCTCCGGACCCCCCGACCCTGAACAGGACTTGCATATCCTGGATGGAGGGGTTACAGAAATTTCAGGTCCAGCAAGTGAAAATCCAGACCAAGATTTTGTTTCAACCACCTAGCTGAGTACTTTGTGACTGTGATTATTTACACTCAACTGTTTCTTGAAACAAAATCTTGGTCTGGATTTCAACTATCTGGACCTGAAATTTCTAGACAACAGCCATGTGCTGCCAGTCCCCCCATGACCCAAGCCTGGATAAGCAGAAGATGGATGGTTACAGAAATACCTTCACAGATATATCTTCAACAGAATTAAGTTCACATTATCCTGTGAACTGTAAATATCTGAGCAGAAATTCTGCAGACCCAAAAGATGGATATACTCAGCCTGAGGCACTCCTGAAACATTCATTAACCTAACTGTCTGCGGCAATGACAGCAGAATACTTTATATGTCATCTATAAACAGTTTCAAGTTAAAATATAATCCATAACCACCTTATGTAGGGTGTTCACTGAAATAGCAGCAAGGGCCTGTTTAGGGAGGGCACAGAGGTGCAATTACAAGGTCCTAATGCTCGACCATCACCGTCCCAAGAATGTGAGGAATGCAGTCTCACAGTAGGGGACCAAGAGCCATTGACTGGCTGAACCACCAGAGCAGAACACCTGGCCTCAGGTCCTGTTATTGGCTTTTGTTGAGGAGAAAGCCAACAAAACACAATCTGGAGCCCGCAGAAGCCCATTCCCCTCAAACAGTGTGTCTGAAACCCACCCTAGGAATCATCTGCCACAATGTAAGCAGTGTCTGCATGAAGGTTAATGTTGGTCACATGACCTAGTGCAAGACTTATTCATCACTGTGTAGCGTTACCTCCAAAGCTTTTCACAAGATGCAGTAATGAGCAGAGATGCATGGAGCAGTGAAAAATGTAGCTCTTTAATGACACATGGTATGCAAAAAAGAATTCATTAGGCAGGTTAATGAACCTCTGTCATCGCCGAAATGTAAACATTGGAAAGTGTCAATTTTTGTGAGAATGAACATTCTCACACGTCAGTTAATATTACATTGTGTATTAAAGTCAGGTATTTTTCATAGCTTGATTAAGATCATTTAAGAAAATGTCCAGAGTGCTCCAAAAGTATGCAGTTGTCTATGAAAGTATAACGAGTCTGATCTGAAACATTAATCACGGAGCCTTAGTGAAAACTTCAGTTCTGGGTATATCTCAGCCAGGGGATTTGTGAGTGAGGTTTAGTAGTTGGGATTTAGAAATGTTTAAGAGTTAGGTTTAATAAATATTGTAATAGACTGGAGAATAGGGCTGGGGATTAAAGGACAGATTTGGAGGTACAGGCCTGAAAAAGAGATAAAGAATAATTCAGGAGGTTTAGGGAAGTACTTTAGTGGTGGAGTTTAGGGGAGAATTTTAGGGGTGGGGCAGGTCATGGTGATTTTGGGCAGCAACCCCCCATTGGAGCTGGCCAGCTCCACAGTGCGGGTTGCCAAGCAACGTGCTGGCACTGAAGGGAACGACGAGCCAGGCAGCTGAAGGAGGTGAGAGGTGGCAGGACTGTTACAGCGACAGGGTGGTCTCCGCACGTGGGGCCCGTGCCCAGGGTTTGGGGTCAGGATGCTGTCCTGTGGCTCCCCTCTGCCACGCGGCCGGAGAGCAAACTCCTGGCCGCCATGCTGCTGCAGCCTGGAGGGAGAGCGCATACCTTCCTTCTGGGGCACCATTACTTGCCAGAGCTCCTTCCAGCCTTGGGGCTTCCGGGGGAGAAGGTCTCTCCCTCCAGCAGGGCCTCTGGGGATGTAGATCCCCAGCCCCAAGGATACTTCACCCGCCGCTGGGGTGCGGTCCTCTATCCTGCCCTGCTCTTTAGCCGGGACACAGGTGGAGGCAGGTGGATGGATGTGGAGGTTCTCTGTAGTCATGTGACTGGGGTCAGCATTTCTGCTGCAGTCCTCCACCTCACAAAGCCTCTCCACCCCTCTGTAGGACACAACAACCAAGAGCAAAAGCTCATCACAGAAGGCAAGATGACAGCAGTCATCAATTTTATTTCAAGTAGTAATAAATTGAAACCCAAATAGTTCTAAAGTTAAAAAGTTCATTGACAAGCAGCCTCATTCGGTGCTTTTTAATAGGTGACATCTTTGCTATAACATAAAACACCTAACATTTGTGTTTAGTATCCCTTTGGGACCCAACTGCAGAACTGAATGAGTCAGTCAAAAATTATGACACTTAATAAATAGAAAATGTGTGCAGAAGATATGTTTAGATATGATAAACATTGCATGTTAATGGACTTTTGTTATGAATAAATACTAATAAATCTGCTACATTGTTACACAATTAAACATATCAGCCTGACTAAAAGGAGTGTACAGATACTGTTTTGCATTTGTCGTAAAATGAGTGTGGTTTTGAAATACTCTGTAGGTGGCACTGATATTTTTGCCAGAAATGTAAAATACGACCAGAGAACGAGTAAAGTGATAACTATTGAGTGCAGCTCCTGAGTCGATCAGATTACTGAACGTGTGACTCCCCCAAATACAATGAATATTTAAATGTTATGGTTATTAGGACATGACAGACATGATTTGGAATGAAAACTAATCAACCTAACCAATAATCTTCCTGTAATCCAATCAATATAGAAAAACCTGTGACATTTACAGGCTATACTTAATGCAGTAAAACTGGCCCATGAAGGTCCAGGTACTGCTGTTAGCGCTACGTTGCGTGGCTAGTTAGCGCTGTACTGCTCTGTGTTTCAGTGAGACTAACCAGCCTTTAAATCAGTAACGAGTGCCGAAGGAGGCCGCTTGCGTCTGAGCTGGGATATTGGCACTTAAATGCCTGGCATTAAATGGACCACCTCCTCAGTGTTAACTGAGATGAGAAGGAGGCCGCTGCTTTCCTGTGAGAGGCAGGCCGCTGCTTTCCTGTGAGAGGCAGGCCACTGCTTTCCTGTGAGAGGCAGGCCGCTGCTTTCCTGTGAGAGGCAGGCTGCTGCTTTCCTATGAGAGGCAGGCCGCTGCTTTCCTATGAGAGGCAGGCCACTGCTTTCTTGCGAGAGGCAGGCAGCTGCTTTCCTATGAGAGGCAGGCCGCTGCTTTTCTATGAGAGGCAGGTCGCTGCTTTCCTGTGAGAGGCAGGCCGCTGCTTTCCTGCGGGAGGCAGGCCGCTGCTTTCCTGCGAGAGGCAGGCTGCTGCCGTACCTCTTCCCAGCCCGAGACGGCGGTCTCTCCAGGCCTCGGGTCCGAGCGGTCCTGGGCTGGCATATGGGAGGGAATGCACACCCATGGGGGTAGCTGGATCCCCGTACCATCAAACTGCACCTGAAAGATACAGGATGCGAAATGCAGCTGGAGGGACCACAGATAGCCCAGAAAAACAAGAGAGACTGTAGAGCCGACGTCCACAAGCAAAACCACTGACAATTTTACTCATTTACATCTGACACTTTAATCCAAACTCACTTAAATACACTAGAATGAAGGGTTACAATTTATTTGTGCTCTCTGTGATTTGAACCCACAATTCTCGCCTTGTTAGCACACAGCTGGGATACAGAAGATCCCTGCATTGTTAGCGCTACTTGTCGAGCTACAGGAGCATAAAATAAGTACCAGCTGGCACACAAATGTTTACGGGACAGGCTGTACTGCCTGGAAAGCAGAGGTGGACAATTTCAGGTCCATAAAGTAAAAATCCAGACTAAGATTTTGTTTCAACCAAACAGCTGAGTACTCTGTGACAGTATCTCTTTATACTCAACTGCTAAGTTGAAACAAAACCATGGTCTAGATTTGTATTTTGTGCACTAGAAATGTCCACCTCTGCTGGGAATCGAATGCTGCTCCTTTGCTTAGTTGGCAGCTATGCTAACCACTGCTCCACCAACACTTGATACGTTATTACAGAGTAGCCTTCATTGTACGGGCAGATGAATAAGACAGCAGACATAACACATAAAACAACAGTTCTGATGACTTACCGGACTTTACTGCCATCAACGGAGACCGGCGGTAGTTTAAGGTCCGTGGCTTTGGCAAATCCCCGTGGCCGCTTGACCCTTCTCCCGCACTGCACGCTCTTCACACTCTGCGTCTCATCCTCATCCTCCCAGATGCCACACCCACGTTGCCATGGCAACTCACCAGTCACGCCCTGGGCAGCACATGGGCAGAGTTAAGGTCACAGCCGCAAGACAAACCGGAAGTGAGGGACAAACACGGCACCTATTCCATATTCTTTTGTTAAGCAACACAGTCATGTTCCATATCTTAAAGCTCTACTTGCAATGAATCTCAAAAGACTCATAGTGTATGTTAATTGCTGACCAACCCACAGAAATATTAACATTTTTTGTTGAAAATTGCTCTCATATGATGCCTGGGTTATCATACATGGTTTTAAAATCAGGGAAAATCAGCTAAAAGACACACTTTATACAGCATGTCCGGGTAACCTTTTGCTGCTTGAAACATCCCTGTCAAATAAATCGAGACTCAGAGGATTAAAGTCCTATTAATTATTACAGCATAACCATCACTGTACGAGGACAAGCTGCAGTCATGGGTCACGGTCCATATCTTAAAGCGATTCTTCTTCAGTACCTTCCGCTGCCTCAGGGAGACGGGTTCCGAGTAGGAAGAGGGCACTGGGGAGATGTCTCTCTGGGCAGAATGGACCCTCTGCTTTCTCCTGTGCTGGTCCAGAACATGTTGAGCTTTGGGCTGGTGCCTATGACCAAGCAGCTTCATCCTAAAGAGTGGTTGTTTGGCGGTCAAGGTGCATCAACCATGCATGATGAACGTTGGTTTTGCACCAAGAACTTTAAAGCATGGTTGCAGGTTTCACATGGAATATGGGGGGGGGGCTGTTTCATCTGTCCCTCTGACATAGAGGACAACTTCCAATCATCTCAACACTCTGATGGACCCCATAAATCCACATCTCACCTGGTTAGCTCTCACCTACGAGACCCCCACTACGCCTCCTCTCCATGTGTACTATTTTGGTAGATATCCTCCTCTCCAACAAGCCAGCCAATTAAATTTACATGTTAAACACCATCATGCAAATATGATTGATATATCATCATTAATAAATAAATCATCATTGTCACTACATCATCATTAAGATCATGGATGCATTGCAAATGTATGGATATTTTGCCTCTGGATACAAATGATTAATCTTTCATTTTACTGCAAAGCCCACCTGACTTCTTTTATAATTATTCAATTTCAAGATATAAATAAAATATTAAACTGCGCAAGGGACTCTAAAAGTTTCTTTCCACCATACCATTGCCAAAAGCAAAGAGGCCCTACCTGACGAGAAGAGCCGGGGCTGGAACGAATAGGTTTACCAAAGCAGTGTATACTTATACTGTGACGTCACATAGAGTCTGTATGCGGTTGGTTGGGAGGCTTTAACTAGGTTGTATTACGAAAGGGTGCTGCGTTCAGAAGGAAGTAACTGCATTCTTTACTGTTCATTTAATCAACAGACCATTTACACTTTAAAACGCATTTTGAAATATATCAGCCTTTAAAACTGCGATTACGATTAAATGATGTTGACCTGGACGTTTTGGTTTGTTTTTACTCAGCAAGAAACCAATTAATCTGATACGTATGTTTAGAATAAAAATATAATCACTATACAAATAGTTAACCTTTTTTAAAAAAAATACACAATACAGCATAAAATTTTGATTGGAAAAAAAAAGATTTTACATACTCCTTGCTTTTAAGCTACGTCTAGAACAAAACTAATATACAGACTCTAAAGTATAGAACTACATCATATTTGAAACAGCACAAGGAATAACACTTAACTCAAAACTGAAAATGGAGTTGGTGGAAACTTCATAGAGCCCTGTAATATCCATGGAGTCTAAACGAGCCTCTGAAAGATTCATATTTAATATATGAGGCGATTTTGTTTTGCATAAAAGAAGACATTGGTCTCCTTACCAATAATGGGAATAAGAAGTCTAAATGTTATTTCTAACTTAAGGCGGGAAATCTACACCAATTTTATATGTTAACAAATACATTTTTACTTTGATGCAGAAAGCTTGAGAGTTTTTTTAAACTATTCCCTTTTATCCCAGGCTATCCAAGTTCTTGATCCTCAGTCTAAGCAGAGCTCAGCGTGAGATAATGGCAGTACTACCTCCTGCTGAGTGAGCTAGAGGAAACGTTCACAAGCATTTTTGCAGGAGCAATGATTAGCTCGCAACAGTTATTACTTCACCTAGCTAGACCACACTTGGTTAATTTAATGCTGTGCTGGGATAGTTGTATTATTCTAGCAGGAACCCTCTTGGTATCTCTTTATACAAACAAATTGTATCATCATGGTGTCTTCTCGATTGTAGATTTCTCAAAAGGGTATTGCATATTAAACCATAAAATGTGTGTTCACTGTGGCAATAAGGAATACTGCCAGGGTACCTAGCCCGCCTATTAAGATGAACAAACCCATTCCTAAAAAGTAGAACCTTGGTTGGTGGGAGCGGTTTCTTAGGGGAATGTAATTGTGATCGAACCAAAATAAAGAGACCCGGAAAGCAGCAGGAACGTGTTAAGGCCGGTCAGTATTAAAAGAGGGATCATAGTTTTCATACACATAAAACATGTCTCAAAGCAGCAGTTTTCGTGTGGTCAGCGGGAACATAAAAAATGACATTTTCGGAGTTTAAAAAGAACCTCCAGATACCGGAAGTGCGCCACGTTAGTAACTGCCATAGATATCATTGGGCTTGTTAGCGTGCGTAAATTCCGCCGCCATCTTGTGACGGGGTCCCGACCAGTACCACAAATGGAAGATGCCGGACTTTTGTGCTGCTTATGGATGCTCTAATCAAAGAAACGATAAAACTAAACAACAGGGAATAACATTTCACAGGTGAGAAGTGGTGTTTACAATATTGGATTTCTGATCGATTGCTAAGTTACTGAATTGACCTATAATAAGCTAAAGTAAGCTAACTTTTGTCGGGTAAAGGAAACAAAGGATTAATATGTTTATTAAAGTAATATATCTGTAAGATTAGTAAGTTATATTTGTCAAACCGTTATATCGCTGTATGTTACTGTGTTAAGCATAGACGGACTGTTTCGTGTGTAGATTCCCAAATGACAAAGTGAGGCGACAGGCATGGACAGCAGCACTGAGGAGAAAGGGGTTCGAGCCGCAATCCCGTACAGTCATCTGTAGCTGTCATTTTAAACCTGAAGATTTTGACAGGACTGGACAGACGACCCGTTTAAAGGAAGGAGCGATCCCATCCGTTTTTAAATTTCCTGACCGTCTTTCCAAAGTTAGTGTCATGACAGTGTCTCTTTTAATCCCGTTTAATTTTCACTAGTCGTGTGTAATGCCCGCTAAATATAACAATAAAACTACATTTTTGCTCCTATTGACTTAAACTGTTTATATTTTCTCTAGCTGCCCAGTACGTCCAGGTCATGCAGAAAATACAAAAAGGCAGCTGCAGAATGTCCACGTCCACCTGCCAGAGGACTTGGAGGACTCGACCTCAGCCAGGAGTCAGCAGCTGCAGAATGTCCACGTCCACCTGCCAGAGGACATGGAGGACTCGACCTCAGCCAGGAGTCAGCAGCTGCAGAATGTCCACGTCCACAGTCACGTCCACGTCCACAGTCACGTCCACGTCCACAGTCACGTCCACCTGCCAGAGGACTTGGAGGACTCGACCTCAGCCTGGAGTCAATCTCAGTGAGTGAAATGATTTTGTTTTAAACACCTTTGCTGGATGCTGGGCTTATACAGCAGTGACATTTATAAAAATGTGGAGACTCGATTTAAATTACTGTTAAATGTGTATTTTTCAGGATCACCATTATGCCTTTGACCCAGCTAAAGCGAAACATAACATAGCAGAGGCCCAAGAACAGTTGGAGAAATTACAACGGGAATTAAGAAATGCCAAAGACCGTGAAAAAAGACATCATAATAGAGTGAAAACCCTGTTACAGGATTTAAAAGACAAAGAGATCCTAACAGAAGAACTGCAGCAGAAGCTGGATTACTACTCTGGTTGGTTGACCTGGCCAGCTCCTTCCCTATAACAGATGCCTGTGTAGCGTTTATAGTTTTGTAGTGGTTTAAATGTATGTCTCTTCACACACATTTTGACCTGCTACTATTACCTGTTATAGTTGTGAAAAATGGTAACAAAATCAGTATACACTTACCTGAAATACTTTCCTAACAGAGCTGTTGAAGTGGCTGCCTCGCTCCAAGATGGCGGCTGCATTGACACATCGCTCCAGTGAACATCAGTGACCAAGGCGGCGTCTATGTGTGTGACGTCTATGAGTAACTGCATGCCCAGTAAGCCCTGGCTTGGAATATTGACGGGACTGAATGACAGAACGCTTTTTGTGACCTCTGTTAAGCGTGTCCCCTTTCTTTAACTTTTGTAATTATCTTTGTATTATTTATAAGTTATTTATTTGAATTTAACTATAAATTATGGACATTAATTAAAGGTTGTGTATCATGTACGGCCATTTCCGTTACACTGAGGGTAGACTTCATGCTTTTTTACAGTTTGTTCCAATGACCTACAACAACTCCAGTGGTTTTTTATGTTCTGTAAAATTCCCAAGATTTGTAAGTAGAATTGCCTTGAAGTCCAAACCAGATTTGCCCATGGCCTGAGGGGGGGGGGGCACCCAGTTCATTTGCTTTAGTAATTGGGTTTATACAACACTTTTTTTTTTCTCTGACTTGTACATCCAGCTAGTAAGGGTTTGTTTTTTTTCAGTGGTCGATAATCAACTTTTCTGTAGCCATTGGTGCCTCATTTATCAATGCAATCATGGCTTCTAAAACTGAGAAAATTTTGTATCAGAGTTTGAATTAAAAGATTCATATGGTAAAATGTTTTGTTTGAGAGAAGGCCTCGGTGACACACTTAACTGGAACAACGACAGGGGTGGACCCTACAGGCATGATCAGGGTAGACCAGTGCTTCCCAAACCAGTCCTCAGGGCACACTGGACAGATCCACAGTTTTTGTTTTATCCAAGTTCCCAGCACACCTGTAAGGCATTTAGAGCTCCTGACTGCTTGGGTCAGGTGTTCTGGGGACTTGAATATATCGTGGATCTACCCAGTGTGCCCTGTGGACTGGTTTGGGAAACACTGGAGTAGACTGCTCTGCTCCCCATGTACTGTCAGTCTGTTCCTGCCTGTATCCCGTTCTTCACTGCTGTTTACTGAAAGAGTAACACCAAGAGGAAAGAGGCTCCAGGCTGGACACAAGGCAGAAGGCTAGTGTCTCTTCTGAAGAATGAAGGCCATCTTCTTGATGGAGGACTCACGGAGATGAGAAGCACGTTCAGCTGTAGGGTCCTCTCCCCAGGGTGGAAATTCTGAGTGCTTCAGACACTCCTGTGTACCCAGTGTCATTTACTTATTCAGTACCTCTCATTGACTTAATGGGAGGAACTTCACAAACCCACCATCTGTAATATGCTGCCTTTATCTGCAGTGATTCTGTTCCTAGTGATTTCATTCCAACTGTTTTCTTTACTAGCCTATTAACGAGTCTGAGTCTGATTTAGGTAGGGTTGTTATGAAAATATTCTGGCAGGGGGGGTGGTAGGAACAGTATTGAGAACCACTGCTTTAATGCTTATTCCTGGCATCATCTTGCCAGTGTACACTGCTTTAATGCTTCCTCCTGGCATCGTCTTGCCAGTGTACACTGCTTTAATGCTTCCTCCTGGCATCGTCTTGTCAGTGTACACTGCTTTAATGCTTCCTCCTGGCATCCTTTTTCCAGTGTACACTGCTTTAATGCTTCCTCCTGGCATCGTCTTGCCAGTGTACACTGCTTTAATGCTTCCTCCTGGCATCGTCTTGCCAGTGTACACTGCTTTAATGCTTCCTCTTGGCATCATTTTGCCAGTGTACACTGCTTTCTCTCCCTCCCATTGTGTTTTTCTAACTTGCTATGTTTGCTGGTATTTTTATATCATTTTGAGAGTTACTACTGGAGTCTAAGGACCGTTAAAAATAATTACTGTTGAAATTAGCGGGATCTGTGTTTTCACTTTATAAATTTTCAGCTTACTAAGGTTTTTCATAAACGTGTTGCATTTGAAAATCAAGGGGATTGCTGTATATGGAATCGAGGTCTGAAATTGCGAATGACCTCTTAGAATGCTGATGTAGGTTTTCTTTGGGCTTGTGCCTTTTTTTAACTGCATCCTGAGAGTTTGCATGGGAAATCCATCCATCCATTTAACTTCTAACCATTTATCCAGCACAGGCTCACAGGAGGGGCTTGGAGCCTATTCCAACTGGCGTGGGAAGAAAATTAATGTAGTTGCACAACTGTGTGACCTCAGACATTCAAGGCTTGTTTTTTGAGTTCTAATTTAATTTTTTACTTGTCTATTGAAACCTGTTTTTTGTTGTGTGATTTTTTTAAGGTATGTTAGGCTAGACTACTGAGCTAGCTCAGTGATTCCAAACCCGGTACCCAGGGACCCTCATACAGTCCACATTTTTGCACCCTCCCAAACCCCAGGCAGTGCACAATTTTGCTCCCTCCCAGCTCCCACTACAAAAACGTGGACTGTTTTGGGGGCCCCCGAGGGCCGGGTTGGGAAATACTGAGCTACATTATGTCACGTGTTCTTTTAACTACCATGAGGCTAGTCATGATCTGTCCAATTCGGCATCAATATCCTCCATGTTTCACCTCTTATCCATAAAAACCGGAGTTTGAAAGACATAACTCCAATAGCCTACTGCTCAACATCCAAGAAAATAGATTGGGGGGAGATTGTCTGAATTAAGATAAGAGAACTGAACTGGGTTTCGGAGATTGCAATGAATAATCTTGCTCATCTTAATTGCCCCCGCGCTTGCTTTATCAAAGGCATCAGTAATTAGTCGACTGAGGAGTTGTGAACCAGAGAGCTTGTTGCTTCGTTCCTCCATCACATCAGTGCTGCAGACCTTCTGTGGAAAACCTGAGGTAACAGCCAAGAAGCAAAGAAGCTTTTGAAGGGCTGGGATATCAGATGATAAATACTTATCCACCCTTATGCAGAGGAAACTCCATTAATCACTTTTTCACATATGAGACTGGAATGGATGCTAAAAAAAGATACGTGCGGACATGCTAATTAAATTCACGTGACATCTAAGAGAAAAATTCAGTTGGGAGAAAGATGGAATTTGCCGAGGAGTGAAAAATGGTAATTTTGTTCCTGATTTTGTGGCATACACTTTTATATCATGATGTAGATTAAAATCTGAAGATCAAATATTGATTTATAGAACCTACATTTTCTGGGCGATTGTCAGATGTCTTCGGATTTGTGACATTTATGTTTTGTTGACATCGATTTTAAGTTTCTTTACCCATCCATGTTTAACTCAGTAATTTCATACACATTCTTACATCATTTTCATAATTGAACATGTAATTCAGTTGAATTCAATAATTTAATAATATCTGATTAATGATGCACGACCATCACATTTGATTTAGGGACAGAGAATTCTCAGGAACGTCTATAAACATGTTGGCTGTCCTGCTTATCTAACCTGGCACCTTCAAGCTATCCTCTTAAACTTTTATTGAGACTACTTTGGCTACGGTTAGTTCCACCGTAACATACATTGCATTGCATCAAACCTTAAAGCGTCCCTCTTCCCCATGCAGAAAATGGTGCCATTGCCATTGACTGTCACCATGGCGATCCCTCAACAGCAGATACAAAGACCCCGGGACGTGGTGAGTCTGGGGAGACGAGTCAGTGGTCAGCCAAGCATGCAACAGAAAGGGCTGCATTCTGCCGATTGAATGGCGTAATACTTTGGACTCCACAACACTGACCGGGATAATCATATGATGGATGGATGGATGGATGGTACTTTAAATGTTTTAATCACCTGCTGTGCAGCTCCTGCTCTTTCTTACGCTTGTACCTGGACATTCATTGGAAGCTCAGCCTAGCTGCACTAATGCCTAGTTGACTCCATGACCTGTGTTTGTAAGGTACTACTTGCCACACTTTTACATAATTTTTGTCCAAAGCATAATGCTAAATATGTAAATGTAAACCTGGGAGCAAGCTTGGCCTTCCTGTGTGTTCATGCTGCTATGGGCTCCTGATTGGCGCTCGTTCATTTCAATGGTTGTGTGTCTGGGTGACTTTGAGATCAAATACAGCTCTGCTGGATGCATTGGATTCTACTGTGTGACACAGGCCAGCAGGGTTGCCTATGGAGTATTAAATGCAGTTTATATGTCTAAAATAACGGAACGTGAGAAGCAGGCCATTTTACGTCAGTCTGCTCATAAAAACATTGCAATCATATTCTAATTAATGGATAATTGTTATTATCATTTTGGGTAGGATTCAGTTTGATGTTGAAGAAATGAAACTCACCTTTCCATGTGGCTGACTGTTCACTCTTGAAAGGCTTAATTATAGAAGAGAACGGCGTGACATTCGTGCGTTACCACAATCTACCAGCAGATGTCAGTGAAGAGAACCTCGTGGCATCTTTGTTCTGCAGTTAGACAGGAAGAGTGATGAAAATCACGTAAAATATTTAAGATATGTAATTATTTTATCTTTTTTTAGGCAGCCGCGCACATGGTGTTGACAGCCTTGATGATGGAGGGATGTATTGGAGGGATGTGGTCTCTATTTGCACATAATACTGCTGAGATGTACCCAGCAGATATGGAAAATACCTCTGATACGTATGAAGTGCTTTCCTTAGTGTATCAAAATGCATTGTGTCCTTTTTGGGCACTGGATTACGTGGAAGGGGGAAAGCTACACCCCATTTATCATCACTTAATCTGTCCTTTTCTGACTGGGAGGCACTGCAGCCTTTTATTTTTTCATTACCTTCATTTGCATGATAAAATGGAGGACAGTCCATTAAGCTTGTGGCTCTGGCTTGACACCCACAGCCCTCAGGGCCAGAGACAACTTTCAGCCAGGCAGTGTTCATATTGTATTACATGTTTAAACTTTGGGTTGTTACACAGACAAGTCTCATAGATTTTGTTGTCCATCCACCCATCCATCCATTCATCCATCAAGTCATCCATCCATCCATCCATCCATCCATCCATCTATCCATACTCTAACAAGTTATCCTAGTCAGAATTGCAGGGAGATTTTGTTGTACGATTTCTAATTTCTTATCAAAACAACATGTTATGCTAATTATTGTAAAAGCAACTGTTTACACTAACCTGATAATTTCTGTTTCAATACAAGCCCTTTGAGAGCTGCCACAAATTATGTTGCTTAGTTTTTTTGGTAACATTTTACTTGAGGGGACACAATGTAGCAGCACACACTTACTTAATGTATTAATTAACCAGAAACTCCCACATTTATTCATCATTAATAAATCATAATGGTTCATGTATGTCATGCAGTGACTATATTTGTTCATGATTTGTACTTGAGTAGTTACTACTCAGTTACTAAATTACTTGTGCTCCTCAAGTAATGACGTCATTTTTAAAAAAGGCAGCATGTATTTGCTCCAGTTGATCACAACAGCAATGAATACATCGCACTATATGTATATAGATATAATGTGTGTGTGTGTGTGTATATAATGTTATAATGTGTTTCTGAGTGTGTGTATGTATGTATGTATGTATGTATATATATATATATATAATGTTATAATGTGTGTGTGTGTGTACCTATCCTTATGGGGACTGCTCATTCATTTCTATGGGAAGAATGCTAACGCTAACTATGACAACCTCAACCCCTACCCTGCCCTAACTGTAACCATAAGTATCCAAACAAAATACAAGAGTTTTTGCATAGCTATCACCGATTTTTATAAAATAGAGTTTTCCCTTATGGGGGCCAGGAAATCAGTTCCTATAATGTAAAAAAAAACCAGATATTTATCACGTTATGGGGACATTGTGTCCCTATAAGGATAGGTATACCCACACACACGTGTGTGTGTGTGTGTGCAGGGGCATAACTTTGGGTTGAGCATTGAGGGGGTTGAGGTCTCCGCCCATTTAAGAGAGACCAGGAGGTTATATTGGCTGGTTATACATTGAGCCCATGTTTGTGTGACATAACTGCAGAGGCACAGTGTCCCAGGTGCTTTTCCTGCTGTATCTTCACGTCTTTACCTGCCAGTAGTGGCGTGTGAGGAGCACAGCGAGAGTCAGAAGAATCCACCATCTGCACCGATGCAGCAGGAGCACCATCCCATTTGAACGGACCCTTCGCTAGATCCAGAGAGCTTATCAGCCAGTGATCGATGGATTGGCTTCATTCTGATGTCTAATAGCCACTATTTGTGTTTGAATTAGGATCAGGGAAATGACCGCGGGTTTTACTGCCTTGAGACGGTTATATATCTCAGGTTGCCAATAACGGCCCAGAACAAGTCCTTAATTGGCGATTAAATTCTGTCTGGGAACTGCCCACTGCGTTGTCACTAACAGGGTTTAATGCTGTGCTTTGTCACATGCGTACGGGAACACGCTGTATCTCCGTACCACGTACTCGGTCATCCCCTCCTCTCCCTCCCCTCCTCCTCAACGAAGCATTTTTGGCCGCTTTCCACAGATGCCTCGCTGCTGTCCCACTTACTTTATTTTTGGAATGCGCTTAATTAAGCGACATTAGTTAATTCACAGTTAATTAAGTGGCAGTAGCTATGCTCTGACTCACTGCGGACTGGTGCGTCTTTCGCCGTGGTCCCGATACTGTAAGCGATTTCAGCGAGCATGAAGTGCAGCGCAGGCCTGCATCCTCGGCCGCATTTGCATTTTAATGCCTTTCTCACAACGTGACTGGGGACCGGCTGCAATTAGATAAGACACAGGTCATTGCAAGCATAGTGGAAAGTAAAACTTTTTCAAATTCTTAGAAACTAATTACTGGTACAACAAACGAGAATAATTAACAGCAAATAGTACATTTGGAACGATATATAAAATGCATATTTCTTACTTGTATATTTAATATTGAGTTGCAGAACATTTGGCTCAGCAGGCCAAATGTGCCCGTGATGAGAAGGTTGCTGGTTCGAGCCCAGTTCCAGCAGGGTATTTATGTCTGTGGGCCCTTGGGCACGGCCCTCAGCCCCCAGCCCCCAGCTCCATGGCTGCCAAGCTTGTTCTCACCTATGTTTGTCTCATACAGAGCAAGATGGGATATTGCGAAATGGGAATTTCCCCATGCTGATCAATGGAGTGTCATTATATTCATAATGTGTGCATATATGTTTACATATACATACATGTGTATTATATATAGTGATTAGTTGTCAGTGCACAACAACAACATGTGTCCTTTGCATTTCACCCATATGTGACATAGCAGGGGGTGGCTAATGCAACACCTGAGGGGCAGTATATTGCTTAGGGTTCTACAGCAGGACTTCAAGCCAGCAATCGTTTGATTAACCCACAACCCTGAGATAGATAAATCGTCTCATGCTCTAATGAACTGAGCTAGCTGGGCAGTGTGTATATGTATGTGTGTATTTTATATATATATATATATAGAGAGAGAGAGAGAGAGAGAGAGAGAGAGAGAGAATACATCTTATCATAGGCAGACTGTAAAAATAGTTTGCCAGAGTTCAAAAACAACATGCATGCATGTTGACTGCTGTTTTCTTGGCCTTACATTATTAATATAATTTTGTTATATTATGGAAGTCTCTCCTTGTGTTTATCCCTGTAGCAATTAATATAATGGTACATAATTGTGTGTTATTTACATAGCGGCTGCCCATTTGTGCGCCCAGCTAAATAAGTCCGTTCCAAAGACAACAGTAGGCACACAGCCACCTGAACACCAAACTGATATAAAGTAAACTAAGGCTTCAACATTATATTCACTGGAATTATTTATGTGTTAATCTCCAAATAACGTAATGCACGTGAACACAACCTATTTTGTAAAATCATTCTGGACTTTGTTTTATTAAATAGAAATACCAGTGCCTCCGAATTTTAGAGGATTGTGTGTCCATGATATATACAGCCATGGAAAAAATTAAGAGACCACTCTATATTTTTAAATAAATCTGCATTTTTAATCCTGGATTAATCATGGCTCTACGCTGAGCAGCAGGTTAAAAATTTCTAAGACCGTAGCTCACAAGAACAAGGTGAAGCTGGAGACACTGGGAACGATCAGAAAGCAGCCAGGTAGAGGGCGGAAGCGACTTTCTAAAGCCAGAGATGACCATCAACTTATCCGACAGTTTCTCATGAATTGTAGGATGACATCAGGTGACCTTCAGCTGGAATGGAAAACGTGAATGTCTAAAGTGCACTGCTAGGACAGGCTGTATCAGGCTCCTAGAAGCAGGACTGAAGTCCCATAAAGCAAGGAAGAAGCTCTTCATTAATGAGAAACAGATGAACCAGGCTGTAGTTTACTATATATATAGTTTACTACATATACTATACAATACTATACTATACTATATTTATAGTTTCCTACATATAGTATTCTATACTATATGTAGTTTACTATATATATTATTCAAAGACACAGACCCATAAATTGAGAAATGAGTGAAACAAAACATTGTGGCATGGTCTCTTAATTTTTAACATGGCTGTAGAATTTTTTTGAATAAAAAGAAAATGCAGAGTACTTCCTTGAATGAGCAACATTGTCAAGTTCTCTCCCTCTTCACATGCTTTCATCTCTGCCCGCCATCAGGTGCTTGGCAAGGCAAATGGATATATTTGATTTGTGAATAAGAAACTGCATTTTGAGCAGCGTTACCATGGAGTTAGTGCTTCCATCCTAGCTTGCACCACCCAGGGCTCTGAAGTGGGATCCAACCAATGGCATCGTCGCTAAGCGCCTTCCCTTCACGTGTGTGCATTGTCAGCCAATTAACCAATCACTTAATCAATCACTCGGGTGTGCATTGTCAGCCAATTAACCAATGACTTAATCAATCACTCGGCTGCATTTTTACGTGATATATAATAGTTTTCAAGTAAGTTTTGAAAAGCATTAGTGATTTATAGTCATTTTAGACAAGAAATGGAAAAAAATAAAAACAGAACCGCCGAAGAACCCTTGAAAAATAATTCTCTGACGGCTTCAGATAATATGAAAAATAGAGTTGAAAACACTGGATGGACGTGGAAGGATTGTGGGTAACGGCTGGGGGTTAGGGATCATGGTCAGGTTCGGAAGCCGCTGAGGGTGGGCTGAAAGTGGACCAGGTCAGACATCTCTATCGGTGCTGCACACATGGGCATGTCTCTGAGCTGTGACAAGCCAGGCTTCTGGGCCCAGCTGACAGGAGGCGGGTTCGGAGAAAGAAGTTTCGTTATACAGCATTAGAGTTATGATCAGGGGGTCTTTTTTTGTGAACAGATTTTTTGTGGTTTTTATTCTAACCCCCCCCCCCCCTCATTCATGCTGCCCCAGATTATGATACAGAATACAGATTTCTGATCTACAGATGCATAATAAAAATATAATAGGCCTAACTATAGCAAAACTTAGGCAGGAGATTCTATGGACACAGTTGATATCAACCATTTAAACTAACTAATCATTTTAGTTTTGGGATTATTTAAAAAAACAAGACATTTCACTCCAGAGAGGTCGTGTTACACTCATGGTACATGGCCTCTTTAATTTTGTAAGCAAGTATGTATTTAAAAAGCTGTGCTTAGGCGGCTGCATGCCATATGATGAGGGCAGTCCTTGTCATTTGTTTAGATGTTAATCACAAACAATTTTATATAAACATATTCTCTTGTGTCCCAACAGGAGACAAAAATAAGGAAGCACCGACCTCCCTGTGTATAGGAAGTGACTAACAGCTGTAGGCTCACAGACGTGTGAACAAGCCTTATGATCCCAGAGACACACACACACACACACACACACACACACACAGAGTGCCCGCTTCGTGCTGAATGTGAGAGACAACAAAGACAAAAGAAATATCAGTCTGCATTCAATAGCTGAATATACAGAATACAAGCAATAAGAAAAGTAAACTATTTACTAATGTAGGAGTATAATAAAGAGTTGAGATCATCTACTGTTTCCCCTGAGCTAGGGAACCTGGTGAGACCTGTCGTCAGTTTTGAGTAAGCTATTTTTGTTCAGAGAAAATAAACAAGCAGTTAGTGAATAACATCATAGCCGCTGCAGGGTGTCGTCCATGTCTACTGATCTAGAGCAGGATCATAGGAATTTATGTAAACAATAACAAAACAGTTAGCTCCTGTAGCTCAACAAATACAGTGGTGTGCTAACAACAGGTAGGTTGTGGGTTCAAATCCCAAGGAGGTCAGAAAAATTAAAACCCATCTCTCTACTGCAAGTTGTTTTAGATAAAAGCATCAGATAAATTAATATTAAATAAATTAGTTGAGCAAGTTCATTGTGACAATATGTGTAGATCTTTAAGAAATTCTCATTACGTAAATGGAAAAATTCATCATTTTTGGCCAGGTTCTCGTTGAAATTCAGCCACTGGTTATTAGTGGTCTAAGCAGCGATGGCTAGTACTAGTATTCATTACAACGAATGCAATAGATTTTAATCATAAAGATCAACAGCTGAAACCCTGGATTTCGTTCAGGACCTGTTATAGTAAAAGCAGAATGATTGTGTTCTCATGACCTCAGCAGGAGTATCTGAAAGTTGTAAAGGTGAGGTCACCATAAAGGTGCGTAGGCATAAAAGTACAAAATTCCGTGCTTCTTCTGGCTTCTGTGCGGTTTCCATGATGCTATTATGTTGGTTGACGGCCATTAGCACCAGAGACCAAGGTCAAGATCAGACTGTTGAACAATTAAACCATGAATAGAATCAAACCATTAGGTCAGTGCAAAGCAATGTAAGTCTTCAGCAGACCTCTATCAAAGAGGAATGTCAAACTTCATTTCATTACACACGTTGTCTGATACTTAATAAATAAAAAAATGTGACTTTGTGTTGATTTTCTTGGCATTAGGACAATTCATAGTAAATAGAATTTTCACACAATTTCCAGGAAATGTATTTCTAGTAATCTACACTTTTTTATAGCACCATGGGTCCAGTGGAGGAGGAGGAAAATGGATGAGGAGGTCCTATATTTTAACAGAATACCACAAAAATGAGTACTGCACACACTTATAGATTTAACACAGCGTGGAATTCATCTTGGTCACTGATTGAGATTATAAAGTCATATTTTATGTAGAACTTACATGCAAATTTTCAGCGCAAATTTGAAGAGGAATGTATCCTGGCAAAGATTTCAGAAGTGAGACCTTTAGGCAGAATTTTTCAGAAAATCTAAATGCCTGTGAACTTAATGCAGTTTCATTTGGATGCGAAGGACAATGATGATGAACAAAGGGTTAACACTCGTACACACAGTGGGAGGATTCCCATTAGGACACAATAACTGGTTACCGATCAAGTTTAGGAACAGATCCACAGAACATCGATCTTCTGTGTCTGTCACTCAATGCTTCGGATCACTAAATTATTAACAGGACAAATCTTTAAATCTCTTCCTAAATATGTAGTCTAAGGACACATCCCTCTACCACTTGTCGTATAGTCGACGCAGTGTAGCTATGCTATTTACTGATCGTCATCTTGGTTTATATTATGTTATCAAACCATTCAAAATATGGTTAACTGGGGAAACAGAAAATTGACAACAGTTGCAGAATGTAAATTCCAGTTTGTGATTGGGCAAGACCCAGTATCGCCACCATGACTATGCATGTCATTTCCAATCCTTAGACACAGATGGTTCACGTCTGTCTCTTGTGCCCACTATCACTGCTGCAGCTCACTCTGTTTTCTCACTAACACATGAGGCTTCACTTCCTCTCTGATGGAGGCAGGGGGTGGGCGGCAGTATTTTATCGATCCCTACCCCCCCCCCCCCTCCCATCCCTTACGACTGTAGTATTCTATGACTGCAAAGTGCTGAGCTAACAACGCATTCTTGGAAGAAACTAAAGCCACCAAACATCTAGTTCCTTTCCGTAAAGACCTTGGTAGTATACGGAGATGCTGCTCTCTAGAGATTCTCCACCGTAGTGGGGGCACCCTGATGAGGCAAGCATCACACTCAGGCACCCCCACCCCCCCACCCCCAGGGCCAGTATCCATCCAGCGACGGTGGCTTCCCCGGCAACTAACAGCCAGAGAAACTCAACACAACACTGACGGCAGTCAAAACAGCAGCCAGTCGAGCTCGCGGTCAGTGTCATCCTAGCCTGTGCAAACCGCTGAAAGATTTTATACCGTGTGACTGGCACACTAAAAACAAGACGACATATTTCAAATCAGATGCGATTATGGCTCCGGTTTGACATTATCCAATGAAAGATGCGGTAATGACTGCCAGTGGGCAATGGAGACACCACCAGGCAGACTCTCTGACACGAGGCCACTCTCACCGCCTCAGGTGTTGAGGTGACAGGGGCAGTAAAGCTGATTTATTGCAGTCAGGTACTGAGGAAACATTGTACCTGCACTAATATCCATCAGGATTGACAATAATTGGCCGAAAGCTGGCCTTTGCCGTGTGTTTGTGATTGTACTGACTTTAGGAAGACTGACAAGCTAAGTTATCTATTGGAAGGGCACTGCCAGAGGCAGAAATGACTAAAGTTTAATGCTGAACCTGCTTCTGGCTCAGAAAACTTTATTTTGAGCTTTGCGGTCAGTGTCTTGCGTTCCTGATACTGAGAAATGCTTACTGACACTTACATTTAGAAGTTGGTAGGACTCGGAAAAAATGGGGCCGGTAGTTTGTCGAAACCTACCAGTCAAGATCTCGAATTCATTTATTTATTTAGAAGGTGCTTTTATCTAAAGCGACGTGCAACTGAGAAAGCAGCGTCAACCTGTCCCTGGAGCAATGGATAGCTGGGGTTAAGGGTCCAACAGTCAAATCCCTCTGCTAGCCATGGGATTTGAACGAGGGATCTTTTGATCACTAATCGACAAAGCAACACGCTATTTTGAACGTAGCTAAATGTTGAACTCTGAACACTCCATGCCCTCACTGAAGAACGGGTAGTCGAGGTCCTCTAATCATTGATTATGAAGGTGCTTCCTAGATGGAAGCTACCTGGAGCATCATCTGTCAGATCTTCAAGCCTGGTGTTGCCTCTTCACAAACGTGGACTGATTCTGCCCTGTACCATTCCTGTACCTCATCTTTGACACCTCTAGATGTGACTTTCAAACCATGCATGCAGTCAGTGAATGTGCCTGCACCAAGTCCCCGTGGTCCGTGTCTTGGGGGGGGGGGGGGGGGGGGTTGCCAACTAATGGCTAAATAAATCGTAAGGAAGACTGTAGGTGTTTGTATCACGTATGCATCTATCCAAGGCTCGGCTAACATGAAGAGCTCAACTGCTAACACAGCACCTATCGCTAACGAGGCCATTGTTTGTGTGCGTACATTCCTTACACTCCAGAGGGAGTATGTGGCTGTCAGACATTTACAGTTCATTGATACCAGTCTGAATGGCTGTTAACTGCCACGAAAACAATGGACGCCCATCTCATATGAGAACTTCTCCAAGCCGGCAAACCTTTACGATAACCCCTTAATGTTTCATCACGATGACCAGGCATCATTTGCATTGAATTAATAGAGAATCTAAAAACTATAGCTGGACTACTGAAACAGATTCCTTACCATCTCTAACACATGGATGTAACTGAATCCTGATGAAACCATCAGTAACACACAGATTATGTCTATGGGTGAGGTCATTACTAATTTAACACAGGTTTTACCCGGCCAGTGGAATGTAATTGCATTATCTCAGCAATGAGGGGCTCCTGGCTCACCAGGCCCGTGTACTGGTGACACAACGATGTACAGACGTAAACCCCCAAGTCCTCATTATACCGCGGTACTGTTAAAAATAAATCGGCGGTCATACGTAAAGGCAACAGTGTTGCGGGGTAGATGGGCAGCTGGTGAGGTCTGCAGTTAGCTTCACCTCCAGCTTCTTCCCAACTGAGAATGATGTTTTATTTATATAAACCTGTAGGGTTTCACGGTGGCAATACACTACACATAATAACACCGGCCACAATAATACTGTTTCTCGCAGTGACAGTGAGTTATTGCTATATAGAGACCGTGACCGTAACATATAAGGTCACTTACATGGTAACATGAAATTGTTTTGAGAAGCCAGAAAACAGCACGAAAGAGCAGAAATCGACGTCCCATGCACTGCAGCTACTACTTATTTTAATACTTTGGTTTTCCGTTCTAAATGTATTTGTTTTAGCATTTTATTTGCTGATATGTACATTAACCCCTCCTTCCCCGCTTCACAATCTCCTGCTACTGAATGTTCACGATATGCAGCTTAAGGTCCTTAAGAGATCAAACACACAACTTGGTTTGGGTTAAATTTGTTTCCGATCGACTGACACACCTCCCATCACGCTGGATGAATGGACTCATACGTATTGTCTCGCATAACGGAGCGCACCAATCCCCAATCCAGGGATCCATCACTTATATCTAAACGACTGCTATTCCGAGGCATTCTGCTCTCCCAGTGAAAAAGATGTTAATTCAGATAAGTGATAGAAGGAGGAAAAAAAACGTGCCCCGACAACTACACGCACGTCATGCCGTAATTCCTTTCCCTCCGTCGCCCTCCCCTCCTTTGTCATGTCCTCCGTGGCTCCCTCACTCCATAACGAGGCTGAGCTAGAAGCGGCGTTGAATTACACCGGCCACAAAAACGAGGAGCCGGGGCGGTAGGAACCGAGATCTGCGCGCCGAGGCTGGAATGCGCCAAGGGCTTATGTTTTAGAAATACATACCTGAATGCAAACACTGCAAAGGAGATGCCTGGCTGGAAAAAGAACATGCCGGCTTGCTTTCAGGCCGACGATGAGACAGGTAAGCAAGGGAGCTGGGCTCTCATTTTTAAAGTGGATACACGCTTTGCACGGAATCAGCTGGCTGTAGGGAAAGGGGGGGGGGGGCTGCTCCAGTTCCTTACAGCTGTGATCGGGACCGGTGCCACGGTATACAAAGTTACTATGCGATCGCAGGCTTGTCAATCTGCTTTGATTGTTCTTATTTGAAGGGGGGTGTGAAGACAATGTGTTTGCTTACCATTCGCGCCATGATTTAATTTCAAGTTGCAAACAGATAAGGGGCTGCGGGATGTGCATCCAGCACCATGCCGTGTCCGTAAGCAGATGCTCCGTGCACTTCGTCCGCTCCGGGCTGCACGGGTACAGAACCGTCCGTCCAGTGTTACTTTGAGGACGAAACGCATGGTTCAGTGTAGGTTCAGGGTCGCAAGTTATCTTTCTGGTACATAGATCGTGCTTATTGTGGTTTTTGTATGTGTCTGTGTGGTCGTATTTTTGTTAGGGGCTTACAGGAAACCAGTACCATCTTAGGTGTGTGGTTTTTTAAAGGTAGGGGTGTGACCACGAGAATTGATTTGAATGTGGGGGAACCATCGCTGTCGGTGTCTGAATTTAAGATCCGTCGGGGTGTAAGCCGGTCACTGACAGTCGGTAGGGTGTATCTGTGCCATGCATTGTGGAGGCACAGAGCGAAATGGCAGCGCATGGTAAATTACTACGTTTGTGTAGGTTTTGGGCATGGATCGTGGTAATCATCACTATCGTGTTATGTTTTGGGGGTGGGTGTGAAGGATTTGCCCTTTTTTGCACGGAAAACAAACATGCTACACAAAAGATCGGGTAGTACGATATTACTGTATGTTGTATCATTTTTTTAAATACAACAGCCTACGTAAAAGTTACAACCTCGAATGCAAATATATTCCCGAGTGGTCGTGCTATTTAAGGACACAATATACAGGCGGCAAAAAAGAGAGGTTTTAATGTTATTTTGAAATAAAAGCGAATAAAAGGAAGAATGAAAATGGCTCAGAATGTGTCTTTGCATTTCCCTCAGCACGTGATTCTTCAAAGGCAGCAGAAATAAAGGTCATAGAAGAGTATTATCAGTTATGGCTTAACTTTGCCCGTGTTGCAAAGAGCTCTTTTGTGGAAACAACACGGGAATGTATGCAGACTTAACAGTTAGGGACGCACACAGTGTTTCCATATACAGTGTAAACTGCAAATCTGATACACGCTTTATGGATTATGTTTGGAGATTTTGCGTCTTAAAGCGTATTACACTGATCTCGCGACTTGTCATCTCGGCTGTCATTTTTGGCTCGTAATTATCAGTGCCTTTCACCCCTCTGGGGAGATTCCGGATTTAAGTCGCTCCGCCGTGCCCGTTAGGTAAATCTGTGCACGGCTGGGCGGGGTCTGTGACATCCATTCTGCAGATGGCTCTCAAAGCAGAGTCGGACCCACGCTGAGGTGGACCTGGCCAAGGTTCCCGTTGAGTCCCTAACATCAGAACCCACCTCGGCGATGGGGCTGCACCATGCATCAGTGACTCATACCCTGTGGGGGCCAGAGAGAGGTAAGGTGCCACAGACAGCAGTTACAGCTGGTATTACAGCTGGTGGCACTTATTACAGTGATTATCACTGTACTGAGCACCGGAAGAGGAGGTTGTGTCTTTGATTACCAGTCTGGGAGTTTCTGTCTCTAGCTGGTATAGGGTGCTTAACCTGTTGGTTTGGTACCTTTGCTGCTACATAAAATGATGTGTAAAAAGCGTGCATATCAGGTAGATATAAAATGTATAAATCTTTGGAATCTGCACATCTCAAACTTTTGTCTACAAATCATAGATCAGATGGCAAGGTCACAACACTGTTTTATAGTGTATTTTCTCCTGGTTTCAGAGTGAGCTGTTGGATCCAGTCTTTATTTTTTTTCCTCAAGTAATAATTAATAGAAACAGAATTACTCTTGGCGGCGCATTAATCAAAGTACGGTGCACCCCGCCGCCATGCTGCCATGTTCAGTCCTGCACGTTCGATCGCCATCTGTGAGAGGGAAGTCCGGAGACTGCCATACAGGCTCTGGTTTTGGTGGGGTACAGACTAGGCCCCTCTCCCAATCTCGTGGTGTCGTCTGCTGTCAGCTCACCACCTTCAGTTCTGTGGGCGGAACAGCGGCTCTAACGGTCTTATGTGCTTGATATGATGCCTGTAGATTTATTGGGGGGGGGGGTCAGTGGTGGACCACGTGTATTGAAAGTGAGCATTAGCGGTAGGTGATAGCAGCCTTCACCACTCCGCAGTTGCCGTGGGTGCTGCGCATTGAGAGTGAGACTTATGACGGGATTAATTGGCCTTTCCAGACTGCGAGGAATATTATGAAAATAAATTAAATGAAATTCTAATTCCTTCCCCTGAGCATATCTTCAGCTTGTCATAATGCCCGCAGTCAGCCGTTCGGTGTATTTAGGTTTAGTATATTGTACTTTTCGAATATGTTTGCAAAGCATTTAGGGCTTTGTACATCACTGTACCCAGAATGCATTTCTGTTAATATATTTAAGTTGTCATACTGGGGTTTTGTTCAGTGACAGTCCTTCTAGTATTAGGGAGCTAGTTGGCCTTAGATGAATGTACTGGAAACCAGTCTGCTGTTCGCAAAGGTTTCTTCTCATTGCTTGGAGAAGTTTTATACTGTGTAAGTTATATTGTTTCACACTTTTCAGCTCACGCAGCCCTCTGCGTGGATCCTCTCTAGGATGTGGGCACCCGAGACGAGACCTGCTATGCTGAGTTAATTAGATTTTTCTTCCCAAAATGCCCGAAGTCCTTTTAGCTGATCAGATGCTTAAGCACCAAACTGGTAATGGTGCTCTCTTAGAGTACCTCAGATCCTGGCAGAAACCGAAAGCGAGACTCCAGACGTCGAACGCTGGGTCAGGGTTTAACAGACAACCGATTCCTCTAAGAAATTCGTGACAGAGAAATTCAGTTAATATTTCCATTACGGCTGACGACGAGTGCTCTCATTGTAGGTCATGGTAATAACAAGGACAATTTGATGTTCAATCCTGAGAGAGAAAAAAAACTAAAAAAGGGAAATGAGCAAGAACATAAAAACTGTTTGAAATATAATTTGTGTCTTGGTATTAAGATCTGAGTTCATCAAACGGAGAAAAAAGGAAATTACGTTTTCATTTATCAGCTTATCTTTTTTATTCTTCAGTAGCATTTCTGCCTCCGCTTCACCGCTTCAGTGCTTCACACAGTTGGCGAGTCCCAGAACGTCGGCAGCTGAAGCTGAGTTGGAGGAAGGTCCCGCCTGTCACCTGGGCCATGTGGGGGCCACGGCCTTTGGCACCTGTCTGATGATAACATTAGTCATCCAGCCTGATGTTACAGCTTTCAAGGGGCCGTAATTAATTGCCTACCCACTTGAAATGTTGTTCGACTCGGAGGACCCACTAACTGCAGTGACCTCACACATGTCTGATGCCCAAACATTCAACACCAAGAACGCAAAGGCCGTACTTGTGGTCTTGGCAGGACTGGTCTTGATAACTTGCCTTCCAAGAATGAACTTGGGGAGCAATAAACTTGGGGAGCAATAAATCAATTTCAATTATGTTTGGCAAGGATGCAACCGATGTATCCTTGGTATTTGGGGGGGGGGGGACACAAGACCAACATCCGGGAATTTTTACCATCCTCATGTACTCGTGTATTCTTAGTATTGGAACTGGTCTTTGTCACTGGAAGATGATGTAACAAGGTGCACAAGTACCGACAAGTACGCATATTGAGATTCACCCTTGCTTTCTTCGCAAAATGCCCGCACTAACACTTGGCATGGGTCAATTTTCTTCGCCTGTTTTTATTTCTCTGCCTCGGGGATGGTTGAATTTTTACGGCTAGTCTATCAGGTATTTATGGAGGCCTCAAATGGTTTTGGTATTCTTGGGTTATTCTTGAGTAATAGGTTTTAATTAGAGTTATAACTTAATTTTGTTTTTATGGTGCATATTGGTTATAATATGGCCATCATCTATGATTAGTCATCTTGTGCAGCTTCTGGAGTCGGTGTGCCGTAGTCGTCCAATTACTCTGGATAGGACGCCTTCAATACATCACCTTGGTGTCTCCATTATCTGGTTCTTTGTACAGCCTCTGCCTCCTGTGACTGAGGTGCCTAAAGTAACGGAAAGGTGGGACCGAAGCATCTGATTGGTTGATCCTGCCTCCTCTAGCTGCTTGGACCCACCTCCTATACAATCTGTTTGGTTATCTCTCTGAACCAATCGTTTTTCCTTCTGCCCTCAGAACATTTTCGTGAAGGTTTCTTTGTATAGCTTCTTCTTCCAGCTCCCACAAGTGACTGAGGTAACTGAGGTTACAGAAAGCTCCCCTGGAGCGCCGTATCGTTGTGAGGTGGCTGGAAACTGCCAGAAATGTGGCATGTAAGACACTGTCTGGTTCTGGAGGTCCTTTGGTGTAACAGAAGGAACTGGATGCGATGGCACCGGCATTGCGGCTTCGAAGTTCCCTGGGCGTCTCTAAGGGAATGTACGAATTCCCAGCTGGTGTAAGAGGTGGGGAACTCTCTAGAAATGCTGGTGCAGCAGCTAACGCCTTTACAAGACCGAGAGCATCTGGGATGCCGCATCTCGCTTTGCTGATCAATGCAGGCTGGTCTGGGTGGGCTTCATTTACAGAGTAGCACTCGACTGAATTTCACCTTTTATTGAGCGACTTGTACATGGTTGTATTGGATCAGTTCATCTAGGTTTTGGCTAGACTGGTACCGGGTCTGATGGCTGTTGTGGTGGTAGGTTGCTTAGCTGTTAAAATGCCTGGCGTGGACTGTTTTATTAGCCTGATGGAAAAGCATGTTATTATTCAGAATATCGTTCTGTTCTCTTAATCAAAAGTAAAATCACACATTTTATTTGCCATTTTTGTACAGCTTAGCTCAGTTTGAATTTAACTAAATAATAGCTACATTTTATACATTTTAAGTTTCTCTACATTTACTAGTTATATATATTATATATAAGCATTTTAGCTTATATATTCTGTGATGATTACTAGCATTAAATAGCAGGCATACATATGATTTAAATTTTTTTTTACTGATTTGAAATAGGTTGATCTTATCGCACTAATGATGCTCACATCAGGAGCAGGTTATTAATTTCTATGATGCTAGACTTACATAATGCAGGTTATTCATTCTGCTTCTGCAAATGCTACACATGTCAAAAGAAGTTAATCATTCTACTCATGCTAATGCTACACTCATCACTGGGAGAAGTCACTCATACTCATGCTAATGCTACACTCATCACTGGGAGAAGTCACTCATACTCATGCTAATGCTACAGTACACTCATCACTGGGAGAAGTCACTCATACTCATGCTAATGCTACACTCATCACTGGGAGAAGTCACTCCTACTCATGCTAATGCTACAGTACACTCATCACTGGGAGAAGTCACTCATACTCATGCTAATGCTACACTCATCACTGGGAGAAGTCACTCCTACTCATTCTAATGCTACACTCATCACTGGGAGAAGTCACTCCTACTCATGCTAATGCTACACTCATCACTGGGAGAAGTCACTCCTACTCATGCTAATGCTACACTCATCACTGGGAGCCCTTACAAAAATTAACCATGGTTTTACTATGATTAAATAACCATGGTTTACAATGGTTTGTCATTTTTCATGGTTTTTTGGGTAACTATGGAAACCATGACTATGGTTTTATCATGGTTTCGCTACAGTTAAACCCTAGTATAATCTTGGTCATAAACCATGGTCTTTCTTTTACCATGGTCTTTCCAAACCATGGTAGTACTATGGGTAGTACCAAAGTACCATGAGGTACCATAGTAAAACTATGGTTACTACATAAAAACCATAGGAAACCATAGTGAATTTTCATAAGGGAGAGGTCACTCATTCTACTCATGCTAATGCTACATTCATCACTGGGAGAGGACACACATTCTGCCTGTGCTAATGCTACACAAGTCACTGGGAGAGGTCACTCATTCTGCCTGTGCTAATGCTACACTCGTCACTGGGAGAGGTCACTCATTCTGCCTGTGCTAATGCTACACTCGTCACTGGGAGAGGTCACTCATTCTGCCTGTGCTAATGCTACACTCATCACTGGGAGAGGTCACTCATTCTGCCTGTGCTAATGCTACACTCATCACTGGGAGAGGTCACTCATTCCACTCATGCTAATGCTACACTCATCACTGGGAGAGGTCACTCATTCTGCGTGTGCTAATGCTACACTCGTCACTGGGAGAGGTCACTCATTCTGCCTGTGCTAATGCTACACTCGTCACTGGGAGAGGTCACTCTTTCTGCCTGTGCTAATGCTACACTCGTCACTGGGAGAGGTCACTCATTCTGCCTGTGCTAATGCTGCACTCGTCACTGGGAGAGGTCACTCATTCTGCCTGTGCTAATGCTACACTCATCACTGGGAGAGGTCACTCATTCTGCCTGTGCTAATGCTGCACTCGTCACTGGGAGAGGTCACTCATTCTGCCTGTGCTAATGCTGCACTCGTCACTGGGAGAGGTCACTCATTCTGCCTGTGCTAATGCTACACTCGTCACTGGGAGAGCTCACTCATTCTGCCTGTGCTAATGCTGCACTCGTCACTGGGAGAGCTCACTCATTCTGCCTGTGCTAATGCTGCACTCGTCACTGGGAGAGGTCACTCATTCTGCCTGTGCTAATGCTGCACTCGTCACTGGGAGAGGTCACTCATTCTGCCTGTGCTAATGCTGCACTCGTCACTGGGAGAGGTCACTCATTCTGCCTGTGCTAATGCTGCACTCGTCACTGGGAGAGCTCACTCATTCTGCCTGTGCTAATGCTACACTCATCACTGGGAGAGGTCACTCTTTCTGCCTGTGCTAATGCTGCACTCGTCACTGGGAGAGGTCACTCATTCTGCCTGTGCTAATGCTACACTCATCACTGGGAGAGGTCACTCATTCTGCCTGTGCTAATGCTACACTCGTCACTGGGAGAGCTCACTCATTCTGCCTGTGCTAATGCTACACTCGTCACTGGGAGAGGTCACTCATTCTGCCTGTGCTAATGCTGCACTCGTCACTGGGAGAGGTCACTCATTCTGCCTGTGCTAATGCTACACTCATCACTGGGAGAGGTCACTCATTCTGCCTGTGCTAATGCTGCACTCGTCACTGGGAGAGGTCACTCATTCTGCCTGTGCTAATGCTGCACTCGTCACTGGGAGAGCTCACTCATTCTGCCTGTGCTAATGCTACACTCGTCACTGGGAGAGGTCACTCATTCTGCCTGTGCTAATGCTGCACTCGTCACTGGGAGAGCTCACTCATTCTGCCTGTGCTAATGCTACACTCGTCACTGGGAGAGGTCACTCATTCTGCCTGTGCTAATGCTGCACTCGTCACTGGGAGAGGTCACTCATTCTGCCTGTGCTAATGCTGCACTCGTCACTGGGAGAGGTCACTCATTCTGCCTGTGCTAATGCTGTACTCGTCACTGGGAGAGCTCACTCATTCTGCCTGTGCTTATGCTACCCTCATTATTGGGAGAGGTCACACAGTCTATTTATGCCAAAGCTATACTCCTCACACTGTTGTGCTAATGCTATGCTTGTCATTTGGAAAGGTCCGTCATTCTGCCTGTGCTAATGCTGCACTCGTCACTGGGAGAGGTCACTCATTCTGCCTGTGCTAATGCTACACTCATCACTGGGAGAGCTCACTCATTCTGCCTGTGCTAATGCTACACTCATCACTGGGAGAGCTCACTCATTCTGCCTGTGCTAATGCTACACTCGTCACTGGGAGAGGTCACTCATTCTGCGTGTGCTAATGCTACACTCGTCACTGGGAGAGCTCACTCATTCTGCCTGTGCTAATGCTACACAAGTCACTGGGAGAGGTCACTCATTCTGCCTGTGCTAATGCTGCACTCGTCACTGGGAGAGCTCACTCATTCTGCCTGTGCTAATGCTACACAAGTCACTGGGAGAGGTCACTCATTCTGCCTGTGCTAATGCTACACAAGTCACTGGGAGAGGTCACTCATTCTGCCTGTGCTAATGCTGCACTCGTCACTGGGAGAGGTCACTCATTCTGCGTGTGCTAATGCTACACTCGTCACTGGGAGAGGTCACTCATTCTGCCTGTGCTAATGCTGCACTCGTCACTGGGAGAGCTCACTCATTCTGCCTGTGCTTATGCTACCCTCATTATTGGGAGAGGTCACACAGTCTATTCATGCCAAAGCTATACTCCTCACACTGTTGTGCTAATGCTATGCTTGTCATTTGGAAAGGTCCGTCATTCTGTCTGTGCTAATACTACACTCGTCACGACAAGAGCTGTTTCATTCTTGTCACCGCTGTCTTTTGCATTTCCATCACATTCCAAGAGGCTTAACAGTTGGATTTGACACCTCCTGTCTAGTCTGCACCTGGCTATCATAGAGCAGACCCAAAGTGTCAGGTGTCGTGGTGTATTGAGCAGTCGTAGAACTGATTTGTGTCCAAAAGTAGCTTTTCTGCACTGGGTCTATTAAAGTCTTCTGCTGAACTGCAGGTAAACATTAGCCAATAATGGGAAAGCAGCCCAGTCGGTAAATCTTTTATACTTGCAAAAGCCAGGTGTCACTCTTTCTTTCCAAATGATTGCTATAATGAATCCGTTGAGTGTTGGGACTAGATTGATACCCCCTGGATTCCCTCCTCCCCACTCCTCATGGCCCATCTAACAGATTGTAAGCCACATTGTCTTATTGGGGTCAGCCAAAAGCAATGCATCATTCCTTATTACACTTTCATGTTTCCCCTCAAGGAAAGGATGTCTAGTCTGAAGTTACGATGCACAGAATTTAGCCCCTGGTGACCATTAAACCACGCTAAAGCTAAGCTAAAGTAGGACTAGCATTGTTTCTAGTTGTATGGGTTCTGTAGTGCAGTGTCAGAGCCTCAACCATAACCTCTTTAGGAGGGTAGGTGTGTGACTGTGTGTGGGCAGGGACCCGTGCGTAAGCATACATCTGCCTTCATGCCGTGTTTGTTTGTTGTCTTTCTCTTGTCATCCTTCCCACCACCAGAGGCTGCATGCGGAAGCTGGCTGAACAGCAAAGAATGAACGTTTGTCTTGTCGTAAGTGCTCTCCAGTGGATGAACACAAAACAAAGTCCAATCCAGTGACAGTGTACTCGTTGTGCTTTGTAAGGTTTAAGATTCAAAGGCAATGCTTTTCAAAGGTATTTCTTCGGCACTCCTGCAATGATCGTGGTCTTCTGCCTACTACTGGCTCAAGGGGCTTTCTGTTACTTTAATGGTTGCGCCGTCACTGAAGTATCATCTGCATGAAAATGCATTTTTTTATTTTTAAAGCCTAATGCTACCATCCTCTCTGTTTGTTGAATTACTGACTTTCTTCAAGCAATTTGCTTTTGATCACTGGTGGTACCTGCTTCTCATTTGTGTTTGAGGGCTCTTTGAGAGGCAGTAAGGGGAGCGTTTAGGCCCAAAGCAGCCACAGGGAGGTTACTGAATGCCGAAGTCAGAGGTAAAAGGTCAAATCCTGCTCCTTGTGTCACTGCGTAACCAGGATAGGATGACATGGTGACATATGGTCACTTTACATTGCAGGACTAGGTGCTGCCGGAATATCGTAGTGTAGCACATGTCATTAATATAGATGGTGTTCAGATCCAGCTTTAGCTGCTGTCTGTTTTTTGGCATCATAGGTCTAATGTGGTGGAAATGGAAGTAAAATTACTTTTGCCTGAAATGTTAATGTCATTTGTCTGGCTGCCGTTTCTAGTTACTTGCACGTTCTTCCATGCTGTTTGGGTGCTCAAAGAGAAATTCTGAATGATCCTGAATGGTCTGAGGTTTGACTGTCGAACAGCATTTCGTGATAATGCTTCTGACATGGAACTGTTATGCTTCGCTGCCATTTTTATTAGTTTAAACTCTCCGCCAAAAATAAACGCTGAAAACCTCTTTTTAATACCTTTAAGAGCTGCATACTTGAAACACTACTGCATATAAATAGGAACTTGGAGATTATCCAAGAATAAATAGATTTTTTTTTTGTATATGTGTGTGTGCCTGGGTGTGCTTTGATGTTTAAATTGCATACCTTTTAATATGAAAAGCATTTCATTTTCAATTGGTATTTACTGTATATATTTTTGAGGCTATAAAGTTGAGATAAATTAATAAACCTAATGAAGTGTCTTTTTCTGTCTTTTGATTGTAATGAATAAAATTAAGGCATTTTTTGAGGCAATTTTTTTGAGGATGCTGGTAGGTAGGATGGTAGACCTCATGCTGATGCTGCTGACTTTGTCCAGGCGTCAAAAGGTGCTTAAAAACAGAGTGAGGTTTGTTAGGGATGTCCTTGGTACCATTTCTGGTTTCTCTGCTGTAGAGCGGAGTTCCCCAGTAGGCACACCCTGAGCCAAATACAGGCCCACTGCCAGCGATTAAGGACGTACACCTTGGCTAAGCATATCTAGATAATGGCAAAATCAGTGCAGAGGAGGTAGCCTACTGTAAATTCACCGTGGTAACGGGGTCAGTTGAAAGCAAACCAACAGAGCGAATGTAAATCTTCCTTGCATGAAAGCCTTAGCCAGTGCTAAAATGCGTAAAATCAATAACGAGAATAGACAATTTAATTCTGACTGAATGGACTGTTTTTGTGTGTTTTTTTTTTTTTTTTACCGAACAACATCAATGTTAAACCGACTTGTTTGCTATGAGCTTGGACTGTAGCTGACTGCAAAGCAGCTGATACGGAGCAGCCACAGCTACACTGCAAAGTCAGACAGCTGTAAAGTAAAGGTTGCGAACCTGATCACTGCGTACAATCGTTATCCTGTTATGACCCGTAAGACAAGGGGGATGTTCCACGAAGCAGAGAGAGCCGGGCTAACTTAAGCTCGAAGTCAGTTACAGTCCAGTTACAGTTTAGGTAAGGAGCATTGTTATTGGACAATCTCCACCAACTGAGAAATCCTGCTTTGTGAAACACCCGCGAGGACCGCAAGAAAGAACATGAAGAAAAAACGGTGACGGATGCAGAGTTGTTGGAAATGTGAAAAAGTGACATAGTGGAAGTTTTAACTCGCAATGAAAAAAGCAGAAAAGGTTGTGGAGCTGCTGCAGCGAGCGCAGTCGTCGCACGCGACAGCCGTGAGAAGAGCAGAAGTTTCAGTGGACCTCAGGACTGATATAGAACCGCTATCTCTGTGTGTGACAGTTTTTAATGGAAAACTAGCTACTGCGTTCACTTTCCGTAAACCAGCACATGGCTGGCAAAACTATCTCTAACAAACTGAGCCAGCTCTTTGAAAACGTGGGGAAAAACTGTGCCACTAATGGACCTCAGTACATGGTTGGGCAACATAAATCAATAATAACAATTATAAATATTGCTTTCATGCTGGTACATAAAAACTGCTAATTATAAAACCACATGAGGATGACGCCCTGGCCCTCTGCTTTGTGCTGGATTAGCTCCTGAGAAAGGGATTCCTGCTTAACGTCTCATGCTGAACAGTTAATTCATTATCATGGTCTTCGCATGTTTGGTGATTTTGATGCACACATTGTTTTTGGGTTTGTCGCCATTTTCCCCGCCTTTTTTGTGATGTAATCCCCTTCTTCCAGTAAGGTGCCGTGCATTCAAGTTGCTAATGTGTCTGTTTTCCCATCTGCTAAATAAGATTTTGAATGTTTTCTGCTGTAACTAGTGTCATGTTTTTTTTCCACTACGGTTCACTGGGGAGGTAACATCAAGGCGAAGGAGTTAGGCGGCATAACAGGTTGAACAAAATTTTGAGGAAAGTTAATGTCGTCATGGGACAGCACCAGTACTTCTTGGAAAGGGTCGTGGGAACAGCTCCTTGCTGAATGAGGCCTATCCTCTCTGCACCGTCATCCACTGTCCTGTCTCTCGGAAATGCATGACTGAGCCATTCAGGGGCTCCTTTGTTTCAGCTGACATTTATTTGCTCATCGCTTCTGGTCTCTCTGTTCCTTGCTCCACCCAACCTGAAGGACACCAACCCCATGGTCTATTGTTCCATCTCCACTAAATTATGCATATTCCGTGTTTCCGGCTCAGTTGTACCCTCACTTCCTTTTGATTCCTTTGAGGTGGGTGCAGGGAGTTGTTTACTCTTGTAATGCTACCGGGCAACAGAAATTCCCCCTGAAGGCAGATGAGTAAAATTTGATCTCATCTCAGCCACTCGAGTTTGTTGTCCAGTTAGTATCTGTAATGTTTTTCTGCGCATTTTAAGATAAATATCTCTTGAAGTACCAGTACCAGTAAGAACTTCAAGTGTGCTGAGCAGAGTTTCTGCATCTGTGCCGAACCAAGTTTAATTTCTATCCATTTACTGCTGTATTGCCGCTGCTTAGATTTTTTTTCCAGCTTCAAGCACCATGAAGAAGGCTTATTCTTATGAACTGAAGACTTCCGCCTCCTGTGGAATGAAAGGCAGTAATCGTTAGCATTTGCATTTGAAGAGGCACTGATATGCTAATGGTTGCGTATGCTTAGATCACATGGTCTGTCATGTGACTTTCTTTCAGGCCCATGATCCATATGTCATTCTCTCACTACAGTCACGACCACAGTATTTTGTTTTTCACTTAAATTTCAACTCTGATGCATAAAATCTTCTTCATACCTGTAAATATGCAGTATGCACATATTCACCAAGAACATTAGACAAAGGATGCTGTACACTTAAGTGTAAAAATCTTTGACTAGGAAATTACGTGGTCTCCTTTCTTCTCTGCCTGACACAGTTTTGACAGGTTTTCCTTCCCTTGCAACCGCAGTGCTGCGTTCGTCATCCCCGACTCCGTGCAGAGTGACGTGCCGCTCGCTCTGATGGGTCCCCTCTCCTCCTCTTTTCGTTCCTTCCTCCTGCTCTTTGACAACATCCTTCAGAGCTTCGTAGCACTTTCCACATCCCCCTAATCCCGAGAAATATCTCGCGGTTGTTTTTGTTGGTTTATGCATCAGTCTGATTTTCCTGTTGCGCGCGTAGAGGTGTCAACACTATCCAGCTTGGTGAGGGGGGGGGGGGGGGGGGTTTGCCGCCATTGACCTTTAAGTGTCCCCCACTCCGTGCAATTTTGGCCTGCTGGAAGGACAGGCTGACCATTCTTACCTGCCTCCAGAGACCAACGTTTGGACTTGGTGCTGGTTGCCCATCCATTGACGCATTTACTGTGTCTGCCTTATCAATCTGTGTGTGTTACTATCTGATTCCCTTCATCACTTTAAGCTTTGGCACGACTCTGATTGGTTGGGGCCTGTATGCTTATGCTGCTGCCTTTTGCATAAAGCTGCTGAATATTTTTAACAGATCTTGGTGCCTGGTTTGTTACATCAGCCCTGCTTGCCTGCTGAATTCTGGGAAAACGTGTCATTTTCTGGCATCTTAAGCAGCAGGTAAGGATGTCACTTGTATGTCTTAAATGACTTTAAAACAGTGTGAGTCGCTGTTGTGGAATTTTAAATGAATTTAAATGGAGGATACGTCTTGGGTTTTTTGTTAGATGGGTAAATTTAATCCAGCAAAGCAACTTTGTCCCCTTTTCTTTTCAAATAGCATCAAAGATCACATTTTGAGACCGCATTTCCTTCAAGAAAGAAAACCCTTTCAGCATTCCCCAGTGTTCTTCTATATCCATGTAAATCTGGGCTTCTTAACCTGGGGTTCATGAACTTGGATGGAGGAGAAAAAACATTATTTTCAGTAACCTCTAACTGAAAATTAGGGGTGACACACTTCACAGGCATCACCAGACTTGGGCCAAAGACAGTAAAATGGGTAAGACCCATTAATATAAATGTACAGTTTTCAAGTCAAAAATTCCAAGCAAAATGTTAATTAATTCCCTTCCTGCGCCTGTCTGTGTACTTTTCTTTGGTTCATTTAGATTGCGTGCTCATTCCAATGCATCGCAGTCATCCTTGACAGGCTTCAAGCCTACAGAGGCATGTTCCCATGACTTCGGTTCGAGATGAATACCTTTCTCATAAATCGCCAACGCCGTTAAACTCCGGCTTAGGTGTAAAACCTTCTTTGAGATTTGGCTGTGGCCGATTATACGCGATTCGGAATGTTCTGCCATGCTATGTTATTGTCACCTTGCGGTGAGATTCTGCATTGAACTGGGAGCGACTGACTGGCCGGGGTGAATCGATATGGTTAAAAATGCGAAATCTCCAGATAGGGGGTTAGTCAGCTTTGTGGTCAAATGAATATCTCACCAGGGCTGCTACTCATCTCCTGCTTTCAGGAGTATAAATCATATGTGTGTGTGTGTCTGTGTCTATGTATGTGTGTGTGTGTGTGTGTGTGTGTGTGTGTGTACGCCTGCCTGCCTACAGAGGCTGGAATTAATGTGTGTCATGATGCTGATCCACTGATTTTTAATGTGATGGTTCTAGTGGACGGATCCACAAACGGGCCGAGGCTGGGGATCCGGCCCGCAGGAGCCACGGTGGCATTTATCTTTAGAAACGTGATTGCTTCTGGACTCGTTTTTGAGTCCTTCATCGTGATGGTGATGAAAGGCACAGCTATGCTAATGATACCACAAAGTGCAAACGGTGTCAGATGGCACATCTGGAGTAAGGTCCCACGTGACTAATTGCCTCATCGTGACTCAGTGCCTTAAAGACACTAATTTTTTTTTGAAAACCGTCTCTTCATTCTTTGCTTGGGTGATGACGGAAATCATTAAAAATGGAAGCTTATGTTGCTGTTGAGCACAATGGCTGCTAATTTCCATTGAGATTAATTAGTGGCTCCTTCTAATTGGAGTTTGGAGTGAGTGCAGCTGGGTGGAGGGTAGGTGGCACTTGTACGTCGAGCATGACTGGCAGAATGTGGAGTTGGAACAGCTGTCATTTCAATGTCTCTTCTGATGAATACTAGATCTGCTACCACAGAAATGGACCTGTAGTGTTTGTGGGGAGGAAATTTAATGACTATTCTGTATATTCCTGGTAATTCCCATGGAAAGTTTCCAACTTTCCCAGCTTAACTTCCCATGAAATGGAAAGTTTCTGGAAATTTACCACCCCTTTGCAACCCTACTAATGCAATAATGTGTCTCTTGCTAAGCTTAGTCTTGTATGTCTATCAGGTGTTATTCTGGTGAATTGTATTTTTTGGGTTTATATTGTAAGTCTTGGTCATATAGCCTTGGTCTTGTTAACTCACCGCCAAGAGATGGAAGTGATGCCGGCATTCCGTTCAAAAAGAAGGCTTCGTTTTCCTCAAAGCATATCGTGAATGACTGGGGGTGTCGAGCGGCGATTAGGCCTAAGCCCTCTTAAGGAGCGAACAGGAAACCGCGATCTCCTTCACAGTCGTGCAGAAGTCCTCCCCTCCGCTTAGGGATCGATGCGTCTCTGGGAGTTAAAGGCGTTTAACTATGGATCGCGGGTGAGAATTTAAGGTTTTTGTACGGTTGCCAAGTCGTCTAAAAGCTTGCGCCTGATATGTCTGAAAACCTTGCATAAAACCCAACACTAAATGCCTAAATGTTTCTTTCAGAGCTACAGGAAGTACTTAATGTCTTTCGATAGTTACAGGAATGATTGATTTTTTTTATTTTTTATTTTTGGAAATGTCAGGTATTAAGAGACTTGAGAGGATTGTGAATAGGTAAATAAACCTTCCAGGAAAAAACAAAGAATTATGAAGTGCTCCAGTGTCATACCAATACAGCCTAGCGCTGCTTCACCTGCAAACGACGTGAAAAATGCTCCGTTTCCTGATTAGTCACAGCCTGAGTGGCAGATTAGCAGTGTCATAGAATTCTGGAAATATGCAAATGAGCACATCTACATCTTCTGCCCCTGCTGCGAGGTGTCGGTAGCGGGCAGAGCAGGGGCTGATGGGTAAAATCCTTCCGCAGGGCGGGAATTGGCTTGGCGTGACATTTTGGCTGTGATTATAGCACGAGAGACATGAGGGTCTGCATTGGTGCTTGGGAGGGAGAGAAGATACCCCCTTGCAGTGAGCGCTAACATGCATGTGCCGTTAAGTGTCTCTTGGTTTTGCCACGTAAGGCTTTTCAGCACCCAAACGCCAATCCTCTCGGCGATGCTCGTCCCCAAGCTGCTTATTTGATGGCCGCTGCTTTCCTCTTCTTATTTAAACTGCTTGGCCCCATTTTCTTTTCAAGCATCAGTGTTAATTGGATTTATTTCATGCGCTTTTAGCACCAATTTGGAGTTCTCTTCCTGGTTAGCTACGCTCTTCGTGCAGGGAGTGGGTGTCGTTGCTCGTCCTCTTTCCCCTGGGTCCCATGTGGATGACAGTCTCTGCGTGTTACAGATCCCGGTTGAGCTTGTGGTCACACGGCACAGGATGGCGTCCCTAAATCACACGCAGGCCCCTCAAATCCTGAACATGGGAGTCTAAACCGTGGGTGTAACCAGTGCCCAACGGCAAGCCTTCTCCCAGCATGCCGAGTGCTCCCATGGAGACATTAATTTGGGTTCACCTCGTGGCCTTGCTGAAGGGTGGGCTGTAGGTCGTTTCTCAGCCCGCAGCTCATCCAGCGGTGCCACGTTCATCATCTGTCTCCGTCATCTTTATCACCCGATGTGTTCCCCTTAAAAAAACAATCCTTGGAGTATCAGGGGTCCCATTTGACGTTAGCAGAGTGAGCTGGCAGTCCAATAGGCTGAATAAATGGATGTGTTTCAAGCAACTTCTCCCCAGGGTAGTGCAGAGAGGTGGGAGTCAAAGGAACAGGCCTCTTGAATTTTATACTGTACGTCTTAATAGCATGTGACATTCCTTGGATATGAATGCTGGTTTCGCTTGAGCTTTGCCTGTAGAATTTTTTTCGTTGTAGATTTTCTTTCCATAAATCCAAATCTCAGAGAAAAAAATGCCCTTCTCTAAAAACACTAAATTACCAATGTATACATGCATTATGACAGTTTCACCGACCTATTTCACTTATTCAGTCAGGTTTTCATACCCGGATCGAATCTTATAAGCAGAAAAAGGGTTTAAGGTTTCAGATTTCTGACCTGATTCTCTCCTGTTATCCAGTCTTCTTCCCATCCCTCAGGGGGAAAAACCTGAAGCCTCTCAGGTTGTCATGGTGAGGTAGTGCTATCTGTGGCCGTTTTGAGGGAGATCGGTGGGGGGGAATTCTCCTTGAGGACATAACAGCCCTTTCCCAATCCCCGCAAGAGGCTGTATCGTATTGTATCCCTCCCCTTCCCCATTGGGGATCAGTCCCTGCACAGGAAATGGGAATGTCACTGGGATTTAGTCTCCATGTAGGAATGAATGCTGAAGCAGCCTAGCGACGCTAGTTTTGCGAAGATCCATGAGAGAGCGCAGATTTAGCTTAGCATGTCGGTGATTCTCACAGTTCAATGTCAGTTGGGTGATGCCTGCAGCCGAGAGACAGACCCATTTAACTTAGCGTGTCGGTGATGCTCAGGGTGGGAGAGACCCCCGATTTTACCTTAGCGTGTCGGTGATGCTCAGGGTGGGAGAGACCCCCGATTTTACCTTAGCGTGTCGGTGATGTTTAGAGCAAAGAAAAAAGATTTAGCATAGCATGGGCGTGATACAGCTATGAGCACCAAGTAGCGTTTCTGTGATGCTCAAGGCAGGGAGAGAGCCCCCATTTAGCTAGCATGTCGGTGACATTTTAGCGGGGAGAAAGCCCCCATTTAGCTTAGCCGGAAGAAAGCCTGTGACGCTCAGACAGGGAGAGAGCCCCATTTAGCTTAGCATGTCTGTGACGTTGTAGCAGGGAGAGAGCCCCCATTTAGCTTAGCGTGTTGGTGATGCTCAGTGATGGGTGATGTGTTTTGTCAGTAGTTTGCTAGATGAATTTGAGTTAAGATTGCAGATGGGTGTCTTGCCTTCTAAGTGAAATAATAGGTACCTATCATTCAAAAATGCGTTCAGCTGAGACTCATATCATCTAGCTTTGGTTGTGTTATGTCAAGCCATTCATCAGTTGGAGTGAACAGCAATTACCTTTTTCCACTCCTAATCCATTATTTGTGGTAGTATATATGTATTAGCTATCTTAAAGTAGTTACTTGACAACAACAAATAAACTAGTTCTATTGCTATTTCTGCCATTTTTGTTACAACTCAAACTAATTTGAAGCCCTTGAAGTTGTGAAGTAAAAGACTACCCTAAAAATCCTGGAAGTCATACATTAAGCCAGGGGTGGCCAATCTTATCCGCAAAGGGCCGCTGTGTATGTGGGTTTTCGCTGCAACTCCCTAATTATATTACTAATTAGAGGACTGATTGCCTGAAGGGTTTGAACAGCTGACCTACAGGTTATCCCAAAAACCTGCATACACACGGCTCCTCTGCGGATAAGATTGGCCACCCCTGCATTAAGCTGAAAACTCTCCTAAAAAAGATGCGGTTTAGAGTGTGTGCTTTTAAAGTGCAGCTGGGATGCTCAGCTCAAATCCCTGAAACCTACCCCACTGTCATTTTCGTAAGAGCTATAAGATATTTTGTCATCTAGGAATTGACTCTGCTGACATGTTTTGTGCGTGTTCATGTCTGTCAATCCTCATCGAGTCTAGTATTAAAAGCTTAACATTCGTTATTTGGCTATTTATGGTTTTATTTCTGGAATGTGTGTATGCTTTTTGTTTTCTTAGGGCAGGGGTCACCAGGGCAATATCCAGCTATATCCAGCTATATCCAGCTCACTATCCCCTTTATATCTGGGAGTCAAAACAATGTGTCACAAATGTGTTAACGTAGAATAAAGTGATTGGAAGGAGAGACGGGTGTTGAACTTCCTACAGAACTTCTCAGGCTCCTTGAGGAGAGAGATTACAGATCTGCGAGGTGATATGGGATGAAATGCATGCTGAGGGATTTCTTTTCACAAAATGATTCTTTTGATAGTAAACCTATTCACCTGGTGTTTCACTTATTAAAATCTTTTCTAAACCTGAAACAAAACCTGTTTGTCACTTCTGTACCAACTTGCAAGGAGATCTCAGAGATTCCGATTCTAATTTGAGTGATGGCTGTCTCTCTTTTTAAGAGTCAGTGTAAGTCAGTGTTCTGTGGTTCTTCTGAGTTTGCTTTGTTCCTTCTCAAGGCTGAGCTGCTCTTGTTCCTACAGTGTTTGTGGCTTCTTTTTTGTTTAGTTTTTTTGCTATACAGCGTTCAGTTTGTGAAGGATATTTGTCCTCTTTGAAAAATCTATATTCATGAATGTGCGCAGAGAGATGTTTAAGGTTACAGATGTGGTCAGGATGCATTATACTGTATCTCTGTTTTTCCTTTTTACTACATGGCTTCTTTGAACACTGCCTATATGAGATAGTGACCTAGTGCCATGTTAGCTGTGTTGGTTGCCATGGTTATGTCAGGGCATCGTGGGGTTGCATCGCAAGGTGCCTGGGGCCATGGTTTGTGGGCGGAGTCAGGTTGCCATGCCGCCGGAATGCACCCCTGATTTTTTCCCACACCAGAAATGTCTGTGATCTTTGAGGCAGATGTAGGGAGATGGTCCTTGGTGGAGGAACATGGGTTTAAGTGCTGGCTCCAGCAGATAAGGAGATGGAGCCTTTCTCTGCGGCCTTCACTGCGGCAGGATCGCCTATTTTCACAGAGTCAGAAGCCAAACTTGTGGCAGATATGAAGCGTCGCTCATTTGTCGGATCTGCCTTTTCTTGTGCGAGATGGAGACCTCTGGCTGTGGCTTTCCTTGCACATCTCAAGTACCCTCTCTTCTGGAGGCTTTTAAATCTGCAGACATTCGATTGGCTTCAGTGGGCTGGCTGAGGAGCACTTCCGCGCGTCATTTGCAAAGTCAAGAGGCCACGGCGTGGAGTGCCAGCGCTCGGGGGCAGATGTGATGGCCATCCTGGACCTTTAGATGACGGCCAGAGCCTCCGCTAATCAACGGGAGGCGCAATGAAAGCAGGGTCCCTCACTACATTGTAGTAGAGGAGGAAACATTTAAGGTTTCCACTGTGGGGTACTTCACACTCCAGAAAACTCATGCTGGTTGGGACATGTGATTGGTGGCATTTTTCAAGATATTTCCCAGTAGTACAGAACTTTTAAAAACTCTACTAAGATTAGGCCCAGATTCCTTAAAGGGCTTCATTTCAGGTGCTACCAAGGATCGGGTTTGCTTGTGGTGCTGACTGTGCCTGCGGAAGGGACCCAGACTGTCAGCTGGGAGGATTTGCATGTTCCCTTTTGCACTCATTTCACCTGGAGAATCATTTTAATACCTGAGAAAACAAACGTTAAAAAAAAATGGATGAAGCCCCACAACCCTTGGGTTCCGCGTGTGTGTTCTCGCTCCAGGATTCTTGGACACGGGCCAGTACGGTTGACAAAATGAGCAGGATGTGTTTAGCTGGTTGCCCTGTGAGTTGGATCACTGCCCACTCTCCCCCTTAGTGACCTTAACCTGTCCCGCCTCTGAAGTGACCTCCTGCCCCGCCCGTCTTTGAAGGTTAAAGGTGTGGCCACCAATGTCACATGTTGCGTTACTCAGTGTGCCGCCATTTTATTTTTCCCTTTTGACTGTAAATGAGAATCCCAATTTTATGCCTGTCATACCCTGAGCATGTAAGTTGGGCGATTGGAGCTACAGGGACCGGTCCTTGTCCAAGTCACAAGTGGATCCCAATAGAGAAGTTGTTTGATCGGGTAGAAACAGGATTCAGGCTGTTAATGTGGGAGGGGCAGCAAGACTAGCAAATTTTTTATATACTTGTTCTGACATTATTATCTTAATGCAATGACAGGGGTGCATGCAGCTGCCTCAGCGTTTGGCTATCGCTCTGCCTTCCATTAATACAGCCTGACCAGACTCAGCGTTTTTGTCAAGCCAGTTGCTGACTCAGATATGTTGTCTAGATCGTTCGGCTAAACTGTGGTCCCTGCTTAGTGGGAAGTGACTGGCAGGGTCATGCACGGCCAGCAGGGCGGCGCCCTTTCCCCCTGCTTACGTTTAAGTCTTGCAGCTCTTGATTTGCAAATGATTTTCCCGGAAAGGATGTTCTACCTGGACAGGTGATTTTCAGTGCACATGGGCGCCGTAGCTGTTGTGGGGAATGTTGAAGGGTACGAAATATCGGGACTTGCTCTGAAGATCCTTTCGCTGGAAATAATAGCAAAATTTATGCACCTACTTCAGTTATTAAAAGCTTTTATTTGTGGGCGAGCTGCCCTAGGAGAGAATGCTTGCCGTTACATCCTCAGCTGCTGTATAAGCCTTCTTCAGCTCGTTAAATCTCGCTGTGCAGATGCTTTGCCCCCACGGATGACTCCTACCTCCCGTATAATCGATACGGAGCTGCTTCCCACCGGTCATGCTTGTACTTCCAGAATCCATGCACCTGAAGATTGAATGCTATAGTCATCCTATATAAAACCTACAGTTATGGACTTACGCTGGGCCATTGTTCACGTGCAGTAATATCTGTACCCACTGAACGTGGTGGTGATGTAATGTTTTCTACTGATGCATATTTTTCAGATCTTTAGGTTATTTGGGGACAGGGAATGAGTGATTTTATATATATATATGAGAAAAACTCTTCCTCAAAGAGAGCATGCAGAATCTGCAGCCCCAAAGAACAACGTAAGAGTTTTGATAACCGGGTACTGGCTGAGGGTTGGGGAGGGGGGGCTGTCATGGTGGTGGGGGGTGGTGGTGGTTATTATTCCATCTATTAAAAGTGAGGAAATTGCTTTTCCACCACGCTGCTGACTAAGCATTTCCCCCAGCATGATAACGCCCCGAGCTGACCGGCTGTGTCACTGTCAGGGTCGGTGCACCACCCCCCTCCCCCGTACTCACAATGGTACAGGCCATGGATAGGCGGCATTCAGAGGGTCACAGGAACAGCAACGGCCATACCATGCCCAACACGAGGGGTGAACATGAACTAAGACTCCTTAACTGTAAACTGACCATCTTTAAGAAGGAAATGGCACGATTGAAGTGGCAATAGTTGGCAGGGGGAGCCGTTGTTCAGGAGGGACATGGTCAAACCCTCATATCCCCATCAAATGAGCTGGACCAGTATTTTCAGAGATGCTGCTAGTGGATTGCGGTTGACAATAACCTCTTATGGTTACCTCTAGCCAGAGAAGCATCCAGCTCTTTATGTCAGGCTGCCCTTTCCCTTACCTTGGGTCCCTGTTGTCAGCTGATCACAATCTGTTTTCAAGGGTGATGCTGCTAGGAAGGACACTCATTCTGCCAGTACCAGATGCGCTGTACTACTGATCTTGGATCAGTTCCTCCTCGAAACTCACAATGATATTCCTTATTATTCTGGTGGTACGTAGAGCTTGTGCTATATGAATTCGGATGTGGTACTTAAATATACCACTAGATGGAGAGCTTTAGTTTCAGAAATGGTGCATATACCTTCCTAATGTCTGTCTAGTGCTGGGTTGCAGTGGGGCCTGGAGTCAGTCCCAGGCAGCACAGGCCAGAAGGCTCGGGGACGACCTGAATGGGGTGCTTGCCCAACACAAGGCACCCACACTTCCAGTGCCATGCCAAGTAACCTAACTGCAGGTCTTTGGCCTGCCAATGGATGCCAGAGTGCTCAGGAAAAACATGCACGCCACGGGAGACAAATATGAAAACTCCACACTCACTGAGTTCAGGGTGTATTTCAGACTCCACCCCCCCGGAGATGTGAGGCGGTGAGTGATAACTCCCCCCAGGCCACTTTGCTGCCTGCTGTTTATTTTTGTCCCCCTATTGCCATGTTGACAGTTTTCGGTAGACAGAAAGCTGTCACCCATGGAGAATTGCGGGGAACTTCCTCTGGCATCACTGGTACACCATTGAAGCGAACCCTGACACTGTATTGTGGCTGCTTTGCGTGTGCATCAGCACGTACCTTCGAAGTCCGTACCCTGGGAACTGTTTGCTCTTCATGTTAAAAGTCCTTTACCTAGAAATAATGGCATGTCATGCATATCCAACATCTGGTGTTCGTCTGGAGTTTCTGTTATATACCTTCTGTACCTCGCTTCTTGCGGTGTACGGGCTGTCATCAGGGTATGGGTTGTACTCAGACCAATCATCCACCCTGCACTGCACACGAGTTCCTGCTGGGTGAAGGTCTGAGGGCTGGGAAGTTACGGGACAGCAGCGTGGGGCTTTGTTTGTATTATTTGCTGTTCTCTGTGTGCACTTCCCTTTTTTGTTTGATTTAATGGCACTGCGGGCGGGGGGTGGTTGCACTGCAGATGACTTGTTGGGAACTGTACTGCATTCAGTTTTGAACTTTAGTCATTATAGTTCAAAAACAATAATGCATGCTGCAGTGTATTTCCTGTGCATTCCAGCTGAATGAGTAAGAGGTATGTGAGGTCTTTTGCCTTCGGAAACCGTAATAGGGCGGCCTGAATGGGACGGAATGAGCCTAGGTTCTGTTATTTGATTTGATTGGCTGGTCTCTGGGTCATTCCTGTCCCAAAGCCAATTCAGCCTTTTCTTATAGGCTCTTTTATCTTTCAATTGCTTATTTGATGTTGCACCTGTTAGCATTTCCCCTGTGTCCAGTGTTTTTTTTTTTTCTTTCTGCCTTTCTTTTCCTTGTCCCCTTTGACTGGAATTGACTTTAATCAGACCCTGAGACCTTTGGGCCAGCAGGTGGCACAGTGGTTAATCAAACATGCCAATATGTTAAAGGCCCATGAGCAAGTAAATAAAATCTGTTTTAGTGCATTTCCGATATGTCTAGGACCAACAGGTTGATTGGGCCAGTTTTCTGTGTCTTGCTTTTGATCCACCGGAGGGGCGTGTTCATCTGGGTTCCATTCAGTTGATTGGATATGCTGGATAGCCAGGTGTTCTCCGTTGACCTGTTGGTTAGTTAGCTCCTCTGGGTTAACATTACTTTCAGCATACAGGTTGCCCTGCAGTGATATCGCAGCGATACGTCAGTGCTATGTCATGTGAATGTTCGTGCTACATGAGCCAGATAAAACGAGGTCATTGGTTAGATTCTAGAACTCGTGTTTCAATCACAAGCCACGCTGGGCTTGAGTCTTTGACCCGGGTCCTTTTAGTTGTCATTTCACGCTTGCAGTGCTTTGCCCCCCCCCCCCCTCCCCCCGTCAGTCTGTCAGTTCTTTGTACCGCGTGGCGGTCACATTTTCTGGAGACTCTGGGGTTCAGTGACATGTGAAGTGGCAACTGTTAAATCATCCTGACGGAGGGTGATGGGTTGATTTTATAAACCCTTACAGCACAGACTGAGAAGCTACAACACATACAAACCCCACACAACCTAAAAACCATCCCCTTCTGCTTCTTTGGGGATGAGTGGTCTTAGTGGCCAGAGTGTCAGGCTAACTGTGTGTCAACTGAACTCAAACACAAAGGCCGGGGGGGGGGGGGGGGGGCAGCCAGCCGGTGACCAGCTCTAGCCCTCCTCCAGCATGTTAGAATTGCAGCCTGAAATGTCTGAACCACACTGGGATTTTGGAGACCTTGAGCTGGTTTCACACAGCTGGATATTCATGTCAGCAAGAGAACTTATCAGATTTTAGGTAGTGCTAAATAAAAGTGAAAGAAGATAAATAGGGATTTTAAGATTCACTAATTCACATTGGTGGTTCATGGTCTGATTGCCCAATAGAAAAAAAAATGTCTGCACTGGATACAATTTGAGAACTTGGGATGCAATGTATCTAACTTCCTTTGCATCGGTACCATATAATACTCACAGAGTTTCAGTACTAGTGGCACAAATATATCAAGCAAACATGGCACTTTTAAGTATATAATTTATAATTTGCTGTATGCATAAGAAGAGCCAAAGAAATAAAACTATTTGTACCATACTTAATTGTATAACACCAAATTATTTTGCATGGCATTGTATTGTGTTGAATTCGATTGTGTGCAATTGCACTGCATTGTAATAGGGTTGGGGCGGCATGGTGGTGCAGTGGTTAGCACTGTTGCCTCGCACCTCTGGGACCTGGGTTCGAGTCTCCGCCTGGGTCACATATGTGTGGAGTTTGCATGTTGTCGTCGTGGGGTTTCCTCCGGGTACTCCGGTTTCCCCCCACAGTCCAAACATGCTGAGGCTAATTGGCATTGCTAAATTGCCCTTAGGTGTGCATGTGTGAGTGACTGGTGTGTGAGTGTGCCCTGCGATGGGCTGGCCCCCCGTCCAGGGTTGTTCCCTGCCTCGTGCCCGTTGCTTCCGGGATAGGCTCCGGACCCCCCGCGACCCAGTAGGATAAGCTGGTTGGACGATGGATGGATGGATGTAATAGGGCTGAATCACATCGTATCGTATGAGTAGTTACTAAGACATGCATCACATTGGCCTCAGTGATGGAGATGCATATCCCGAATGATAATGTCCATTTCAGCTGGAATTCCTCAAGTCCGACAAGTTATCTAGCTAACAAACAAATCTAGCCATGTGACACAGGCCCCTAGCGATGACCCTTCACCTGAACAGACCAATGAAGCAGATTAAGGTCACAAGTGATTTCAAGGACTTTGAAATAGATGAGAAATGTAATGATCCATTCCTATGGAGGAATACAAAAAAATACAATTGATATATTCATATTAGCAATACTAATGTTACAAATTTCCTCAGGTGACAAGATCTTGTTGACAATCAACTAATGAATTTTACAATTAGAGTGGTTAGCTAACAAGTCTGTATACTCATCAGTTGGGATTACTTGAAATTCATTTATTTCTGCAATTAAATTTTATTTGTAATATTATATGCGACCCTGACCAGGTAAAGCCATTGGAAGTAATTAAAGTAAATTACCATATCACCTAAATATGGAGGCCAGATGGGTATCTTCACTGATATGATTTAACAGACTGCAGAGATTCAGAACACAGCTGATTTTATTTTTCTCTTATTCTGACAATTTGTGCAATGCGAAACATCGGCAAGATGTATTTACAGAAATGGGGGTCGATGAACTGCACCCCAGTCTTTCGAAGCCTCGTGTAAGAAGGCGATATCAAAGCTGTTTTACTCCCTGATAAATGTGGAGGGGCACTGTGGTGATCAGCCGTAAATACACTGCTGACAGTCAATGAGGGAAGGTTTTTATTCCTGTGTCTCATTATACACTTTTTTTGGCAGATAGCTCAGTGCTCTCTGGTGCCTCTTGTGGACAAATGATATGCTAGCTCGAGAGGCTACGCTAGCCAGCAATGCTTTAAGCAGGGAGATGGTTTTGCCTTGCTAAACTCAGTTTTCTTATGGCTCAGGCCCACCTCGGTGTCCTAGCATGTGGTGTTTGAGCACCTTTGTTTTGGCTGTCTCAGGTATTTTCCTGCTGCTCTCTATTGGAGTCATTTACAGCTGCCCAGTGACTTGCTAGCAGACTCCCAGTGACTACGATTATGACCGGCTAGGTGGTGTTGAGAGGGAAACAGCAAAACAATTTACACGTTTTATTAATTTAACTCCCCCCCCCCCCCCCCCCCCCCAAAAAAAATTTAACATTGTTATTACCTCAATTGAATAGCACAGCAGTGAAGGTGAAGATAAGTTCAGGCTAATTCAACATGATGAACTTCCTGTTCAAGCTAAACCCATTCACTTGTTGTGTGTGTGTGTGTGCACGAGTGTTTGTGTGTATTATGTTTATATTATATTATGCGGACCAAATGTTCCTCACAATTTAATAACCTGTTATTTTGTTGTAGAGACCATTTTTCAGGTCCCCACAAAGATCTGTGAATGATATAATCACAAACCTGTGTGTGTGTGTGTGTGTCTTCCATCTCATTAATATTCCTATCGCTTCAACGGCGTCATCATCCACCTGCCCAGGGAAATGTCGCAAACATCCGAGATCCAGCAAGAGCTGCGGATCAGCTGTATGCTTATTAAAAGTACCAGTTGGGGTTAAGTTTGAGGCCAGGAGCTGTGAGTCCCTTACTGGTCCCTTAAAGGTCTGCATGCCACCAGCAATTAATATTCATGCCCTAATGACCTGGACGAGGGTCACACCGGCACCTGAGTTTAGTAATTGTAGCCGATTCCTGGCACACGCATCCCAGCATGCTTAGGGTCATGTACTGAAACTTTCAGCTGGGGCTGCCTGCCTGTAATTACAGCTAACATGGCTTAGGGTGGGAACTGCAGTGAATGTGACTGGCAGGGTTGTTAGCCTGTTTTGGCAGAAGCCTGAATGGTTAACGGCACCTCAGCCTGTCTGTTTCCTGAGCAACCAACTCCAACAGAATGACATCAACAAGAAGCATCAGTGCACAAACAATGCAAGATTCTCCTGGTGGGGGGTGTGTGTATTAACCCTTTATTAGTGAGTGATTAAAATTGAGACCTAAAAATGTTTAGGAAGTGTGCAAGAAAAAAAAAAAGTTTGTTTTTCTGAATATATTTTATTAAAAGGTTATGGAACTATCCTCGTATGTGGAAGACGTACAATGTCTTTGTGTATGTTTGGTTCATTAACGTTTTACCTGAAATCTTCTTAAATCGTGTGTGTGTGTGTGTGTGTGTTTGTGTGGACATCATGCATGAAAGGGTTAATCCAAAGTGCAAGTCAAAACAGACCAACAATCTCATATCAGGTTCCACCAGATGTCAACCTGACACCTGAGCTCCTGGTTTATTTAAATTGAACCCCAAAGATCAGTATTCCATACTCTTCTTGCTGTAGTGCACAGCTCATCAATCTCCAGGAGCTATGGATTTCTGAGCTGAAAGATAATGTGCTCGTATCGTACTTCACATTGTTCTTGACAGACAGACGAGTGGCAACAAGGACTGTAGAGTTGAACCTCACACGATTCCTGCAGTGAGCGATTTTGATGGCACAGTGTGCATTGTTGTGATTTGCATTTTTATTTTTTTTGGTGTATCTTGGAATCTGATTATTTCATTAATTAGCTACTAAAGATTCAAGATTCTTTGTTTGCCTTCTGAACATCAGTACATAGCAATTCTTACTTGTATTATCCAGTCACAAACATATGACATCTAACAGAGTTAGATGGCACAAAACAAGGCACTCACAAAACATCAAAGTAGGCATATGACTAGGTACTGTAGGGGGATGTTTTTATGGAATAAATATGAAATGGCTAACACTGAATATATGACAATTATAAATGTATGAAGTAAATACACGGCACGAATGGCTGAAATAGGAAATATGGCAGAGTGAAGTGAAATAAACTATTAACCTGCCGTATAACGGTTTTGAAATGTCATCTTCACCTCATTTTTTCCTGCCACGGCAAGTATTTTCAGAATGTGATACAGTCTTCACCAGTCACCTGAGCTCTACCACGGATCTTATGCTCTGTGAAAAATGCCTTAGACAGCAATTCCGTGTCTGTCAACCAGGTGTGAGCTGATATATTTTTCTCAGTCCTTTCTGTGCAATCTTGTAGTTTGTCGTTCAAAAGCAACATGAAAAATGAACTCTGTAATTCAAAAGTGTAATCACATATAGTGACAAGTCAAGCGTGAGCCTCTCGCTTCAGCTTCCTCACCTTATATCGGCTCTCCGTTGGGTTTTCTCGCCAACCTTTATCCATCTTCTGACTGCTTATCTTGGGCTCAGTTCCTGCAGCCTGTGCCCAAAACCAGCCCATTGCAGGGAGCGTATACACCCCAGTGGTAATTTTAGAGTTGCCAATTAACCTACCTGCACATCTTTGGACTGTGGGAGGATCCCCACGCAACACAGGCAGCGCATGCGAACGCCACGCGGGCAGAGAGGGGGTGTGAGTCAAACACCGTCGCTGGAAATGTGAGGTAGTCAGGCAACCCGCTGAGCCACTGTGCCATGCGTATGCGTTTATTTTTACAGCCATTGGGTAGAGACACGCAAGGACCACGCTGAGACCAAAAGCGGAGTAAACTAAATAGGAAAACCATTTAAAAGAAAGCCTCAGGTTACACCTTTTGCTTCAGAAATGGAACATTCCGGAATTCTTTCCAGAACATGGTTGTATTTTTAACTATTTTTAAAAATACAGAAAGTGCACATATCTGGATGCAAATAACCATACAAATGAATGTTACAGAAGACACATTTTTGCTGTGTATTTAAAATGATCATAATAGATAAATGCATAATGGAAACATTGCATGTCTGTGCTCATTAGTGATTCACACCTTGCTAATTGAACGGCTCAGATCAGCAGATTACCCGCAACCATGCAGCAGCTAAGTGTAGCATGAAAGAACTTGAGAGGCTGAATATTCATCCTCGGTTATTTATTAATTTATTAATTTTTTGCATTTGACGGCTCTGAACAGGCCAACTAAAATACACATTGGCACGTGCTGGTCCCTCCCCCCCCCCAAACAAAAATAAAAATTGCATCATATCCATCAGATGTCTGTCAGAATTGGTTAGGTAAACGTCCCTTAAATATACAATTATTTCCAGCTGTGCATAATTCATGGCACTTGAAGGATTGCGGCTGGTGTGATTCGCACGTTTTGTGGAGGTGGCCTGATATGCCGCCTGAGATTTATGTGAGTGTTTCTTCGTCAGCTGCCAGCCACCCCCCCCCCCCCATTAATATATCTTATTCTCCATTTTCTGCTTTTGTCAGGATAAATATATCATTGTGGCAATCATGGAGCTTATTGTCTGAACAGATGTTCTGAGCCCCCCCCCCCCACCCCCACTGCAGGGACAGGCAATTACAGTCCAGTGTATATATCTGCAGTTCTAGCACGGTCTACTCTGACATCAACACTTTGACCTTTGACCCCAAGTAGCTCGTCATCGCTGACATTTTAATTGCGACAAGGTATATTGTGATGGCTAATTAAGGAGACTAGATTACTCAGTGGGGGTGTTTGTGAAAATGGTCCGTAACTGGTTGGAACCTAATTAAAGATTATTTTCTCCTTTGAAAAATCACGACTGGTGTTTCGGTGAGTGATTGGATATCTGTTTTCCCCTCTCTTTGACATTTAGTGTTGCTGACCGTGGGGCCCCTTGAATTATCACAGAACATTGCACTGAAAATGCCGTTTGCTCAGATAATTTTCCAGTGAGTTCGCCGAACATCTAGAGTTCATCATCAAGGTCAAGAATAATGAGCGTCTCCACGCTACTGAGCAAACTGTTTAAATGTTTCAACATAAGCAGTAATAATGGACATTTTCAAGATAGCAATATAGTGCAATTTCTTAGTTGTCCTGCATTTCATGAGTGATGCTGAATGTCGTCACATTTGATAGATGAGGGGGAGGGGGCTGTTCGTCTTGGAGATTGTGATTGGTGGGCATCATTCTGTTTGGGGTGGAGCCTCGGTCTGCCTGGGAAATGATTGCCGAATCCCATCACTAATACATGAGCTTGGTCCACATCACCCAGAAAGTAGTGATATAACACACTGACAGGGCAACATGTATTTTACTGGTTGTATGTTGGATGTATGATTGATTGTCGGAGGTATGAATGATGAGCAGATGTCTTTTCTAGTTTTGTATATTTTTTTAACTTATCGTGAAAATAAATTGCATGGTGGCCCTAGAGCAGGGATGGGGAACCTGTTCCAAGGAGGGCCGGTGTGGGTGGAGGTTTTTGGGATGACCTCTCAATCAGCCAATAATAAAGCAGTACTTCTCAACTCCAGTCCTGGGGACCCACTGTGATTGGCTGATTGAGAGGTCATCCCAAAAACTCACACCCACACCGGCCCTCCATGGAACAGGTTCCCTGCCCTAGAGGAATGAAATTTCATGGTTCCTTGTGCGTTTATGGGTCTGCATTCCTTCTTAGCTGGTCGTTCTGCTTTGCTTTCCACGCTAAGGAGAAGCAGCCACAGCCCCCGCCTGCATTTGTTGTCCCGGTTGTTTGGCTCACCGGCAAGCCGACAGGGATGCTTGTATTTATTACGGCAGCTGAGACACCAGGAGAACCCTCCCTCTTCTTCATGTCTCTTGTTGGCATTATCCAGCTGAGACAGCAGCAAGTACCCCTACACACTCCCCAGTTGGTACAGTCCAGCTGAAACAGCAGCAGATACCATACGCACTCCCCAGTTGGTACAGTCCAGCTGAGACAGCAGCAGATACCATACGCACTCCCCAGTTGGTACAGTCCAGCTGAGACAGCAGCAGATACCATACGCACTCCCCAGTTGGAACAGACTAACTGAGACTGTCAGCAAATACCCCTACGCACTCCCTGATTGGTACAGTCCAGCTGAGACTGGCAGCAAATATCCCTACGCACTCCCTGATTGGTACAGTCCAGCTGAGACCTGTCTGCAATGTTGTGCTCCACCAGCTGTCCCATGCTGCCCTCTTCCTCCTTCCAGTCACCCATGTCCTGACTGGGAGAAACCATTGGGTTTCATTGAAGAGAATTTTCTGCCATTTTATGTGTGTGTGTGTATGTGTATATACCCACATAAAACACAATCCAGTATAAGGAGACTCATACTAGCTTTATGATGCTTTTAACTAAGGGCATGAAGTTTCATATTCGACAAATTTATGTAGTTTTACTGACTTATGCTCAGAGGACACATTACGGCCGGCTCCCTGTAAGAAAATAAGTTATTTTATATTACCGTAAGAATAGCTGTGGGGTCTGCGACGGGTTGGAGCCCCGTCCTGGGTTATTTCACGCCTGTAGCTTCTACAGTAGGCTCCAGATTCCCATGATCCTGCGTAGGACAAGTGAGTATAGAAGATGGATGGATGGGTGATCGGATGGTTCACATAATCCCCTGTTCTTTCTCACCATACAGCTTGCTTTGTGCATTTGTTGATTAAGAACATTTTATAGGTATTATTCCTTGAATGCCTGGACTCTCGTGATTTCATTCCTGATATTTTTGTCCTGGGGGGTAGAATGGCTCCCCTTGGATGTCCAGGGTGTGCATGGGTTACATCTGAGGACTCTGATTTCCAAAGAGAGGCAGTGAGTTGAGTTGATCTCTCGTAATTGTTCATGGTGTGTGGATGTACTTTTGTAGCCCTATGATGGACTGGCATCCCGTTCAGGGTGTTTGGCCTCCTTGTGTCCTGCGATGCCTGGAATAAGCTCAAGGGGTCTTTCTCAATACCAGGAATGTGAAGATCATACTTGTGGTCTTGGCAAAAGCAGTCCTGCTAGCTTCCCTCCCAAGAACGAACTTGGGATGCACTGAATCATGGGATTGGTCTCTCTTTGCCACTGATGTATCCTTGATATTTAGGGTGGAGCAAGAACAACGTCCAAGCCCTTGAGCCTAAGATTGGTCATTGTGTGATTCGTGTAGTTTTTAAACTGGGGGGGGAGGGATCAGGGTCTGCCAGGGTGGGGTCTTGAGTATGGAAATGACAACCCCCGTCGTCTGGAAAAAACAAAACAAAGAAGCTCCGGGCTTCATACTGGCACTTGCATCCTTGTCACCTTACTCACCCCCGATGAGTTTGCGTCCCTGTATCCGTCACCTGTGGCTTCCCTCGGCTTCCCTGCCTGCCGATTCCTGTGCCGATCCTGTGTTCTGACGTGGGAAATACTCCCTAAGGCTCGCGGCATAAATGACGGTGACGCTCATTGCTGTTTATCATAACTGTATAAAAATGTGCTGTATCTAATTAAATGTGATAGATTTTGACAATAAAGCTTAATTTGTATTCAATGAAGTTTTAGGAAGATGGGCGTTGCGCTCGGATCAGTGATTTTGCCGGGATGGTAGTTGACGTGTTTTTCATGAAACAGGCCCTGCTGTCTCTCCTTTTATCCAGGATTATTTTGTTGAGTTCCTGGAGGACAGACGGAGGGCGAGGATGTCGTCAGTAATACAGCATCGCGTCAGCACTGGTGACACCAGGAGCACAAGACGTTGACCTAGAAGTAGTAAAGCGTAACCAAGCAGTGACCTAGAAGAAGTAAAGCAGGCCCAAGCCTGAGGCATCGTCAAGCTGCCCCCTTCTTTTCATTACCTTCCAGTCGCTGCCCTGTCAGTAACTTTTGGGTTAAGATCTGGCCTTTCAGTGTCTCCGAGATGGAGAGCAGCCCAGATCGCAGGCTGCCGCATCTCCTAATAGCTCCCGTGATTTAGCGTAGGCAGCGAGGGGGCAGGGGCCTTGCAGTCGGCGTGTGCGGCTTGAGCGACGCGTGTGGCTCTTAGTGCCTCCGCAGTCACAGCTGGACACTTCCTGCCTGCGCCAATTTAGCCCTGAGCGTTGTTGTTTTCAGTAACGTGCGTTTCATCTTGTTCTAGCGGCTGCCTTGGGGATTAGCGGGCTTCACTTATTCCAGAATAAGGGAAGCTGTTACCGTTAAACTCATCTTCCCCTTATAATGTTTTTTATACAATGTTAGGACAGATGTAGTACATTTGTAAAGTCTTGGAGCTGAAGTTGTTTTTTTCCCAAAATCATCTGTATAAATGGGTAAATATGGTAAGTTACTTTTGTATGAAACCTATTCAAATGAAATTCAGTGTTATAGTCAGTTGTTTGCACCCGATCTCCAGTTTGTGATGACCTCGCGTAATTCGTCTCCATCGCTCTCTCATAGCCGTAAGCGGTTCTCTCCACGCTCATCACCTCGACAGCGTGTTTCAGCTGTGTGATTTACCTTGTCCGCACCAATCAATGTGCCTGGAGCTTTAACAAGGCCAAATTGACCCTCTGAGTGGTCTGATCCTCAAATCAACAGCGCTGAAAAACAGCCTTTCCCCCTGCATTACATCACCCCGGGTGGCCCGAGACCGGGACGTCCGCTCGATTTGCCAGAGGCCCCTGTCAACTGGGTGGTCGTTGAAACCGGTGTTCTCTCCTTTATTTGTGAAATGAATGAATGACGCAGGTGTAATTGGTCAGAGTTATTTTGCGTTTTGCTCGTTTATGATTTTCAAATGGGCAAAATGGTGACTCACCAACACTAGGCAAAGCGTTTTATCCAATTTTAATGTCTTATTCGTACTTAAATGAGTGCTTGAGTTCTGCTTTAATGTGACAAGCATTTGTTAGTCGTTAAGTCTGATCCACATCTGTCCGCTGAATTGGAAGGTTGACTCTTTGTCTGCGGCGTGGTAAGCGCTAGAGATGCACCGATTGCAATTTTCTTGGCCAATTCTGATTTCCGATTTTGTTTTTGCAAGTGTGACTGGCCAATACCGATTTTCGCAGATTCCGATTTTCTGTCTAAGAACCATCAATGACAGCATCTACAAACAAAAATCAGGTTTTCTTCAATGAAAAATGTTATTTTTCATAATTAAAGAAATTGTTAAACTTTACAATTTCCCCCAAACTGCACTAAGTTACAGGATCTTTTCTCACTTAAAAAAGTCTCAGAATAAAGTCCTCTGTGATTGTAAAGAGGTACAAATAACAATTACCTTAAAATGAGCTGCTGTACACCCACCTTTATCTGACATATTTTATGTTACCAAACAAGAGCAGGTGCAACAGATTTAAATAAAACAAATATCAGTTACTTATATCATTTTCCAGTATGTTTAAAGTTCACCAGATAACACAAAATTGACCTTTTTCTCTGCTTTTACTCGTCTTAAAATAAAGTCTTTAGGTTACAAACCTCCAAATAAACTGAAGTATACTATACTCTTCCAAATGATAATAGGTGCAGGGCAATATTATCAATACCAACATCGCTTGTTATCTACATGCAATTCTTATATGGCTAGTAAGCTCGATTAAGATCAGGCTTTTACATGCTGTACTGTGGACATGACCTGGAGTAAAAAAAATCCCTAAAACATTTTTACTCTGTCACAGGAAAAAACCTTAGCTAGCTCTGCAATTTTAATGATTATTCATTTTCAAGATTATCTAGTATATGTTTAATAATCAGTTTACCTGCATGTTTCACCGTGTTTTCGTGGTGGTTACCCCACGGTTTACTTTGGCTTTACATGCATTACAAATTGCAAGCTTTGAGTCGTCTTCACTCACAGTGAAGAACTTCCATGATAATGACATGTTAGCATCTGGCTGTGAGTGTGCAGATGGCTGTGAGGCTATTGTCTGCACCGCTGGTCGTGTGACGTGTGGAGCGTCCATAAACTGGACCGGTTCAGTATCGGAAATACATGATACTAATCAGCCGGTCTCCGGTCCAGGCCAAGCAGGCTGAAAATCGTCCGATTCCTGTCCCTGGCCGATCGACTGGTGCGCTCTGCTACATTTCTCAGACTGAAGCTTGATTGTGCACTTCATCCCTGTGCAAAATCACATGACTTGGTCCATTAAAGCTTTATAAAATTGTAACAAGCCAATGGGAGGTCTGACCAAAGGTAACTGGAAGTCGGAGGGCAGTTAAGGTGTGTTTGAGCTTTAGCTGTGCTTTCTGGTTTAATTTGTCCACTGTAAACCTGCCCAAGTGTATTTTCTTCCCTCCCATCTACCAAAACGATTAATCTCTTTAGCCCTAACCCTGTTGCTTCTATGGAAAAAAAAATCTCAACAAACAATAAATCTATCCTGTCCTTCCTATATCTTCTATCATGTGATTCTGTGAACCATTGTGTCAGGAATGTTTCTCATAGATGTCTTATAAAAAGTCTTTGTGATTCATAATTTTGTCTGACGTGCGGCACTAATTTTATCTTCTCGTGGTTTTCTGAATTCTTGCACCGACCTAAAATGTGTCTGCCTAACCTAATGACTCATGGGAGATTTATTTACACAAAAATGTTCTGAGGGCAGAATGGTTGGTCCTGCCTCTATCTGGACCAATCAAATGTTTTGGTCCTGCCTCCTCTAGTTGCTTAGACCCACCTCCTCTGCAGTCTGATAGGGTGGAGATCAGAGAGCTAACCTATGTTGGTGATCACATTATGCTAACGGGACTCATTGAGAATTCATGGTAACTGCTTCCAAAGGACCCAAATGCTCAGCTGCCTGGGTCTGTAGAAGCTGACCAGCAAGCACCTCTAATTTTTCTTGGGTGGTTTTTTTCACCCTGCATACTCATTCATTTCTCCCATAACCCAAGTTAGCCTACAGATATTCGCAAGCTGGGAGTCGGGGTTCTCAGTGTTGTTAGTGATTTACTGGGGGCTGTGTTTTGTACTGTACCCGCTCCTGCAGCTAATGGGTTCAGGTTGGGGTTCTCAGTGCAGTGTTATGGACCGGCGGGCACAGACAGCTAGGGAAAAGGCGCGGAACCCCTAAGCTTTACAGAGATAGAGATCTTAAGGGTGCCCTAAAGGGAAAAGAGGGTCTTGAAGAGACCTTAATGCAGATCATGGAGTAGAACGAAGAGATCCACCTGAAGGAACACGCATCATATATGGAGTTAGCTTGACAAGGAAAAGTCCTGACAAGCAGTTTATTTAGGAGTGCGTGACCTTTGAATTTCTGTCAAGAGATTTTAAGTTTCCCTCTGTTAGTATGGATTTAATAAGCATTATTAAAATGCCAAGCAATTAAGTTCCCCGCCTTGCCCTTAATGTACTCGGAAACTGTAAAATTCTTACATGACGTCCATCTTCATCCCCAAAAAATGCACATCTTCCATGTCATTCAGTGGAGAGTGCTTTATGATTGTGCCTGTGTTTTGGTCTGACATCTTCACTCTCATGAGGTATTCCTGGGAGGTAAGGGGTCCTATTTACACAACATACCCCTGAGGTCAAGGATCAGGCTCTGTGATTCCACTGGCCTGTGATTGTCAGGTTGCCACCCTCACAGATCTCCCCTGCCCCATGGACTGATGCTGTAGAAGATGATTCTCAGCCCTCTGAAGCCGCACTTCTGGGCTATTTACACCGTGTCAATCAACAGTCTTAGCCAATCAGCTGGGAGGGGGGATGGCCATAGCCTACAAGACACTTCAGGCAAAAGGTCGCCTTGCACTTGCTAAGGAGGGGACAGTCATAGCTGCCATGGTGTGATGCCAGGGAACCCTGCCCTCTGCACATGACACGGGTCCTGTGGGCAACATCATGGGAACGAGGTGCCAATATCACACGGACGTCATTACTGTGCTAATTTGGGTAGCTTCTGGGCCCAGTGATGATGCAGTCTGATAGGCCATATACAAGTACTGTTCAATACATATGTCAGTGCCCACAACACATCGCAGTTTTGCAGTGGTTCGAGTGAGAGAATAGTGCACCGTAGGCCACATGTAACCAGTGCACAGTTTTCATTTTATACACACTTGCTTTCTAGACAGTCTGTGATGCTGTTTTATACAGCACCTACTGCTCCATGAGACTTTCACGCCTAAGAAACTTTGACTGCATGGGTTGGACCGACCCAGTATTCAAAATTTCTGCAGTAACAGGGAAAATCTGAAGGAGCGCAGCCCCTGGTATGCAAGGCCTGCGGACTGCCCACGGCTAGACCGCTTCCGGATCCGATAGTCATCGTGTCTGAGGAAAAGCTAACACTGGGGGATGCATTTTCTGCGCATGCTTGATGGTTACAGCTGTTGGGGTGAAAAAAAGATGGAGGGGGGAGAGAGGAAAAGCAAAATCAGAAACTAATTCTGAAGGCTTTAGCCAGTGCCAAGCTGCAAACCAGGGGTGCAACTTCCTCCATGTAATGAGGCACTGAGCACGTTTCCACAGCTAAGCTCTAACGTCTGCTCCTCAAACACTGTCAAGGAATTCAAATGAGGTCTTCCTTCATGCTGGTCAGATTGAAATTGGAATTCATTTAGGGGCTGACTGGAGCTGGATGCGACCAAACGTGCTGTTTCATTTCCACACTTCAAAATAAATTGACTTAATGTTGCCGCCTCCTGGTTTCTCCTACAACCATGGACATGGTACCAGGCGATGGGGAGAGAAGCTACCTACATGTGGGTCCGTTACATAATGCTGGAAGAAGGAGTTGAGGAGTTGATGCATAAATCATGCGAAGGATGAAATATTTTGGAAGGAAGTCCCTCACAGCCATAACTCTCAACGCCTCTCAGTGCCTGCTCCATGGATTCTGTGGGCTTAGGAGATAAGGAGGAGAGAATCTCTCTTCCTGTGGCCTAGGGTTACTCCATGGCCTCTAGCTGCTCCTGGGACCTGGAGTTCCTTCTGTAGCCTGAGGTTCTTCAATGACTTTGTTGCAGAATGCCAAGTACGAACTTCCCTAACCCTCGCTCCCAGGATGACCCTCTACAGCCAGGCTCACCTGATAGTCATCCATGACGGCTATTTCAGTCTCAGCGGCAGGACGGGTGTTTGGTTTCGCCACTTATCCATCTGCCCCCCTCCACCCACCCCAGAGGGCCTGACGAGTGCTAAACATCGGCGTCATCGCTTCAGTCATGCTAATGCTACATTTTTCAATTTTATTCCCTACGAGAGGCAGGCGATGAAAGTGAAATTAATTTCCATAAATAATTTATCGGCAAGTATGATTTAAACATTTGATTAAGACTATCAAACCACCCCTGTGTCTGAAAACAGACAGCAGGAAGAGGAATAAGGCCACAGCGTTATGGATGCATGTTCAGACTGCAGTAATCCAGTAGGAACCTGCCTGGTCAGAATCCAAAGCTGGTCTGCCTAATTAGAGCCAATCAGAGCTGCTAAGAATAACAGCTTGAAACTTCTGATGCCTGCGCTTGCAGTTCCGTGCCCCCGAGTCATTGTGGCTCATTCATTATTGGCTGCCAGTGGGCCGGAGACAATGATCACATTGTTTATAAGCAGATCCATCATTACTGTGACCGTTTGCTTTATTATTATGCGCTTCTCTGGCAGAGATGAGCATGCCCAGTGCAGGAAGACCTCAGTGCAGTACAGAGGAGCTGCTCCTGAAATGACTAGTGTTTTGATGTTTTGCTGTTTATCTCTCTATTTGAATTCGGGGAGGGACGCCATCTTGTTCTCAGTTATGTTATGGCTGTCATGGTCATGTGATTGTTTCATGATGGGCGGGGGGACAATTTTGTGCTTTTTATTAGTATAAATATGAATTTCTGTAGTTTCTGGATGGGTCAGTGGAGTGAGAAAATTCTGATGCTATGACTTTAACGCCAGGCATTCAGACCTTGATTCAGATCCAAAGCTTCCTTCTTTAATAGACCACCATCCCTCTCCTCTTCCCTTATCCGTCATGGTCAGTGTGATCCCTTTAAATTCCAGTGGCATCTCATCTCTTGGCTTTGATAAACAACTTTGTAATAGAAAGTATGAGTCACAATGAAGAAGCGTAAAATGGCAATTAAATCTAAATGTAGTTATTTCCTCTGTCTGGGTTCTGTTGACCAGCTCATTGATTGTTTTCTGGATTCCCCAGTTCGCTGCTGAATCAGTAAACACGGCCGTGTCCTGGCCTCTCATTTCATGAAGCTGGTTTTGGGCGTTACTCTGTTTATGTGGTTTGTTTGCCAAAGATAATCCATCTGAAGATCCCCTTCCATTCACTGCAGACATAGTAACATCAATGCAAATGAATACATGTAGTGGGGCTGATATTTTCCCTATGCTGGTGCTAATCACAGTCTCTAAAAGATGCCCTTTCTCGTGTTATTTTGGGTGCCTGAACGAAGCCCGGAGCAAAGTTGTAATTTCCTGCCTGGGCTCATCTATCCCAGTCGTGCATGTCCAATTTACGAGCCGCGATTCTTTACGAACAACCTGTTCCCCGAGATGCCTGGCATTCCTCGGTAGAGGAAGGTTAACGGGAAGCGGCGTTTCGAGCGCAACACCTGCGTATTGTAATCTGCTAGGCATGCTGTGCCTTCTGCGTGTCTGCAGCGCGGGTTGGTAGTAAAATAGAGGTTGTACCATCAGTGGGTGGACACTTTGATCTGGTTTGATGGATCACTCTGTGGTAGAACTGTCACTGACATCCTCATCTACTTCAATTAGCGCAACCTCCCACTTTTTAAAGATGATAGTGTGGAATCATAGCTGCCGGAGAAAAGCAGACCCAGAAAAGACTCTGTCTAACCTCCCAGGCAAAGAGCTCGTCCCTGGATGTCTGCAGTGTAACTATGTGCCCTGGAATCCTTTTGGCTGGGTTCTGTCCTGGCGCAGTTGGTAGAAAGGAGTCGTATTCCCACCTACATGTGCTTCTGATCTCTGGCTCTCTTGTGTCCTGGCGCTCTCTCCTCTCTCTAAACCCCACCTCTCCCCTTCTGAAGTGGAATGACTAAAGCAGGGAGATGGAACGGGAGAGAGAGGGAGGGAAGGAGGGGGAGTGAGAGAGAGAGAGAGAGAGAGAGAGAGGGAGAGGGAGGTAGAGGGGGCGAAAGGGAAGAGCAGGTTTGCTGGTGACTGCATGGGCAGTAAAAAAAAATAAAAAAACCAAGCCAGCCGTTGCTGGGATTCCTCGTCTCGCGTAGAGCTCCGCTAAACTCCGTATAAAGGAGGGAGGAGCCGTTTGTTTATCCGTACCGCTGTTTCTTGTGTGATGGCTGGCAGAGACAGCCGGTACGAACGGAGCCGGGCTTTGCGACACACGGTTGGGACAGGAAGCTAGCGCGGGGAGGGAGGGAGGGAGTGGGGGGGGGGTTTCAGATACTACGACCAGGCGAAGATACTGCACTTGGCTTGGTGGCGTGAGGTGTTACGCACAGGCACACGAGACGCCGCACTTGCCCCCGCCGGCCATGGACCGTTTCTTGGGCTTCGTCCGGCAGATCAGGTGGTCCAGGCGGCTCAAAGGGAAGAGGTACCGGCCAGAGGAAGAGTATCAGGAGGGCTACGAGGACGTCTATTACTACACATCCGAGCATCTGCACCGTAAGTGGGCGCGATACGGGGTGGGGGGGGGGGGCGGAGGGTGTTCAGGGTGTCCCGAATGCCATGTGTTTGGCTCATTAGACTCACAACAAGGGGGAGGGCAGCAAAGTCCTTGGGTTGGGGGCAGGTGAGCAGCTGGTGTGCAGGACATCAGAGATGGAGGTCGATCGACACGTCCGCAGCTGTGCCACCCTCTCTGTGGACGGCCGGGGACCGTCGCGGATAGTTTGCTCGGCATCTGTACAGACGAGTTTGCGTGTTTCGCCTGTGTTCCAGACAGATGCGTGCGAAAGACGCTAACATAGCGGTATTCTGCTGAGGAACTCGCGCCGTCCTAAATGCAGCTGTGCAGCATGACCAGTGGCTCGTCCTTTCACTCCTTGACGTTAAGATCTGTTTAGCTTTTTTTCCTCTAGTGCTTATTTTGTATGTCCATTTATAAAATGACTTTCCTCTGACTCATGATGAAATGTCTTTGAATTAAATGTTGATCAAATGTTTTTTCCTCATGAAAATACAAAAATATTGCTATATTCCTATTAAAAACACTGGTATGCATTTTGCATATCTGCCACAAATTTGTTTCCTCAGTTTTAGCAATATAGTCGTAATTGATGCTTAATATTTCCACTGATAATTAGTCCTGAGTACAGTTCCTGGACTGAATATTGCCAGTTGACTGAGTGTTTGATGGTGGGATCTAAGCAATGTTGTCCATCAACGTGCCTTGATCAATGTTTCCTTGGGATGACATTCTCAGTGCACTCTCCCGCTGATAGGTACCCTGGGACTGTCACCTGTGGTTGCATGCTGACCCATACTGGTCCTCAGTGACATGTCCCAGTTAGTGCTGTAAAGGCTTTATTGGAGAGCAGCTGAATCATCAAAGCAGTGCTGTAAATAGGGTCTCAATAATTAATTAAAAACCATACTCCAGTATTCTTGTATCATATTTAAATTCTTCTCGGTTAAACTTTGTGTTTTGATGTAATGAACGCAACCTCCCACATCTAAGGACACCATTATTTGGGAGAGACTAAACGCTTTGGTTGTAGGTATGTCTTGTTGAGAGTCTCTGGGCAGCATGACAGACCAACCAGCCTCCAGACTCGCTCACTGACCTCATGGTCGACCCCCTCCAATCTAGAGTGCGACTCTACACTAGTAGGAACCCACAGAATAATCTGATGGACAATGAGTCAGCGGGTGTGTCCTCCTCTCTGGGCAAAAGCGAACGTTTCTCACCTTTCTGCAGAGACCGCCGTGCCATTTTTACCTTTGGCAGAGGATGCAGCTTCAGTAGTAGGATGCAACTTTATGCTCCCAAGACGTGGTGAACAAGGAGTTCTTAGCGAGTTTCTGCTCTGCGAACTGCCATCCCCCCCCCCCCCCCCCTTTGGCTCAGGACTCTGGGAAAGTAAGAGGGCGTACTACCCAAGATTCATGACTCAGCATTCTTTTATGAGGGGGTTACCCCACCATTGCACAAAACTCCTAGGAGTCCTTTTCTCTATGCAATTAAGGCCTAAACACATTTTATATGAAGCAATTTACAGGATATTGCGATATATATGTTCCTTGGGATGTGAACCCACGACCTTTCAGTTGTTAGCGTGATAAGCTACTTGTTCAGCTACAAGATTTGCTAACGGTTAATGCTTGATTCCCTGGAAGAACACTGATCTCCATTAGCATCCGGATGAGATCCATTTAACTTAAAAGGCAACAAACTGAGCCCAGATTTGAAAACTAGAAAAGGGTAATTGTATGGTACATGCATGTAGAAACCTGATTCATACCTGATATACAAAGAGAAAAAGAGCTTGCTGGTTAGATTGGGAGCAGGGCAGAAACTGGTGACGTTCAATATCCAGGGAGGAACTGGTTTTGCTTTTTACTCTGATAGGTTATTGGGCCAGTATGAGTCCCAGTGACACACCAGTATAACTGCAAGCGAATCCGAGCTGACGTTCAAATAAAGCTGTTTTTTAAATTGTATTCAGAATTGTTTCTAATTGCTGTCCAAAAGCCGCTCGCCTCGAACCACTCAGTGTGTAATTATTTACGTGCATAAATCATTTCCATTAGCAGAGCCTGTGCCGTTGTTTAATTACTCTCGGCAGAATAATTCTAAGGTCAATGCTTGTTTTATGTACACAGTTTTAAAAACACAATTCATCAGACAGGCACAGACTTCCTCTTCTCCTGATGTTGCCCACAGCCTTGATTGCCCTCAGCCTCCATTGCCCACAGCCTCCATTGCCCACAGCCTTGGCAGCAGTAAGGTTCAGACGTCAGTGGCACGTCTGTCCCGATGAACACCACTGGCCCTCTTCTTCTCCGTCGTTCATCGCACAGGAGAATGTGCTGCTTTGTAATATCTGCAAAGAGACTTTTGTTGGTCTGGCCAAGGGGTGCAGTTTGGGTTGATCCCATTCAGAGAGCCACAAGAGGCTGCTCTACCTGTTCCTTTTAAGAACTGAACCGAGCACGAAATTCCCAGAGGAGTCCAGTCATTCATGTCTTTGCATTTCCATTCAAGACACTTAAAAATTGCCAATATAAACACCTCACACTGCAAGCTTAAATAATCATCCTAAAATGCTTCATGGATTCTGTGTCACAAGTTGTAACTTCAGGCAAGGATTATTCTTCTGCTAAAGAATCAGGTGCCGGTAGAATCCTGCTAAAGAATCCTAAAAGGTTAGAAGGTGGAATAGTGGTTTAGAGCACAAGCTCAGGATCTGGAGGTTGCCAACTCAAATCAAGGGAATGACCGTCAATTTGCTGCGTTGCATTAGAATGCTTTGTGGGCTAAACTGCTAAACTGTACACAAAGTGTAATGGCCATGAAATGGTAAAGTGACTGTAGGACCTATTGTCTGAACAGTGTCAAAACCAGGAGAGTTAAATGATGACTGATGAGTGTTCGGGCCCAATTTATACACACCCCACCATATGTACGTAACTGTACGGTGTGGCTGCTGTCTGATGTCATTTCCGGAGACCCTGCTGTGGAATTTAGACCTTTGTTCTACAGTTCGGTCCAGTTATTTATACATTGCATTTTAAAACCCCCTCCCCCGCAACTTGAATGTTTTTTCATTGAGTATGTGAAAAATTTGTTTTCCTCTCCTGATATACTGTACTTGTCATGAACCCAAGTTTCACAGGTTGAATGAGGGTTTTAGGGTTCTAAGCCATTTTTTTAATCCATCTTATTGTTCAGAGAACATTTCACTAGATTTCACTGTGTTTCCTGAAAACTTCTCATCTCTGTAATTACAGCAGATATTGTTTTTGCCTTTGTAGCCCAAAGCACTCTAACCAAATAAGGAACTTTATAGACTCTCTTCTTTTATGTGTGTAGTCTAAAGTGTCCCAGAGCTATGTAAATGACGGGGGAGGAGGTGTTTCAGACATAGAGAACTGCTTTGAACTGTAGATTAGAGGAAACAAGATGATCTGCGGGCATTTGTGTTGGTGCTGCAGCGAAAGGCTGATGAGATCTTCCTCAGGAATTTCCTGAGGGAAACACCAAACTTTGAATTAAACTGAAATCCAGTCAAAACCTTTATTATTCTTTCAATTGTTGATGATATTCGTGAAAACAATAATATTCTAACAGTTATTATTTGGGTATAAGAAACGCTTCTCCAGAATCCCTCATCACTTGCATGTATGTGACGGGAAGGCGAGGAGTAGAGAATTTAATGGCTTTTTAATAGCTCTGTGCCATTTAGCTCAAAAACCTTGAGACTCCTTTCCTGCTAATGGCATTGCACTGCTCCCGGAAAAAAAATAGTTTTTCACATTTGGCTTTACGTTACATGACAGTGGCCGCAGATTTCCCAGCTTGATCCAGAGCTCCATGGGAAGTTTTCGTGATTTATAAGCGATCCTCTGAATAGCAGGTCCATGGTGGGGGGGGAGTGAATAAGCATGGTATTTACGCAGGGAGAAAGAGCGTTTGATCTGCTGAGGAGAAGATGGAATGTAAGGCTTGAGTGGAGAGGGTTAATCTGACATGCCTGTGCTCTAGGATCAGAGGAACTGGAGAGACGGAGCATGTTCGAATTTCTGTGGCGGCTTTTAAAAGGCCCTAGAACAGCTGGTGACAGTCACAATGCCAGTTTCCAAAATCATCTATAGGGTGGATTCTATTTCGAGATGGACGATATTATTGCACATATTGAAAAATGTTTAAAAATCCACACACTGCGGTTGAATTAAGTGCAGTCAGCTTTCTTGCTGAAGGTCAGTACGAAACAACTTGCCCACAATAAAGATTTTATTTTTTTACTTAACAAAGTGACTAAGTACACACTTTAAATATGTATTGTGGTAAATAAGTAATATTTAAATTGTAATAGCGTAATAGTACAATTAGCAGTAGCATATTTAAAACAACAGCGCTTAAGCAGACCTGTCTACCGGCAATGCGTCACCCCAGTAATCTGCTGTCCTGGTAACTGGGCAAATTTGCATGAACTCTGCATGGGGAAAATACTGGGGGGGGTCTCACATCAGTGTGAAGGACAGCTACCTTTGCCGTGCGTAAATGTGCCATTGTTTTAGTATTTGTGCCCTCGCTCGCCTTAAACTCTCGTATTTGTATCTGTTGCCTTCTGCAGTCTCTCTGATAATGACTGTCTGTATCAGACATGTCTCTTCAAAAGCAGCCTTGCAAACCCAGAGTTGGAGGCTAAAGATTTGTGGATTTGCCGTTTTTCGTTGCTGCGTCCTTTAGTCAGTTGCTGCAAGCGAGTTTAGTTTAAATTTGCAGGCTCTTACGAAACGGCAACTTAAAAACCGCTAAATAACAGCAGTGGTCTTCTTCGTAACCTGGTTACTCATTTTTTCTGTATAAATTAAGCTGGTATCTGCAGTAATTAGAATCTGTATTTTTTTTTGTAAGACTACATATAGACTAAATTTCTGACTGCATGCAGCCGGATTTTTGGACCCATTAAACAGACATGTGCAATAAAATGGGAGACTATGGTTTCAGAGCAAAGATAATCTCACACCAGCCTGTTGATATTGCAACGATAAATACTGTCTTATCGGCCAAGCGAAGGTCCTGCTGTTGACCCAAATTGTAGGTGGAGCTGAGTAAGTTTGTCATAACAATGTAGTGTTATTTTACTAATTTTGTCTTTCAGGCTACCTGAAAATTAACTCTGTCAAGTACTCATAATACTTGGCCCTTAATTGAGTGGCCATGTACCCATCTCAGTTAAGAATTACCACGGACAATCTATACCTCCAAGACCCAGAGTTAGTCTACATACTGTAGGTATACGTTTAGTCATAATGAGAGGTGATCCTGCTCATTCTGGTCGTTTTGGAAGCTTCTGTTTGCTGTCGGTCATGTTTATGGCGATATTGAAGGTGATCATGAAGCATCTTGTACCGTTCAGCTCAGCAGGACTGTCAGAGCCGAGAACATGGCAGTAGACCTGTACAGGTACAGATATCCGAGACTCAGGCAAAGGTGTGACGTTAATGCCGTTATTCATGAGGGTTTGAGTCTGAACAGTCAGCCATGCTGGCCGTCTCGGTTAATAAAGAGGCAGATCAAGTGGAACATTGCTAATTTGTCATATAGTAATTAAACTAAATCAATTTTCCCTTTTAGGTATGCTTTGTAGTAAACCAATTTATTTTCTCCCTGCAAAAGTACATAATTGTAAGGGCTTTTAAGTTCTCCCATTACTGTCTTAGGACGATGATGACGCACTAGGTTACCTTTTGAACGTCGGTTTGTCAGAGGGTCGTTTGAGTCAGTGTTTGTCACCCAAGTGCTAGCAAACTGCTGTTTGATTGGCATCAGAAATTCTGATTTATTGACCTTCCGTGAGTCAATCCACACGTCTTCTGTAAAAAGCATCCATGACGTATCTAGATGGTCAGGTATTAAGAGTTTTGGTGTTTTAATATGCTTTTAATGAATGGCTTGGAATCTCCAGCTGCTGATGGTCATGGCTTGTCCTCTGATGGAACACAGCGGGCTCTGCTGCGCCGCGGCGAAGCGACAGAGCCTCCGCACTGTGCCTTTACCTCTCAACTGTGATTGGAAGCTGTTGTTCTCGCTCACCTGACAGACATCTCCCAGAGCCTTTATTTATAGCAGCCAGAGCCTGGGCAGACGTGCCGTAGGGTGGAGATGAATGAGTTTAGATAAGCCGCGTAAAGGATAAGACTCTGATGGCGGGATAATGAAACGATGACTGATTGCTCTGGCGGTTCGTTGGAGCCCCTGGTCCTGTTGCTCGTATGAACGTCGCGTGTTGCTTTAGACCCTTCGATGATGCTTAACGCCTTTTACATTGACTGTGTGCTTCTATGACGGACTATCACAAACATCTTCACTATTCAGGAATCTTGTGAGCTGAGTGGCAGCTTGGTCTTCTCAGTGTTTCTTATCGCAGGAATGCTAACCTGGGATGTGTTAGGCGGAGCAGCCAATGGCAACGCGGAGGAGTCCCTGGGACACTGACACACCAGTCGATGAGGCAGTGACGCGCTACGGGATTCAGTGAAGCAGTGATTCATTCTATGGGAGTCACTGAAGCCCCGATGTTCTATCCAGGAGTCATAGTAGTACTGAAGTACTGGAGCACTGTGTTGCTCTTTTCGTTTCACTCCCCCTAACCTGCAGATTTCCTTGGGTAGGACCAGACCCCATCTGCCTTCAGCCATCCATCACCATAGGTCTCAGGGACCGGCTGCTCAGCGATTGAAACAAGTGCGCAATAATTTCATAAGAAGGGACCACCTACACTTCAGAATGAGGTGTTCGTGTTGGTCACCTACAATGCTTCTTCCTGCAGCAGCTCAGAGTAGTCAGTACTGGATGGAACCTCTCTGTCAGTAGCACAGTACAGACTATTGTTGTAGTGCACAACATGTATGTTTCACACATTATATTGATGGTCATTGTCATGGCAGTGCAGGGACAGATACATAAAAGACCAAAATTTGTCTGCTTTGTACCCATGAAGAGTGTCACACCTGTGTTATTGCCTTCTACAGTTAATTACCTTGATTCAGTGGCTGCTTGGAGCCGAATCTGTTAGCTTTCATCACGGCCTGTGCCGCCGAGTGTCTCACTCATTTTGTGCACTCTCTTTGAGCCTTTGGGCTGATCAGGCTTATTGTCAGTATTTCTTTCATTTTCAGTTGTTATCCCTGATTACTGGAGGTCATGCCAGAGTTTCAAGAGCAAGAGATTAACTATAGCGATTGTGAGGCAGAACGCTGTATCTGACGTCTGGTTGGCCGTCAGCATTGATGACTGATTGATATAGTCTCATTGGCAGATACAGTTGCTGAATTCTTCATTCTGTATTCTTATTGGCTGTGGGGGGTCCCTGCATTGAACATGAATAATCACATGTCTGTAAACGAGAAGACTGCATCGCTGCAGTGTTGGCGAGTACTGGAGCAGCACTCCTGTGCTCAGTGGAACAGTAAAGCAGCTTGCATTTTTCCCTGCAGTCGCTGCATTTATCTTCCCCACTTTGCTTGCACTTCAAATACAAGAATTTATAGTAACAAGGATGAATTAGTCATACATCAGAGGCAGGAGCGCTACATGTCCTTTTGTACACTTACTGCCTTACCGCGTCTTTCAGAGGAGGTTAAATGAAACCAAAGATTTACCGTTCGGATCCCTATTAAGTGTCGAATAACATGAGCCAGTAACACTGCTGGAGGAGTCTGCCTGGGCACGAATTGACAAGAAACATCCCAGTGCAGAGAAGCGGCCTCATCGGCACTGTTGCTTGTTGTTGGCTCTTTACTAAAATAGATATTGTCCTCAGTTCAGCAAAAGCCATTACGAAACAAAGGCACCGGTAAGGCAGGTGTTGTTTAAAAATAATAACAAATGCAGAGAGATGCTTATAGGGTTCGGCTTTCGCTCTGGGGTCACGAGGGTACAGGGTGGAGTAGAGGGTGGGGTACAGGGTGGGGTGCAGGGTAGGGTACAGGGTGGGGTGCAGGGTAGGGTAGAGGGTGGGGTGCAGGGTAGGGTAAAGGGTGGGGTGCAGAGAGGGCTGATTTGCAAAGGGATGTGTCATTTGAATATTTAAGTTCTTAACTTAAATATCAGTCATTTTGCCCTATTGTCCCCCTTCAACCCTTTTTTAAAAACTGTTTGTGGGGCCTTTCCCCCCCCAGCCTTTTTTTTTTAGCTCTTTGTTGGGGCTTTTTCTGCCAGCCTTCCATTCTTCCCACCCTGAGTGTTATGCCATTTACAGGCCTGTAGGGGTCAGATGGAAGGCAGAGGTGCCTGTCCCCGGCTCTGCGGTCACATGACAAGGCCTGGCTGGGCTCGAGAGCCACTTGGCTGTCACGCCAATACATGCCGAGTCAAGGGAGAAATAAATGTGAGCTACTTCTGAGGGACCTGGCGGCACTGCATGCAGCAGATCCGGCAGGTGCGCTGCCCTCGTGCAGAGCGCGATCGGCACAGAACCGGTGCCGCATCGGGAAGTCCAAGCCTGCCTGCTTTGGCAGAACTGGGCCGAGAACAATCCACATAGTCTTAGAACTCTACCAGGAGTCACAGGTGCTGCACAGAGGACTTTCACAGGTGCTGCACAGAGGACTTTTGTGAGTGTGTTGAAAAGCCCCCCCTCTTGCCTGCTGTGGTCCCAGTCTGCACTCTGCCGCTGGGGCCTTTACTGGTGCGTGATGATTTACAGCTTCTGAAAAAACCTGCCTTTAGTGGAATTCCAACATGAACACCCTGCACAATTACATCATATACAATATAAATTTTCTTCTACTAGTGGATGCTATAGGGGCAGTATTACTCTACCAGAACTATTACTCTGTGTGAGGATTTGCTCCAGGCAGGACAGGAAGAAGGAATAGGGATGTTCTTTGGCAACAGGAGTGGAGAAGTAATGTACGAAACCGGGGGGAGCAGTGGAAAGCCAGCCATTTCTGTATCAGTACAAGAAGCACAGAAGAGGAAAACTGGCATCTGGCTGTGGAAGAACTGGGTTCGTGTTCGGGGTCAGAGAGGAAAACAGCAGAATCTCACAGGGTTTGTGAAAAAGCCCAGGTGAAGTAAATTACTGCACTTGTCACCTGACACCCTATGTTGGGACGTCCCTAGGTCCCCAGCCTTAAACTCACAATGTCACGCATACAAAGACTCTTCAAGAAACAAAGTTGGAATGTAAAATTTGAATCAATTTCAAATAAGTTTTTCAAGTGCATATATTTTGGGTTTAATCACATTCCAAAGTGTAAGTTTTTTTCCCTGTAGATAAAACTAGACCATTTGACCGAATATTGAGCCACAAATCTGTGTTTTGCAGTCATTGCTGCAAATGACATAGTTCTGTGGGTTCCGTAGACTGTCCCAGTCTGCACCTGTGTACCATTTAAAGTCTTCAGTTTTTCTCTGTTCATTTCCAAAGAGGCAGGTAAGGTCTTATGTACCGTCAATTATAGCTTTCAATCCTAGCTGGTTTAAATATGACCGTTGCCATGTGACGTCAACACAGAAATAATGGCGTTCATCTAGACATAGACCTACCGGTCCGGTCTCCACGGAAACGGCCGGATTCTGCGATGGTGCCTCCTGTTTGAGTTTCCTGAGGGTCAGAGTCCCCGTGGCTGGGCGCTAATGACAGGCCTGCTAAACCCTGTCATCCCTGTGCATTAACAGGGTTAGCTATAACCTGCCCCAGGCTTAAAGTGGGGTCCATAGATTATAGATAGGCAGCCTCCGGAATGACAGCAATGACGGGCTGTGCACACCTGCGGGCTAATCATGACTGACTGACTGTGCAAGCCTCAGCAAGACCGAACATTTGAAACAAGTTTCTTATCATTGATGAAACTAAACTTGTAATATTCAAGTAAGTTAAGTTAGTTAATACATGTAATAAGTACATTGACGACTAGTTAAAATGACCAGCAGATGGCGACACGTGGGATACCATTTATATGAAGTCGCCGGTGCTTATGGAAAAATATATTTGGTTTATAACAAAGTTTACAAACCCTGGTCCGGTCCCAGAACGGACCAGGGAATCCCCAACGCAGAACGTTGGGGATTCTTTGGATGAGTTGGTTTATTAACAAAAATGAACTATGTATTTTATTTTTTACGACTCCTCGCTCCCATAAGAAATAATGTAAACGGTTTAACATGAAATTTTCGTACAGGGTAAACCATACAAACACCCAGATTAGAACATGCCAGTGATTGTTTTGTGTTGCATACAGCACACTTTGGAAATGTACGGAGTCCCGGAACGCACCTGTGCAAAAGAAATTAAATGCTTTTGCTCTTAGGCAAGACAATTAGTAGTTCGCATACGCTTTATTAGAAATCAGATTAATTTTACTGTCTCCAACACCTGCCCACCATTAAAAATATATATATAACTCCGTGTTTGGACTTTGCATGTCCTTTCTGTGTCACCGAGGGGTTTCCATCCGGACTCAAACACAGTCCAAAAACATGCTGAGATTAATTGAAGTTACCATGTTGCGTGTGTGTGTGCGCGCCTTGCGATGGCGCCCCCTCCTGGGTTGTTCCCTGCCTTGCACCCATACCTTCTGGTATAGGCTCTGCATAGGATCGGCGGTTACAGAACATGGATGGATGGCAGCCGTACACACGGACACAGGCTGATCGGCTTGGTCACACTGCTCAGCAGCGACCTCCGCTTGCGTTCCACGTGTGACGCTTTTCTCGCCAGTGTCATGCGGCGTGACTGTGCTGTTTTCGGGCGCGGATAGTTAGCGCCATGTCGCCTCCCTCGCCCAGTAGAGTTTAAAGCCTCACTGCCCCTAAATTGAGAACCTACGGGAGCTTGCTCGTTCTCATATTTTATTTACATGGTTTGAACACTATAATTCATTTACACCATTACCCAAGGACAGGATTTCTTTGATGAGGCTTCGGATTAAAAGTTCAATTAAAATTTGTTTCTGATACACTGTGGGGGTGTAAGTCAAAAGTGCGGTCACTGTAACTTGGACTGCGTTTTGTATGTTCCAGTCGGTTCTTTCACACTTACCTGTGTCTCTCGTGCATACGTCAAGCAGCAGCGCGTGTGCGCCGATCAGCCACCAGATGGCGATGTTACCCAAACGCACGGGAGTCCGTCTCGGTGTAATTTGCCCCAACAGAATAAAGATCAAGCCGACTGCAGTTTCTGTTATGAACATTATCGACTGTCAGCCTGACCCACGAAGAAGGTAATCAAAACTTCTGTGTGCATTTGAGTCGTAATGGAAGGGCAGCAGTGACTGTCATTCTTACTGTTTGTGGCCCCAGTCCTGATGCTTCTGCTGTTCATTCAGACAGACTGCTCCTCTGAGGGAGCTGTTCCCCTGTTCTAAGCAATTCCTTACTGTTCCAAAGCAGCGCTATGGTCTGCTTTCTAAACTGATAGCCTGTGTTTTAAATGGACTCCTTGTTTTCCAAGGCAGTGTCTTGCACTGCATTCCAAACTTACTGCCTTCTTATGAGGTGTTAATGTTCTCAAATCTAAAGTGATGGTCTGTGCATTAAAACAGTGTAATGTTCTGGGTTCTAAAGTGATACCCTACATTCTTAAGCAGTGTAATGTTCTGGGTTCTAGACTGATGTTCTAAAGGAGCACCATATATTATTTAAATAAGATCAGAATTTGGGAAACGATTCGTTGAATAATATGAATTAAGAGCTGGGTCGAATTACTATGGACTGAATCAAAAGTGTGGTCTAAACAGCTATTGGTCTGCTCCTGCACTTCACCTTTTCCACCACAAGGGGCTGGTGACATTAAGCGGTAGGTGCCTGCCACTGCAGCACTAGATGTTAAAGCTGTGCAGATAAGGTCACTGACAGGGCTTTCACCGCAAAAGTGGTGAGGTGGTGCCAGAGACCGAGATGTTTGCGCCGTTATGAAATTAAATGGAACAGCAGAGTGCCAAGGTGAAGGGTAAGACACTAATATTAAAAAATGTACAAGCATTTAATAAAGGGAGACAAAAATATTGAATATAAAACAATTTATGGCTGAATGTAGTCAATGGGCAGCCAAAATATATCTATAAATAAATATTGTGATAAATGACCAACTAAGTATATATTTTGGGGCTCCCAAACATGTGCAGTTCATAAATTTAAGCCATTTTCCCCCTGATGCTTGGGATGGAAAGGAAAATGATGGACAGGTCTCGGTGCTTATGCACTAAATGCAGAGTGCAGGGCACGATGAGGGAGCAACCACTGATTGGCTGATTGCGACTGTCAGCTTGCCACGATAGGCTGCCAGAATCATTAAAAAAAGGTCTTTCAGGAAGTCCACAGAGAGGGATAATGTTGTCCGGCTGCGGTGTAGAGCCCCTCTCGGCACTCCAGACAAATGCAATTTCGCACATCAGTGGTGCAAGGAGCATGATCGGTGGGCTATGGGATGGGGAAGGAATCTGATCGTCTGGATCATCCTTTCATTTTGTAGGATGATGTAGTGCTTATGGTGATTTTTATGTGACGTTTATTTTCTTTTCTTTAAATATTGCAGTTGTAACACCCATTGCAACAATGAACGCTTATTTGCTTATTTTTAAACGTATGCCGTGACCGGCGTTTTGCCCGTACAGCACCTCTTATTGTGCCTTGGAATTAAAAAGGTGCTGTATAGTGGATGTGATTTATCGGTGCTTTGTTGGAGTGCCACTGGTTGGTTCGAACATTTGGGGGGGAAAAATGTAGGCTAGCAATTGAACTGCAAAAAGCGAAGGGGGAGACTTTTGTGTAAAATTTGGGCATAGAGTGAAGTAAATTAATTTTAAGCACAGATAATTTACATTTGATAGGTACTAAGGTAGTTGTGTGCCAGTTTGTCTAAGCAAAGAATTGACATGTTTCGTACTGGAAGCGTGTATCCGTGTCATTTGCCCAAACAGAATGAACACTAAGCCTTGGATGACACTGAAGATTATCGACAGTCTGTCTTCTTCATAGGTCAGCCTCTTTGTTGTAATCTCACCAGTAAGGTTCAGTCCAGACCTCTCGTGGTTTGTTAGGGTTAAAAGCTTCTGCTTTCAGTATTAAAGTTGTACCGTCGTGTCGCAGTGTGATCGGTCTTTCACCGCCCCCCCCGTCCCCCCCTTCACTTTGCCTCCATAGCAACCAATAGAGAGACCCCGTCCTCGGGCGTGAAGTCAGAATAAGGAATGATGTTAATCCTGATGTTAAGCGCCAGTAAAATGGAGATTCACGCCGGTCTTACTCGTCCTCATACCGACTGCACTTTACAGTATAACTGAATAGAACCGTAACTGCATGAACCAGTCATGACATTTCAGCATTTTCTTTTTTTATTTTATTTTTGAGGGGTTCCACGCTGTCTAAATCGCTTATTTTCTGCCTACCAAAAATCACATGCTTTCCCTTGTGCTGGGGGCGGCGCCCGAGGGCAGTGCTGTTACCACAAGCAAGCACACAAACACGCCATGCCGCCCTCAGCATCACCCAGCTGTGGGATTGACTTTGGGTTCACATACCTCTGTAAGGCTGTCGAGACTGGCATTTAACATTAATGCAGAGCCCCAGCAGCGCCTCACCTGGCATTGCGACCCTGTCAGGTCCCTGCCACGCGGCAGGTAATCAGCACGTCTGAGGGCTGAATTATCCTCTGTACGTGTGCATGCGCATAAGCGTACACACTGCCCTCACTGCATGCGCACACTCCTCACACGTATTCACATCAGTTTTTGACACGTATAGTCACAGTTCCTCGTCTTGGAGATAAGTGGTACTGAAATAAGATGGAACTGCAGGATCCCTGTGAAATGACCCTGTAGACTTACAGATTTGTAAATCAGTTAACTGGTTATGGGTGTGTGTGCCCTTTGCGCCCTAGGACAGACCTCAGGGTAAGAGCAACAGCACACTGGCTAAGTCATTATGGATTTCATTGCTTAGCTAGCGTATAATGGGTGTAATGGAATGGGAAGGAGATATTGTACTGTTGGTGGAAATATACTGGGCAAATTCCAGCAGAATTCTTAGCTTTTTTTCAGCTGGGGATTTGGACATTTGAACAAGCATTGGATTCGTGTATTGGCTGGTTTACGTTAAGAAGAGCGGAAGCGCCAGGGGATCTTTTACCGCTAATGCTGTAACGCAGGCCGTTTAAGCCGCGTAAGAATCCGTATGCAGTGCCGTCATATGGTCTGATGGTTTTAACTGAAATTAACTGAAATTTTCTGGACATATGCGGATGTAATCCATCCAGCCGTCCCCCAGTGTGATTGTGATTACATTTGGATGGTAGTATTATTGTGGTTGACATGCGCTAGGCTGAATGATGGTTTGACCTTGTGAACAGTACCGCATGCAACCTAATGTCCATACAAGAAACTAAAAAATTGTTTTTATCATAAAAATGGCCTTAAATAAGTTTGGTAAGAACCCTGTCTACACCTTCAAAATAACAAAGCTATAAAGAATCAACAGTAATTATTAATTATTACCCCGTGATACTGAAGGCAAACACGACAAATGAGAATTACTTGATATTTTCCTGTTTGGAGGGAAAAAAAACATTTTCCTTCACTTGAAAGAACAACGTTCTTTCAAGTGACTCTTGGAATTACGTCAAAATAATGCAACGCCGGCATTTTAATGGAGGACGAAAGAACAGATTAAGTGGATTAATTGTGTTTTGGCCCAAAGAACATGCGGAGGAGCTCAATTTAGCTCCTTTGATGAATTCCCTTGTCATTCGGCATGGGAGCTTATATTAAAATAGGATGCAAAAGCAGTAAATTTAATAAACGCAACATCCCCGCAAAATATTAACCCACTTGGCAGTGCGAGCCGGGTTAGAGTGTCAGCATATAAATGTATGTATATTGCTGCTCTGGTGAGGAAGTTCTCGGGCTCCATCAGACGGCGCGGCGTGAGGAGGCGGCGGGCTCTGGATGCACCGCGCAGCCCGTCGCCTTTAACGCCGGAGACAGTGTGATGTGTCATTACGCCGCACTGATCTGCGCCGAGCGGAAAGGAGGGGGCCGATCGCCGCGCTCCCTGGCTTGATCTCCGCCGGACTCCCGTCGCTGTTTCACCGCTCGGCTCGGGGTCTCGACGCCGCCCGTCCGAAGTGTGCGGTCCGCTGGTATGAGCGAGGAAGCCGGACGCCGGTGCGCCGTTTACCGTCAGACCGGAGCCGCCATCCCCGGCCAGCGACAATGATAGCGCTGTCTTTTAAATGCCGCTGTCAGATACTGCGGAGAGTGAAAAAAGGTACCGTGGCTCTTTTTTAAAATTAATGTCCGTGCTGCGTTTGCATTTCCGCTACCACGATGTCGCCGATACTTTGGCGTCCGGGCGAAGTGGCAGGACGCTTTGTTTCCCAGTAACGCCGGGTTATGGACGATGACCGCATCTTTGCTTTGAGATGCCTGATTTACGTGCCCGCATATTGCCGCCGGCTAAACGACGCACCGAAGCAGGTTTCCGTCCCTCTCCATGCATGCAAAAGCAATGAATATTCATCAGCTGCCAGTGCTGTTGTAGTCTGCCATCCGCAGTGTTGGTGCATTTACACGCACGTACAGTACGGGGGAGTGAATGCTGATCCGTCCATGATGAGCCATCAGCCCCGAGTGGCAGACTTGCAGCCGAAATATTACTCTCTTGCCATCTTGTAACCTTCTGACAATCTGTGCATTGTTAAATTCCCTGCAGGGGTGTGAATTTCTGGGAAATGTGTCGGCGTGTGCGTGCAAATACTGTGTGCCGATCGTTTATGTGCTTGGACACACGTGTCTGGGGAACTGTGAAGTGTATTAGGAAAATGGTAGCCAGGTTTAAGGCTCACCCCAGCTGGGACGGTGAAGCAAGCCAGATGACATCAGGCTGGGAGGAAGAACAGGTGTAACAAAAGCAGCAGGAGGATGAGAATATCAGAACAAAAGACCGACATTTGGACATAAGAAGGGAGGGTAAAATCATGCACAAGAACCAAACAACCATTGGGCACTGGGAGGGTCAGACACCAGGGTATGGGGGGGGTGTCACTGGGGGCAGGAAAAAACTGAGCTCATTCTAATGATTTGGCACCAAAACCAGATGAACAGAGTGAGTTGGCTTGCTACCTAACTCCTCCCAACCGAGGACATCCTACACGAGCTTTGAATTGTTTCGTATGTACAAAACCATTACATTCCGTGAAGTGTCATCAATAAAGTGTGTATTTAAAAAATTTTAAAAGAGGTATGGCTGTTTAATATATACAGAATAATTTTTAAAAATAATGAAAGCAGCTAGATGCAGAGAACTCAAAGCGCTAGATAGTTTGTTCATATTTGCATTCAGTGCCAGGCTTGATGTCATTCGACTTGTCAATATTTTATACATAGAAATGTCTCATTGAGAGCTATTGGCAAATGCCAGGTTCTGAGCTGAATTGGACCAGGGTGGCACTAGATCAGCTTGTGAGGTAATGCGGCTCGTTGCTGGACGTGAAGACGCAGTCTCACATTTCGTCTGTTTGTTTGACAATATCGTTAGTGTTTGCAGCAGTGACTGCGTTAAACAGAATGCAAAGACCCAGCGATGTACAGTATGTATAAATTGCTAAGGTACAGCGCTGTGAAGCCAGTGAGGTCAAACTGAAAACCGACAAAAATAAGCCATTCAGTACACAGTTTTGAAGGCATGGTAACGTATGTCCGGGTCCTGCAGAAGAGGGAGAAGGTTAAGGGTTTGGTTGGTGTCTGATAAGTCTTCTGCAGACTGTAGCCTCAGATTGGGTACCGAGTGCCTTGTCTTTGACAGTCTGAAGTGATGATTTTCAATTTGTGGTGAGATGCCAGCAAGGCACACTAATATGGGAGAGAATGCAGTGCCAGAGCAGGGAACAAGCAAGATACACCTGAACGTTAGCAGCAGAACAGAAATATGTGAAGCTAGGAGGAGACCATGAAACCCAGAGATGCTGTGTATGGGCGCAGGGCCGATGGGACTGAGGCGGAGAGCTTACCTGAGCTTACCATGTTGCTAAGTGGTCGAATCAGGATGGGTGAGAGCAGAACCTCAGAAGCATCCAAGATGGCCGACGTCGATACCGCTCTCTGTTAGCGCGCCGGGCCGTTGGGGTTCTACCTGTTTGCAGCAGCATCAGGATTCTTCCTACATCCCTTTAGCGAGCTCAGGTTCCCATTTGTTCTTCACGCTCTGGTTCTCTCCTCTTTAGCTCTGGATGGTGTTCTCCGCCCGGCAACGTCTGATGTCTGTCTGCCCAGGTCCCATTTATACAGAGATCCTTTCATTTGTTTTCTTAGTCACTCTTCCACCATTTTCATCCTTTTTATTTATCAAAATATCGGCATCGTCGCTATTGATATCGTATGTCAGGGGTCTCAAACTCCAGTCCTGGGGGGCCGGAACCCTACACATTTTTGGGTTTCCCCTCATTTAACACACCTGATTCAGCTCCTTGTGCTAATTACCACACAGCTCTTGAGCTGAATCACTTGTGGTGAAACAGGGAAAGTACTAAGCTACACTGGGCTCCGGCCCCCCAGGACTGGAGTTTGAGACCCCTGTCGTATATCGTATTGATATCGTATCGTCGGTGAGTCCAATGAAAACATCCCCTTTGTTGACAATGTGATTTTTTTTACTGTAGATGGTATACATCCATTCTCCTGTCTACTGATGACATTTGACATCTAATTAACCAATGAAAGGGTGTTTTATGATGTCATCTGTTTAACTAGTAATTATATACCAGTTAACATTTGTATTCATCGTAGTCATTTTGTGGATTGCGTTATGTCAGTAATTTTAACTTAACATTGATAGCTAAATAGCTGGCTAACATCACTGTTAATTGTGAATTAGTTTAGCAAATTAGCAAGAGTATCTTATTGACTCTGATTTCCAGTGCTCACTGAAAGTCTTGGGATCCAAATTTATTGGTCATATAACAAAATCATTAACATTCTTTTGTTTAAAAAAATCCCATTAGAAGCAATCGGTAGTTTTAAGTAAAACATTCTTAAATTTTAGCTCTAAAAGAGCTGTTCTAAATTTTAAAAGTTCATTGACAAGCAGCCTCATTGGGTGCATTTTCATTAGTAACACCTTTGCTATAACATAAAATCCTTTTGTTCAGTATCCCTTTGGGAGCCAGTGACTACAACTGCAATTGATAGCAAAATGGCAAGATACTGAACGAGTCAGTCATAAAAATGATAATGCTTAATAAAAAGAAAATGTCTGCGAAAGAGAAATTGCAGATATTTTAAACGTTGCTTGTCAAAGAACTTTTGTTACGTAATCAATAAATTTGCAGCATTGTTACGGAATTAAGCAAGCGTCCCAAGACTTTCTGTGACGACTATATTTGCCTCGCTGACAATAATCCGCGCAAAATCTATTTAAAACATTAACCTGTCCACTAATTGCTATATAAAGACAATGTGTTAAGGGTGCTTCATTACATCCTTTTAGGTTTATTTTATGAAGTAGTTTCTTAGGAAAATTTGATTTTTTTTCATACTCCTGAAATAATGGATTTTTTCGGATGTGTGTTTTCCATTGAACAGCGACAACAAGCTAAGTGTAGATCTAGGCCAGTAGTGTTAATGTAATGTTTCACTGAAGCATCCCTTGTGATGCCAGTTTCTTTACATGAGACTCCCAGGTCTGGTGATTGTCTCTCATGCTGCTTTCTGATTGGACGATCCATACCTGATCTTGACGCTGCCATGCCATCAAACCACCCATGTCAACTATATTGGCCACTTTACCGCACTGCCTGATTCATGCAGCCCTGTGATTGGTCTGCAGATTTCCCAGTAGGCTGAAGCTGGCTTTTGTTCCTGCCTTAATTCCAGGCAGGTCTCGCTGCTGCTTCAAAAGGGCTTATGTCCGTGGTTTTTACACGGATGTACCATGGTCTCCAGGGTCCCCCTACGGTTCTCATTACATGCATTGGCTTTGTGCTGGGTTGCTCTGCTGTTACTGTATGTAGACCGTGGATTTTATAGGTCATGCATCACTGTGTTCATTTTCAGCCTAGTCATTTCTTTTTTTCATTATGCAGACTGTGCATGACATAGATATGCCGCATATTAATTGTGTTCCTGTGCCCAATGAATAATGTAATTATGAGCTTCTTGTCAAGCTCCTTATTGGCAGAATCTGGAGCCTTCCCTGAGCCCCTTTGAGGACCACTGACTTAGACCTGCGTCTTCCTCTTGAGAGTCACACAAGCTGCACGTCTTGCCTGCGTTTCCCGTGTCATATATCGTGTTACTCGCCGCATGGCTTGCTCGTCTGTTGATGCTGGACACGGACGGAGCGCATCGCTGGGGCCCAGCTGTTAAAGCAGAGCTTTTCCCAGTAGAAAGGCTCCTGGAGATCAATAGATGTGAACAATAAAGCCAAGGAAATGGGGGGCCTGAGATATTACCTTGTTGCCCCTGGAAACTGACCGGTTTATCATGCCTGATTCACAAGGAAATCGAGTTTTGCGTCATCGATGCAGAGAGTGCTGTGTTTTGGACATTTATGAAGAGCTCTTCCTAATGAAAGGAAATGATGTATTTCTAAGATGTGAAGGCTGGGCTGCATTTGTGTCCCTGCTGATCCCTCTTTTGATTGTGTATAATACCATCTTCTGTTGGGTAATTGACTAATTCTCCTGGAGATGGGTGACCTAAAAAGTGAGGGGATAAAAGGAAAGAAAAGGCCATTAGTCATTAGTGATGGCTGACCAGTTCAGGTGGCCTTTGAATATGTGCATAGCCTATGGACCTTCTGAGGAGCTGTGATCTCTCTACCTTCCCTCCGCCTACTTAATCTGAGAAAACGTTGCACGCCTGCAAAATTGCTGCATCGAAAATGGACCCCAGTCTTGCACAGATGTCAATTTATTGACCTTGTTCTGGAGAACACCAGCCCCATTTGGAACGTGGTAGTGTTACAGAGCTCAGCTCGGGCCCCGTAATTGGTCCTCCTTGCATCCGGTCATCCCAGCAGGTATCAGAGGCCTGCAGGTGTCATCCAACCTATTATGGCAACTATCGTGGGAATCTGTGGTTTCCAGGCAAATATCGAGTCGTTATGGTTACTTAAGTTTATTTGCATTTGAAGCGCATTGCTCATCAGGTTCCAGAGTCAGAATTAATTCTCAACCTCCACGGAGGAGAACCTCTTCATCAATGTCTTGGAAGAACAAGGAAATAAAATGTTTGGAATGGTCCAATCAAAGATCTAAACCTCACTGATGGTTTATGATAAGACCTGAAATGAGCTGTGTGTGTGTGTGTGTGTGTGTGTGTGTGTGTTTGAAGGATTGGACCATAACTCTTCTGCAGCTCTGTGAGGGTCTGTTCAATACCTCCAGGAGGCTCTCAACAATCATTACTAAAGGAGGTGCGGCTAGATATTGAGAGCGAAGGACTGATTATCTTTTCATACTGGGTTATTGGATGCTTGTTAATATAACAAACACATGGCATACAAATAATTTGTCTATTTGTATTTTGTGTCTGCGTGTTTGCCTACTCAGAATTCCCCTTGATGTGATTAATATTCAGTGTTATTTTAAGGCCTGATCTCGCTGTGTGAAATATGCAAACATGCAGAAAATCAGACGGCGATTTCTGATTTCTGCACAGTGGCTCTTAGCTGGCGGACGTGGTTTGGCGTCCGAGGTGTGCGGAGGTCTGTCACAGTATGGCTGCTTTTCGTTCCCAGATGAGGGGCCGTACTCAAAGTCCTCCCACAGACAGGTGGACGGATCATTGTCCCTGCGAAGGCAGAGCATCCCAGGTAAAGCTGTCTGACTGTTATCTGTCTTTGTGCCTTGACATTTTGATTCTAAGAGCCTCCTTTCCCTAAGGAATAGACCAGAGTCACAGACTACAGTCTTGTGTGTCTTTAGTTTCCATTGTTCCTTAAGTTTCTAATCCCATTCTGTTACTGGTCCTTTGTTGCTAATGGTCAGTCATGCCATATCTACCAGGGGAAAGTATCCCCTACCCCACTAGTGTGTGAGCTCGCTGCTGATGTCTCTAAGTCCGCATTTCCCACCCCGGTCCTCGGGGGATCCCCAGACAGTTGCTCCTCCCCATTTCCCGGGCAGAAATGGGCACGGTCTGGCAGAGAACTGGGAGGGAGCAAAAACATGGACTGTCTGGGATTCCCCGAGGGCCGGATTGGGAAACGCTGCTGAACGTCCTTCAAACTTCCATCACAGTAGATTGTGATCAAGCCGCAGAGCTGATTAAGCCCATCGAACCCTTTCAGAGTGGTCTGTAATCATCCCCTCACATTGCACCCCCAATGTGTGGGCTCAGATGAGTGTTTTTACAGCCATTATGGAACCTGGTGTGCGTACTGTGACCATGTCTTCATCTAATCCAATTAAACACTTCTGCTTAGTGTAATCACTGTAGCGAATGACTTGTCCCCTGAGCCAAAATATTTCTTGGATTTGAACTGAAGCTGAAGGTCATTTGTGGTTTGTGAGGCTGGCCCATGGATGCCGGAGGTGGTGGCACGTCGGTGGCCTTTCGGGACCCTTTCTGGTCACGTTCTGCTTTGCCTGGGGCAGCGGGCACCTTCCTTTCTGTTTTTCCAGTGTGTTTTATTAGTCTGCGACAGTTTGGACACATAAAAACTTGGGATCTCTATCTATATGTCATAATATTAGGAACAGAACAGGAAGTAGCAGACAGCTTTATGATGTATTTAATCTCAAGTATAATTTATTTGGATTTATCGTTCTGTTTAGAATCTTGCTAACCCTGCAGTGATTTGTGTTTTTTTAATGGCATAAATACAAGAATGCAATTTACTTAAAAATATGTAAAAATTCTAATAAAATATATACAGCTTTGATTTACAAGCCCACGAGAATCAGCCAGAGTACAAAGGAAAGTCAGACTCTCATTTGTATTATTTCCATATTTCGTTAGGCAATAACAATCCCTTTCAGCTTTGTGGATAAAAATTCATTTAGAATCCAGAGAGGATGAATTATTTGTGTCCTTGCCCTCTGAAAGCATTCATTTCTTGTAATGCCATCAGATGTGAGGTGTGTATCGTATGTCGCATTGATTCTCTGCTCTTCCGTATTTCCGCATCTGCTTGAGTTAGAATCAGAGGCGAGGCTGGTGGGCCAGTGCAGACCGTCAGACACTCTTAGATGAATGGCAGCCCCCCCCATAGCCATAAACAGGATGTTGTAACCCAGCTGCCTCCCCACTCCTCCCCCACAGAGGAGCTCAGGGGCACCAGCCTCGTGGAGCTGCTGAAGAAGGAGGGCTGTACACTGGGCCTGACCGTGTCCGGCGGCGTGGACAAGGACGGCCGACCCCGTGTCTCCAACCTGCGGCAGGGAGGCATCGCCGCTCGGTGAGGAGGAAACGGCGGAGGGGGGATTAACGCCGGGGCTGGTCTGGGCGTGTGGCCTGCGGTCCCACTTTGTAAAGGCCCCCACTTCATTCTGGTGGTTACAGTAAGCGGGCGGTGCTGTAAGCGGAGCCCCAACAATGATTGTAACCCCAGGGCCCCCACCTCCCTAAATTCAGCCCCATTTCTGTATGCCTGAGTGTGTTTTTGTGCGATGCCTGTTTCAGTATGTGTATGCATGCGTTGCACGTGTGTGTGCGCGTGTGTGTGTGCGCGCGTGTGTCTCTGAGCCGTCCGTATCGGTGCCCTGTGCTACAGCTGTCCGCTTCCAGCATAACAAGCAGGACGTTCTGCACTTTCTCATCCCCAGAGTTTTCTGTCTTTCTCTCCCCTCGGACTAATGTAGCAACAAGGAGAATAAAGGATTTTCTCCGAGTACAATTAAAACATGTCTTTTCTCCCTTCCTCCGTCATCCTCATTCCTCCATCACCTCTATCCCCCCCCCCCCCCCCCACCATCTCCTGTCCCACCGACAGGAGCGACCAGCTCTGCATCGGCGACTATATCAAATCGGTCAACGGGATCAATTTGGCGAAGTTCCGCCACGATGAGATCATCAGTCTGCTGAAGAACGTGGGGGAACGGGTGGTGCTGGAGGTGGAGTACGAGTTGCCCCCCGCCTGTGAGTGCCTGCCTGGCTATAATACTGGCTCTGTACTGTCGGCTGTGTGTATGTCGCTGTTGTTGGGTGGCTGTTGAACCGGTTCGTCCTCTGAGTCCAAAACCAGATGCCTTCTGTCTCCTCACAGCTGTGCAGGGCTCGGGGGTGATGTTTAAAAATGTCGAGGTCACGCTGCACAAGGAGGGAAACACGTTCGGCTTCGTCGTCAGAGGTGCGTAAACGCCGTCTCTGCGAGCGGGCATTAACGAATCCAGAAACCCAAACGTGTCTCCGTCGGTTTTAATTTTTACTATAGCCATCGTTTTTCTGTCTGTCCTTTTCTTAGTGAAATCTTTTGCACCAGTGCTGTGCAGAACAAGGCTTCGGAAAGTGTTTTACGTATTTAAATTCACATAGTAACTTCATATTTATTGATATTGTTTCTGTATTACTCTCATGCTGTGGTTTCACTTACGTGTGTTCGGTCAGCGTCGAGTGTCATGAACAGACATAATGTCACCGGTGTTTGAACTTGCGGCCCAGCGACAGTGACAAAGGAGAATAGGCTGTGGTGCATGCTGTCACAACTTTGTCCTGACTGTTGCAGGGGGCACCCATGAGGATAGGAGCAAATCTCGGCCTGTCGTCATAACGAACATCAGGCCAGGTGGCCCGGCTGACAGGTGAGATCGCTCATTCAGTCAGGTGACTCGAAGTCCAGCAGGCTCGACTCCCATTGGCTGAAAACTAGCTTCGCTCCCATTGGCTGTGAGTGACTGCTGAGCGTTCCACTAGTTTCATGCTTTCAGTGACCTCTAAAATAATTTCAAACTGCACTCAAACCCCATGCACAGCCACAGGGAAAACAGTCATAAAACTGTCTTGATGTGTTTGTGGTCTGTTCCCTCCTCCAGCCCTTTTCATCTGGATGCCTCCCCCAAGGTCTTATTTTACAGATGCGGCTCTTTCTCCACTGCTCTGACCTTTCTTTGAGTCCCTTTGCCACTGCTGAGTGGTTTTCTGGGCCACCTAAATTAAAACGAACAGCTAGCCTTAGAGCACTTTGCACTAGGCTGGGCGTCATGGTTACTTAGCCATTTTCCTATGGTACTGGTCACGGTTCTGGTTCCGCTGCTGGTTCAGGCTCCACTGCAGGCCCACTCACTCACACGGATCCAAAAATAGATGCCAGTTAACAGTAAATACAGGGAAATCATGTGCTCCTCGTGTTCTATTTTTAGACTCCTGGCTGTTCCACATGGCTGTGCCTCTCGGGAATCGGGTTCTGGCCCGTCCCAGCTCTCCGTGTCATTGGTGTCATGGCCAGAAGCCTGCCATGGATGTGCTAATGGCTGTATTCACACTCGCCGGACCGGAGGCGCCAACTCTTAACGGACCAGCTCCCATTAAATCTTTCGGCGACATGTTTTTGGTTTATTTTCTTAAATTGACACTGGCATAAGATACACCTTTGGAGATAGCGATCGCTGTCCTGCTTGAGCACAGGCGTGTAATTGGATCCTCAAGTTGATTCTCCGGCTTCCTGCTTCTTTGTAGAACTCGAACGGAGTTTTATCTACTGCACCAGGCTGAAACCAGACTCTATAAGCCTTTAAACTGGCTTTTCTGGGGCTCACCCCGCTCTCCAGGGGCTCACACTGCGCTCTCCTTCCAGGGAAGGCACCGTCAGGCCTGGGGACCGGCTGCTGAGCGTCGACGGTATCCGCCTGCAGGGCTGCTCGCATGCCGAGGCCCTGAGCATCCTGAAGCAATGTGGCCAGGAAGCCACGCTGCTTGTGGAGTACGACGTCTCTGTCATGGGTACGTGCAGTCCCGTTACCCAGGCGACCGAGCCGCACCTCCTATTGGACTGTCTGCCGACTCCGCCCCCTTCCTTTAAACTTCCCCTTATGAGACAGATATTAACACCCCTCTCTCGTCTCCACATCCTCCATACTGTTACCCCTCAATCGCACTTCCTCTCTCTGCCTCTCTTTCTCTAGTAGCTTGTCTCTAAATGTCCGCGGCATGCTTTAGCTTGGGAGGTACTAAGGTGATACAGTATATCGCTATATTTTGGGAATAACGGGGTGATTCTGGGCGTTCCGTGGCACTTTGAAATCTTGGCGCCACAATTAGCCAAGCGAAATGATCATTTATGGTGGTGAATTTTATCGGCAAGATTTCAAATTATCAGAATAGCGCTGCTTTTGAAAATACCGTCAAAATACCGTATACCGTGATATTATGCCTGGACGGCATGGAAAATGAAATACCACCCAAGCCTAGGTACGCCAGGAGTCGGTCATGGCCACCTGTGAAATAGGTTCAGGCACCTGCGTCTGCAGTCTGAGCCGTATTCATATCCATGGCTGCCTCCGTATATCTCTGCTTAAGCTGCTTCTGGTGGCGCGGTAGGTAAGATACACACCCCTGTTTGGTAGGTAAGATACACACCCCTGTTTGATAGGTAAGATACACACCCCTGTTTGATAGGTAAGATACACACCCCTGTTTGATAGGTAAGATACACACCCCTGTTTGATAGGTAAGATACACACCCCTGTTTGATGTCTAATTTACTCCCTGTATCTGTTCAGTTATGGAATCAACAGCATCATAATGGATAAATTTATACATCTCAGTTTGATGTCTCTTTATGTCTCTGTGTGTCTCTGGTGAAGCTACTCCTAGTAACATACTAGGTAAATTACTAAACCTGTTTGATATTTCATTTACTCTCTAGATCACTTCGCTTAAAGGATCAACAGTGTCATAATGGATAAATTCTGCATCTCTGTTTGGTATCTCTCTTAGCCTCAGTATACCTTTGATTAAAGTATTCGCAGGGTATGTCCCTGTTTGATATCTAATTGAGGCTTCATATCTCAGTGCCAGATGAATTATCCATGTCTGTTTGATGTCCTGTTAGGCTGTGCGTGTCTCTGTTTGAAGTACCGCCCGCGTCATGCAGGGGGAATTCAGGTGTTGCGCTTTACCGTCGCCTTGGGAGGTGGGGAGGCCAGGCTGGGATATATGAGCGGGGGGGGGGGAGGGGGGGGTAGCACATAAAGTCATGTCCACTCATCTGCTTGTTTTTGAAAAGCTCAGATCTTACTTTCTGCCCCTACATGAGTTCAGGCTTTTATTAATAAGGCTTTTCAGTTTGCATAAAATAATTTGTCGGCGGCATTTATTGGTCAGTGATTGGTCATCACCGCTTTCTTAACGACGCTCCAAAAGTTGCACGGTCCTTGGTGGTCGGCGTGGTTCCGCGGTCCATGCTGTGTCCCACGCTGCCCACTAAAGTATGGGTGGTGAGGGACAGTGGGGTCACCTACTTGCAATCCCCGTGTGACGACGGCACGCTGCGCCTCTCACCCCATCTCATTCCCAACCCCAGACTCGATAGCCTCCGCCTCCGGCCCGCTGCTTGTGGAGGTGGCCAAACCGGCGGGATCTAGCCTGGGGGTAGCGCTGTCTACCTCGATGTACTGCAACAAGCAGGTGATCGTCATTGACAAGGTGAAGCCCGCCAGCATCGCGGACAGGTAATGAACCGGCGGCGTGGGGCACGGCGTCTGGACTTGCTGTGTGGTTGCCATTGAGTCAGAAATGCTGCATTAGTCTTGTTCGCTTGGCTGCTGTCTAAAGAATGGGCCGAACGGGAGGCCTTTCCTGATTGGTGGGTTAAGCGGTATGACTAGACGCAGTGTCATGTGGTGTTCAGGTGCGGGGCGTTGCATGCTGGGGACCACATCCTGTCTGTCGACGGCACCAGCATGGAGTACTGCTCCCTGCCAGAGGCCACCCAGCTACTGGCAAATGCCTGCGAGAACGTCAAGATGGAGATTCTGCCTCATCACCAGACCCCGATGGCTCTCAAGACCACGGAGCATGGTGAGACTGGACCGGGGGGGGGGGGGGGGTCAGACACAGCAGGACCATGGACACAAGCACACAGGAGCTTTTCATAAGCCACATACCTCAGGGTGCAGGCAGGTAATTAATTAAACCAAAGATTAATGGCAGCCTAAGTCCAAAGCTATTCAGAATCCACAGGAGGATGCTTGGATACCCTAAGACTCCGAGCTCATGCTGTAAAACGAGAGAATTGGAAGATCAGAGTGCAGAAGGTGTCCAGACCCCCAGCCGATATCAGCCGGGTGTCTCATCCAAACCCACGTGACACCCTTCCAACGGCTGTAGGTACCACAGATACAGTCATCCGTTTATTTAGGGACAGACGCTCTCCAAGGGCTTGAAATAAAGCCAATCAATCGGACAGTATCTGAAGTTTCACCGTTCGTCCTCTGCACTCTGACTCAGGGAGGCTCTGTCCTATAGGCAGGCAGACATCAGTGCTCAAGGTGCCTCTTAGAATCTGACATCTTATGCTGTTTTCAGGTCGCCATTTCCAAGTTGTTTATTATGGTTGTACCCATGTCTGTCTTTCCCTCCCCGGCGGTGGTGCTGTCCCTGACTCGACCCGGACAGTCAAGGTACAGAGGAGTGCCCGTCCCCTTCCCTGGGACACCTGCCCCAGCAGCAACGGGCACACCTTGCCCCCACACTACAACACCTACCACCCTGACCAGTCAAGAACCCAGGCCTCGAAACACCACAAGTCCTCCAACAACCCGTGTAATGCTCCTTACGTTATTCCTCTACCTCATTGTCATCATCCTCCTTGCTTTTCATCTCGCCATCTTGTCTGGATTGTGATTTGAATGCCGCTTCTTGAAGTGCAGATAGAGCAGATGTAAATTCTTCTGAGGCCAGTCAAAGGTAGGTGATGTTCCTTGGAGGAACTTGCTCCACAGGAAGGGGCTGTCCACAGAGATTGCCAGGTTGGGATAGTCCTGTCCTGGTGTATTTTTGGTTACTGCTTTTAGGCTGTTTATCATAGTCTTACCCATGTAGTTCTGTTGGGTTAGGCCTCTTCTAAGTGGTTCTGTTTTGTTAGAATCGGGCTGTTGTGTTGATCCCGCTGGGGTAGCCTTGTTGAGGTGGTCCTGAAGATGGGACTAGTGCTTCTGTTTTTCCCCCTGACTCCCGTTCATTCAGTAAATATGCCGACCTGAGTGGCAGCTGTTATTTCGTGTTCTTACCTCAATTTGAAAACGGTCCCTTGTTTGAGTGTTACATCTGAAATCCTGCAAGCGTTTTCATCACGTCAGAGTACGGGATGCGGAGAGTGTCACAGCCTCGCGTCTGTCTGAGCCGCTGGGGCCCGTGTGATGCCGGGGGTGATGTCTGAAAGGACAGGGCAGGCATCTTGAGACGTCTGTTTTGTCCGCTTAGTCTGTTGTAGAGAATACCGATTCATTCTGTTGATGTAGTGGAACCTCTCATGATACCGGTGATTTGACTCTTCAGACTTGCTGCTTGGTCTACAGTCAGTAATGGACACAGTCAGCTGGTGTCCTATGGAAATGTCTCCATGTCGACCATGGAGGAGTGCACCAGGTCAATATAGATCCATTATAAAATTCTCTTCCCTATTCCCATCAGTAATCTAGCTTGTGGGTTGAAGTGCGAGAATCCTGTAGGTTCAGTAGAAGGTGTAGACTGGACCCCTCCCCTCATGCAAGCCTTCTTCTCCCTCTGTCTCCCCCCCCCCCCAGCCCTGAGCTCCACCTTCTCGCCATCCTCCATGAGCGCCTACAGCCTGAGCTCCCTGAGTCTGGGAACCCTTCCCCGCTCCATGCCTCCCAACAGCCCCCGAACCAACACCATGCGGCGCAAGCTGCACAGGAAGGACCACAAGAGCTCCCGTACGTGCCCCCCCGTAACGAGGTCCTGCAGGAGGACAGAAACATAAATATAGCCCAGCATCTTCTCACATCTCCGCGCTTAGATGGCACTGAGCAGCATCGGCCGTTTCGCGGCTTAATGAATCTGAAGGGTTTCGGCGCTTGGGCTGAGCCGATGTTCCGGTTCATTCCGCCACCCATGCTGACCCTGCGAGCCCGGCTTGCCTCTGCTTCTGGTATCTTCCGGTCCCACAGTACCCTCGTCATCCAAGTGCAGCTGCTCGTCTCCCCGTTCTGGGTCGGATCGAAAACGAGGGTTTTTGAGTTTGATGTTCCTCTATTTCCGTCTCACATCACTGCTTTTTGCATTAGTATCATAGTTTTAGCATCTTAGCAAATTACTGATTTTTTTAGTTTAAATGGGACTTGGTAGACCAAAGCTAGATTTTTATTAGTAGTGTGACTACACTTTTTTAATGACGTCACCATATGATTAAGATGGGAGAAAATTAAGAATATATGTGTATAAGAAAGCAGCCTCAATCCTTATTCAGCCTGATTCCTGCCCGACATCGTGGTGACACGTGTAATGTTATTTTTTTATCTCCCCCCTATTTTGATGGAATCAGATTAATAAACTCCTCCTACAGCTGTTTCGTGCAGTAAGTCATGTCCAGCTGTCGGGGGGGGGGGGGGGGGGGCTGTAGGGGTGCTTATGGTTTAGTGATGCGTTCAGCAATGGGAGTGGCTTACATATACCATCTGTCCCGGAAAAGGCGTGCAGATCTGGGTGAGGAAGTGGGGACCGGAAACAGGATGTGACCCTGTTCCCATCCACCTCCAAATCCTTAATGCTTCGGATCTGGACCGCTGGTGGCACGGTGTTCAAGCACCAGTGCCTGTAAAATGGAAGGTTGCTAGTTCAAATCTCCGGAGGAGCCGTGTGCTTAACCTGCATTAGCTATAAAACATCCAGCTGAGCAGACGAGTCCCACTGCCGGTGGCCTCGTGTAGGACCATGCTGCCCAGCCTCATGGTCTTGGGCTGCAAAACCGGCCTCTGTATGTCCCCCCCCCCCCCCCGCATTTAAAACAATAGCTGTGTCCGGGGCCGTAAATTTAGCCGCTTTAGGTGTCCTGTAACTCCTGGAGGCAAACTCACCTTGGCCGTGGTTAACAATGTGCAGCGAATAACAGGTTCTTTCTGACCTCCGTACTGACACAACACCCCCCCCCCCCCCCAACCCCACCAGTGTCTCTGGCTTCCAGCACGCTGGGTCTGTCTGGTCAGGTGGTCCACACCGAAACTACGGAGGTCACCTTGGTCAGCGATTCAATCATGGGCTTTGGGATTCAGCTGCAGGGGGGTGTTTTTGCCACAGAATCCATGTCCTCCCCACCCTTAATCGCCTACCTGGACCCAGACAGCCCTGCGGAGAGGTAAGGCCCGTGTCCCACTCTATTTATGGTCGACCTTTCTCTTCTGTGACCTCTCCCGTGACCTTCAAACTCTGCCGCCCATGCCGACAGGAGTGGAATCCTGCAAATCGGCGACCGCGTGCTGGCAGTGAACGGCGTCCCCACGGAGGACAGCTCCCTGGAGGAGACCAATCAGATGCTGCGTAACTCTGCCGTCGGCAGCAGGGTCACCCTGGAGATCGAGTTTGACGTGGCAGGTACACGGCTCCCTCTACTGGAGTGGTACTGTATATCACACTTTGCTCTATCAAAGTGGGATTGCTGATCTTGGTGCATGACAAAAACCAGTCATCACTGGTAAGAGCCCAACTAATTAAAAGTAATGGCAGAGGCTGTGAGCCTAGGTGATGCACATAATTATGTTGTTTACAGTTGTTTGCTCTAGACAATAGCTTCAGACTATTACGTGTTGGCTGTTGTATCGCTGGTCAAGTGACTCGTGTAATTTTAATGACCAAGCCCTGTGGTGGTTGCGGTCCTTTCTATTCAATAGGTAATCATATTGTGGCCATGTTTTTGTTTTATTTGACTATAAGCAAGCTGATTGTTTACTACAGGGATTTGTTTTGCCCTTTGACCCCTGACCTCTCCCCTCTCCGCCGTGTAGAGTCTGTCATCCCCAGCAGCGGCACCTTCCATGTCAAGCTTCCCAAGAAGCCCGGGGTGGAGCTGGGGATCACCATCAGTGGTGAGGACGCCACACGCCGCCATGCGCATTTTCACATCACAGGGAGGTTCTGGGAAGCTCATTAATATTCATGAGAGAAGCGCTACCTGATTGGCCGGTGAATGTGCCCCCATCGACCATGTGCTACCTCATGATTGCTGTCAAAATTTTGCCTGATGGCAGTAAAGTAGATCATGTAGGGTAGCGGTACTGCATTAAATCGTGTCATGTAGTATTTCTGCAAATACATGTTATGTTCTTCAATGGAAACATGGAACGTATGGGTTTTGGTAGTTAGCGATTAGCCTGGTTTCTTAGGCATTCTGTCTAAGGCATTCACTGGCCAATCAGGTAGCGCTTCTCATGAATATTAAGGAGTTTTCCCAAACCACCCTGTAAAACGTAAGATCGCCACGGCCGCACGCCCCCACATAGCCCGCAGCATCCCTGCTGTCTGACGTTCCGGATCTGCTGCTGTTTCACCTGTTCTGGTTCCTCGTCTCTGGGTCTCAGCTCCGTCCAGCAGGAGGCCTGGTGATGTTCTCATCATCTCTGACATCAAGAAGGGCAGCATGGCTCACAGGTAAAGCTGCACCTCCTCTTCAGTCTGCCAGACTGTCTATTTGTGGGTTTACACTGGTGTGTTTATGTTAAGATAGGAATTCTGTTTCACTTATTTTGATTTAACTTTGTGGACAACAGTGCACTATAAAGACAGCAGATGTCAGGGCTGCTTGTTTCAGGCTGTGTGTGTGTGTGTGTGTGTGTGTGTGTGTGTGTGTGTGTGACAGGACGGGCACCCTAGAGGTGGGAGACAAGCTGCTGTCCATCGATAACATCCGCCTGGAGACCTGCTCCATGGAGGATGCCGTGCAGATCCTGCAGCGCTGTGAGGAGGTGGTCAAACTCAAGATTCGCAAGGATGAGGACAACTCAGGTACCCTCAGGCCAGGCCGGGTGGAGGTGGAGGTACTTAGAGTGCCAGGGCCATTCTTGCCTGGGGTTGGTTAGGGGGGGTCATTTTATATACTGTCTGCTTCATACTGTATCTCTGGGGCCCCGCTAAGAATTCTGGGAAGAACAAGCCTCAGCCCTCAAGAACAGCGTCTCCATTGCCTGCTGCGCTCGCTCTGCTCAGTGTCTCCAGGTGACGTATCACCTCATGCTGATGTGTTGCAGATGAGCAGGAGAACTCAGGCACCATCATCTACACCGTGGAGCTTAAGCGCTACGGCGGTCCCCTGGGCATCACCATCTCGGGCACCGAGGAGCCTTTTGACCCCATCATCATCTCCAGCCTGACCAAGGGTGGCCTGGCGGAGAGGTGAGGACTGCCAGTCCCGTGGTGTCTGGCAGAGCGAGGCGGCAGTACGATGAGCAGTGCGATTGTACCTCATGAAAGAACACAGCAGGATCCTGGATATTAGTTCAGCCAAAAATAGCGTTAGAATGCTACTTCATTACTTAAGTCATTTGTGTATTTAATGAACTGTTCTAGCCTTGCTGGTTTAATCTTCAGTGAAATTAGAGCTGTACAGTAATTTAAAATGCTGTCTTTGAATTACAAGTGAAGGAGTAGGTAATCATGGATATTTTTGGAGTGGAACCAGCAAGCCGTGACCAGTTTTTCATTTCTCAGTTGTAACTGGTTGTTGAATAAGTGCTTCGGATCTAGCGTTAGCACCTGCGCTAACCCCGCCATGTCGTTCGCCTGCGGCAGGACCGGCGCCATCCACGTGGGAGACCGTATCCTCGCTATCAACAGCCGCAGCCTGAAGGGCAAGCCTTTGAGCGAGGCCATCCACCTGCTGCAGGCCGCTGGGGAGTCCGTCACGCTGCGGATCAAGAAGCAAGGCGAGCGTGAGTGCCCTCGGCCCGTGTCGAATATCGCCTCCTAGTGGCAGGCGCTGGATACTGTCCGACTTCAGATTCTGGTGATCTTTTCCTTTTATTTTTCTTTATTAAATTAGTGACCTTCTGCTAGTTGGTGCTGTCAGGTTTTATTCATGGGGTTAACAAAATGCAATACCTGCTCCTTTTCAAAATTATCTTCATTTTCATGGGTGGTCAGGACTTATTTGTTTGTTTTTTTTGGCGGGTGGGGGATGGGTGGGCCCAGGGACAGGGGGAGAACGCCAGTCCTTTGTACAAACCCACCCGGCGCTTTCCCCACTGCAGTGCCCAGTCCCAAGCAGCAGCAGGGCTTGAACAAGCTTTCCAGCGACATGGAGGACGACGTGCAGGTTATGGGAAACCTGGGTAAGCTGTCCGACAGCTACTCTGCCACCCTCCCCAGCGTGGACAGCGCCGTGGAGTCCTGGGACAGCTCCACCATCGACACTGCCATCAGCGGACAGGGTGAAGACTGTGGTACCGACCGCGCTTAAGGACCGACTACCAGTATGCATGCGAGGTGTATGTCGCCCGTCGCTAATGCTAACGCGCGTGTGTGTCTCTGGTTTGCATGTGCGCGCGGCAGCCTCCGGATCCAGCCTCCACAGCCCCGAAGGAAGGAACACCCACACGCTGAGCAGCATGTCACCAGTGAGCAGTCAAAAAGAGCGCCCCCTACAGGACCTCGGGCAGAGCTTCGATAAATGGGAGCACATTACCATTGGCAGGTAGGGCCTGTTCATGGCGTATGGGGGGGGGCGTGATGGGTTTTAGTGTCTATCTGAGGTTTATGAAAATACAATTTGTTGTAATTAATCATTACATTCCCTACATTTATTTGTTCATCTGATGGCATTGATATTGCATACAGCTGGGAATTTTATTTTGCAGAAGCAGTTTATATTAAATACTACATTAGGGCCCCCTGGCTTTCATGTTTGTAACTGCAACACTGCCTGCTGCTCAGAACATGATTAGATTTTCCATTTTCCAATATACATTTTTTCACTTATACACCATACTGGTATAGATATCCCAGTTTCGTTCCCCTCTTTGTTTATGCCGATGCCAATTGAATAATGCCACGCGGAGATGGCACGAGCAGGAAAGCCCTACATCACTCCTTAATTGAGTTTGACACTGTTGCCCTGTGTCCTACTTTGTCAGCATAATTTCCATTAATAAATTAGTGTTTAGGACACTTTTAAAATAGGGACTGACCTCAGGAGAGAAGGGGAAAAAAATGCAGTGAAAAGGATGCGCTTTGCATGCAGTGATGCAGTTTCTGTTCGTTTATTCATTCAGGCTTCCTTGGCCAACACACGGCTTAAAGATGCCCTTTGCAAAGAATATCTGCAGGCGGTCCTATCATGTGTCACACCTGTTTCTATACATATAAACATACACGCAGACACATACACATATGCACTCACCTAAAGGATTATTAGGAACACCTGTTCAATTTCTCATTAATGCAATTATCTAATCAACCAATCACATGGCAGTTGCTTCAATGCATTTAGGGGTGTGGTCCTGGTCAAGACAATCTCAATCTCCTGAACTCCAAACTGAATGTCAGAATGGGAAAGAAAGGTGATTTAAGCAATTTTGAGCGTGGCATGGTTGTTGGTGCCAGACGGGCCAGTCTGAGTATTTCACAATCTGCTCAGTTACTGGGATTTTCACGCACAACCATTTCTAGGGTTTACAAAGAATGGTGTGCAACGGGAAAAACATCCAGTATGCGGCAGTCCTGTGGGCGAAAATGCCTTGTTGATGCTAGAGGTCAGAGGAGAATGGGCCGACTGATTCAAGCTGATAGAAGAGCAACTTTGACTGAAATAACCACTCGTTACAACCGAGGTATGCAGCAAAGCATTTGTGAAGCCACAACACGCACAACCTTGAGGCGGATGGGCTACAACAGCAGAAGACCCCACCGGGTACCACTCATCTCCACTACAAATAGGAAAAAGAGGCTACAATTTGCACGAGCTCACCAAAATTGGACAGTTGAAGACTGGAAAAATGTTGCCTGGTCTGATGAGTCTCGATTTCTGTTGAGACATTCAAATGGTAGAGTCAGAATTTGGCGTAAACAGAATGAGAACATGGATCCATCATGCCTTGTTACCACTGTGCAGGCTGGTGGTGGTGGTGTAATGGTGTGGGGGATGTTTTCTTGGCACACTTTAGGCCCCTTAGTGTCAATTGGGCATCGTTTAAATGCCACGACCTACCTGAGCATTGTTTCTGACCATGTCCATCCCTTTATGACCACCATGTACCCATCCTCTGATGGCTACTTCCAGCAGGATAATGCACCATGTCACAAAGCTCGAATCATTTCAAATTGGTTTCTTGAACATGACAATGAGTTCACTGTACTACAATGGCCCCCACAGTCACCAGATCTCAACCCAATAGAGCATCTTTGGGATGTGGTGGAACGGGAGCTTCGTGCCCTGGATGTGCATCCCACAAATCTCCATCAACTGCAAAATGCTATCCTATCAATATGGGCCAACATTTCTAAAGAATGCTTTCAGCACCTTGTTGAATCAATGCCACGTAGAATTAAGGCAGTTCTGAAGGCGAAAGGGGGTCAAACACCGTATTAGTATGGTGTTCCTAATAATCCTTTAGGTGAGTGTATATATACACACATATATACACATACACACACACATACATACATGTTTTACTGTATAGCCTGTGACTTCCTCCTTCATCTTCTTCCTTGCAATTCTGCTCCAGAAGAAACTGAATATTTAATGCTTCATTATTAAAGAATGAAATACAGTTGCAATCTTTTAGTGTCCTGAGAGACTTTTAGCTCGGCCGCCATGATTGGCTGATGTTCCTGTCCCTCATACCTGCAGGGCCGCCACGCTGCCCTCCGGCCGTTCCTCTGACAGCAGGTAGGGCTCAGCGCCGTTCCGCTGCTGCCGCCTTAGTCCTTGTGCATCGTCTTTCCAAAGCTCCACCCATCTCTGATTGGTGTCTGCCATTGGTCACCCAGAGGGAAAGGCTCACGGTTCCCCTCTGGCTGTACTCGTAGGTTCAGCATGAGCCATGAGCGGACAGTGCCCGATCAGGAGGAGAGCTTCTGGTCACAGGCCCTGGAAGACCTAGAAACATGTGGGCAGTCAGGCATCTTGCGGGAGCTGGAGGTAAAGACTTAAACCAACAGCCAATCAGAATGTGGGCCAATACAGAATACAGGGCACCTGATGACCAATCAACTGAATCGCCTCCTTATGCCCCACCCCTTTTCACCTTAATGTTATTTCCTCTCAGTAGCATGATGTCACTTCCTCTGGATGCATATAATATTCCTTCTCTTTCTAGGACAAACCAGACAGGCTTCTGGATAAGAGAAACCTGAGCATATTGGTACCCTTTCTGTGCTTCCTGTCTGCTTGTAGTCTTGGCACTTGGCCGCGTCCTGCTAATCATTTCGTTGGTCCTCTGTAGCCTGCTGGTACCCGTCGCGACGCAAGCGGGGTGCCCCGTCACTGGGGTGGGGGTGGAATGCATCACCCATGTCTGTCCTGACCTCCTGTTTGCACATCACTCGGTTTCAACCATTTTTCATTGTGACAGCCAGTCATTCATATTGTAGCACTAGGGTAAAAATTCCTAAATAGTAATTGAACTATCTTGTATTGAAGAGCCAAAATATGTAGTCATGAATCCCAGCCTCAGTTCTGGGCAACAACAATGCTGTAGCGTGCAAACATTGACACCATTTCAAAGTATTTTGTAAAAATAAAGAATTTAAAATGAACAATTCAAAGAATGGATAGTAGAAGGCTGATGCACCCTTAATATTTCCATTTGAATATGAGTAACACGAATCCACTTTCCGAAAGACTGCTAACGTTTGTCGAAACAAACGCTGGAGTCATGTAGCTAAGTGGGCCGATGACATGAAAGACGTTTACAGAGCTTGAGCGGTACCAAGGCGCCGTTTCCTGCCAGCGAGACTCGTAACCCAACAGTCGAACGAGCCGTTGTTTGGGCATGGCGGACGGCGCAGAGCATGATGGGTACTGTGCTTTGGTGGGAGGGGTGCGTGAACGCACATCAGCAGCATTCTGAATGCGGCACACGGATGCGGAGGTGGCTGAAGACTACAGCTGATCTGGGGTGGGGGGCGGGTATCTCACGCTGCTGTGAAATGTGTTTCTGTGTTGATAACAGGAAACATTCATCATGTGACACCCGGTGGGTCACATTCCTGATGCTCTGAGAGCTCCATCGAACAAAAACTGCGCCCGTTTTCCGCATCTCTTGTCGCGGAATATTGCAAGAGATGCGTTCGCATTATGCATGAACGGGTGTGTGTTTCTGGGCGTGGTTATGCGTGTGTGCATGCACAAGGGGTGCGCCTGGGCGATTGTGTGTGCGTGCTTGGAATGCCCCACTGAAGCCTTGCTTCTTCCTAACCCCCCCCACCTCCCCCCCCCATCCCAGGCCAGCATGGCAGGCAGCACCCTCAGCCTGAACGAGGGCCCTCCCCCACGTAGCCACCTGGGGCGCCAGGCCAGCCTACAGGAGCGCAGCCCCAACCGGGCCCAGTACGGCCAGTATACCCACTACAACCAGGGTAGCCGTAGCCACACGCTACCCACCCACCCTGGCCACAAACCCTTTAGCATGAGGAAGACGAAACAGGATGTGAACGACGTGTCTCCCATGCCAGTAGAACTGCATAAGGTGAGCGAACTGGCATCCATAGGTCTTCATTGTGCAATGGGAGCCTCTAGTGGTGAATTTAAGTACTGCAGGTTCTGGACATTCTTTTTATTATGAGAAACTTTGAAGCCAAACTGGTACAGCTACTCTTGAAGGCCTGTCTCTGTCCAGGTGACTCTCTACAAGGAGGCGGGTGCTGAGGACTTTGGCTTCAGCGTATCTGACGGTATCCTAGAAAAGGGCGTCTATGTCAGCAACATCCGGCCGAGTGGCCCCGCCCACCTGGGCGGGCTGAAGGCCTACGACCGGCTGCTTCAGGTACCAGCGTGGCGGGGCATGCCAGCGGCGCCGCTATCCTCATCCGGAAAGTGATTTAATACCTTGTCTGGGAGGCATTGTAGATGGGAGTTCCTGCAAGACGGTTGGCTTCCTCTAAACATCAGTGTTATTTTTGTGTAATGGTAGTGAACTAATTGTGAACACGCTGGTTAACGGCAGCTAGTTAGTTTGCAGCATTGTCCGCTAACGGTAGCGCTGGCTAACAGTAGCTAACTGCTGACCCTGGTGTTGACTCACAACAGCTGGCTGCCTGTTACAGCTAAAGAGATCAAGGCCTGCTGGGTTCACAGTCCCTTCGTCCCCATCTCCTTGCCCGTAGGTCAACCACGTCCGAACGAGAGACTTTGACTGCTGCCTCGTGTCTCCTTTGATCGCCGAGTCGGACGACAAACTGGAACTGGTCATCAGTAGGAACCTACGGGCCTCGCCGTCCTGTACGGAACTTAACCAGGCAACGGAAGGGCTACTGGACTGGACCGAGCCCGTGCAAAACCACCGGGCCACAGAAATCGAGGCCCGAGACACATCCCAGACATTATAGCAGCTGGACCGGAGCCGGAAGAGTAAGAGCCGGCCTCTATGGTGCTAACATCCTTAGGATGGTGGTTCTGTCCAGGCACGGCAGAGCTAAGCTCGGGTGTCACCCGTTTCCTGGTTGGGCGAGTCCTACTACCCCCTTTAAAAGACTGAATAGTAAGAGGACTCTCCGGTATCTGGGGAAAAAAAAAAAAAAACATGGGAAAAAAATAATGGAAACTGTGCCATCCTTTTCTTAATTCTGAAGGACAATAATATTCAACGGGAGCAGGAACTGCGATGTTTACATGTGATGTCGGACGTGCTTGTGTGTACGTGCGTGTGGTGTGCGTTTACGTGCGTGAACGTGGGCGTACGTTTGTGCGTGCAGCCGAGACGATTCAGAGTACCAACCCACCTCCCTCCCAGCGCCAACTTGGGTGCCCTCTGCCGCGCCAAGCTGGGCAGACCTTGACGGGCTCCTTCACCCTTGAGTGCAAGCCCCGCATCAGCACGCACAAATGCCTCACGTTTCCATGTTTATTTATTTGGTTTTTAGCATTAGTTTTATATTTAAATCTTGGAGCAACTGCTGTAAATCCAGACCGGTAAGCGACATCCTGGTGGGCAAGACACTGGACAAAAACTGCAGTGAAAATAATTCAGCACAAAGAGCCACTGAAAAAAATACGGGTCAATACTTCGACTGCAGAGTCGGTGTTCCCACAGTGGAGCCTGCGAGATACGCACGTTCCTCACTTTTCAAAAGCTCTCGTTTCTCTCACGGGGACGGATGTGCTGCCAGTAAGCAGAGACTCTGGGCCACGATAGTAAGGGGGCTACTGGAGTCTGAGGGGCACCTGCAGCCACGCCCACCCAGCCACGCCCACCCAGCCAAACTCCCCCAACAGACCCAGCACTGCGTGTGTCCTAGGGCTCCCCCTGGGAGCCAGTAGCTGCTACAACACCACTGACATGTCCCGGCACCTCTGTCAATGTCATTGTGACTGATCCACGGAGAGCTCCTCCTTTGATCGATCGGACCTTGCCGAAAGCCAGCTCTGCCACAGGGTGGGGGGGGGGCAGCCATTGATTTGAGGCAGACCAAGGTGAGCCTTCAGAGTTATGGTTGGAGGTAATTTGGCGTGAAGCAGCCTTCGATGGAGGTGCCAATGCCAGTAGTTTTGCCCTGGGCTTAAATAGCTGGAGCTACTGGGATACCAGGAGTTACCTGGCAACTCTTCGTGCGCAAAAAAAGCAAGCAGTGGAAACAGGTTTGATTAAATTCAACGAAGATCAGTGTAGAGGAAGAAAATACAGTAAAAAGTCAAGCATGATGTTCCCAACACTGCAACACTGACATGTTTACTGTGGATTTGTATTTTGTATTTTTCCCTGCTTTAAGTAAATATGAATATATGTATATATGTGAAACTGGAATTATTAAAAGGGTCCATTTTCTATGTTTTTCTACCTTCTGTTATTTCTGGGGGGGGGTCACATTGCTCTGGCTGTGTTTACAGGGATGACTGTGTGTGCATGTGTGTGTGTGCGTGTTTATATGTCTGTGTGCGTGTGTCAGTGTGCGTGCGTGTGTGTGTGCGTGCGTGTTTGTCTGCGTGTGCGCGTGCACACACATCTTTAACCCACCAGTTTAGCGGGATGTTTCCCCTCCACTTCCACAGCGCCCAGTGCTGAGGACCCTGAATGAGCATAGCGGTAAGTGCTCCCCCACTTGGCAAACACATGGCCTGCAGGTGACTCCATCATCTCAGGCCACTTTCTGGCTGGGCGTCGCAGCAGCGCTGATTAGCTGCCTCCCAAAGACGCGGACGGCTCCACGGAGACCCACTTGTACGAAGCTGAGTGGCTTCCTGTCAGTTGAACCCCCCCCCCCCTTCATTTTGCTCTTATTATGTCAGGTCATCCCAATATAATCTCGTTTTATGTATAGAAAGTGATGTGGAGTTTTGCATATTGTTTAAAATCTTCCTCCTCTTGTGAAAAAACTACAAGCTATTGTTCTGCCTGGAAGTCAGTTGTACACTGTCAGTTTCCTATTTATTTCACAGTTTATTTAATATTGGTAAAATGTATGTTCCATGAAGTTACAGAACGTTTGGCACTGATACCCAGGTGATCGAAGATTCTAAGACTTGGTCAGTGTAGGCTACCACGTTATAGTTATTCTGCATGTTGTCCACCACGGGGCGATGGAGTGAGCAGCAGTAGCTGAGACTGAAATTAAAGACCAGCCTGTGGATTTGAAGAGATCTATTTAAGTTATTACAAGGTCACTTCATGTATGAAGCAAAAACACGGTGTATAAAGTCAAATACAAAATCTTGACATGTCAGGAACTTCAAAGTCTGTAAAACATCCAACATTTTCGCCAGATTATAAATATTTTACAAAAATTCTGTTTTTTTTTTTTTTTTTTTTTAAATCAATGTAACACAAAAATAGTTTGGCTAAATTAAAAACAAAGTCCAGAAATGAATGCTAATTCATGACTGCTACAGTGTTTAAGCATTCCTGTTCAGTCGTAAACAAGCTCATTGCGATTTTCATATCGATTTTCTCCACTGTGTGTGCTTGCAGAATGAACTTTGAAGATCTGTAGTGAGACACCTGGGCTACATGCCCTGTCCACCTGCATTCCTGTCACAGTCCAGCTCCATGGAGAGCAGCTCCTGGGTGTTAATCTGGCCCTGGTTGTACTGCTGGATCTTCTCCCTGAGTCGGGCCTTGGCAGGGTTCTCCGCGATGTCCTCGCTGATGGGACACCTCGCGTCGCCATAAGCACCACGCTGAGTAGCTGTGAAAGGTTTCAGAGGTGAACTACGGCATCATCATTATCCTGTGCCAGTGGATCTCAACCCAGTTGATGCTAGATTTACAGTCAAATAACCGTAAAGCACTTTACTGCGTCGCTCAGGCATGCGGGTGGTGGGCTAGGACAAAAACCTGGAGCGGCTGAGGTGGGCCGGAGGACTGGGTTGAGCACCATTCTACCGCAGTCACTTAGGTGCTGCTAGTAATATGATATATTACACATAGAGTTACTCCACCTTGGGCTAGGGTCACTCACGCTAGGCGACAGACCCCATGTCCGAGCATATTTGACCCCCAAAGTCCAGTTTATTTGACGAATGCGGTGGTTCCATACCGTGCCCAGGCCCGCTTGAAGATTTGGGCACGGTATGCAGCTATTGTATTGTTGTCCGGGGGACAGAACACGGGCATGACGTCATATGCATATGTGATTACGGCAGAGGTGCAGCATTTGCTGGAAATCGGACCTGATAAGAGTATCCAGGAACAACTGGATGCGACTCACAAAACCACATTTGGCATCCCGCTTGAGTGTGAGGGCACGGTACAAGGCATCCCGGCCGAGTGTGAGGGCACGGTACAAGGCATCCGGGCCGAGTGTGAGGGCACGGTACAAGGCATCCCGGCCGAGTGTGAGGGCACGGTACAAGGCATCCCGGCCGAGTGTGAGGACAGCCTTTAGCTAATCAGCATGATGCATGAAAAGAAGAACAAAAACTGTGTAGGAAATGAGGGTGAAAAAATACCTGCCTTCAGGTATATGGAGCTGCACAGGAACAAAACCACTGGCTTTGCAGTTGTCACTCTGCAGACTGTCTGCCTTCACTGCGCAGCTGGAGTGCACTTGCCGGCAACTGCAGAGATCCACCCCCTCCCACATCCAGGGGTTGCCCTGTGTCGCTGTCGTACTGTCAGCCTCCTGGGCCGGCATACTGCTCAGGTAGGTGACCTCTGATTGGCTGCACTCGCAGGGGCGTGGCTGAGGGCTGGCCAGGCACAGGGGCAGCGTCTCATCGTCCTCCACAGGCAGGCTCAGGGTGGGGTTTTCCAGGGGGCGGGGCCTGTCCTGAAGCTCGCAGAGCACTTTTAGCACCTGGGTCAGTCACCATGACAATGTCACCACACTGCACACACTCACTTTTTCCGCATGTTCTGTTTTTGAACAAGATAACGAACCTAAGCACATAAGTTATGTAAGCCCTGTATTATCTTGTCATCAATGGGTGTTTCTCAATACCAAGAATGCAAAGGTCCAACTTGTGGTCTTGGCAAGACTGATCTTGCTAACCTGCCATCCAAGAATGGACTTGGGTGCAATGAATCATGGGATTGGTCTCGTTTGGCGAGGATGCAGCCGATGTATCCTTCATATTTGGGGCAAGAACAACATCCAGGGATTTTTTTTTCAGCAATGTATGATGACATAAAACGGGTACTCAAGAACAAGTATGTTCAAGTATGTATATAGAGGAACACCCATGGAAACAGACAATCTGGCCCCCACGATCCCCCACCCTGAACCCGACAGAGCTAGAAGATGAGTTGCATTGAAGAATATGAACAAGGTAGCCAACTGGTACCGTATGTAACTGTAGGGTTATGGACGTTTCGGCTGTTGATGCTTCCTCTCACCGTCTCCGTGCCAGGCCGGCTCTTAGCCCGCACAGCAGTGCACTCCAGCGCCAGGTCAAGCAGCAGCCGTGCCGTGTGGGGAGTCCAGGAGCCGGCGGTGGGGTCCAGCCATCGCAGGCACGTGTCCATGCTGCCTGCGCCCTCGAGGGCCTCGCGCAGCCGGTCTGCCTGGGATACGCGATACGGGTGAGTCGAGCAGGAAGCTAGCGGCTTCGGGTGTCGGAAGGCCGACCCGTCTTACCAGATGAGTGCGCGTCCGAGAATCCTGCACAACCTGTCCTGTCAGGGTCTCCAGGATAATCTGAAACCAGGACGATCTCAATGAATCTATCTACTTATCACATTTCTGCACTGGTAGGTGGGTCTCCTTATAGGCGATTCTATGCTTCTCTCACAGGGGGTGCAAGGTGAGAGCGCGCATCCAGCCATTCATTATAGTCTACGCCAAACTGAGCTACGCATTAAAAAAACTGTAAATACATTTACAATAAATCATTATTACATCTTGATATGAGATTTTCAAATATAATTTATAATATTATATAATTTCATTGAATATGTTCAAATAGCATTTTAATCAAAATTGCACCCCAGTAAAATCGCCTGTGATTCTCATTACAATGACATTACTTTGATCTGGAAGGTTCTGTTAACTGCATTAAAGCAGGAAGGTCTGCAGCAGCAGCTGCGGAAATAAAATCAGCCAGCCAGCAGGCCACTCACCACCCCTAGGCTGTACACATCCACCCTGACGGACAGCTTCCCGTCGCGGATGTACTCCTCAGGCAGGTATCCCAGGGTGCCGCGTGAGCCGGTTACCATGGTAACAATGCCGCTTTGAGTTACAGAGTGCGGCCTCAAGTGTGCTGTCCCAAAATCACACAGCTTGGGCTTTAGGCCATCATCTAGCAGTATGTTTGCACTGGGGGGGGGGGGGGCACACGACACAGGTAGAAGATCTCAACATGCTCTGGAAATGGTGTTATGTTAAAATTACAGGGTTGGAAAAGGGAACAAAACACTACGGTATTAGCACACTAGTAATTACTGATTAACTTTAATTCTAACATTTTTACATTATAATTATAATTTATTCCAGCGTTTCACCTCCTGGTCCTCAGGGAACCACAGCTGGTCCACATTTTCGCTCCCTCCCAGGGAGGGAGCAAAAACATGAACTGTCTGCGGGCACCTGAGGATCAGATTGGGAGACACCGATCTATTCTGTAGGCTGTGACAGTTCCAGGTTCTGCACAGTGATTGGCTGGATGCAGTCACCTGGTGATATTTCCACAGACAACAACAGTGGACCGTGCAGTATGCAGATAGTGGACGGCCTTCGCTGTCCCGTCGATGATGTCCAGGCGCGCCTGGCAGGACAGCGGTTCACCTACACCCTAATGGAGGACAGCGGGCAGGTGACGCTGAAGACTAGAGGACATCTAACCCCAGGGTGACCTGGCGGTTACATCTCGGATGCTCACCCGCGAGTGCAGCCTGTCGAACAGGGACCCACTGGCCAGGTAGGGGCGAACCAGGCAGTAGGTGTCTCCTTCCAAGAAGCAGCCCCAGAGCTCCAGGATGTTGGGGTGCCGGTAACTAAGGAGGGGAGAGTCTCTTACAGCCAGTGTCATAATGCTCAGCGCCACGGGAGGAGAAGGGGTTCAACACATGGAAAGTTCATATTCGTATGATCTGCAGCTCTACTTCAGACATCCGAAACACTGTCATTGCACAAATCAGAAATGTACCAAGTGAAAAGAAACACACACAAAAATTAAAGGGAAAATTGTACCAACACAGAGCTCCCAGAGATGCTACCCAATGCTATTTTTCTCTCCAGTAGTATAACAGCCACTGAAAACCAGATAGTTGTTGGTTGTTGCTGTGCTACTACTACTGTCACCTCAGCCAATAGCTACACAGAAACAGTGGCTCATTAGCATAAATCGCATGGGCAATGACGCTATCAGGTGTGTTCATTCATAAATCCTCCAACGTACCTTTGAAGAATCTGGACCTCCCTTTGAAACCGCTTCCACTGCGGGCTCCACAAATCCCTGTTTTTCTGCTACAAAGTGAAAATGAAGTGGGGGGAAAAAGTTACTAACAGGTAGTCATATAGAGCAGCTAAAAAGCCATCTACAAGCCCTGTACCTGCTTGAACATTTTGGCAGCAAAGACCACTCCTCCTTTAGTTCCTCTGTACAGTTCAGACAGAGGGCCTTCAGCAATCTTACAGCTGGGGTGAAAATGCAGCGTTCCCACTAAGACGTCAGAGTAAGTTATCAGAGAGTCCTGCTCGCAATCTGCCCAGGAGAAATGAAAGTAGAAAGATAAGCTGCATGTTCCTCAAAGATGCACTTAAAGTGTGAAATGAAAATGGGCGAAATATAAGTGTAGGGAAGGCACCTCCTTCCTTAAAAAAAATCATCATAACTATGTGAAAGAAGCAACACGAACCTGCAGTTTCATGCAAGTCTCGCAACAACCACTGGGGGACTTTCAGTGTCCCAAGTCTCACCGAGAATGAATGCGTGGTGCTCTCTGGAGGAGAAGCCGGCAGGCTCCTGATTAGGTAGGGATTCTTTATGTTCTGCCTGGCACAGTGCCTGTCAAAGAAGTTGTAGCAGTGTCATTACAGAGGTTGGCTTCGTCTTCAGTTCCACATTTGCAGATACCAAAAACAGACGCTTGGAGAGTCTAGTCCAGAGGTTCTCAAATGCTGTGTGTGTGTGTGTGTGTGTGTGTGTTTGTGTGTTATGGCTCTTTACAAATGAATGAATGAAGGAATGAGTGAGTGGATGAACGAACAAGCGAACAAACCAACTAACCAGAAACAGCAACTACTGAGTAAATACTGAGTTGAAAATGAGCACAAACTGTGAGCAGCTATGCAGCACTATTTTGTAGAGCAGAACATGCAAGTGGCAGTTTCCTCTGCCCGTCTAGGATCAAGGCAATCTGATCTCAGATACTGACCCATATTAGTCATAAATAGGACCTACCTATGCAAATAAAAAAACACAAGCTGATTGACTTTCCAAATAATTTAAACAAACATGATCATGATTTTGAACCAGGAAATACCCCAAATTAAGCTAGTTATTGTAATAAATAACCTGTTTTTTGACATTGAATCATTATTTTGTTATAGCAATAATTAGTATAACAATGAAATTATAGCATGGGCCTAAATAAAATTGCCATAGGACAAAAAACGTTTGAGAACCGCTGGTCTAGTCAGAACTTGCTCATCAGTTTCGATATAAGCATGTTTGCTACGGTACCTTTGTGAATGGTTTTGGACAGATTGTTTGTTAAATCACTGTATTAACAAAAACGTCTTTCTTGACATATAGAGTCTATAAGGTGTGATAGGATCCTACTACCTGGAGAGACGCGGTATTTTCTTTTCGCACCGATAAGCTGTACTGCCGATGATCCAAATTTGTTATTGACGCTAAGTTGAAGGAAGGAAAAGGAGTATCGTTACATATAATACTCCAACATAATTAAAATAAGAATATTTTGAGTGCAGGATCTAACTGAAGCTGAATGCAAGGTTTATTGATGTACTAACAATATGCGTAATAATTTGTAATCATAATATTTCTTATTTACATGCATATTAGTACATTTTGGCCACTGGTATCACTGTTTTTAGCATTTAATACATTTCGTTTTGAAGTCGCATTCACCTAACCCTATTTTTCCTATTGGATATGTGTACTTCAGTACGTGATTTTAGTGAAGGCGAGGTTATTCAGGAATACAAAAGTCCCGTTGCAGCAGGACTGACTGTAAATTGAGGCAATTTCAAATGCATCGTGTGGTCAAATGCTTCAAAGCTGATTCAACATTTCCAACATTTATTTTTTTCAGCGTACATCCGACGTTAAATAACAGGACACGACTTGAACGACCCATTCATTCACAAATGTTTGTAAACCTGTCCGCATGATTAGGTGCTTGATTTTATACAACTGTGGAAGTGGGTCTGAATGGGTCTTATGAATGAGACAGGAGGTAGGCCTAATCGAATGATAAGTCGTCAGCATATCCGCTAAGTCTGAGTAACAGGACGCTTACGTGCTGTTGCAAAGAGCGCCGCTGCTTTGCGGTGGCCCATTTCCTCCAGCACGCCCAGCAGGTCACCCAGCGTCTTGTTCTGTAGACCCCAGCTCCAGAGCAGCTCGCGCGTCGGGCTTTTTCCAGTGGCCGCGAGCCTTTCCGCGAGACGCACCTCCAACCAACTGGGCAAGATGCGCGATGCTAAAACGAAACGACATTTGTCATTTGATTCAAAATCCTGCAAAACTTACCTAGTGGTATTAAAACTGGATTCAAGTACAAAAAATACAAACAGTTTGGCTAGATTTCACTGTTGACGTGTAATAGGCTATGTCGATACGTACAATCGGATGAGGTGTGCATTTACAAGTAACATTTGTGTAATTACTTACCAAATCCCCTCCATCCAAGATTCCCGTCGCCACTGTCAATGATATTACAAAATTTCTCTATTAACAGCGGGGAGATTTCAAAAAGAAATGTTGAAGAATTTAACGTTTCCATTGTTGCGCATTAGTGCTGTTTGACAGTTCGCATCCTGAAACTCAGTGCATTGGTCCCTTCCGTTGTACTTTTAATCGAAGATGTTTGAAATCCATTAATACAAAAAGTTTTTCTACTGACTATTCATGTAAACAATGAATATCATACGGCTATACGAGTCCTGTGGTGCAGTCAGGAAATGCGCGGACTGATTAGCAGACGCTCGCAGTCTCCGTGCCCGCAGCCCCACTGTCTGCCGACGTAACCTGAGCACCGAGTTCCGCGCGTCATGCGCAGCGAATTAGCTAATCTTGGAAAGTTGGGCGTACCTTTTTATTTTAGCACGCTCTGGCAAGATAAAATACATTTTTTGCCCAAAACTGATGTGATATTTAATAAATGTAAGTGGTGGGTGCCGAACGATTATTGCATGGCAAAAGGCCTACCCGAAATACATGTTCAATAGTTAAATAAACATCTAAGCTTGAAGATGATTAGATAGATAGATAGATAGATAGATAGATAGATAGATAGATAGATAGATAGATAGATAGATAGATATGCTAAGTAGGCTTAGCATGTTGGTTAGTTTATCAAAGAAATGTCAGTGATATTGAACGTAATTTGCTTATTTCTACATTATCGTGATAAAAAGTACATTATATAGTTTATGTACTCTGTCGTACGCAGGATAGTTGCTTTTTCTCTCAAGTCTGGCTGTGTTTATTAATAGTGTTTAGGCTGCTACAGTTCTGTGTTTTTGTTAGACTTGTTGGATATGGCGTTAATTATATTGTACCTGTCATAAATGTTTATAACTTGGTGTTTTTCCCTACATAATGACTGCCTGTAGTTGGGAAGTTACCTGCAGCACTCGCTTAAGTCAGTTTCACGTTGTTTGACTTCACACACGTACGCCTCCTGGTTGCTGGGTGCCGCGCTGGTGGGCGACGGAAAATGTCACTGAATCTCGTGACGTTGGTAAAGTTAGTTTGCGGTTCGTTTTTCACGTTGCAAACGGCCATAAAAACCTTATATATGCACGAAAAAATACGAATTATGGCTCCTTGTGATAGTCCTGTTGTGTGAATTCAGAAAATATAAATACATTGCGTAAAAACAGCCTTTAATGTATTTTGACCAGTTATTTTCATTAGCTTCTCACGTCAAAACCAGACGTGCTCATGACTCAAAAAGCGTCTCATATTAAACATCCTGATTTGTGAAAAATTTCACAACTGATAATTTGTCCATATATCGCGTGTAAACCCATAAAAAACACATTGAAAAACGCGCGTTTTAAGGAGGACCGGACAGATAGTTCTTAAGGTGGACCAACAATATAGCCCAAATACACACATTTTAATAATTCCATTAATCATACATGCATTTAAACTGGTTAAAACTGATCAAGATGACGTGTGATGGTCAAACAAGGACCTTTCACATCTTCATATACCCCTCAGACACAGACATTGATTTGTTAAAGCTTTCACAAGTCATATTTTAAGAGTTATGACTGATTAAAGTGCAGTAGTATTTATGGCGGATCAAGGTCTCAACCTAGGTGAATTTAAAGGCCCTAAAAATGACCAAGATGGGTTACTGATGGTGTCAATTTCCTGTTCTGTGAGGTCTGTGCATTTCACATGTGTCCACAACATGCACTCGTCACATTGGATCTACACAGAAAATCACCCAAACAAAACATGGTTTTGTATATGTTGTACATAATAAGTAAAAACTAACATTGTGAATTTTATTAAGTTATTGTTTTATTGTTTATTAATAATTGTAATTTGTTAAATATTATGTTACTGTTCTATTTGATGTAATGTTTAAACTACACTAATAGTTCATTGTAATAAAATGATGTTGAACTTTCAACATAACATTTTTGAACTTTCACAACCCAGAGAAGTTCATGTATCATTGTTGTAATATCTGTTGTGGCTCTCTGTTGTGTCAAGGAGCACACATGGACTTCAGAGATGTTCATCACAACTGAATTTCCATGTACTGTTGTGCTTATTTCATGTCATAGGATTTCAGTCATTACTATTATAAATATTTCATAACTCATAAAATATGACTTGTGAAAACTTTCACAAATCAGGGTGAGTCCTTCTAGGATAGATGAAGGTGTGAAAGTTTTGATTTGGTCAGTCAGATGTCATCTTGGTCATTTTTAGGGCCTTTAAATTCACCTAGGTTGAGACCTTGATCCGCCATAAATACTACTGCACTTTAATCAGTCATAACTCCTGAAATATGACTTGTGAAAACTTTCACAAATCAGGGTGAGTCCTCCTGGGGTAGATGAAGGTGTGAAAGTTTTGATTTGGTCAGTCAGAGGTCATCTTGGTCATTTTTAGGGCCTTTGAATTCACCTAGGTTGAGACCTTGATCCGCCATAAATACTACTGCACTTTAATCAGTCATAACTCCTGAAATATGACTTGTGAAAACTTTCACAAATCAGGGTGAGTCCTCCTGGGGTAGATGAAGGTGTGAAAGTTTTGATTTGGTCAGTCAGAGGTCATCTTGGTCATTTTTAGGGCCTTTAATCAGTCATAACTCTTAAAATATGACTTGTGAAAGCTTTAACAAATCAATGTCAGTGTCTGAGGGGTATATGAAGATGTGAAAGGTCCTTGTTTGACCATCACAAGTCATCTTGATCAGTTTTAACCAGTTTAAATGCATGTATGATTAATGGAATTATTAAAATGTGTGTATTTGGGCTATATTGTTGGTCCACCTTAAGAACTATCTGTCCGGTCCTCCTTAAAACGCGCGTTTTTCAATGTGTTTTTTATGGGTTTACACGCGATATATGGACAAATTATCATTTGTGAAATTTTTCACAAATCAGGATGTTTAATATGAGACGCTTTTTGAGTCATGCGCACGTCTGGTTTTGACGTGAGAAGCTAATGAAAATAACTGGTCAAAATACATTAAAGGCTGTTTTTACGCAATGTATTTATATTTTCTGAATTCACACAACAGGACTATAACAAGGAGCCATAATTCGTATTTTTTCGTGCATATATAAGGTTTTTATGGCCGTTTGCAACGTGAAAAACGAACGGCAAACTAACTTTACCAACGTAATCTACGTGTATAAGGAAGCAGTGCCAACTGTGACTAATTTCGACTCTTCTGGATAAAATTTAAATCTGTTAGAGAACAGACGAACTTATGTCTTGGACGATAACTTTGCGCTTATTTTGACAAAATAATACTTGGTTTGGGTCTGACGTGAACCTCTGTGGTGATGTGCTGTCAAGTATGTAGCCAACTGTGCTATCTCTGCTGTTGGGGGGGGGGGGGGGTTGAATTGTGTAGCTGTTGTGTCCATATAGTCTATTTCTACATGTAATGATCATTATAATAAAGACTCGTGTACGGAAATCTTCCTCCCAAACAGAAGTGCAAGGTCGTTATGCTTTAGCATGCGTTACACTTTTCAGCCAGCAAAGGGCAATACTGATCTCTTAATGATAATGAAACCGAAAAGGGGAACTCCGCAATTGCGTTTGATATTTTTAGATTGATAATCTTTCAAAAGTCCCTGCCTTTTTGATTGAACATATATGGTGAGTGCCTAGAGATAGAATTTACCTTCGTTTGTTAGATTTATTTGAAAAAGTTACAAAGTTAATCGTAGTTACAACTCTACTTTTCACGCTTCAAACAGATATGGAAGAACTATTACGTTTTCATACTTAAGTACAGATACCACACCAAAACGCTAGTCAAGTATGCGTCATGCTACTCAAGTTAAAGTTAAAAAAGAATCCTGTTTTTTTTTTTTATTTTTTAAATGAAGTAAAAAGGGCTAGAGCTGTCAATATCGGTTATATCAATAACCGAGTTATCTATTGATTAATTTGACGATTCGTGTCTGTATGTATGTGTATATTTATATATAATATGATATATAATGTGTATATGACGTTATACATACAATACATTGCAACTGGCACGAGGCAACCAACCAACCATCGAAGGGTGCACACGGCACACTGTACAGAGAGAGCAACCAGCAGTTCTCATAATACTATAGAAAATAATTTCGAAAGCCAGTTTCAGTTTTTCTGATTTTTATTGTGAAACCAGTAGACAGGTTTTTATCTTATTACAAAGAAACATTACATTACATTTATGATTTCATTACATTTAATCAGAAGTTGTAATTTGTAATGATTTTGGTTTTTACTCTTTCTATAGCAAGTATGCAATGATATTGGTGTGTGCTTTAAAGTTCACCAAATAATACTCCACTTCAGAGCTTTTCATTTCTCCTGTCATGTGAATATTGCAGTACACTTCATATCTTTTGCACACTAGCTTCAGCTCCAAAGACGTAGGTTTCTTACATGATTTTTATCCCGGATAATGGAAAACCGTAAAGAAATGCTCAGTACAAAGCAATAGGCAAACATAAATCAACAAACAACATATCTGTAGTTATATGGTAACTCTATAACATTAGTCAGCTAAGCTATACTAACATACAAACACTAATCACAAAGCTTAATTATGTAGCATTAAAAGTGAGAAAAAACCACTGTTAGCCAGCCATATAGATTCAGACTTCAAATACAAAGCAATATGTAATTTTATTTGTAGAAGACCCCAATTTAATAATGACAACACCTCACTGTCTTTTGGGTGGCTGGTATTACAATGTTTTAACTAATCGATCACACAAAATATTTGTAGTTGCCTCAATGTAAATAATATATTCAGTTTAACCTATAAAAGTAGGTACAGTGTTATATTCCAATTCTGTCACCCATCGAATAGTCATGTGTAACAAAAATGTTACAGTGCAAGATTACTGATTTACAAAAGTTGTGATGCACTTTATTAGCAATCATTTAAATTAAAACTGATGAGAATACAACATCTTATCTGGTCTGATCTGAGATCTGGTTTGTTGCCGGAGCAGGGATTTCTGTCCTGCAGTGATTGGTTAATGTAATCCTGATATTTTCATTGCTGCTGGGAACATCTGAGGCTGCATCCTGTTGGGGAAAATGGAGGCATCAACTCCGCTGTTATAAAATCATCACTACTGCTGAACAGATGAATGATTATTCAACACATCTTTACAAGTCACAGAATTTTCAATAGCTGATTTCAATTGCTCCAGGATGTGGTAAGATAAAATAAGATAACATAACATAAGAAGAACTTTATTTATCTAGAGGGAAATTCTTTCATCTTAAACATGCTCAGTGCAACAAGAGGAATAAAGATGAGACAGTAAAGAGCTTAAAAAGAACAGTAGTAATAGTGCAAAAACAGAATAACAAAATAAATCTAACAAAGTAACAAATAACTATAACAGATATAATAAAATAGATAATTAGTGCAAGTGGTTAGGAAAGCAACACAAAATGCAAAGAGCACGCCAGACCGGGGCGGAACACGGCTGAACTGAGACTGAACTTGTGCTTTATAGCTTTGGCGCAAACAATAATCCAAATAACATTCAATAAATCATCGATTAATCGCAATGTATGGAATTTGAGTTTAATATAAAGATGACTTACCAACGTTATTCTTCTACAAATTTCTACATATCAGGATCTGAGAAAAGGAAAAAACATTTAATACATTTGCTGCAGCTTCACTAATGCAAAAAAAAAAAACCCACCAGTTCATAAACTCAGTCGAGCCACTTTCTAAATTGTTCATTGGTCAGTCTGCAGACAAGTGGCTTTTTACCATTCCCACCCATAATGATTCTTATGGTTATATAACCCAGTATATACACATAAGATCACAGTACACGGATATGAAGGGTTCCTGCAGTACTGAATGATCTCCATCTTAATAGGGGAGATGAAATGGTTCACGGAATAATTTCTGCCAATAAGTGTGTGCTTCTCTCACCCCAGGTGTAGGTTTTGGTGTTGGACAGGTGTCTGACTCTGCACACGTAGTTCTCGCCCTTGACTGGTGTGAATTCCACCGTCTTGGTGAGATGGAACTGCCAGCCCTGCTCGAAAGCCAGGTCGGTCTGTTTGGCACTGGGGATCTCTACGTTGTCCTTCAGCAGCTCGATGGTGATGTCAGGGGGGTGGAATCCGCTCACGTGGCAGATGAGAGTGTTACCCTTGCCATATTCCCCAGGGTTACGGCTGTACACCTGCACCTTGGGAGGGGCTGTGAGGGGCAGGGAAACAGGGGAGGGGGAGGATATTAATTCTATTATTATTATTATTATTATTAGCTTTTCTCTAGTTTTTGCAGATTTCCCCGCTGCTTCCCCAGCCGCCAGGACGTTGACATTCGATGCAGGCTCACCCAGTTGAGGGCCCTGTAACATTTCACTTTTATTTTCTTACAGCCAATCACAGGCTGCCATATATTCTGTCAGATGTCTCTTGACAGCATTACAGCACGTTTTCCACTATTAGGGCAGTCAGTAAACAATACAGTCCGGATATGAAGAAAAATCCAGCCCAAAAGAGGCATCAGCGTCGCTCTTCAAACCATTTAGAGGTTTAGATATTTATACTTGAAACAGCCCCGTCTATAAAGTTACATCAACAGGTCTCTCTTGGGCCTTAAACTTCAAACCTTTTACTCACTGATACAGGTTATTACTTTCCGATTAAATAATAATCAAAGTCAAGGGTCAACACCGTCAAAACTGAGTTATTGCAAACATTTTGAGGAAAATGCAATTTATACCATGGACTTGGGTTTTTTGTCCTCAGTCGAAACATTTAACCCGGGAACACACGCCAACCTACCGCAGGGCATACTCGGTTACTCTGCCTTGCGCCTGTTATATCCGGGAGAAGGTACGGACCCCACGACCCCACATAGGACAAGCGGGTATGGAAAGTGGATGGATGGATGGAAAACCACTGACAGCCCTGTCTGTGTACAGGACAAGCTGAGAATCCCTGATTAAAACTGAAATCAGATCATAAATACAGATCATTCTTTAACTGGAATTCTAATTTTAGTTGAAATGGAAGTTCTCACTATTTTTTTCCTGTTTATTAATTTTTTAAAACTACTTATTTGTATGTATATTCATGCAAACAAATAATTCAAGCTTAATAATATATATAAAGGAATTTAACAAACATAAGTACAGTATACTGGTGTTTTCAAAAATTTCACTCAAATTTCTTCCACGAAATCGTAGAAAAAACCAGTAAAGTGTGAAAGTAAGTCCTTACAAGCAAAACTGAGTATATTTGGCTGTTGTTTTTGTTCCTGTCCTGGCGGGGTGTCCAGTATGTTGAAGACTCAGTGTCTACTGTACCCTCCACAACAACGCACTTCCTTGTTACCAACATATGATCTTGAATATAACGCAGCAAGTTGCTTGCTGTTCCACTATAATTTACATTAAACCGAAACTCAACAAAATAGTTTCCAAGATTTAACACAAAATTTCGCAGAATCCTGAAATAAAATTCTAATGGATCAGTTTTCATTCACAATAATCAAAAGGCCTATTACGACGTTGTGAAATATAAGCAGAACATTGTTAAGTGACTATTTTCTATTTTCTAAATCAGCCCGTCGTGAGACGACTCCCATAATTATCCGCTGTACCTGAAATTTATACGGTATCGTGAAACAAAAAACAAGTGCCAAACCTATATAATAAATACATAATATTCTTACATTCTTTTGCATCCGCGAAGAGCAGTACCACGCCGATCACGAGAGCGATCAGAAGTCGCGTCATTTTCGACCTTAAATCTTCACTTTGTTGTAGACAAATAAAGACAAAGTCTTTAGTGGGGATATTTTGGGGGTAATGAACCGAAAGTGAGCCGTAGCGGCGCTTCACTTCTCAGCGCGGCTCCCCCTCCTCTCTATCTCACAGCCAATCGCAATATTCTATCTGCTGTTAACAGGCAGAATATAGATCTTCAGGTTCTCCCTCTTTTTGCCCTGTTGAGCGCTAGGCTTCACCAAAAGCCTGTGTTTGCGTGATGGTGTTGAATAAACCCCCACCTGCGCCTTGTACACGCCAATGTAAATTACCTAGCTAATGTTACATATTGCCAAATGATTTTTATAAGCCTTAAATATAGTGATGGAAATAAGTCTAAAATTTCTTTCATGTCGGGTAGCGATGCTGATGTTTGACGTTTTCCTTCTTATTTCTCTGAAGTTTTCTATCAAGTAAAATTTAGTTAGCAGCCAAGTCAGTAGCTTTCCAGTTTTTTTTTTTTTTTTGAACAATTAATAGCAAAATGTGAAGCCATACACAAAGTACAAAACTGGCATAACATTTTAAAAATTGGACTATGAATAAACCAAGACGTGTTTCAGAAACATCCACGGTGTCAGTTAATTGAATCAGGCCTGCCTGTGAAATAAGTTGTTTAGAAAAATAACAAAATTGTAGGTTTATGAGTGCCATGTCAATAAACAAGAACAAAATGTGTTCTCTACACAGCAATCCTCATAACCGTTTTTATGCCGTGACCCAATTTTCACCATGCCAGCTCAGTCACGACCCTATATCAAGTATAGGTTAAAGTTAATGCTATGATCAAGCATGCAGTGCATTCTGCAATTTATACCATTCAATGCCTATCACACGAAGTGAATTTTTAATTAAGCATCTGTGGATTGGCTTTTTGAATTGGTTGAGTGTTCACTAGTTTTGCTCTAAGCATTGGCAGATCCAAGACCTGTTTCTATAGGTTAATTCTAGGACTGGGGCTGGTAAATCTGATCGTGGATCAGCATATGAGCTTGCTGGTTTTAAAATGCTTACACACAAAATCAGAAAAAGCTGGGGTGGTATGGAAAATACGATTGTAAAAATAACGCAGTGATTCTGAAATTGACTTTTATATCATTGCAGACAGTATGAACCCACGGTTTTTCATGTTTTGTCTGGTCAGCTTCGTTTCATTTGTTAATATGTAGCACATCCATTCCTGTATTTCAGGACTGCAACATGTTCCAAAAATAGCACAGTAAAGCATTCACTATTTTGCAATGTTTCCATTCATTCTCACAACACTTAAAAGACATTCTTTAGAGTCCTGGTGCTCCCTGTCTGGCTGTTTGGCTGTGAGACATGGACACTATCCAGTGACTTGAGATGAAGACTGGACTCCTTGGGTACTGTGTCTCTTCGGAGAATCCTTGGGTACCGCTGGTTTGACTTTGTGTCGAACAAGCGGTTGCTTAGAGAGTCCCGAATGAGGCACATTACCTGAATCAGTTACGGCACTACAGTCATGTGGCGTGTTTCCCTGAGGGTGATCCGGCTCGCAGGATCCTCATTGCTGAGGACCCGGACAGCTGGACCAGGCCAATGGGATGCTAATATAACACCTGGCTGCGGCAGGTGGATGGTCATTTCCAGAGGGTGGGTATGGACCATGTGTCTGCCTGGGGGGTCACCGGCCGGCATCCTGAGGAGTTTTGCCATGTGGTGGGTGTGGCAACACGCTGCATCAGCGCATGCTCCCCAACCTGACCTGACCCGACCTGGTACAAAAATAATTTAGGTAGGTCACCCTACTCGTAGACTGTGTGGTGCTTTTATATTAAACAAAAATGAGTGAAGAGGAGAAAAATGAGCAAGAACTGGTCACAAAAAAACATTTGTCTTCCGCTGTATGGAAATAGTTTGCATTTCATAGAGACAATATTGAGCAAAATAAGTGATTTGTCAGCATTGCTTTGTGTTTGATGGCACAACTCAACCAACTTATTTGACAGACTCTGTTGATACATAAGTTCTATTTGGCTATGTAGTTAATTTTCAACTGCAAGACATCGCAGAAACTTCATGTATTGCAATGTGAATTTTTTCCAGTATTGTTCAAGCTTAGTTAAAACACACACTACTTTCCAACAAAAACAATAGGCCTTTCATATGGTTCTTATTTACCGTATGAGGTGAGATGATGTGGTTATGTGACAGTGCTAAGCTTTGTTTTGATTTCACATACAGGAATTGTAGAAAGTAAATTAAGAAAAATTAAGTCAAAGTGACGGTTAAGACAGACTATAGGCCACTCCTAGAAGCTGAACGGCACATGGCTAATCTCGCGTTATTGGGTGAGTCTGTCAAAACGGAATGTCTTCTGTTTGCATTGTGGTCGTGTTGTGGTGACATTTAAGTTCTGCCTTGCAATATTGACAGATAAGTTACAGTCCAGCACAATAAGGAAAACTGAGCTGCATTTTTTTTTTTTTAATTCAGAAAAAGTGGTGAAACTTGCTGACCTTGCAGGTGCGGAACAGCGGAGAGACTTTTTTAGTCTGTGGAAAATGAAACATCGATCTACTGGGCAGATTTAATAATGATTTGTAAACATGTTGTGGGCCGGTACTTTCAGACTATGATGTAGTGAAGGAGCCGAATAAAACCCTCGTCATCCAGTGCAGAAAAGGGCTGATTGTCCAGTGAGGTCATCATCATTATTTCAGTAGTAACTCTAGTGCTGCTAACTTTGAATACTGATGAAACTTAAATATCAGACAGGAATTTCAGTATGTTACCTGATATATCGTGCATTACTACATATTGTTTGTTCCATCTTCATAAAGATAATATGTAATAAATAATAATAATAATCATATTGAAAGAAATATACCATATTATTCAATAATCATGAGAGAATATCACTGTATCAATTCTGGGTATCAAACGTCCAGAAATCGTGCTTCATATTTTACTGAGAATGTTGCTACATGCACTGCATGCAAATGGCCATGCAGAATGTGTTGGAGTATAAAGTAGGTTTTTGGATCAGAAATGTAGCAAAGTGAAAGTAAAAGTTGCTTGAGCATTTTAACTTGTTGCAAAGTTCAAACCCACTTAAGTACAATAACAAAGTATTTGAAGGCTACTTTGTTACCTTACACCTCTCCAAGTACTTGTCTGCAGTGGACGGTGTATTTCATCAATCATGGGCCTCACACAGTAAACCTTCTATAAGAATTATCATTCCCATTCTTTTATCTAATATAAACAGAATCCTTCTACACTAGATACAAAAGCTGAGAAATTAATGGAAACGTGTCATAGTTTTAACAACTTTATTTGAAAATTAAATGTTCACAAACATAGTGCAAATATTCACCGTCCTTTCTATTCCAAATACTTTAATAGGTGTGCTAGCATCCAACAAAATCTCTCTCTTTAATGGAGGAAAGTATTTAATCTTTTAGGTGAGTTCCTAATTTGCAAGATCGAAAAGAAACAGCTGTTATTGTTGCTAAGTTACCCAAAAACTTCCCAGTTTTCTATTAACATTAATGTTTGAAAAGAATGTAAAATCCAAGAGTCCCAGCAGCAGTTTGCAGATGTGAAGCCATTTTAAATATGTTTTAGAAGCAGGAGAAATATCATTGTAAATTAAAATACAGCAAAAACCCAGTGACTTTTACTTTCCAAGTTCAGTTTTATGTCCATCTCATTTTCTAGCAGACCTGATTGCCTGTTACTGCAGTGGTGAAGGCTTTGCTTTGATTGCTGATAAGCTGAAAATTCCAGAAGTAGAATGTCTGGGCACATTCTTCCCATGTGACTGTACCTAGAAGAATGACAAGCAGGCAAATCAACTGAGATGTTTCCCAGTCACCAAGCAAATGCAGAACACTGACTTGACTAGAATTACAGTTTCTATTCAGTAATTCAGCTGGATATTTACCAGAAAAAGCAACTTGCTCAAAACTACAATGGCACGGTCCTTCAGTGCTACATTAATTGCTCCCTCACTGTATACAGTAAAACTATAATTCATGTTAAATTCATATATATGAACAACTGATCAGTTTTTAACAGGATTAATAACTGATCGATCAATTGATTGATTAAAAATAATTTAATTAATGCATATGTAAACAAGCATATATAAGTACCTGCTGCCTATATCCACCACACTGCTCCCAACCCTTACATATCAGGATCTGGAAAAAGGAACATTTTAAACATTATTATTTTTTAATACAGAGACCAGAGGAGAAAAATACATATTAGCAATAAACAAATGCAGGATTCTCTTGCCTTCAGAAGTTTAAATCCTATTTGTAAAGTCCATCGTATGTAATTGCAAGGAGGAGCATTCCGGATACCTGCTCTTCTTTCCCAATCAATATATACTAGTGCAATTTCACTTTTTTTTTTTCAAATGATGCCTGACCCAGCACTTGGGGTGTAGCTCATGTATGATATGATGCTTGTGCCCCCCTGACTACAAAGATGGCTCATTGTGTGTTTACATTCATTATTTCCACAAAGATTGATTCTTATGGTTAAATAACCCACATACACATAAGATCACAGTACATGGATACGAAGACTTCCTGAAGTGCTGAATGATCTCCATCTTAATAGGGGAGATGAAATGGTTCACGGAATAATTTCTGCCAATAAGTGTGTGCTTCTCTCACCCCAGGTGTAGGTTTTGGTGGTGGACAGGTGTCTGACTCTGCACACATAGTTCTCGCCCTTGACTGGTGTGAATTCCACCGTCTTGGTGAGATGGAACTGCCAGCCCTGCTCGAAAGCCAGGTCGGTCTGTTTGGCGCTGGGGATCTCTACGTTGTCCTTCAGCAGCTCGATGGTGATGTCAGGGGGGTGGAATCCGCTCACGTGGCAGATGAGAGTGTTACCCTTCCCATATTCCCCAGGGTTACGGCTGTACACCTGCACCTTGGGAGGGGCTGGAAACAAGGAAGGGGGAACGCAAATCATTATAACCAATGGAAGTTAGATAAAAAAAGTAAGATAATGATGCAATTTGTGTAAATCTTCAGTCCCCAATAGTGGCTGGAGAATAGGAACAATTTGTTAAATATGAACTGATTAACATTATACATCGTTAACTATGCATCTTCCGGTTTATATATGGTACAATTCCTCTATCTATAATTTTCAATATAAATCTTATATATCTGAGCAAAATACAACCTAATGGATGTCAGCAGAATTCCTTACCTAGTCTAAGTCAGGATTTGGAGAAACACGAATTAATAACAAAGGCCACATTTAAATGTACCAAGAAATAGGGAATATGACCTCATAAAGAGCTCATCTGCATTATCCAGGGAATACTACTCATTGGCCGTAGTCCACCTGACCCTCAAGAAAACAATGCAGTGCACGTTTTGTATGAAAGAGGCCATCTCAGACGCAATACGCAGATGAATTTGTCAGTGTACACAACTGAGCTGATTATTTAAAAGTTTGTCCAGCAGAGGGCACTATTAAGCAACGGATACCTATTACAAGAAAACGAAACTCAAGTCAAGGGGGAATTCCACCATCTCGAAACAAACAATCACATCACTAAGAATGTAACTGAAGATGATTTAAATGTATTTATATGCGCCTGAGTCACCCATCGCCATACATTACATTCCAGCGCATATGAAGAGTTCCTTTAAAAATATTTGTTAATATCATTTCATCATTAATACGCATTGCCATTGTGCTATATTGATTAACATATAGGCTATTGGACGCATAATCCATCGATCAGACAGAATTTTATTTAAAAATTCCCAAGCTCTGATAACACAAAGTGCTCAGTAATTAAAGATAACTCCTGAATAATTTTATGGTTGCCGGTTATAATTTTGTGGACAAAAATTTAACCGCTGAAAAACATATTTTGAACGAGTAGAAAGCATGCACCGTGAAAACGGAAAGAACCACAAAATACCGCAAACCACGCAACGATAATTTAACAACTAGGCCTACTGGAAGACATACTCAAAGCTTTTCCGACTCAATTGAAAATATTGTAACAATTATTTAACGTCCATACTTACATTCTTTAGCGTTGACACTGCACAATGCCAGCGCCAGAACGACAGCCACCAGATAGATATTCATTGTTAGTTAAATCTGTAATTCAGCAGCGCCTATAATCAGTACTACAGACTACTCTTAGACGTGATCTAGTTGGTACTAAAACCGAAAGTAAACTGCAGCTACGTCTATTCGCCTGTAAACCACGCCCAAGTACATATTCCAAGCCAATCAAAAACTGCACTGTACAGTTGTCAGGTAAATGGGAAAGTATGAGGTTGCGTTTAATCTGAAGCGGCTGCGCAAAAAATATAAACATCCGTTTTGCATTTGTGTGCTTGGATATGTGACTGCATATAAAAGGACGTTTAATTGATATATTATGAAACGTGAATTTAACAATCGATCAGACTAGCCATGACGAACGTTAATCATTACTTAATTTAGAAGACACGTTTATCCAAGACGACATATAAGCCAGTATTGATGTTTTATCTTTTTATGCAGATGTATTGTTTATTGTAAATTGCTCAGGAACACAATGAGAAAGTCCATTATCTGAGATGACGCCAGCAAACACACCGGAGTGTCCAGCCTGCGGAGCCTTTGTGCCGTATAGTTATATTATTCTTCTCGTGACCCATGTTTCATACGCTCTTTATGCATTATCTACATTAAATCTATATTATTGTTGTTGTCATCATTGTTGATGATATTACCCCAGACCCCTGAGCAGGATAAACGATTAGAAGATGGATGGATGGATGGATGATTCTCATTATTATTCTGTTCCAAGCTTCTGGGGTGGACTTGCCATCCTCAAGCTTGTGGCCTGCCCTTCCTGGAAGAGCCTCCAGTCTTACTATGTCGGATCAGTAGTATGAAAGGACGATGGATGGCTGTCATCAGCTTATTTTCCCCATTCAGTTTTATGACCAAGTAAAACACCCCCCTGCTTAGTGTTTGCCTGGTGACTCTTAATATTTGTATGTGGAAATTAATTACCATTGTTAAACTACAAAATGGCTGAGAAGAACCACTTTAATCTCCCTCTGGTCTGACTGGCATGGTAGTGAAATGGGCCGAACACTATCGCAGGTCCAAAAAGATTTAATAAAAATTAGATTGCTATTAATCAAGTAGAGAAGTATTAAAATGGGGAAATAAAAACATTAACCGAAAAGGAAAGTCCCCAATTATCCGAGCCAGTCACAGCCTCCCATCAAAGTTGGAAGTTTTGTCCCCACCCTCTCTCTCTCTCTCTCTCTCTCTCTTACAACTCAAACACCGGTTTCTATAGGCCTCACCTCAGGGGAATACCAGAGAGAAAATCAGACATTAAATCGTCCTTAAAGAGAAACCAAAAGCTCAGCATGAGTAACATCATGGACCTAGGGCAACATTATTAACATAGCCAACCCAAAACAACTCACACAAAAAAAAAAAATTCATAAAAACTACAGATTCACTCTCCATATGTTTACAAACTACAAATACCAGCACAGAGAGGCGCACAGTTCTTGTCCTGTACTGTGGCCCAACAGTGGGATCAGATGTCACACACAGCATGCTGACCAGAGAGGGTGTTCCTCTTCACCCAGGAGTGCATGCATCTATCCAGTGATGCAGTGAGCAGTGACACGGGTGAAGAAAATTCAGAGCACTGCATTTTACCGTTTATTTACTCATAAAAGTATAGCTGCAAAACCTGTATGAGTCTAACTCAAAGTCTAAGAATACATTTTATTGCACCAGTTAAGTAACATTAAATGTTCGAGCATGCTGTTAGCAAAATGGAGTTTAAATGAATCCCAGGCAGACTACAGGAAGGAACATGATTGAAAATGTAGATGAGTAATCTGACCCTTATAACTAATTACTCCATATATTAATATTTATCTAAAATAATATAATACATGCTGCACTTTAAACAACTGCTGTATGGATTGTAAGCATGTATTCATTCAGTTTTTCAGCTGTGCAGCCTTCACAACCATATAGAAAATTACAGTGAACACTAAATAATGTCTTCAGACTCACTAGTCTTCTGCAGAATTCTAGTGTTCTATAACCAGTTATTCCAATAACCATAAAACATACACATGAACATTAATAACATAGTGGCTCACACCTTGTGTATAGAGATTACATAGTTTTTTCTCAAGGTACTTCAGTTAGCTTAAGCTAGTGAATTGAAGTCTCTAAATTGCCCATAATTTGTGTGTGCCCTGCACCAGACTGGCTTCCAGTTATATATCAAGTCGGTATTAACTGGCCCTCATGTTAAACAATATGCCAAAGAGAGAAGTGCAATGTAGACATTGTAACATTGTATCCCTCACTGTATTGTGCTCAAGCTGAGTATCTGTAATTCCTTCAATAGATCTGGAGTCTTGGTAAGATCGTTCTTCAGGCATTCAGGAATGTCAAGTTTGTCAAAGTCTTCCCTCTTCACCCTTCTACGGATCAACATGCAGCAATACTCCTGTAAGGTGTAAACTAGATAAAAAATCACATCATGTTAAAATGCGTTTTTGAGTTGGTTCGCTACGGTGCTAAATCATTTGCGTAAAAAAAAATCTGCTATAATTGCTTTCGAAAAAAAACAAGATATGGCAAGATCATCTTACCCACCTGGTGAGGTTATCATCACATCTTTATATACTGGAAATCGGTATTCATACTCTGTTAAAGTGGGAAAGTATACTTCTTTTCTGTCCGCCAGAAGTTTTGCATAACCATCAGGTGTTCTGAAGACCCACGGATGAGCTTTTAAACCAGAAGACATTATACTTTAATTAATACGACTCAAAACAGCGAAACATCACTTTTCATTTCCAATTGCTCAGGTTTTTGTCAACCAAGGCGGAAGAAGGTATCTACTCACTGAGAAACGTATTCATCTTCAAGGATCCGTCCGGCCGAATGTCACCATAGGATACAGGGAGTCCAGAAAAATTTAGCCACCAAGCTGTGACCTCTTGTCTGGAATTGTTCATGAAGTTCACATGAGTAGGTGTATCTGAATTGAGAGACTTTAATGGCTTCCTTGCTTCCTGGTCAGCCATGTTCCTTAGGAACAACTTTCTGTTGAATATACCAATAATCTTGGTCTGTAATGGCAGTATATATACACTAGATGACGCCAATCGCTCAAGTACCGGACACATTAAACTGCATATCATGGTGATCTTGCTGTATTTGTGAAGTGTGGGTGAGCTGATTTGGAGTATTTTTCAGTCTTCCAGAACCCTATAAAGATAAATACTGATCGTTAGTTTCGTGAGACATGCAAAGTCTGCTTGTGCGGATCGATGTACTGCGTAGGTTTGTACTTGGCGTCCGCTTCTGCGCTCCGACTAGGCGAATGCTGTTCATTTAGTAAGATGCTAAGCGGAAGGGTTTTTTCAGAAGCAATAAAAATCCTCTGTGTATTTTAATTGTTGTGTTGCCATACGGATTCCAGTAATCAGCCGCATTCTGACAAGTAGGTATGTCAATATGCGTTAGTTTTATTCTACCCTGAGACATTCTAGGTTGGATATTCGACAGATATTCAGATCCACACTCTTCAGACAAATCATATAAAATGCACAAAGGGTTAAAAACTCATGAACGTTGCAGTGCCCTGTGAGGCTTAGGTAGCAGCATAATTTCCACTCATTTCGGGGTCACTGGCTACCGTAGCCTAGAAGCTGTTAAAACATCTTATAAAATACAATAAAGGGTTAAATTAGTAGGTTCTACAATATGCATTCATTTTGAAGTCATTGGATCCCATGGCATGGAAGTTATTGCAATTAGTATTTTGTAATTTGGGCAGTAATTCGTTGACGATCCCTAAATCAGCGGTAGGCGATCATCTGCGAGGCCGTGGAATTAAACTGGGCGTCTTTCGACCGCTTTATACCGGCTAGCGTGAGCGAAACACCGCCGCTAAGTCTGGAGAGTGTGGATCTGAATATCTGTCCAATATCCAACGTAAAACTGGCTTCACCTCGGTCATTTTACAATGGAAAACCGGGTCTGAAGAAGGTCAATGTCAAATATTAAGGCAATGATACCAGCTTCGTTCAGTGCAGCACCTGAAACATGGCTGGCATCGCATATTAAACTTTGTTTTGATTGCTAAGATCGTCAAATCGTGGTAAGAAACCTCTAGCTATATACATGCATTTGCAAAGAACACATTCCAGGGATTGATTCAGTATCACGTCTTGGTCGGTTGTGACAATATTTTGTTTTGTTTTATTTTATTAGGAGTAATACGATTCAGATAGTCAAAAGACTATTCAGATTCAGCTAGCATGTAGGGCTGCCTTACTAGCGTTGCCTTTTCAGCAGTCCAACCACTAGGGGGCGTCCACACACAACGCATTTCCTCTCTTTCGTTTTCATGTCCCTACCGTGTGACGGACAGAGTGCTGCAGGTCGGATGGCTGCATTGTTGAGACGCCCGAGCTTCCTGGCCTTCCGGGTTTTGCTTAGGTGGAGCAGAAGGACCTGGCAGCCTCATATTCAACCCCTCAGTCTCTCAGTTGCTCCCCTAGGTACTGTGACCTCCGTTTACTTGAAGTGTATCGGCATGTTAGGCCTAACTGAGACGAGTCATCTTCGGAGCTCCTGAAATGAGAGTGTGATTCTAAGGATTCTGAAGCTGATAGCTCTGCAAGTGTAAGTGGGTTTCACTCGGACAGGGGAGCTTCTGTTGTGCTTGGTTTTTGCTTATAAATGCCGTTTCCTTACTTTCTGGAGAATGTCACCCAGAAGTAAAGGCACTGGTGTCGGTTTCTGGCTTTCGGCCTCCGTGATGCTCCCCACCTGTCGCTCTCACTTGTCCCAGGGAGGCACAAAGACAGGAATAACTATCCCCTGGAGTACCCCCAGCAGGAGCTCCGGCGACGTCTCACACCCATCCAGTACCACGTCACGCAAGAGGCTGGCACTGAGAGGTGGGTCCGTTGATTGGAGAAGACTGGGAGGTTTGGGAGGACCATGGCGAATCAAACCCAGGCTGATCTCCATCTCTTACAACACGCTGAGGATGACCTCTTGGTTGCCCCTTCTCCTTCACAGGCCCTTTGTAGGAGAGTTTACAGACCACAAGGAAGATGGTACATATGCATGCGTGGTCTGCGGGACACCGCTGTTCAGGTGGGTGTCCAAGAAAGGAGTGTGTCAGTGTCGGCACTCTGTGGGTGACATATGTAGGGGTCATACTGGAGCCACACTGGCTGCAGGAAGTTCGTACCAAGTACCTCAGTATGACGGGTCCCACACTGGGGTCTCAGTAACCCCCCCCCCCCCCATACCCTAATGATATCCACCTAGAGAGTGCAGCACTCATTGTTTTTTTAGTCCAAAATACACCCCCAGCATTTCACACTTAGAGCACATTAGTCTTCATAACATATCATTTGCTCACTCAACTTTGCAAGATCCTGTCACTTTGATTCACTAAATGTTCTATCAACAGCTTTTAATTTTATTTACTAATTAATGATCATTAACTTTGAGATTTGTGAGGGAGGCCAGTGAATGGCCAGTGCTTGTTTTTGTGCAGTTTTTTCAGCTGCATAATTTTATTGAATTTCAGCTCCGATAAGAAGTTTGACTCAGGATCAGGTGAGACTCCACAGAACTTATGTCAGATCACAGGAAATCCATTGCACGCTTTAGCATTTGTGTCATATGTGTCTGTCTGTGTGTGTGTAAGTCATCTGCATTGTACGTGCGCTGCAATAAGACTATCCAGGTTATGTGATTGCAGTTTGTGTTCATAATGTGAATTAAATCCATATGTAAGCACAATTTAAAGCTGTGTATCTGTGTAGATTCGTAGAATTTAAAACACGATTCTCATCAGATATGAGCATAAAGAGGAGTACAGTGACTTTGCATTAAGGTTTCTTCACTGCATGTTGCAGTCTGCATCTCTGAACTCAGAACTGGTTATATTGATGATAACAAAGACTTATCGATGATGTCACAGAGGATGATGTCACAGAGGGGGTATTACTGTGAGTCATACACTAGGGGCACTCTGACAGCCACATATGAGATTTCACAGGAAGGACCATTACGTCACATGACATCATAGGCGTTTGGCGTATCTCACCCGTACCATGTGACTACAGGATGGCCGTCATTCTTTGATCTGCTTCATGAGGAATCCATCACTCTGACTGACGACTCCTCCTATGGGATGCGCAGAGTGGAAACCACCTGCAGTCAGGTGAGTACCATCCTAAGTGAGCACACCTGGAATGAGAATCACTGAGATTTGGATTGACGTGTGTGTGCATATGTGTCTGAATGAAGTGATCCTACCTTCACACCTTCTAGTGCGGGGCTCACCTGGGGCACGTGTTTGACGATGGACCCCGGCCTACGGGAAAGCGATACTGCATCAATTCCGCTGCCCTGACCTTCCGGCCGCGGGACCCAGGGGGAGCCGGCGGGTCAGGATAGGGGACCCAGAATTCTGTGCTGCAGGAAGATAAACTCGAATGCTGCAGCTCCTCACGACAGTGAACCTATTCCCGGCTCAATCCTGAAGTGAAAAATGACCTGGACTGAAGGACCTGCCAGCTCTGTACTCTGTAAGATTACTCTCTTCAGGTAAAATGTGAAGTAGCATCTGTACTCAGCACTGTGGTATGGACACCTATATCAGCGACCAAGTCGGAATATGTAGGAAAATTTGTAACAGATATTGTTTCTGAAATAAACAATTCAGACAGGAGTAAAATTTTGAATGTAAATTTGAATAAACCTGTTAAACGTTTTCTTAACTTGCTATGCAAAGTTTAGAAGTCCATAGAGTTTCGTAAGGCTCAAAGTTGAAGGACGCGTAGGCCACAGCAGACGTGGAATTTCACAGATTCCTTGTCATGAACTGAAATATCTGCCAGCATCTTCTGTCATTAACAACTGGAGTTGTGATACTTACTGTTCTTAAAATACAAAGATGCATAAAGAAATGTAGGAACACATTTGGTGAGGGGGGGGGGGGGGGAGAAATGCTGTCACTGGGTAAATGGTTACATTTTAGCAGTGCGTTTGTATTAGCAGTGCGTCTGTATTAGCAGTGAATTCGTAAGAAGTGTATGTATTCTTTTTGTTTATGTGGTTATTTCTGGCTGAATTACGATACGATAATGTTAAGTAAGATGACATTAACATCCCAAGCCCTGGTTTTCTTTCTGGTCTTGACATCCCAAACTGGTTAATGTCATAGATTATGGGAAAGAATAACTCATGAACAGGATAATTTGGTCAATCATCAGTCAATCAGTATGTGTTGTCTGGCATATGGGGGTGTTTCCTCATGCAAAGTTTTGCTCAGCTGTAGTTTAAGCGTGACAGCGGTAGGTTTGTTTCACTGGGTGTACCTGTAGTTTTGGTGTGTTTGTGTGGGAATCGTGTCCGAATGAAGTGTAACTTTTGCAGTATTCAGTGCGTAACGTGCGATGTGGACGCTTGTTATCGCCTTCATGCTCTGGTCGTGTGCGACAGAGAGGCAGTGGCTATTGATCTGGACGAGTTTGTCAAGTTACCAGACTGCAGTGTTTCACATCTCCAGTAATGGTCCATCAAGATCCTCATTTGTGAAGAGGCCTCTGATGGTGGCTCCTCCATTACATTTGAGTGGAATAAAAGGAAAGATCGCTTTCACTTGTCAGAGAAAAAGACTCTTCAGCCATTTTGGCGTAATGGAGATTTTCAGCACTGAATGTGAAAAGCCTATAGACAGACTGTTGGAACACCAGTTAATTGAAGGGAATTGAAGTCTAAATTGCATCACCGACGTTTCAAAACTGCATTTTCAAACTGGAGGAGGTCAGCATTCCGACAATCACAGGTATGGCTGCATTGAAAAAGACTTTGCTATGTGCTTGTACAGTTTCAAACAGGACTGTACGTACGGATTTGCAGACTTTCCCTGCCCAGGGCGTAACAAATTAAGTTTTTAGTTGGAGTGCAGGAATGGTTATGCAAAGGTATTACATTAGATAATTTATTTTACTGGAAAGTTGGAACCTTAGAGACAGGAATTCCCAGACCAGGCCAAAGACATATTTGGTAGCTCTCTGTATCTGTTCGCATTTTGCTATTTTGCTTAACAGATGGTCCAGTAGTGATGCAGTTGGTAAGATGGGACTAGCTTGGGTTGCTGGTTTCAGTTAAAGTCTGAGCAACATAACCAAAAGGTTACTCTAAATGCATCAATGTGTCTTGATGTTTCCTTGTTTATAGTCATGTACCACTTGATGCATATTTATAAGTAAGGCAACAAAACCTTTATAAATACCACTCACAATGCTTCATAGCCAGAAGAGTATCGATGTGAATGTCACAGTGATACACGGGCAGTTTACCCCGAGGTGGTTTCCGTACATCCATTTCCAATAACTGCTTGGTACGGTGGACTTTTGGATGCTTTCAAATTATAGCTGATAATTTATTTTAGGTTTTAATTTGAGTGTGAGAATGAAAGATTGTGATAGATTTTTGGTAAAAGAATTTAGGTGTATTGATTTTTTTTTTCTTGACTTTTTCCTATTTGTCGATTAAAATTAAAATGTAAGCTCGGGATTTTGATTCTTTATATCTGCATATGAGTTTTTTTTTTTTCTAATCTTTGGATTTTAATAACGTGAAATGGTGGGGGATTTGCGTATGGAACCACGTGAAACCGCAAAATTGACGTGTGTCTCTCTGCGTTTCCTGGCGATTTTAATGCAGAGTTAGCGGTAGATGTGCGCGAGGCGGCTGCGTTTTGCGGACACGCAGGGCTGCCGACTGGGGACCGTGTATTTCACTAATCATCACGTTTTAAGCCGATTATGGTGCCAAATCGTCCGCGAGTCTGATTAAGACCGTTATTAAAATGCATTGCTTTTGTCACCACGCTCAGTTCTTAATCTTCTCTTGTTTCTATGAATTTGGGATGAGGTTTCTGAAATTGAATAATAATTTGATCCGTTCATCTCCGGAGCCGGCAGTTTTACTTGGCGCTCTCCCGGCTGGTGAAAGGACAGAGCTTCATTAAGTCGTATACGTTTAATAACCGTTATCCATTATCATGTAATTAACACTCCCCATAAAGACTCGTACGGAAAATGCAAGTTTAACGGAGAAAAAAAAATGGACAGTGATGTGGGGAGAGTGGGATACACGGAACATATCTTTAATGAACTGGAAAATGTTCATCTTGTTCTGTTCGTTAATGGGCGGTGCTCAGCTGCCATTAAACTTGTGACAGAGCAGAAGGAGCCGATTTTTATGTCTCCAGTTTGTGGTTAATCTATTAAAAGCCCTGTTTAATCATCTATTTTTATCAGATAGCTTATTAAAGCCCCCCACCCCTTTTGTCTGTGCTGCAGATAGCAGCGAATGCTCAGCCGTCACGCGGCGTTCTATCGCTCTGATCCGCGGCTCAGCCTGTGAGCCATTTAGAGTTCCATCCTTTGATAAGGAGTGGCGGCAGATTTCACGTATGCAGATGGTGCTTGCGATGTTGGTTAAGAAAAGATGCCTGTCGTGCAGTTCGGCGCCAAACGGCAACATAACCTTGTAGGCTGACATACAAACTAAGATGCGAAGGACTCGTCTCTCCGCTGAACTATGACAGGGAGAATTTGTGTTTGTGTTTTCGCAGTGATATTCAGATCTGATGAATCAGCTGGGTGTCTGGATAGGGCCTTTCTGGGGTGATGGAGATGATAGGGCCAGTTGGGATCCTGTAGTCATGTCCTGCTTGGAGAGCACTAGTTAGTTAAACTGGCTAATTACTCACCTGTTTATGATTGCACAGACATTTTGGTGAGTTGGTGGATTACGCTTGGCGTCGTCTCAAGGGGCTCGTACTCATAGACCCCCTTTCGGCTGGGACCCCCTTCCACTCACCAGCATAAATAGACATAAAATACCTGCAGTTTCTTCCTTGCTTACATTATGTTTAACACGCTGCTTCATCAATGCTTCAATAATCAGTATATTGCACCACCTCCCTGATTGAGATGCCAGCACCTATAATATTAACCAGCATGATTCTGTGTAACCCATCATGAAACATCAACAGAGAGTAACTCTCGTTCCATGTTCCATCTCCATGTGCAAGTTGACGTGAAACATGCTGGAGTTGATGAGTGGTGTCCTCCATGTGCAAAGGCCTAACTAGCTCTATTCAGCTTTTTAGTCAACATTTTTTCCCAGAGTGATGTCTTGCCACTTTTCTTGCCCTCCCCCCATTTATAGAGATGGAAGGTCAGGCTAAGTTCTGGAATTTTGTAATTTGAGCTTTAAGTGTTACATTAGGCATTTCAGCCAAAAGCCTGCAGGTTGAATTCAAGTTCATGTACGTTATTTTCTGCTCCTGAGGTGTGAGTCTGTGTACAAATTCCAGGAGTTACCTAAAGCCTCAGTCTAACTACTAGAACAATATGTAAATCACTCCCTTTCCTGTGCGCTTAATTAATGAATAACCTAATGGGTAAAGTGAGTGTGTCGGATTAATTAGGCGCTAAGTGAGTTTAAACAATTTGATTTAGCAGCTTGTGGATTTCAGTTTAATTCACCAACTCCTGCTTTCACTTTGCCTTCCTCCTCACCTTCTGTAATTAAAACATCAGAAGTGTAAACCTTGTCTCTTGGCAACAGTGGGGGCAAAAATGATCTGATTAATTGTGGGATTTAATAAGTATCCCAATGGACGTAGACAGGGAGGGGCAGAGATCATACTGAATCATCTGCATTTCATTTCATAAGTTTAAAGGTTCGATATTGGTGCAGTTCAGATAAACCAGAGTAGAAATGACATATAGAAAATGTTATGGGGGGGTGATGAGCTCCAGCAGGGAATATGGGGGCTTGGAACTGTGCCGTCTGTCTTGTGATGAAGCTCATTCCCTGGGTTCAGCTCCACATTTAAAGCGGTGTAGATCCAGAATGTCGGGGTGATATTTCAGAATGTCTTGACGACAGCTATGGGAAGCTCCCTAGTTACGGTCAGGGTTCGAGTTGCCATGGGATTGGCGTGGACACCATCCCTCCTGTTAAAAGAAATGACAAAAATCATTGCCTTTGAAAATATACCACCCCCCCTAAAGTCTTCTGTGTAATTTCACTCGCGTAAAGATTAATATACCCCTTATATCATGGATACTCAACTGGTGGACTCCCAACTGGACCAAAACAATATTTAATCCAGACTGCATTAATCTAAATGTTGTCATCAGCAATCCACTCAGCAGATTTTATCGTGACCTCCCCCCCACTATCCCCCATGAAATATTTTTCCAACTTGATCACTGGTTATGAACACCTGGAGGCGGAGAGGCTGGGCAGATGTTTGTGGGTCAATGGCAGTCCAAGGCATGGCGGAGAACGAGAGTGCTACCTGGCCTGTCATGTTTACACCCTGCCGTGCGACGGCTTGGAAGGAGCCACAGACGAATAATGTGAGCAGAGACTGGTTACTGCTTGCAATAGCCGCATAATTAAATCCATAGAAATTTTCTTCATTTGAAACAATTAAAGCCCTATTCAACACACCACAATGTAATCCTATATCATACAAGGAGGCTAATTAGGAATTGAACAGCTGGCTGTAATAAGCATGATGTGGAGATGAAGCAGAATGTAATTTGTCATTTTCCATTAAAATGCAAAATATGTAAATATAAATAAATATTCCATGCTAAAAAGAATAATTAATAATACTAAACAAAGTGAATGTGTTATACACTAATGAATGTTTTGAAATTCTGACAATGCGGATTTCCCAGGCCGCTGTTTGACTGATTCTCTCTTCTGAAATGCAACCAAAAACCACAGACGATGTGATCAATAAACTGAAAAATGTATAACTCAGGTAATGGCACATGAGGAGCATCTTGGTGTAAAACTTTAATGACAAGAGCTTGAAGAGTCTCAATCTCCTACATGTGGGGGGTGGAACTTGGGGTGTGTGTATCCCGAATATTTAATTTCGATTCATTCATCCCCTCCGATAAATAGACCTTATTATTTAAATTATTAAGTTGTGTCTCCCCCAATATCAATCTCTCTCCTACACCATTGTGCATGTGGACACGAAAAAAATGTCAGGAGCAGCACTCAGATCTGTGAGACACTTTCTACCATGATAATGACTCATTTTGGGTAGATATGCGATGTACTACTGCAGAAGGACCTCGCAACAGAAGAATCAGGCAGTCAAAGCACACACTATATTTAGGGGTTGGTTGCTTAGATACTGCTTTTATTGAAAGTTACCTGCATTTGTCCAGCTGGATATTTTATCGCCGCAGTGCACAGTAGGGATGTTGTTTACGAGTGATACAGCTGAGGCTGGCAGTTGAACCTTCAGTCCGTGTCTTGATCGCTGAGTTAGCTGCTGCCCACCAGGGGGCGATTAGGCAGGCAGGATCCGCAGCGATCGCTGCTGAAACGTGTCACAGCTGCAGTGTAACACTCATCCACGTTTGACACAGACTTACAGCTTCAGAGGCGACACAGATGGCAACACACTGTACTGTATGCAATCCAGTGCGTCGCACTGCCTTCAGACAGGTGTCTGTCACACATCGGTACGCCGGGCAGTCGGACGCCTCGCACCTGTGTCCTTGGGGTCCCACACACTGAACATATTTCAAAAATGTCCAATAATGACCCATCCTTCATCTCATCGCTCTTCATGTCTCTTTATTGAAGGGAAATTAATGATAAACCAATACATGCCTGATATGACTTGCAGAATTAGAAGGTGATTAAAATATCTGACACTTATTAACATAGTAATTAGAATATCTGTACCAGGGATGATAGGATGATCAGTGTAGAGGGATTGATTACTGTTACATGTAATTACCCATTCATTAGAATACTTCAGATGCTTGGTTTGAGCACGCTGACTGATACAGTGTCACAAGCATTTCTGTTCTGGTGTAAATACGACACTCATAGTCTTAAAATGTTTAAATGAAACATATTATTATGATTAGCTATAACAGCACCTTTATATGAGGACTGGCTGCTTTTTTAAAATTGTTACTCATAGCCATTTTTACTCTTTACATTTTAATTAGATTGGATTATTTATCTTATTGTCACCATCCATCCATCCATCCATTTTCTGTATCCACTTGTCCTGTTCGGGGTTGTGGGGGTCCGGAGCCGATCCCGGAGGCTATGGGGACAAAGCAGGGAACAACCCAGGATTGGGCTACAGCCCATCACAGGGCACAAAGCAGGGAACAACCCAGGATTGGGCTACAGCCCATCACAGGGCACAAAGCAGGGAACAACCCAGGATTGGGCTACAGCCCATCACAGGGCATGTCCTGATTAACATTCATATTATTTCTATTTATTTACTAATATATTTACTTATACATTTTTTGCTTTTTTTGTTTATTATTGTTTATGGTTATGAATTACTCAACCCTTTTTGTTTTTACAAATGTGCTTGTTGGTTTGTATGCAGTACAGTACTTTGGACAACATGCAGTACTTTAAAAGTGCTTCAGAAATAAAGTTGACATTAACATTATTCAGTTTATCAGCAGTTAATACTTTTACATCTGAAAATTTGGTGCAGCTTTGATATGATATACTACTCTGTGGGGCTACAACACAAACTCCATACTGATCTTCAGTTTATGAGTCTATGTCTTTAAACCTCATGCTACTTATGCTACACACTGTCATGATGTCATCTAAGGTGCAATTTTCAGGCTGAAAGAATGATAGGGAAGTGATGTCATGGTGATGTAATCACCATCATAATGTCAAGTCTGGTAGAATGCTAAGCGAGTGATGTCACAGAAAATGATGTAATCCTTTTTCCATAAGATTTACTCAACAGAGAGAGTTACATTAGCATTCTGTGTGCGTCACGTGCGGATGTACATTTGCATACTGTTAGAATGGAGGTTAACAGTGTCTGCCTCTCAATACAGCACAGAGCAGCATACATCAATCTTATGCCCTTTGTTCCTATTATAGTACAGCACAGACCACTGACTCAATTATGGGAGAGATTGAAAGAGACAGAGAGACCCTAATGTTACAGTGGCAGGGGCCCAGAAAATGAGTAACAAATTATTCACATGACCTGGATGTGAAATGGATTTGTGTCTGCAGATTGGACCCGCGGCGTGAGAAATGGAAGAGACTTCGCCATGGCTGCTCCCTGCAGAAAGACCCAGTTTCTAATGCAGCCACGATAGGCTGGAGAAGCGGAGACTGGGTCTTAAAAGCCCAGCGGAAAGAAGGTTTCTTCTCCCAGTGCTGATGTGATGAGGAGCCCAGCAGAAAACTGTGTCTGTAGCATTTATTTGCCTATTGTGGAACAGAAAGCGTACTCAGATAGGGTCCTCTGGGGAAAAGAGGATTAAAGGTGTTGTGCTTGAGCCCAACAGCGATATTATTCTGCCAGGCATGGGATTCGAACCAGCGACCTTCTGATTGCAAGCAGAGAGGCCTAACCAACAGAGCCACACACCATAGCTTAGGGTAAAATATCTACTATACAGTAGGTAACAGACGAAACTTCATTTGGAACTCTTGTTAAAAAAAACCTACAATTTTGACTCATTAGAAAAGGAGACAACAACAGTTCCCTGTGGCAGGAACTTAAAACCTTGATCCAGTTCTGTCATTCTCTTCCAAGGAAACTCACAGATTGACTCCAGCAGTTTTTTGGAATGACATTGAACATTTCTGGTACAAGACATAAATTCCTTAAAGAAAACGTAGATTTTTAAATATGGTTTTTCTTGCTTAGATTCCACAAAAGAATTTTCCGGTCGACAGTTATAATTTGTACCTTTTTTTTTTTTTTGTGCTGAACCATCAGCTGAGTTTAGCACTGTGAGCTGCCCCAGTGTTCTGATTGGTTCACACCGATGTACTTTGTCACCAACGATTACAATACTGACAAGCTAAGGTCTTCCGTTATGTAAAGGTCACCCAGGTTGAGGTATCAGCTGCCCTTCCATTCGCAGTACAATCCACATCTGGAAGTGGCACACTTTTATATTTTATGCACACATTGCTGGTTAAATAGCAGCTTGGCCGGTGGAACATGAAAACTACCCACTGAGAAGTCTTTGTGAGTTATTTTGATTTTATTTTTATAAAATGTCTGAGCCTTTTATGAAGACTAACCTTGTACATTAAAGTAATTCAAAGAATAGTCCTCAGTATGACATTACATGGGATATTTCAGCCATCAATATTTTAAGTTATAAAAGGAAAACCAAAAGCATTTACACTACAAAGTAATTTCCTTAAATTATTTCTATAATTACATCATAATTATAATTTTTTTTTAACCGCAGACATTACAGCTGTGGCCAAAAGTTTTGAGAATGACACAAATACTCATTTTCACAAAGTCTGCTGCTTCAGTTTTTATGATGGCAATCTGCATATACTCCAGAATGTTATGAAGAGTGATCAGATGAATTGCAAAGCCCCTCTTTGCCATGAAAATGAACTTAATCCCAAAAAAAAAACAATTCCACTGCATTTCAGCCCTGCCACAAAGGGACCTGCTGACATCATTTCAGTGATTCTCTCATTAACACAGGTGAGAGTGTTGATGAGGACAAGGCTGGAGATCACTCTGTCATGCTGATTGAGTTAGAATAGCAGACTGGATGCTTTAAAAGGTGGGTGGTGCTTGAAATCATTGTTCTTCCTCTGTTAACCATGGTTACCTGCAAGGAACCATGTGCAGTCATCACTGCTTTGCACAAAAAAGGGCTGCTAGCAAGATTGCACCTAAATCAACCATTTATCGGATCATCAAGAACTTCAAGGGCTGAGGTTCAATTGTTGTAAATAAGGCTTCAGGGCGCCCAAGAAAGTCCAGCAAGCTCCAGGTCTCCTAAAGCTGATTCAGCTGCGGGATCAGGGCACCACCAGGGCAGAGCTACCCTCAGGAATGGCAGCGGGCAGGTGTGAGTGTATCTGCACACAGTGAGGCGAAGACTTCTGGAGGATGGCCTGGTGTCAAGAAAGGCAGCAAAGAAGCCACTTCTCTCCAAGAAAAACATCAGGGACAGACTGATATTCTGCAAAAAGTACAGGGATTGGACTGCTGAGGACTGGGGTAAAGTCATTTTCTCTGATGAATCCTCTTCCTGATTGTTTGGAGCATCCGGAAAAAAGATTGTCCAGAGAAGAAAAGGTGAGCGCTACCATCAGTCCTGCGTCATGCCAACAGTAAAGCATCCTGAGGCCATTCATGTGTGGGGCTGCTTCTCAGCCAAGGGAGTGGGCTCACTCACAATTTTGCCATGAGTAAAGAACGGTACCAAAACATCCTCTGAGAGCAACTTCTCCCAACCATCCAAGAACAGTTTGATGACGAACAATGCCTTTTCCAGCATGATGGAGCACCGTGCCGTAAGGCAAATGTGATAACTAAGTGGCTCGAAAGAAACATCAGCATTTTGGGTCCATGCCCAGGAAACTCCCCAGACCTTAATCCCATTGAGAACTTGTGGTCAATCCTCAAGAGGCGGGTTGAAAAAAGTTGATTGACAGCATGCCAGGGTGAATTGCCGAAGTCTTGAAAAAGAATGGCAAACACTGCAAATATTGCAAATACATAAACTTAATGTAATTGTCAACAAAAGCCAATGACACTTATGAAATGTCTGTCTTTATACTTCAGTATACCATAGAAACATCTGACAAAAAGATCTACAAACACTGAAGCAGCAAACTTTGTGAAAACCAATACTTGTGTCATTCTCAAGTTTTGGTCCGGTGAATACATCACATCAGGATTTCAGGAGAAAAACAAATCTCTAACAACAGTCGTTTCATGAAAGCGCTGCAGATCTACAGTATATTTCAAAGTCTTCGCTCAAATCCGATATTCTTTCAGTCTTCCAAGAGCAAGGATGTTCGTATACATGAAACATCTTTATTTTCTGATTATATAACAATGATAAGTCTTTAGTTTGTTTCAGATCTTGGTTACGGCAGACTACACAAATCCCTTAGGATTATTATGCTTAATATTTTATAGTACAGGTGTGTGTTTTTAATTTGCTTCTATTACATACTGGTTTGAGGTTTTGGTGTTTCCTTACATGCCTGGGGTGTGTTTTTATGCGTCTTTAATGCGGCTGTAATGCATAGCGCCCACATTTATGTGTCTCTCAGACTTCGGCACAGCACAGAAGTCCACACAGCTCCGAATGATTCTATGCAGTTTAACTTGTCAGTTTTCAGAAAGTTTAAGGTTATACACTCACCTAAAGGATTATTAGGAACACCATACTAATACGGTGTTTGACCCCCTTTCGCCTTCAGAACTGCCTTAATTCTACGTGGCATTGATTCAACAAGGTGCTGAAAGCATTCTTTAGAAATGTTGGCCCATATTGATAGGATAGCATCTTGCAGTTGATGGAGATTTGTGGGATGCACATCCAGGGCACGAAGCTCCCGTTCCACCAAAGATGCTCTATTGGGTTGAGATCTGGTGACTGTGGGGGGCCATTTTAGTACAGTGAACTCATTGTCATGTTCAAGAAACCAATTTGAAATGATTCGAGCTTTGTGACATGGTGCATTATCCTGCTGGAAGTAGCCATCAGAGGATGGGTACATGGTGGTCATAAAGGGATGGACATGGTCAGAAACAATGCTCAGGTAGGCCGTGGCATTTAAACGATGCCCAATTGGCACTAAGGGGCCTAAAGTGTGCCAAGAAAACATCCCCCACACAATTACACCACCATCACCAGCCTGCACAGTGGTAACCAGGCATGATGGATCCATGTTCTCATTCTGTTTACGCCAAATTCTGACTCTACCATTTGAATGTCTCAACAGAAATCGAGCCTCATCAGACCAGGCAACATTTTTCCAGTCTTCAACTGTCCAATTTTGGTGAGCTTGTGCAAATTGTAGCCTCTTTTTCCTATTTGTAGTGGAGATGAGTGGTACCCGGTGGGGTCTTCTGCTGTTGTAGCCCATCCGCCTCAAGGTTGTGCGTGTTTTGGCTTCACAAATGCTTTGCTGCATACCTCGGTTGTAACGAGTGGTTATTTCAGTCAAAGTTGCTCTTCTATCAGCTTGAATCAGTCGGCCCATTCTCCTCTGACCTCTAGCATCAACAAGGCATTTTCGCCCACAGGACTGCCGCATACTGGATGTTTTTCCTTTTGCACACCATTCTTTGTAAACCCTAGAAATGGTTGTGCGTGAAAATCCCAGTAACTGAACAGATTGTGAAATACTCAGACCGGCCCGTCTGGCACCAACAACCATGCCACGCTCAAAATTGCTTAAATGACCTTTCTTTCCCATTCTGACATTCAGTTTGGAGTTCAGGAGATTGTCTTGACCAGGACCACAACCCTAAATGCATTGAAGCAACTGCCAAGTGATTGGTTGATTAGATAATTGCATTAATGAGAAATTGAACAGGTGTTCCTAATAATCCTTTACGTGAGTGTATAATCATAATCATTCTGCTGATTACCTTTCAACAAACAACCTGAAACTATGTTTTCTATTGAAATCAGTATTTATCATTTCAACACCTGTTCAGTAAGTATCAAAACTAAAAACAACAAATTTTAAGACAATGTATTTATGATAATGATGATGATTATCAATGATACTGTGTTGCATCAGAGTATGAAACAAATGACCTGTCCTGTTAGTGTGTCTGAATGAGATGTTGTATTTAAAGACCAGTCTTATCGTTTGTTACTAAAAATAATTAGCATGAGTTTCAGTAGCTCTATATTTTATATTCTTTTTAGAGGTAGATGTTGCATGAACAGAACGATTCTCTGATACATCTCTACTAGATTGTCATCTTGAAAATACATAACAGCAGAATCATGGAGTCAGTGCTGGGAAACTTGCTAGAACTTTCTAACATCCAAAAGAAGCCCTATTTTTCATTTTGTGTTCCTGGCATTCACAGGGCCTATTATGCTTTATACAGAATGAAACACATTAAGCCAATTATGTCGATGTGAGGCTGTCCTGAAGTAGGCTAATTAGGCTGCTCGTCGAGCTACAGAGTGGCCATTGAATTTTACCTAAACTGCCTGTGTCAGGGAAACTGTAACCCCACTGCATATCCATTAAGGCCTAGGTCGTTAATGTTGCTGTTTAATTAGAACTGGAGACGAATGAGCGTTGTGTGGGTGTAGGCGCCCGACTTGTGTGTTTACATCTTGCTGTTTTTTTTCTGCTTGAGAAATCGTTGTTCTAATTGGGCTTCTGTTAATCTTGGAATTGTACTTGTGTCAAAGGGGTTTTTTTTTTCCAGAGAAGCGGAATGTGGCAGAGTGTGTGAGCTTCCTCTGTGAACTCGCTCCTCCAGGGGCCACATTACTATTAAATGTAAGCAATTTTGTACTCTGTGTGAGCATAAATGGATTCTGGCATTGTAATGGGGGGAAAAAAATAAGTCGGAGGCTGATTGCGTCCTTCGAGCCAAAATGCCGGCCTGTCACTGCGGATTCTTTTAAAACAGACAGGAGGGAGAATTGTGACTCTCGGCATTTATCAAATAATTCATTTTTTTTTTTTCGCTTTTGGACAAACACGCTAAGCTGTATTGCCTAATATTTGTTTTTTAATTAATCTCATGGGCCCGCTTCACAAATTCATTGAAACTTGTTTTCTGCGGAAAGACCTGAAGATGTTTAATGTTTCCCGTCCAGCAGAGGGAGACATCAAAAATAAAGTATGGGGCGAAAAACATGAAAACAGTGAGTATTTCCTAACACCAAAGCTGCACATCACAGTGATAAGCTGTCTCTGTCTGACTGACTTTACTGAGTGCAGTGCGTTCTGGTTTAGTATGGAAGGCGGTACAGCAGTCATCCTGGATGTTGAGTTGATTTTGGCAATATGTCGGTCATTCCTAGATCAAATAAAATAAATTGTTAAAAATGCAGAACTTTTAGCTCCAGCGAGAAACTATATATGCATCATTATTCAACACTGGTGATGCATGATTCTATTTGTCCTGAAGTATTTAAAATCTCGATTTTAATAAATGGCCGCAGTGAATCTATGCACCATATATCTATGATGCTTGTGATTAACTCACCAGATTAACATTACATCGAATCTGGCTGTAGTCCTGTGGCAGAGACCCTGACTTTCATATCAGCATTAACTGAAGATGCTGGCTTTCCATCTCAGCTTGAAAGACACCAGCCTGTGTGTTATGCTAATACAGGGAGCACAGCGCTGTGATTATGTATTGATAAATCCTATTGGACTGCTATCGAAAGCTATTGGATGGGTTTCCGTTCATTAGCACGTGTTATACAACCATGTGGGACACTGCATCCCCACAAAGCGATGGAGGGTTAGCAGCTTCTGAAGTAAAGTTGGCCAGGAAGCTAGAGGTGAAGCATTGTTCTATTTTAAGCGACACTCGCGACGCACATCTGTCAGATCGGCTCGGCGCGCCGCTCTTAGGCTCGTTAGCTTAATTAGGCGAAATTTCAAAGTCGCACTTCTTCCAGCCTCGATGAGATATCGTCGGGAATTATATTGTGTGACGGTCCCCAGGAACCATGAAAGATTCATGAAGGATTCGCCGGAATGCGAGACGCTGGCCGCTGCGGAGAGTGACTGATCGCGTCGGGCGTGCGGGTTCCATGCGGAGATGGCGCTGTGCAGCTTAACTCTCAAGCTCAGCAGAATCGGAGGACACGTCCTGTATCTGCCCCAAACTCCACCCAAAGCCCAGATCCAGCTAAAAAAGAAATCACTGAGGTGTGCAAACATGCCTCAGCCAGTCGGAGGGCCGCGTGTGGTCTCCAGCCATGCGTGTGGTCCATAAACTGTTGGAGACTGACCCTGTAGAATCCCTCTCAAGTCCAGGGTCATGATGCATGCTCCCTCTGGCTGCTTCCGGCTACATTGCGATTCAGCATCACACGCCATTAGGGTAATCCAGACCAAACCGGTACAACAGCCACTCATCGTACCTTTGATTTGAACAGAAGGCTTGGCTGGCATTGGCAGATTGTACCTGCAGAATCCAGCGATTACCATAAGCAATTTAAATGCTATCGATTTAACCTTCTGGGTGCTGTAATTGAGCCCCAACGTAGGACCAAGCTAGATTTTTGCATGAGTGTTTCGGACACCGAGGACAATCGATATGGGCTTTTTCATAGCGGCAGTGAATGTGTTAATTTGGCTCCCAGAGCTATACAATGGTGCATTTATTTATGGCAATATAACACATTCTAGTGCATTAGGCACCAGTGAGGTCATCAAGTAGGTGTTTTCTTTTTTTTTTTTTTTTTTTTTGCATGGACCTTGTAAGAGCGTCACTGAAAGAAAGAAAACAAGCCGGTTGGTAATGTGTGGCTCCGTCAGGTGCAGCTCTCGACTACTTACGCTGTTTTAGCTGAATATAACGTTCATAGGAAGCAATTCATGAATCTGATAGTTGCACCCTGAATGTCCATTCCTCATTCCGACCCTCCTTCCCTAACCCACTGCGAAAAGGTGAAATTTCTCTTGTTAATATTTCAGTGTTCTAATTGAGGCAAAAAATTCCTCTTCAGGTAAGGTGCTACATCTTCTTGACATATTCAAAGTACAGAGACCTTTTGGAATAAAGTGTTTTTTATTAAATTTTCATTATCATAATTTATGCTTGTCAGGGTATCCGCCTTGATCGCGGCCGTCGATTCGGCCACCTTATTTTATCTGTTTGTGGCATCACCTCAGCTCTTACAACGTCATTCCCGAGAGCAATTGCAAGGAGAGGGTACACACATTAGCCAATTCTTAGCAGTTCTTTAAGGTTAGAGAGCCTTTATCGTTACACATCAAGGCAGTACGAGTCAGAAGAACAACTAAAACTAGTAGCTGTTTTTTTTTCTTGTTTCCTGCAGTGGTCAGCAAACAGCCACAATTCCGCTCTGACTACATCCTTAAATATGGTCCCTTCTAATCAAGTATAAGATGGCTAAATTCACACTATATTACTGGACTGTTTCATCCTGGTTTTAAACAACGTCCTTACAGGGCGGTTTTCCGTTTAAAGTCTGTTGAGTCTTAGTGCTTCTTTAATTGGCTTCTATGTGTCGTTTTTGGTCCAGCAGAGCCAAACAGGACAGCTTAAGCCCCACTTCTGGCTAAACGGACCGACAGCCTTTGCACCTTCTGTGATGCATCTGTGTCGTGTTTACTAATGTGCTCCGGCAGCCGATGCAACGGCGCCTTGGTGGCCTTTGGCATGTTGATCACTCCCCTACCTCAAAGAGGAGGCGTGCATCAAATGTATCGTTCCACGCTCTAACTGAGTGCACAACACATCCCTAATGAAAGTGCATAGAGCTTGTTTGTGCTTTTGTATTTTTCACCATATAAAATGGTCATGCTAGACCAGGGCTGTAGATTCTCCTGCTGAGATATCACAGAATGTTTGGGAAATATGGTCTACAACAGGGTTATTCAACTCACGGTCCTCGAGGTCCGAGCACTGCTGGTTTTCTAGCCTTCCTTTACCTGTCAGTCAGGTGTGAAGCCTCTGACCAATCAGAATCAGTAATTATTAAACAACTACCTGGGAGAACTGAGAACATGGCCTGGATTTGGAATCGAGGTCCAGAGTTGAAGAACCCTGGTCTACAATATATAAGTTAGCATCCAGCTAACTGTTTGCTGATTTCACTTCTGTTTATTCTGAAGACCCAGGGAGGTGAGTTCCTCGCCGTGCTACTCGGGTAACGGGAGAAGAGCTGCGGGCAGAGCCGAGGGGCCGCGTCAGTGTCGCGTTTGAAAGCAAGCGACGTGGAGGCTTCTCTGAGACACGAGCGCAGTGGGCCGGCTGCAGTGTGCACAAGGCATGTACGTGGCACTAGTGCTTAGCTCACGTGCTAACGAGGCTTTCTGCTGGTGTAGTCACGGCCGCGGCGTGCATTCCAGCAGAGGGTTAGCTGGGTTTTAAGACAAGCTGAGCGTTAAATTGGAATTTGATTCAAACATGTTTCACACTCTCTTGACGACCGTAAAGCGTTATGCTCATATAAAACACCTGAGTAGTAGGTATTGAGACACACAGACAAAAACTGTTAGCAAGGTGCCTTACTAGTGAGGAAAGTTTGATTATTTACCTCACTGATACAGCTGAATTTATGTCCCCGGTTTGCATGCCTGTATATTGATGACAGCCATTAATGGGGACAGTGTGCTAGTTGTACATAAGTTTACTGGTGCAAAGGTGGGATGGAATTGCAAAACAGGAGCATCGCAAAAACCAAAAGGCTTTTTTTTGTTTTTTTTTATCAACGTTGAATCAAAAATGGATTTTACAGCAAGAAGTTTTGGCCAAGGAATAGATACTTTCAAATCAAGACAGTGCAGACTAATAGTCACAAAAAAATACCCAGAATCCCCTAGGTCAGCTTCCCCAGCTTTATATTAATTCCATTTAGCTGACTTTATTTATGCTTTACAGCCGTATCCGTCTTTGAAGAACCAGCAGGTTTCCATTAAGCAAGGCATCATTCACCAGGACAACACGGCAATCCCCAACTTTCATCTCTCCCTCTCACCTTCTCACAAGGGAGACTGAGACCCCACTTCCAGGCACCAGAGATAAACACCATTTATACGGACAGCAGAGACAGAGAGAGCTGCCGCTTATGGAGACATCACATACAGGGCCGGACGCATATATCAGAAGCGGCTCCTGCCTATTAACTCCTTAGTCTTACCGTGTTATTAGTTTAATGAGTGTTTGCCAGATAGCTGTTAGAGAACAAATACCTCCCAAGACCCATAATCGGGAGACCTCATTATACCCGATATCGCGGTTCACTTCAGGTGATAAATCTGCCTGCTTCATTATCTTCATCATCTGTTGGTGTTCTCTCTTAACTACTGTTTTTATCAAGCTGCTGTGTTTAGCTGCTTTGGAGTTTACATGCCGATTATACAATACTTTGCGGGCTGAAACAGTGAAGGAATTTTTCATCGATTCAAGCCTAGTTGAAGTTCATCAGGAGTTTTTTTTAAATTGGGATTTATGTATGTGTTGTGTTACAGTGGTTTATTTTCAGGAGCAGAGTTATGCATATTCAGAGACTGCCAGTTGTTTAAAATGCTGTGATTAGGTCATATATCTGTATCCGAGACAGTTACCAGTCAGTCTGTTATTAAGAGGCCTTTCCGATCTTCCTGTCACTGGCTAACTGACAAGGGGTGCTGTAATTGTTATTTGTCCAATTACGTTGGCTTGCTGTGTTTTTTTTTTCTCTCTCATCTTTTCTCAGTTCGGGAGCAAATTGTGTCACAGATAATAGGCAATACTAGCCATTAATCCTGAAAATTGCCACGAAATAACAAGCTCTGTGGACCATCATTGCGGGTTTGAGTAACCTCTTTAAGGGCTGCTTTTTATGGAGCGGTGAGTTCAAGTCGAATAAAAAAGCAAAATCCCTATATATCAGCAACAAACAGTCAACAGGATTCAACAACATTAATGCGTCTGTGGCAAACCCCTCACCTTCTAAGAGCCGCGGGATAGAGAGGCAATACAGCGGCGTGGATGGATGGATCTAAGTGAAGAAATGACAGAGGTATGTGCTCTTTCTTCTACCCAGGCTTTTCATTTTACTGAACCTCATTTTTCTCTCAAACTCCAGATATCAGCGATTCTCTTAGATCTCTATGAATGATTATGATTACATAACTCAAAGCCATGTCTGACACATACAGCTTGAACGAAATATATTCGGCTGAAACCAGTCACACAGTCCAACTCTGTGCACTTCGTTTAATGGTGAGATTTTTTTCCCCGTTAATCAGAATCACCTTGCCGTGGTTAGGCTTGAGAAGAACGGTAACCTGGAGCAGTTAAGAGCGCGCGGTGAATCTGGATCAGCTTCTCTCAGCATGGGGCCCATTGGCTGTGCATGAAAACAGGGGTCATGACCTCAGAGAAAGGAGGACAAGTGTAGGATCCTTCTAAGACACAGAAATAAAAACCCAGAAGCAAATTTGTATGGAGGCTTTTTTCCTTTAGGGTTACAGGTAAATGACGAATGACAATATCCCATGAAAACCAAGATATTTCTTGGAAGTCTTTCATTTTCCTGCTTTGCCTGAATATCTCTATAGAGAGATGATGAATCAAACAACCATCGTTTAATAAGGTGCCTTTGGTGATGCAGGCATCAGACACATACGCGCTCAACACCAAATCAAAGGATTCATGAATACCATGTTGCTTGCTCCTTTTAAGGCTCTTGATGTGTGATCTTTGGGTTGAATGTTTTTTTTTTTTTTATTTGCCTGAATTTGCCTTAATCTTTTAAACGGCAATAGCTTTCATCTGTGGATGATTGTTAGCGGAAGCGGCGCAGCTGCTGCACGACTGTATGACCTTCAAACATTATTCGGGATACATGCTGTATACGTCATCATCTTTTTTTATCTGCTGACGTGACAGGGCAACTCTTGGAAAAGGTGCATTGGCTATATTTAACAAAATCAAAAATGAAATGAAAATATTTAAACAAAAACAGGTGTTCGCAGGTTCACAGGGTGCACATTAATGTAAGCATAATACATGAATGATAAAGTTCTATTTCGGCTTCTGGATCACCAATTATAATATTTGAGAAGAATTTATTTTTTTAAGCTTTTTTAAATCTTTATGCATTCTGTAAAATGTATTTTGAATATTATTTCAATAATTCAATTTCCGGCCAAAATTTAAAATGGGTATGTTTGGTGAGTCCAAGAGCAGGTTTAAAGAGTTCATGAGACCCTGGCGGGCACAGGGACGGCGCGGCGCTTTCCGTTACCATGGCAACTGATTACTAACCGGCAGACTCTTCAATTAACGAAACTCAGCTGGTCCTGTTGCCCTAATTGACTTGCTAAGTTTTAAATAGGGTCAGTTAGGTGAGCGTAAGGGAGTGTGTCAGTGGAGAGCTGCATGTGGGGTTTTTGTATCTAACATAATAGTTTTTGTTCTTAAGCTCATTTAGCTGGGTTTCAGCTCGCTTTTGTGAGCTTGAAGGGACTTTATCCCCGTTTTGTGTGAGGCTTTTATTTCATTATCAGTGTATTAATTTGAAAATCTTTTGTGTGCCACCAGCTGTCCAGTGCCACAGTGCAGCTCACGTGACCACTTGTGCTTTACAAACTGGGATTAAAAAAATAAAGGAATGAATAAATCTCAATCCACTAAGCCGGACAGTGCTTGTGAGGGTACAGTTCGCTAAAGCTGCCAGTGTCATTCATCTATAGATTAGCTACCAGAAGGGCTCGAGTTATTCTGTCTTTAAAATGGCAAGTTAAAGCGCATAAAGTCCATTAAGAAATTCCATTTTTTTTCCCTATTTATTGGGGAAAAACAGCATGGATAAATCCAATTATAAATTCCATGATTTTCACATAGAAATGTAAATTTAGGGGAACAAGTATCTTCTGAGTTATACAAAGTTAGTTAAGGGAGGCTGGTCCTATTATTTACCAGAAAGATAGTTCCAGTAAAAGGCCTCAGTATGCAAGGTGATGGTTTCGCAGCAGATGATTTGCAATTACTACCGATCCAAAAATAATGACGTCACAAAGCGTAACACAATAAACCTGTATTACCATCTGTGTTTAAAATGATTATGATGCTGTATTTCATGTATAACAGTAGTCCATGCTGGGTAAAATGAATACTAAACGTGTTTATAGAGATACAATTCAAAAAGATCAAATTAATAAAAGCTATTTCCCGTACTAGCATGTGAACTGTGTTACTGTGCTACATTGGATCCGACGACCATCATGTACAGCATAACTCACACCTTCTTCTCTGCACTGTCCAACAGACCATGCAATAAGGCAACAGATATGTGCAGCATGGTCACCACAGCGTCAATACCCTCCATACTTTTTAACATGCCGTCCTAAAAAGATCCAATGCAAATAAAGAACCACAAAATTCAAGTGTTTGCATTTCAAACTTCTTAACTCATCAGACCCGTTCAAATATATACAGCAATTAAAAAAAAAAAAAAGACACTTGTTCCGCAACTCAGTTTTTCTGGAGTGGGTTTGGGGAAACGTTCACAACCAAATTCAGTTCAGTTAATTACATACTTCAGAACAGGAACGACAGAATCTTGTGGACTGGGGATGCTCTTCTCCCATTAGAGGAACCCTGTTCAACCTGAGATTTTAAGGTTGCTTCTGTTCTTTGACCCACCCACTCGAGTCTGAGATCTTCGCTGGTCCCCCAGTATCTAGTGAAGTCTTTATACTAGCTGTGCTTGTAGGAATAGCTGAGAAACAAAAGTTGTCCATCAGGAGAACATCCTGGTCCTCTCCACTGCTGTTTCACTGAGGTCTCCATCTGAGGCCGCACTTTGCAGGGGGTGAGGGGGGGTTGTTATATACATATAGGAAGGTGAGCCCGGATTAGCAGTGGGTGCTTTTAGTCTGAGACTGCGGGTTCCTTCAGAGGCCGGCCTCTTCCGCATCCTCCAAGGGGCTTCAGCGAACTTGGGCGGTATAGCCTTCCTTCACCAGGCCCTCCTCGTAGTCCGTCTGGCACAGGATCATGTTGTTCTTCAGGAAGAATTTGTCACCCACACAGAACCTGTAGGAAGTGGGGGGGGGGGAAAAATCAGGGTGTTGCGCAGGAGGCTTTCTAGCTATTGAAAAGATTCAGGGCTAAGCCAAGTTCATCTGAGGCTTGACTTTTTTTTTTGTTTCAGAAGGAAGATTGGCATTAGGGCTAAAATACTCCGGGCTGTCGCCCCGAGAGATTGGGTCTAACGCTGCCGCCCATGGTGCTGAGGGAACACCAATAGAACACATCTTTTCATTAGCAGGGCAGAGCTGTGGGTCCGCGCCAGCCTGCGAACACACATGACCTTTTTTTGTCGTTGCGGGGGCCATACTTGACCTTTCGCTGCGCTCGATTCGGGACTGAGATTGACATGACTGCCCCCAGGACTGTTATACATCCTCAGGGGAAGCTGGACACTGGCTGGGCGGGAGGCCGGGCTCTTTACCTGGGGTCGCCTGGCCTGCCTTTATCAGGGTCTTCCAGGGGGAAAGCATTAGCCTCCATCTCCAGAAGAGCTCAAGCAGAGCAATTCTCAGCGCTCATCCCCAGAGCACCACACTTAAGCTGAAGAACACAATTTTTTGTTGGAATAAGGAATCCTCATCATCGAGACGGGCAGTATTTCCATAAGGCGAATCAACTCATTAGGAAAACGTGTTAAGTCCATATCTCTGAATACTCAATTAAGCTAAAATTAAAATACAGTATCACCCTGTTCCACTATATCTGTTTAAGGCAGATTTTCTTCAAGAAATTGTCACAATGTTACATTATGTAAGCTTCTAACACAAGGGCTTAAACATGACTGTGCTGTTCTAGAAGTACATAGATTAATAAACGAGATGCATAGAGGGGTTAATCTAATGGCGATTTATTCGGTACAGTAACCCCGTTTACATGACTCACGCTTCCCGTGAAATTATCTTCACTGAGACGAAGCCTCTCGCTTGCATCGTTCTGCTAACAGGACTCTGCCTTGACATTTATTCTCCACTTTACTTGTCCGCTTCATCCTGCCAAATGTTTCTCTGTTGTCTTGCAACTTTTCTTGTGGCTCAAGTCTACGTTTCTCACCTTATCTCCAGAGGCCAGTCCGACTTGCCGTTGAATTTTCGTAGACGCTCCCCGGGTTACGAAGATTCGTGTTACGATATTTAAATCTTACGATGTTTTTCACTTTCAGTACATTATTCAATAAATTAAATGAGATATTCATATTTGACATTTTATTATAAAACCGGCTTTATATTAATGATTTTGCCCAAGTGTAGGCTGTAATGTAAGTGTTTTAAGCATGTAGATTTTAAAGTTAAGCTATGCTATGCTAAGCTATGCTGTTTGTTAGGTTAGATGTACTGTATTAAAATGCATTTTCGCCTAATGATATTTTCACCTGGCAGTAGGTTTAGCGGAACGTAACCCCATCGTAAGAGGCTGTATTTATTCATAACTGTGGGTCTACCAGTACAGAACCACATGGAACTTCTACATGTCGGTATGTGATGATATTAACTTAACCTTCAGACACTGACGCCAACCTTAGCAAACAGCAGAATAACACTCTGTAACCCTGGTGCCTCGACCGCCTGCTTCAGATCATGAACATCTAATGACATTCTTGGGTGGCCTATTCCGCAGCTCTTTAAGGTTCTAGAATTTCTGATGTTTTACTAGTTACCAAGGCTGGATGATTTCCATGTAACTGCAGCTCTCTGGCACAAACGTCAACAGGAGATAAATGGAATGTGGGGCAGCATCAGATAAATCTGCTGATTCAAGTCTGGATGTGATAACCCATTAGCAGCCAGCGATTTGTTAAAAGGGTGAGGGAGCTTTTCATGGAATATTTTCCATCCATCTTCTAACCTCTCAGCCAGTGATTTCACATTTCCAAGTTAATCCCAACGCATATGTTACACACGCTCAAGACCTTTCCATTAATATCAGACTAAAATAATATTCTACAGCCGCACGTGGTAGTAGATTTATTAATTTCGCTCAGGTTGCATTTTGACACTGGACGTCATGCGGACGATTTCATTGAACAAACGCCCAGACAGAAAGAAGAGTGTGGACCTTGGGGGGGGGCAGGAAAAAGCTGAAGATGAGTGCCCCCCCCATCACGGCCGCAGGATTTTATGTATTATTTATCTGGGCTGTTGATCAAGTGGAATTATATCCAAAAGTAGATCACAGGAAGCTGCAGGCTTTTTTCCCAACGAGCGTGTGATAGAAAGAAAGCCGGTCACAGAATGACGTTAGCATAGGCTAGGCTAGCCAAACAACATAACGGGGGCAGATAGGTCAGCTCAGAGAGCTTCAACGCCTCTTATGTTACCCTAATTTGGTTAGAAAGCCAGCTAATTAGCCCTGTTTTTTTGTTTTTTTTGGAAGAAACTGTGGCTGGTGACACCGTATTTTGACAGTGTCATTTTCCAGTGCCGAGTAACTGTCACTGACAAACTGTATTCAGTCACATCAAGAAAAGGTTCATCATATCATCGCTGTCCAATGAAAACCATGTTGTCCACTTTCTGACAATTGTGACTTTTTTACTATACGTGGAATACAACCATTCTCCTCTGTCTGCTGATGTAGTTTGACATATAATTGACCAATGAAAAGATTTGTTATGAAGTCATCTGTTAAACTAGTATTTATGGTTGTACTAGTTAACATTTATATTCATGAAGGTCGGTTTTATATTAGTTGTTTAATTTGCCTCACTGACAGCAATCCACATAAGTCCATTTAAAACATTACACCATTAACTGACGGCTGAGAAAATATTTGATTTATGGCGCTAAGGGTGTCTCGCTACGATGTTTTTTGGTTTATTTTGTAAAGTAGTTTCCGATAAAGCGTGTTTTTTCACACTCCTGTAATAACAGATTTTTGGAGATATGCGTTTTTCATTGGATGGTAACGATATGGTCAAGCCCACATCCAAACAAGCCAGACCATGGTCACCTCTCCAGAGGTCGTCCTCCCCGCAATACTGAACAGCTCCCACAAATCCACAGTAACGAGTCACCTGATTAAAGCCCAGCGCTTATGCTGTCCGTTGCATTCATTTTGGGTTCTGCTCTCAGCTTGTTTTACCTATCTCCCTCTCCGGATTTGACCGTGCCTGTTATCGATTCTGATTTGAACCTCAGAGTTAAACATCATTTCACGCTGTGTTTGGGTCCTCCTAGTCTGTTCGAATATGTACACATATTCACATATAGTTGTTCTAATTTTGGTTCATCTTAATGACATGTGATACGATGGGGCCCTGGGGGGGGGATACGTTCTTAAAAACCACATTCTGCTGCATGTGACCTGGCTTGAAGACTGAGGTCATTGTTTCAACATCATTCTTTAGGTGACTAATGTGCCCACAACACACTAAAAGTGTTTCTGGGGGCTGGAGACGGTCGAGAACTTTTAGAGTGCTCTACCGACCCTTGCGGGTGCCCACCCATAAATCTTCTCCTACCATCAAACGAAATTGTGACAGACACTTAGACATGCTGGAGTGACCCTAGCCTGAGCAAGTGAGCCTTGCTGATGTGTATTAAACACTCGGCCTGTCCTGGGCTAAAATGAAACCACTGTCCAGCTTAAGTGAGTTTAATTGGGAGAAACCTGGGCTTCTGTGTGCTCGCCTGCCGGGGAAAGCCGGCTGACTCCTCACATTAGCCACGTTCGTCCGCACGGGCCGCGTAAGTGACAAGACGATAAGCCCGGCGCGAGATGTGCTAGATGCCACAATGAGGCACTTCGGGGGATGAGAAGGAGATGGAGATGAGCGGAGCGGGAGCTGAGGCGCTGGGTCAGCGTTTCTAGCACTCAGAGGAAGCCAGGATATTTACACACGCTGGTGATGAATCAATACGATCATAGTAACCACTACACCACCACTACAAAATAAATATATACACTCAGTGGGCATTTTATCTGCTGCACCTTGCGAGTGCTTCGGTAAAGTCCGTTTTTGACTCCTGGAGTTCACAGAATATAGTGCGATAAACAAAACACATCTAGTCAGTGGCAGTACTATTGCTGAAAACACCTTGGTCATGCGAAAGGTCAGAGGAGAACAGCCAGACTCATTAAAGCTAATGAGAAGGTCGCAGGTACAAAAATTCCAGCTCAGTACAGCAGCTGTGTGCAGAAAGGCAATGGCTTATCAATCCCTGAGGTTCTAATGGAGGTAACAGGGAGTCCTACCTGGTGTGACATAGGGGACCTAATAAAGTGACCATTGAATGTGTATTCTGACCACGCCCCACTGGTATCTGACCACGCCCCCACTGGTTGTCTCCGCCCTGCTGATGGTACAAGCCTCAGCATTGGTTAAGGCAGTAATAGGCTCCACCCCCAGCACTTAAACTTACCTCTGATTGCACAGCTGGCAGGCGAAGCAGTCTAGGTGGTACACATTGTCCTTGGCCCTCATGACCATCTCGAAGGCAGGGATGAGCTTGCTGCAGGCAGCGCAGTTTCCTGTCACGCCGAACAACCTGCGAGAGACAGCCCCCGTCGGAGGGGTGCATGCTGTAAGAGAAGGAGCCCTTAGGTAGGGTTGCCCCGTCACGGACGGACACCCCCATCTGGGAAAGGAGGGCACCAAACACTGACGCTGTAACGGCATCTGCAGCGTCAATCACACCCTGTTTGGGACATTCCACAGACACTAAAAATGTTCTATAAATGTTCTATGGTCTATAAAAACACCCGATAACAAAAAATTAATAAAAAACTGTTAGGGAAACTTTGTGAGGCATTCTCCCACAACTGCTAGGGCTATACAGTCTGAAGCAGAGAGAGCAATTTGAAAAATTATCCCTAGAGTACAATGCACTGATGTTTATTCAACTAGCTGCACTTTTCCTGCAGTGTGTCTCCTCAGTAATCAATAAATAATGTCTGTTTAACGTGTGGTACGGTTAATCAAGCAAAAAAAAACGTGTCATCATTTATTTTTAATCCCACACGTAATGGATAAATCGTTAGCGACCCGCGGCGCCTCCAGTGCCGACGATAATGGCGCTTCTGTATATAACGAACGCAAACAGATGCGATCCGCTACCATGACAACTGAGTAAAATGCAGAACACTTCCATTTTCAAATGGGAACAAATGGACACCACAGGGTCACGGGTTTTTTTCTGAGGAGTTCTAACTACTATTGCATCGCTAGATGGTGCTCCCCCCACGCAGTCTGACAATGGACCATTCCTTTCTGCTACTTATTTATGCTAACCCCAAAATGCAGTGTGGACATTCCAAACAGTACTAGTGATGGGGGGGAGAAAGGGTGCCTCCTGTGAGTACAAACTCAACATCTAATTCCCTAATTGCATGCCACTCCAGACGCAAGACGCAAGGCATTCCAGCTATGTGAACAGGCTAACTCTGATGGTGCCCACTCAATTAAACTGTTTATTTTCATTTGATTACAAGCCTAATGAGTGTAACTGTAGATGAGGTTGTTATTTCCGTTCTGTGGTTTCATAAGGTCAGTAAAGCTGTAAAGAGGAATATACAGGAACGGTACATTTCATACAAACTATACCAGAAAAGCATGTTAGAAAATTCATTTTTATAAAGTCAGCCAGTGGCACTGAGCCACACATTTATTCAAGTGAAGAATGTAAAAGAAAAAAAACATGTTTTTTATTAGGCATTTACTCTTCTCTTCTGTTTGTCACTGGATTTAAATAACACACTGAATTAGATTCAGTTTGTTACGCATCAACAGGGCATCCAGCTGAAAAATTATGTAACTGGCATATTTCAGCAACATGTTAAATGATTCCACGAAGTGCTAACCATTTGAACTTCTAAAAGAACGTTTCGCTTTCACAGCAGAACTAAAAAACCATTTACCAGTGTCCTTTTGGACAACATACAAGCAGCAACACCTCTATATGCAATAAAGATTAATTCATCCTCCCGTAAAATGAACACAGGCTTTTAAAGCCATAGACTTTTAATCACACACTAGAGTGATCTCTTTGACACGACAGCATCATTTGAAAATAAAATGCATAATTACACACATGTGCTCACAGAGAGGAAAAAAAACGAAAGGAATATAGATGTAAAATGGAAGGATGATGGGGGGGAGTGGCATCGAGCAACTCTTCAACAATAGGCTGCAATTATAAGGTATTTCAGCCTCTAAAGTAGGGGGTCACAACCTATTGCTGTCCACAGTTTACGGCATACAAAAAATTCACAAACTGATCAAACTTGCAACAGAGTGGGGGGGTGCTAAGGATGTGTCAGAACGCACAGGTGTCAGGGCTCGTACGAAAGGCTGGGGCTTTAAGTGCACATCTTCTTGTTGTGACCGGGTCGTTAAGCGAAATGTTCACTAAGTGACAATCACGGTACTCTGGGCGTGATTGTGTTTCAGCCTTCCATACTCAGTCTCTTACCCTTCATGAATTGTACTTCAAAGATCTCTCTCCCTTCGGCATGAGTTGCCATACAGGCGTACGAAAATTGGCCAAAAATGCCCGCATTGGACGGAAAATGAATTTTTTATTACTGTCGTATGTGCAAATGGTCACTGACAGAGTCAGACGCCAAGCGAGGAGTGGTGGTGCTTTGGTTTTGGAAATTGACCGATCCCTGCCCCCACACCCCCAGCGGCCTGTTGGAATAGTGGCCACTGACTGCGGGGGGGTTGGAAACCCAGACTTGAAAGCACCCGTCTCACCATGTTCAGAAAAACAGGGAGGGGTAAATTAAAGATCACTTTGTTTTGGTGCTTGTCCATTTTCTACGGAAAATTGAGTGATGTAGAAGAAAACCACCCCAGACGATGCTGTCAGAAATCCTAACGCCAACCCCCCCACCCTCAAATGCCTTAGGCTTGGTGTGCATTTATCAGCTACCTGATTAGAATTTGTTTCCATGCAAACCATTGATCATCGACCCATTACTAAGCAAATGACAGTTAATTACGCACTACATTAACCAGCAGACCCCGAGCCTGGCTTCCCTGTCATCAGTCAACATGATGGATTCCGCCTATCCCATGATGCACGGCAGCCCACAGCGGCTCACAAGGCCACGAGCAAACCTCAGATCTCACTCTCCGGCCTGGGAAATCAATGGAAATGTGCATAATTACAGGTTCTGGCTTAATAACAGGCCAGTGATTTGTTGCGTCTAAATTATCACTGGCGATGCTGAGCACAGGCCTCCTGACCCCACGTTACAGTCCATCTTCGGCAGGGAAATAAGGTGGTCATATAAATGTAAATAAGGAGCGTAAATAAGAAAAAGGCGGGTGGGGGGGGGCAAGCAGTGGCGTGTTAGCGCAGCGAGAAGTTGGAACCTGGGGTGAGAGTCAAGAATGGGCTTTGTTTGGGCAGAACAGACTCTTTTCCCCGTGTCCCAGCTAACATTCAATCTTCAGCTGCACAGCGAGAGGTTAATTATCAGTTACTGCTTCCTCCCTAATAGGACCAGACCTACCATGGAATATTACCCAAATGTCAGCCTGAGGGAGCAAAAACGTGCTTTAAATAGGGACAGAGTCTCGCCTCTGCCTTCTGTTTTTTACAACTCCTCTCTCCCATTTACTCCTATCATCTGCTATCCTGTATTCCGGTATTTCCCAAACTGTTCCTCAAGGACCACCAGACAGTCCACGTTCTGGCTCGTACCAGGACCTGGGAGGCAGCAAAAATGTGGATTGTCTGGCAGGGAGCTTGGAGGGAGCAAAAATGTGGACTTCGGGCAGCTCCTGCCAAACCGCTCATGAAAGTGCTTCTCCAAATCAGCTCTGTTTCCAGGGTGGTCTACTTTTTGGAGAGAAAATTGTTTTCCTCGTCCTTAACCTATACTGTAAGCATCTGCCTCCCACATCTAAGGTTTAATTAGTTATTAAACCTTTTATGAAAGAGCCAGGCTGTTCTATGCTAATATTCGGCGAGGCACTTTGCAGACCTGCAAAATAAATTGCCGTGCTGTAAGGTTAATGGTGACGCATGTCGAACCCCGTGTAGTAATTACACAATCATGTCAAAGCTCTTAATGCTTTTAGGCTCATTAGCTGACGCCTGTGGCTAATGGGGACATTATGCTACCTACGTTTCTGCCTTTGAACCCTGTATTCCACAGCAAAAGGCTTTATCTGCAACATCCATTCAGCTTTTAAGAGAGATACCGGGGGAAAGAGAATGGAGAGAATTCGACCAGTAGGCTGTAGCACTGGGCTACTGGTCTTTCTTTAAAGCTCATTTACAAGCAAAAGTGCTAAATATAGTCACGCTGTTGTTTATAATGGCTGAGCTCAGATTGGGATTGATGAATCCCGCGAGGCAGGGGGTTCTGTTGTGTGTTTCCACCCGCCGTCTTCCACATCGGATTTCTGTTTTGGGTGCTGAAAATGAAGTTTGGCCTTTTCCGTAACCATAAAGTTATTGTATCTTCTGAAAGTGCTGGAAATCAATACATGTTTTTGCTTGAGCAATTTAAGGGATAATCATTGTATTATGCAATAGCATAAGCTCCAAGATCAAGTAGCAAATCAGTCACTCAGACAAATCTGAGCCAATGAAAAAAGCTCTAGGTTCAAGTTATCTGTGGGTACCAACTGAGTACTGTCCTCGTCATAACCGTAGTCAACAAACTGTGATGTACTTGGGGAAAAAAATTAAGACTGACTTTCTCGCTATATAGAGCAACATGTAACCTAGGCTGGTGTGAAGAACCTTGAATTTAATGGAAGGGCTGAAAGAATGAAGAACTGCTTCGGATCAGGCAATGCATTCAGTGTGGAAAAGAGCTGATACTTCTGTGCATTCATATGTATGAAACCTATTCAGTGGCAAGTTATGATCACAGCGGTAATGGATTCAGACATCAGGGTCGCGCCTCCACAGAGACTGGAGTGACGTTCCTGCAGTGCTCCCAAATGCGACATCAGTCACACTGCAATGCAGTGCATTTACAAGTTCCATCCATCCATCCATCCATCCATCCGTCCGTCCTTCCTTCTTTCATGGACAGGGCTACGGAGGGCCTTACGGCTATTCCAGGCGGCACAGGACACAAGGCACGGAAATCCCTGGATGGGCCGGTCTGTCGCAGGGGTATTTACAGTCAGTGCTCTCAGTCCAATTTAGCATCGATCTCAGAAGACCTACAGCCACATTCCAACACCTGTGAGGGTCAACCGACTGTTAACGGTGCCATTGCTGCTCTTGCCCATGCCTGCCCTGACTGCACTGACTGCACTGACTGCACTGCAAGGTCTCTGTCTGCACCTCTGGCGAGTCATTAGGGCTTAACCGCCGGCCCCACTGGGAGTCTCTGTGGCTCTGTGGTACGTGCCCGTCGTCTTTGGGAGCTCCTGTAACACTGCACTGCTCTGTGCTGCACTGGGGAATCTTCAGGAGCCATTGAGGCTCTATCCTGCACATCCACTATGGCTACAGCATAGCAAGCCTGGCCGATTTTTTTGCTGTTTGAAATTAATCAATTAATTAAGTAGTTAATCAAGATGGGTGACAGGAGTAAAGCATGTTGGAGTCTCTCACTACCTTTGCAGAATTTTATTCATTCCCCTTTTCTGTAGCCACATATAGGTCCTGAAATTAACAGCATTTCACTGTTTATCCCTCCCCCACAAGCAGGCTTTGGGAGGGCAGCGCGAGGTGAAGCTGCAACAGCAACAGATCTGAGTCATAAAGCGACGGGCACTAAGTGGGCAGCATTAAGCTGTGGGACTCGGCTGCTGTTTTTTTCCAGCTTGACACCGGTGGTCAAGTGACCAATTTATGAAACGCAGGCGAAAGGCAAGCGAAGCAACTCCGAATAACAAAGTAAGTGGCGGGAGGCAGACAAACATCACAGGGTAGACTGACGGTGAGCAGCCCCTCCGCATTCCGGCATATACCGGCCCCAGTCCGTCTATCTGGCAAATACCAGAGCTGTCACAGCAGTTCTCCGGCAATCCCGCACTCTTCCTCTGATAAGCTCGGTTCGGTAAGAAACAATAATACTACTTTCATGTCGACAGCAAAACAATACTGAGAGTGGCAGTATTGGCCTTAGTTTCCAGTCAGTGTCCTCTGCATGCTATGGTCAGGCATGGCTGAGGCTCAATGACGGACCAGAAGGCCTCACTCGTACCGTTTTGTCTGGCCACTTTGACGTCAGTGATAACGCACCTTCTCTCTCAGAGGCCCCGAGGACGAAGAAATGAGGGGGACACCATATTACGTTTATCTGTTTGGTAGAAGACATCGTCTGAAGCTATGCACAAGTGAGAATCGGAGAATAGGGTCAGCCAATCGCGGCAGCGGTTCCGGTTGAGGGTCTCGCTCAAGGACCCGATGGTGAAATTATTCTGCCGGCTGCGGGATTTCAGCCCACGGCCTTGGAACAGAACTGTTCTGAGATCCACACCTCAGAGGTGGCCAATAGAAGGACAACCACGTTAAGACTGGAATACCCACCTCCTCCAGCGCTCTATCCAGCACTGCTTCACGCTAGACCTAAAACACAGGGGTGGTGCCAGTTATAGAACGTTATCCGTCACGTAAATCTTCAGGAATCCCATCTAAAGTCGCGGGCATAGGTCTAAATAAGGTTTACATTTAATAAAACATCAGCGGCACTAGGCGGGACTCGCTCGCCGTGACCCGCTACCCGTCTGCATTCCTGTCGTCGCCTCCGGGGCACCGTTTGGGCCGAGTGTTTACAGCGCGCCGTTATCTCTGCCGCCCCGTTGTGATTTAACGGCTTCAAACCCGCCGCATTCCTTTCAGCCCCTCGCCCTGTGCCTGCTTTCTGTGATGCCGCTTTGATGTGCAGGTATTTAATGAAAAAGGTGCCATCGTCTGGCCTTATTCAACGACGCCACCTGGGGGGGGGGGGCGTCTGATCATCACGGCCTCCTGTGCATGCGGCATGCCGGTATTCCTCAGTATTAATGATCTCAGTGCTGTTAGCCTTGTGGTTTGTGTATAATATTAGCTGACAGTTGCAGTGATGCTGTGTATGTAGCTGTTTCTTGATTGAAATCACCTTAAGTTCTGATATACAGTACTGCGCAAAGGTCTTAGCTAGTCAAAGAAAATGTTTGTCTAAATGATCTTTATGTTGGTGAACAACTATTATATCGCATCAGTCAAAGTATGTCAGCTTATCCGTTTCAAAACCTCTCCTAAAGTTACCCCAGTATTTGCAGCAACCATCCAATACACCCGTGTATTTTTTGACTCAGTCACTATCACACCCTGTTTGGCTAATCAATGCCTCATTGAATTATTTAACTAACTAACTAAACTGGTGGTCAAATTTAACAAATCCATGGAATGGCTGAGGTGCCCCTGAGGAGAGGTTTGGGACCTGAAGCGGTGTTCATCTAGCCGTCCAGCAAGATATCAGTAACTTTCTGGAGAACACAACAAAAATTCTTGTTCGTTTTTATTGTGTTACTTTTAATTTGCATGCATTCTAATGTTAAATGATGGTTTTTTCCTGAGCAAATGTAAATGTATGGAAGCATCCACATTTAAGCTTAGCATTCACTTGTTCCGCTCGTGTACCACCCTAACTCATGTTTCTATTATCAAATGCACCCACAGACTCTTCTGTTTAATGTACATGGCAACGTGGCTGGCAGGTAAAGCTGATTCCGTGTGCCCAGCTTCAGCCTCTCTTAGGCCTCACCCCTAAGTATTATCGGAAAGTTAAGTTACATCAGGCTTGCTGTGGCCTCCTGACCTCCATCTGTACAAATTATATGTGATTACCTATGTACAATGAAATGTGGTCATGCATGCTTCTTTGTCACTGCATCTGATAACTGCGTATAGGTATTTATTTTGGCGTCAGGCCATTTTGTAAGAACATTCCTCGTCTTAAGTCCAAGTTAAGGCCAACTTTACACAACACTTGGATGAATATTTTTGGTAAGTATAATTGTATGGTCGGCTGCACTCTTTTCCTAAAGCAAAATGATTTATTGAGCCCCGCGGCTCGACTATTTAAATTGAATAAAACCACCTATTTCCTTCTTATTCCCATGCCAAGATAACAGCCAAGAACAACCGCATAAGATCCAACAGTAAGAAACAGCAACAGGCCAATTTCCAACGGAATATCCACAAGTAAAGTTGAAAAACTTTGAATGGTGTGTGAATGTGTTTATCATTCTAAAAACACCCAAAATTTTTTAAATCACAAGGAAACTCTTCGGATAGTTCTGGAATATTAGCAATTAACCAATTGTAGATGATCCATAATTGTTTAATTGCCATAAACAGTTTATCTGAGTTGTGTTGCTTGTAGGAAAGTTTAGTTATTGGTACAGTAGGTAGTGTTGTGATAATATTTATTGTTTTGCTTTTAAATTATTATATAACTCAAGGATCAGTGGTAAATGAACCCCATTTATGACAGAACTATTTGTTCCACTTTGTCGCAGTCAGTGACGTCATAGTGGAGTGACACGGGAATGCTTGTAGTCTGCTTGTTTGCAAAAGGTCACTATGGTGACCGTGCTGATTTCCAAACTGTTCAAACACAGAGACACAATGAACAGATGAAAGTCTGGTTCCAGGCAAAAGATTCCAGACACCTCAGTGGAGTCCTGATGTTTTTTCTTCGTGTCACCCACAGCACTCTGTACCTCATGTGTGCCTATTTACACTGAAAAAGAATAGATGTCAGGACTCGTTTTTGACTCGTGCTGATTTCTTGCTACAGTTGCATTTCGCGTATCTGCTCCTGTCTATTGAGTTCATGGAAAATCGTAACGCTGGTTCTACGAAGCTGTTTGTCCATAAACGCACCGCCATTTCTGCATTGCTGATGGAGGAGCTGTGCTGGCAAGATGACTGCTTCTTGGCTGCCGTAGAGGTGAAAAAGGCCCTCACCACACTTCAGGCATCCTCGGGCCACTGGTCTGACTAGTCTAGACCTGCTAATTCGGAAAATTTCTCAGCTACCGAGAGAGAAATGCTTCCCTGTCATTACGGATATTATTGTCATATTTGGCCTTCAAACATGTAAGTTAAAATGGGCCAGAGCCTTACTGCCTTCCCTTAGCTATAACCTTAGAAAGAAATGGCCGTTATCTCCTCAGAAAGTTCATGCTGAGCCCAATAACCTGCTTTGTACCAGTTTATCCTTTTATCTACTGCTAATAGCAGTCCTTAGGCCTTTGTCCCAAATAAATAAATGACCACTGGACACATAGAAGCTTATTGTGAGACTTCCGTGTAAGAGATGCAATATCTTTTTAAAATACTCCTCTCTTGTGATTTAAAGAAATACTGTATAGCATTTGGACCATAACGAAATGACGGCTTTGAATAACTTCAAATGTCAAAGTTCTGCAAGTCCCTTCCGATGGACATATGGACAAATGGAAAAGGAAAAAAAGAGTTGAAACACCCATTACATTACAGGAATTGCCCACAAGCCACACCCACTGCTGACAGACAGGTGTACAATTAAACACACAGCCATACAATCTCCAGCATCAAACAATGGCGGCAGAATGGGTCATACAGAAGAGGTCAGTCAGCCTGGTATCATCACTGGACACTTTTCCAGCAGGTCGGTTCTGCACATTTTTGACCTGCTAGAGCTGCACTGGTCAACTGCAAGTGAAGCGACTGTGACGTGGAAACATCTGGAAGCAAGTTCAGCTGCAAAATGGCAGCCATACAAGCTCACATAGAGGGACCTGATCACCCAACATCAATGCCCAACATTAATGGCAGCAAATCCCACCAGCAATGTCCCAGCATCTACTGGAAAACCTTCCCAGAAGAGTACAGGCTATTATAGCAACTAAGGCTTGGCCAACCTCAGATTAACACCATCTGATTCAGGATGAGATGCTGGATATTGCTGGTGTCGCAATACTTTTGTCCATATAGTGTATGATTCCCCTCTTAAGTAATAAAACCGCTAAAACTTGTGAATCTGCATCTGCAAGTTCACGCAAACATAAACATCCGGTGCGGCGGGCAGGCTAGCGTACCGCAGGTAGTCCCGCCGGCACAGGATGAGGTTGGCCTTGGTGTAGAGGGTGGAGCCCACCTCGCCCAGCCGGCAGTCGCAGCAGGCGCATTTCAGGCAGTCCTCGTGCCAGTACTTGTCGAGGGCCTTCAGCAGGTAGCGGTCCCTGATCCTGCGGCTGCAGCCGGCGCAGCCCTTGGGCGTGGCATCTGTCTGGGCGGAGAGCATCTGTATGCCTGTCGGGGCAGGGGGGAGGGTGGACACAAGCTCAGAGTGCTGACAGCGCCACACGGAGGAGGAGGGGCAAACAGCATTGCTAAGTGGACGAAAGATGCTGCGTAACAACGGAAAAATGCGAATCGCTTTGAGCTCGTAATCCAGATAAGGAAAAAACTGCACAGCAAATGCTACACGTTTATTTTAGGGCTGAGAAGTATTTTTTTAACTATCACGCTGCAGTATAATCACTACTTGTACACGGAGGCACTAATTTCCTGGGTACGCGTTGCCCGCGGCCATCTCCGCAGGGTGTTGGACGCGATGGCCTGTCACAGCAGCTGCCGCCTCGTCTGAGGGCCCGGTTGGCACAACGGCTCACCTCGGGGCCATAATTAGCGCCCCCCCCTACTGCAGACACCCCACCCTCTCCCTGGTGTGCACTTGGCACTTTTCGACACCAGCAGGTCACCTCTTCAGCAAAAGCACTTCATCCCAGCACCGGTTCCAGTAATGGACGGGGAGATGCTGGGGTGACTGGCTCAGTGTGAGATGTACCAGTCCCGCCGCATCATAGGTGTTCTGCATAACGAGTCCGTCCCGGCGCTCAAGCCTCAGGTGTGTATTTATTTCCCGAACTGATACATGATTTAAAACAAAAATAAAAACAGCAGTAAATGAGCCTGTGATGCACTGACGTCCTATCCAGGGTGTCCCCTGAATTCACTGGGCGTATCCCGGGATAAGCTGCAGGGAAACCCTGAACTTTTATTGGATAAGCAGTATGGGAGATGGGTGAATGGGTGAACAGGCAAAATAAATCTGAAGCCAAGTTGATTATTTAATTAAAAAATAATGGACTAACACTAGAAATCCATCCATCTGTCTTCCAGCTGTTTATCCTGGTCATAGTAACAGGACAGTTCAATTCAAATTCCAATTTATCTGATATAGGGCCACTCCCAATATGCAGATCCACTTCTATGGAGCCTCACTGCAAACTGCATTAAAATGGTTTCATGGGGGTCTGTTAACAAATTCCCCTTCTGTTACGGCCTTTGTTTTCTCAGTTGTTGCCCTGTTTAATTTCAGCTATCAAAACCCTGATAATGAAAACGGCTTTAACGGAGATGCGGGCATAGCCTGATCATGAACTGAGAATGTCGGCTGTGTAGCAGGGCAAAAACGTTTAGAACACAAATGGAAATAAGAACCTACTGAGGTCTTTCAGATACAAAGCTAGTTTTAAAGAATGGGAGATGAAAAGAGGTTTTGATGGAAAGGTACTGAGGAACACTATGATTTATTGATACTGGACGGATTAACTTGTAGATGATCTTAATATGTTGGCGAATTATCATTCATTCCTTGGTTATAAATGCAATTAGGAATCAATGGAGTTCAGAAGTTCGGCAAACTACTGATTATTCAAAGCGCATTTGAGTTATTTTGGTGTAAACACACACACGCGCAAAAGTAAACCCTTAGAAATCCCTTAGCTTATACCTATAAGAGATTTATTGTGCACCGTGCGTGTTGTATCTGGGAACTAACTGGTACTGAATCACACAAATACGCAGATGTTGCTGGCACTGTTCGTGAAGATCAGCAGACGCCGTTTCATCACTCCTGCGTTTGCTGTGTGAAAACCCGAAGGACCTGATCAGGGCGCCCGGGCGATCGGCTTCAAGCTGCGATCACTGCCATTGTTTCGCCGCGTCCGAATTATCACCGATCCCTTTTACCAATGAGTATAAATGGCCAGGCGCACATGTAGGCTACACCATAACACATGCACATTAACTCCCCGTCTCCCATCTCAAAGGTCTGGCATTTCCCTACGCTCACCAGTTTAATTGTCGTGGCTCTGACGGGTAGCCTATATCAGACGTATATACAGAAATTTAGTAACAGTAGCCAACTAAAACTCGTCATGCTCGGACTCGGCGTTTAACGTTTCCCCGTTACTTTATGCGAAATGAGATCCGTGTATCCCGAATTATTAACCTTAACAGCACGTAACATTAAAATGATCAAGACTATGGAACTGGTCAATGCATATAAACCTTTATGCACGGCCTCCAGTAAAAATAAATTTTACATTTTTTAAAATCTGCAAACGTAACGCTTTACAACATTTAAAAAACAATCGACACTGCAGAAACACAGAGTATACATGGGTGCCAGTTTTCCTTTTGCTTAGATTTACCTGAGTATTCAGAAGTTCGAAATAAAGACGCCCCCCTACATCATAAACACGCACACGCCACATATGTTTTAGATATTAAAATAATATCCTAAGCAAATAACATAAACTCACCGAAATATGTCTGTCCTTTCTGCATTTGCGGCTCGCATCTGGACCAGTGAGATCAACGCCAAATCAATGCACCCCCGTCCTCTGAAGCATGCAGACAACTGTGTGTGGGATTCACTGCCGTCCCCAGTAACAATACCCACGTTATGTTATGGGAAAGCCTCATGAGAAACCGGAGCGATCTTCCTGCAGCCCAAGCCTCCAGCAGCTGCGCATGGTGAAGACGTGCGTTTTTACCGCCGTTAGCCCTGTAATCTAATAATCCTCCCAGGGCTGCCGGTGCGTGTGCGTTGATGCCACTTTCATATTCGTACAAGGCAATGTGCAGTGAACCGAGTAAAACAGGAAAGATCCCGCCAGTAAGACAGCGAAATTGCGATACGTGAATGATTTTTTTTAACACAATTGCAAGCTTCTTAAAAACTGTTAATGAAAATACAAGATGCATGGTATATACATTTGATCCATGCGGAATATTCTCATTTGCGCCAGGCATTTTCACACATACATATGTTTGCCTAATTGCAATGTAAGATATTTAAAATTTTTAAATTGAGTATGTAAATACGACCTAATGTGTCATCACTAAAGTATGTTTCACGCCCTTACGTTTTGGAAAAAAAATATAATGATATTGCTGGTCAACAAAGCAGTCCAAATGGTTTCAGTGCTGCACGGAATAGCACAGCAGAAATTTGCACTACTACAGTCTGTACTTCACTTACCTTCTTGAGCAAGTTAGGAGCAGGGCTAATGGTAGACACCGGAGAGTAGCTGTCAGCTGTCTCCCCTTAGAGCTGAACTACCTGTAGACCAGGTATCGACCGAGCCGCTTCTTTGAGATCTTTAAATTGAAAATAACGAGGTCCGCATGGATCCAGCGGTAGTTATTCTGCAACCCGGCCACATGTGTCCGCTTTTATGTCCGATCTCGTAGTATTCTCGCATCAGTGACTGTGGGGCTGCTGAACAGTGTACCCAGTCCAGTCCTACACCTCTGATACATAGTGTAGTAAAGAAAAGGTCAGTCAGTTCCTGCTGAAAGCTGCTCTAACGCAAGCAACCCCCCCCCCCCCCGCCCTCCGTCACGCACCCATCGCTCACTGTCTCTTCCTGCGCACAACCCGCACAGTACCGCTAAACCAGCGGTGGGAGAGTTATCCAGTGCAACAGCAGCTGGACAGAAATCCCTCAAGCCGATAAGATATTTACCCTTATATCCTCCATCTGATAAGATATTTACTCCGCGTCCGACTCTAATCTGTAGCACAATATATACGCGGCTGTAGACCAGCCACCGCGCTCCATCGTACGAGATGAGAATTTACTTTCTGTATGACGACTGCAGCAAAATAATTCAAAATGAATCAGCGAAGAGGAGAAGATGGCAGACTGTCTTTAAAAGACTTTCCAAGCGACCTGCCGGCTGTACTTACTGCGTGACTTTGCCAAGCGAAATCAAGTTGCTGATGTAAGCTAAATGGAACTTGAAAGCAGTTTTATTGTTGTTTTTTCCCCTTCCATATTAGATAACATAGCCAGAGTGGAACAGCGGGTAACGTAGTAATGAACGAATTGCTGTTAAAGAGAAGCTAAATTAAGCAACTTGCTTTCACGAACCAACGAGATGTGTTGGTTTTTACATAAACATACATGTAGATTAGGTGGTTAAATCGCTTCGGGATGGCATATGTCATTGCCTTTATTTACAGATCCCTGAACAACTCAAGTGTATAGCTGTAGAGAAAATCACCGGAAATCATTTCTAGATATGGGTAAATGAAATCTGAATGTACCCACATAGCAGACAGGTCTGGCCCAGATCTGGCGTCAAGCCGGCATTGCTGGCTGAGTTCTGGCATGGCAAGTGGTATGTCAACCAGATATGGGCCAGGTCTGGCAATGATGGCACTGTTTACATTATGGCATGCCAGATGTGGCCCGATTGTGGTTTGGTCTATGTGGCCCAGGCACATAGAAGACAGGTCTGGCCCAGATCTGGCGTCAAGCCGGCACTGCTGCCCAGTTAGCAAGCACATGTGGGCCGATTCTCGCTGAGTTGTGGCACATTCGGTTCACTGTCAGCAACGGTAAAAAATTGCGGGCCGATTGTGGGCCTAGCACGGCGACGATTCTGGCTGACTGTCGGCATTTTTAATCTGGGCCAGAACCATTCTGAGCACGGCGAGCGATTCTGGCTGACTGTCGGCATTTTTAATCTGGGCCAGAACCATTCTGAGCACGGCGAGCGATTCTGGCTGACTGTCGGCATTTTTAATCTGGGCCAGAACCATTCTGAGCACGGCGAGCGATTCTGGCTGACTGTCGGCATTTTTAATCTGGGCCAGAACCGTTCTGAGCACGGCGAGCGTTTCTGGCTGACTGTCGGCATTTTTAATCTGGGCCAGAACCGTTCTGAGCACGGCGAGCGATTCTGGCTGACTGTCGGCATTTTTAATCTGGGCCAGAACCGTTCTGAGCACGGCGAGCGTTTCTGGCTGACTGTCGGCATTTTTAATCTGGGCCAGAACCGTTATGAGCGTGGCGAGCGTTTCTGGCTGACTGTCGGCATTTTTAATCTGGGCCAGAACCGTTCTGAGCGCGGCGAATGATTCTGGCTGACAGTCGGCATTTTGCGTGTCGGACGACTTTGGCTGACAGTCATCCATTTCAGCATTGGTAACATGATTTGTGTCGTACCTAGCCCTCACCTGGCGTAAAATTCTGGCCTGATGTCAGATAAATATTCTCAAAAAAATTCGAACCAGAACTAGTCTTAACATGGAAGATCATTCTGACTACAGTCTATAGGAGGGGTCACCAACATGGTGCCCGTGGGCACCAGGGCGCCCCCAAGGACCACATGAGATGCCCACGGTGACTGTTCTAAAAATAGCACAACTCACCATTGAGCATGGCGTCTAAAATTTAATTTTATCCTGTTGATATTCTTCTTTAATCACATTTGCATTTATATAGATTTGAAAATGGCAATATCTAAAAGAAAGCATTTAAAACGCGTTTATTATACATGATTTAAGAAAAATGTATCAAACTGCATGGTAGCCCTTCGTAAGGCTCAGTACCCGTGAAGTAGCTCCCAGTTTCAAAAAGGTGACCCCTGGTCTTAGTCTATAAGAACATAAGAAATTTACAAACGAGAGGAGGCCATTCGGCCCATCAAGCTCGTTTGGGGAGAACTTAACTAATAGCTCAGAGTTGTTAAAATCTTATCTAGCTCGGATTTAAAGGAACCCATGGTTTTAGCTTCCGTTACACTAGCAGGAAGAATATTCCATACTCTAACTACACGCTGTGTAAAGAAGGGCTTCCTCAAATTTGTTTTAACATGTTCTCCCGCTAATTTCCACTTGTGGCCACGAGTTCTAATATTTAGACTAATACTGAAATAGTCATTTGGCTGAACAGCATCCAGACCCGTTAGAATCTTATAGACCTGAATCATATCCCCCCTTAGTCTCCTTTGCTCAAGGCTAAACAGATTCACTTCCGCTAACCTCTCCTCATAAGACATTCCTCTAAGACCAGGAATCATTCTCGTTGCACCTTTTCTAAGGCAATATATATGAGGTTCTCATTTCATTATGTTGTATATGTAAATCTGCAAGATGTCACCTGGGTCTGTTCGAGCATTGGTAATGCTTTGTCCCATACCTGACCCTCATCTGGCATAAAATTGTGGCTGAAGGCTCTGCTCTCTATTATATCATAACCACTGTCTGTTTGGGATAAAGCCTATACTAAAGATCATGAGAAACACAATAAAGGGCCAATGGCTGACATACAAAAAGACTCCAAGCACCAGCTGTTGACATAGTACAGTCCCACTGATATGATAATTTTTTTGTTTAACATTGGAAAACCATTAAAACTTATTGGATATTTTTGTTAACTACGGTATATCGTCAATCATTAATTTTCATCTGACATGTTTACTTAAAAAAGGAAAAGTAAAAACAAATGAAAACATTAATTTATCTTCTCTAAAATCTTGTCTTTTAAAAATATAAACCCGTTTGGAATACTTTGTGTATAGGGCTTTTCTATTGACCGTTCGGTATTTGATCATCTACGCTGAACAACCAATCCTGAAATAAGTGGGCGTTAACGTTTCAGTTTAGACCAATCAATGTCCTTTAGACGTCACTGCAACTTCACCGGACTTTGAGGCTGTTGACGGCGTCGATCGACTTTAGATGGCTGATTCAGTTTGAATAATAACGAGCGAATTGTGGTAAGTGAAATATTTCAGTTACTTTTAAAGTTCCATTTAACCTTTTTAGTCAGAGATTTTAGCTTAAGATTCTGTCGGAACGGTATGTTGGGAATGATCGTTCATTTTAAAAAGTCGGTTCAAACAAGTCACACGCCTTGACATAATATTAAATACAGGGCTCTCGAGTTTAAATCAGATGTTTAACGTTAGATTACATCTGCAGAGCTCTCAAGTCTCACGTATTGTGTGTGGGACACACGCATTTAACACAACAATCTCCCACGCCAAACGACATTTCTCTGTCTGAGAAGTGATAAAGCTCGCGCCACAGCTAATCCAAACCTGCACCTTCAATTTTTTTCTTTTCATGGGGGACATGTCACTTCAGTCCACTGCTCCTTTGTTGCTGGTGATATCTGAAACTTGTTTGGTTAAAAATGAGCACCGCAAGTTCCAATTTACGACTTTGTGCATTTAATTCCTAGTGATGGAAATATATCCTTATATATATACACTCACCTAAAGGATTATTAGGAACACCATACTAATACGGTGTTTGACCCCCTTTCACCTTCAGAACTGCCTTAATTCTACGTGGCATTGATTCAACAAGGTGCTGGAAGCATTCTTTAGAAATGTTGGCCCATATTGATAGGATAGCATCTTGCAGTTGAAGGAGATTTGTGGGATGCACATCCAGGGCACGAAGCTCCCGTTCCACCACATCCCAAAGATGCTCTATTGGGTTGAGATCTGGTGACTGTGGGGGCCATTGTAGTACAGTGAACTCATTGTCATGTTCAAGAAACCAATTTGAAATGATTCGAGCTTTGTGACATGGTGCATTATCCTGCTGAAAGTAGCCATCAGAGGATGGGTACATGGTGGTCATAAAGGGATGGACATGGTCAGAAACAATGCTCAGGTAGGCCGTGGCATTTAAACGATGCCCAATTGGCACTAAGGGGCCTAAAGTGTGCCAAGAAAACATCCCCCACACCATTACACCACCACCACCAGCCTGCACAGTGGTAACAAGGCATGATGGATCCATGTTCTCATTCTGTTTACGCCAAATTCTGACTCTACCATTTGAATGTCTCAACAGAAATCGAGACTCATCAGACCAGGCAACATTTTTCCAGTCTTCAACTGTCCAATTTTGGTGAGCTCGTGCAAATTGTAGCCTCTTTTTCCTATTTGTAGTGGAGATGAGTGGTACCCGGTGGGGTCTTCTGCTGTTGTAGCCCATCCGCCTCAAGGTTGTGCGTGTTGTGGCTTCACAAATGCTTTGCTGCATACCTCGGTTGTAACGAGTGGTTATTTCAGTCAAAGTTGCTCTTCTATCAGCTTGAATCAGTCGGCCCATTCTCCTCTGACCTCTAGCATCAACAAGGCATTTTCGCCCACAGGACTGCCGCATACTGGATGTTTTTCCCTTTGCACACCATTCTTTGTAAACCCTAGAAATGGTTGTGTGTGAAAATCCCAGTAACTGAGCAGATTGTGAAATACTCAGACCGGCCCGTCTGGCACCAACAACCATGCCACGCTCAAAATTGCTTAAATCACCTTTCTTTCCCATTCTGACATTCAGTTTGGAGTTCAGGAGATTGTCTTGACCAGGACCACACCCCTAAATGCATTGAAGCAACTGCCATGTGATTGGTTGATTAGATAATTGCATTAATGAGAAATTGAACAGGTATTCCTAATAATCCTTTAGGTGAGTATATATATATATATATATATATATATATATATATATATATATATATATATATATATATATATATGCGTCTAATTGATCAATCGACAGATTTATCAGTTATGCATGATCATAAGTTGGTAAAGTTGTGTGTCATATTAAAGTCACAGTAAAAAAAAAACAGGGATGAAATTCATATGGAACAATCATATATTCTGTGCAGTATTGGATATAGCAGCCTTCTGGACAGTTACAGTTCAGCAATGAGTGTTTTTTTATGTCAGATCAGAACAGATATTACATTTCAGATTGCATACATATATGCATACAACTTTGACGTGTTGTGAATTAAATGGTGAAATTAACAACCCTGTTTAAATATTGTTTACTTGTTCATGATATTCTGTCATGGACATAATGATTCATATCTCCTTATTTGTGTACTACTGTATGTGTTTTGGAATTGTTTTATACTATAAATGTTGGGTGCTGTCTTGATCTTGATGGTATGATTTATGTTCTATGCCTTAGAAGCAGGTGGCATTAATAGTTTTGTGTTGTGTGTTGTGGCTGCAAAATTCCTTAACTAGGAGTGCAACGGACCAGGAGGCAGAGAAAAACATTCAAAGATGGCTTCAGTTGGCACCTGACAGGGATGGAGGAATGAAGGAACATGCAAAAAGGGCAAATGACACTTAATTCCATTGTTTGTGATGTATTTACTTGTTTTGTATTTGGATTTTTTTGTGTGTGTTTTTGACCACCCAAATTTCACATTTTATTAACCAGTTTTACAGGGCCATGTTCTTAGATATTTTGTATGTTGTGAAGTGCTTTAAACGCCTCATCTGTCTGTTGATGTTACAAAGTAAAGTGTAATTAAATATCAATCAGTGGTTTGTTGAAAAGCATTTATATGTTGTTTATAGTAAAAGTAAAAATAAACTTTATTGATATCAATTGTGTATCCATTGTGCTTTATGATGTCACTGGGCCTGTTATGGCCCAAATCAGGTAGAACCATGTCTGGGCCATCACTGGGCCTGTTATGGCCCAAATCAGAAAATCCATGTCTGGGCCGTCACTGGGTCTGTTGTAGCCCAAATCAGGTAGAACCATGTCTGGGCCATCACTGGGCCTGTTATGGCCCAAATCAGAAAATCCATGTCTGGGCCGTCACTGGGCCTGTTATGGCCCAAATCAGGAAGAACCATGTCTGGGCCGTCACTGGGCCTGTTATGGCCCAAATCAGGAAGAACCATGTCTGGGCCGTCACTGGGCCTGTTATGGCCCAAATCAGAAAATCCAGGTCTGGGCCGTCACAGGGCCGTCATTCTTTGCGGTATCTGGGCCAAAGGAAAATGAATAGTGTGGGCCAGATCTGGCCCAAAAGAATTTTGCTATCTGGGTATAGATGCATCTTACACATATTCTTCAGGCGTTGAAATAAAATATGTAAGACTAACTTATGCTTCACTTTATTCTTCTTGCCCTTAGCAAATTATGCTGCAAGGGAAGTGAGTCATTTGAGACAAACCCTGGATTATAGGTGTTACAAATACCACTGTGATCAGCCTTAGTGCCTTGCTGTACATTCTTGGGTCCTTTGACAATTGAACAGATAAACAAAGAACTGAGAAACTTTGCTTTGCAACAAATGCAGTAGGATGATAAGTGGAAATAATGAGCTCCGTTGGCATTCTGATTTACGCATGCCAGTGTAAGCCATGCCACGCTGGGCACTGGCACGCTGAGATGAGGGAGCAGAAGCAAATATTGCGGGATGCAGCCATCGACCGACGGCTTCGGTGGTTCAGTACTGAGGATGTCGCAGCTCCGATTCATCAGTCACCAAGCGTCGTACTCTTAAGCAGACATCACACAGTTCCCTGCTTAATTCAGTGATCTCAAAGCTCACACACTTCTCTTTGTGAGGAGCTGGCTGTACGCGTATCTGGGATGGGGCCTTGGTACTTGTGGTTGACTTCCACTCAGACCTTCTGACGACCTCCAGTTTTACAGGATGCTGTCAGCACTGACAGACCGATCAGGGCTGATAACAGGGCTGATAATTCTTCCCAGAATTCCACTGTCTTACTCAATCTATCTCTACTTTTCTGCCAACAGCGTGGAACATCTCCACCACCTATCCCAGTGTTTCCCAATCTGGTCCTCGGGGACCCACAGCCAGTCCACGTTTTTGCTCCCTCCGAGCTTCCTGCCAGCCAGTCCATGTTTTTTCTCCCTCCTAGCTTCCTGCCAGCCAGTCCACGTTTTTGCTCCCTTCGAGCTTCCTGCCAGCCAGTCCACGTTTTTGCTCCCTCCTAGCTTCCTGCCTGCCAGTCCACGTTTTTGCTCCCTTCGAGCTTCCTGCCAGCCAGTCCACGTTTTTGCTCCCTCCGAGCTTCCTGCCAGCCAGTCCATGTTTTTGCTCCCTCCGAGCTTCCTGCCAGCCAGTCCACAATTTTTGCTCCCTTCGAGCTTCCTGCCAGGCAGTCCGCATTTTTGCAAGAGAGCAAAAACGTGGACTGTCTGTGGGTCTCAGAGGACCGGATTGCGAAACACTGACCTATACATCAAATAGCCTGAATGCGGAAACAAACAATTAATTAACGGGCCATGAAATTAGAGACCCGGACATCCCTCTCCACTGCAAGGGAGGTGTCTTGATAATTCGGTGTTGTATCTGTGCAACATTTTGAATCATTGCTGCCATTTATCTATCGGCATCTCCCTGAGCTCTAAGCAGCTGTAACGTGGGTCTCAGCTTATTAGACACCCATGTCAGACCATCTCCTGAGGCACAGAGACATTTAGAAGGGGATCGTCCTCCCTTCTGAAATATGATTGCTTCCTAGAGTGTGTGTGGATGCCTGTTTAAAGCTGGGAGTTTGTGTTAGTATGTAGATCTATATGTCTGATTATGTCTGTAAAAAGTAGGTTTTTATGTGCATGTTGTTGGGTAAAAACACACACCTCCCCTGTGAGTGCCCAGGCCACATCAGACGTCATGGTACAGTGGCGGGAGGGAGAGAACCCAAACGACTCACTGGGCACTGCATGGGCCATTTTGCACTCTAGGCCTTCTTGCCAGTGACTGCTGTTGGACACCTTGCCTTCTCTGGTGGGATTCTGGGTAGACTTCCTCTCCGTTACCGTTTGTTGCTCCAAACGTTTGGGTTAACGAGGAAATCATTACAAAAAGTTGGTGGGGAGATTTTAAGGACAACGAGGCCTGCCTTCTAAATGTTAGGCCTTATGCCTTCTGCCAAACATTGAGCCTCACTGATTAGCCAATCAGAAGAGAGCATAGTCGCTACCCTCTGAGATTGACATAATAAAATAAGGCTGATCATGCAGTGCATTCAACTGCAGCTTCTTCTCCATCCTTCTGGTCTTTTCCTTTTTTAAGGACAGAAGGCAAATAAAATCTTATCATTGCCCTGTGTGTAAGACTCTAAAGCAGTGTTTCTCAAGCCAGTCGTTGAGGATCCCCAGACAGTCCACCATTTTGCTCCATCTGAGAGCTGGGAGGGAACAAAGATGTGGATTGCCTGCATGGGGGTCGCCGAGGTCCAGGTTGAGACACACTGATTTACAGCATCTTAACGGTCAACCTTTATCACAAGGTATGAAGTGCAAGAGCTATTTCTTTGTCCGTTTACCTTTCATCTTCTTTCAGCTTCTTGCTTTTCAAACTTCTAATCACTCTTTGACATCGAGGGCCATCTTCGTCCTGCTCGTGCTCCAAATACATAAAGACTGGCATCACCTTTCAATCCAGCACCTCACAAATAGAAATAATTTACCAACAAATGCGCCTCGTGGACGTGTGTAGAGCTACCGAAGGCTTCTCTCTTGATTTTCCTTCACCTCCTACAGGAAGACTTTTCTTAATGAATGGAAAGCAGTGCTCAGCATTGCCAGGGATTATGGGTAAATGAGGCAGCGTGCAGCCATGTTTTTTTGGGGCAGATTACGATGGGGTAGAATTGCAGTGAAAGCCTTCTTCTGAAAACATATGTGGCACCATAATGCAGGGATGCGTCCATCCTTCTTTAATTTCTCAGGGAGCTTTGTCTCTCCATTTTTTGTCTCACCATTATCCACCCCCCCCCCAACGCTCAGTATCTCACCGTCTCTCTCTCTTGCTGCAGAGTTGGGTGCAGAAACTGCTCTGCCCTCCTCAGCTCTAATGGGCCTCATTATACTCTACTTACAGGTGTTCTCTTAACATAATTGATCTGCAGTGAGTTGAGTGGATGGCAACTTGTTCCCCAGCTGCCAATTACAGTCGGGTAATTAGATCCCCAACCACCAATTTCTCACATTGACCCTCCTTACATTCCAAAATATCAAAGTATCTCTTCCCGACAAACAACCCCCACCCTCACATCTTCTCATCTGACAGTATTGATGGTTGTATCAGCTTGCCTTTGTAGTAAAGCCGGATTTTGCTCCATCGACAGAGCTCCGTCTCTCTCCTCTGGATTCCTCTGCCTTTTCGTCTCATGTTTGATGAGCTCCCGGAGACAGAAGGTCGGGTCAAGATGAAGAATTGCTTCCTTGTGAAGTGTGTACTCCTTGATAAAAGTTATGCCTAAAAGGCAGATGATTTTGCTTCTGGTTAAGGGGGTAAGTTGGGCTGTGCGGGATGAAGCAGAAGGCAGCGAGACACGGGTGCGTAATGGGTCCTCTTGCGGCGGCGTGTCGATGTGCGCAATAGCGTGTGCCGTCGGCACACCTCTCTCGCTCACACCTTCCATACCGAAGACCCAGACAGCACCTGATGGGCCGTGGACCATTAACTCCATCGACTTAGCACCATAACAGAACTGTCGGTGGCGGGCATGACATCCTGGAGACCTCTGCAGGGACAAATCCTGGTCAGCAGGTCAGGTGACCAGCCGAACTCCTAGAGGCGCTACTGAGTCTGTCGAGCTTAAATTGGTCAAGACAGTAGGTGCCTGTCTGTCTAGAGTCAAGCCTACCGCCCTACTGTAAAACAAATTAAATTGAATTTATAAGAGCAATGTAAGTACATGGCTGATATTTACGGACAGATACGTAAGGATCTGTGTCTACGCTTGGGATACAGCCGGAAAATGCGAGTTTTCATTTGCTCTTGATGGTTGACTGTGGGTCGGTTGGCTGTTGGTGTTATATTACACCACTAGGGGGCTGTGAAGGGAAGTCATGAGTCAGACCACCAGATGTTGCTGAGTGCAAAGAAGGATATAATCCAGTTTTTACATCAAGCAGCTCCAAATTGCTGTTTTTCCCCCTCATTAGTTTTATATTTCAAAACCAGATTTGCTCTTTTCCGGTACAGCTTTGAATAAAAGCATCTTCTAAGCAGATTCCTACTCTTATTGCCCCATATTGCTGTAGGATATGACTGTCAGTAATATTTCTCTAACACCCACCGTCTGCTGCCAGGTTCTAAGACTCTAGAGCCTGCGGTTCATGGTCTTGGTTTCATTTGCATCAAACGGAACCTCCAGTGCAAACGTGTTGTTAGTGGAGGGGAATTAAGACAGAGTTAATTTTATTTGCGGTTTTAGTTATAAAGCGTGGTGCCAGGGAATGGGCCTGCTGAACTCGAGAATAGATAATCAGTCGCTCCAAAAAGAGAGGGTGTCTCTATACCCCCTGCCAAGGGAGGTCAGGCCGGGGTCGGCGGCTGCTTTGACAAGGTCCACCCTTTACAAGACAGGCCCGGCCTTTGTGCTGACAGGGGCAAGGATAGTAGCAATGGGGAAGTGTGTTTACAAGCTGCAATGTCCAGGTGATACAATGACAATGAATAATAATTAACAATGTACTGAATCGGGTCTGTGTCACGAAGTCGGTCCTTATTGGTCTCTGTGGCCGACAAGGAATTCGACATCCACGTGTTAAACCCATATGACGAATATGAAGTGTTAGTAAACACCACTTACTCATCAGAAGGGCCATCTGTCCTCCTCATTTAGAAAAAACACTGAAGGGAACCTTTCCTTAGCATGAAACCCGTGCCTTCTCTTACATACCTTGCCAATAATATCCCTGTGTCCAGACCTCTCACTGAACAATGCTAGCTGTTGTGCACATCGCCTCCATCATATGTATATGCACCATTAACCATGTGACACACAAGGAGTGGGCTCTTGTCTGCTGGATGCTTGTGGGAGTTTTCCTTACACAAAAAAGGGCAGAAGGAAAAATGATTGGTTCAGAAGAATAACCAATCAGATTGCAGAGGAGTCCTGTCTCCTCTTGCTTGGACCCACCTCCTCTACAATCTGATTGGTTATCTCTCTGAACCAATCATTTTTCTTTCTGCCCTCTGAACATTTTTTGGGTAAATAAAACTCCAGTGAGCCTGCCTGACAGACCTGCAGCCATAATGATTGACATTGAATAGGTATGACTCTTCATCACTGTGACCAGTCCTACCCAAAGATGACAGCTTGTTAGAACCTTAATTATTACATTTTATCGTCAACTCCTTTCACTGCTACATCATCCTCATACTCGAGTCTCATTTGCCAGCTAATTCGCCCTGAAGACTTTGGTTTAAAGGGATCAGAGCACAGCAGCCAGGGAACCTGCACAGATGAGTCTCCTGCTGTGTGCCATCTCATATGGCACCCTCGCTCACGCAACAACGTGGGTTCCTGCTACTGTTGTCCGCTCTCCCCATGGCTCCTTGACCTCTGGCGCCGAGTACCTGTGAGAAAAGCTGGCTGGGTTCTCTCGCCTCCTGTTTCGTTGTCCTGGGTCAGCTGTGATGCTGTGATCTCCTCAGGAACTTGAACCGAAGTCTCTCGGAAACGCTCCTGAGTAAAGCGGTCAGCATTACTGGATGGGAATGGCAGGGGATAATTTACCTTCAAAACCACTCTCTGTGAGGTATTGCATGCTGCTCTTTTTCGCAAATCACAAAAAAAGCTATTTTGTAGAGCTTACCTCATCAAAAAAAAAAAAAAACTCACAACCATGTCCATAGATGATAGTTTGTGTGTCAGAAAACATGCTACACACACAAGCCGTGATAAATATTTATTACACACAAACACTCACACAACACTGAACTGGCAAAGACACTGCAAATAGAAGCACGAGAAAAAAAAAATCATTCTTCTTCTGTTCCCGGCCTTTGGGAAATTAGATCTTTTGAGAAATGGGAGTACTGTGGAGAATTAGGATGGTTGGTTCGTCCATCCACTTATGGCGCAGTGAAACCACACGATTTGGCATTCACACCTACCAGTTACAGTTCACATTCATGGACAAATCGCTGGTCAGACTGGTGTTTCTTTCCCATTTGAATCAGAATCCAAACCATAATCAGGCTTTTTTGGCCAAGTATGTAACACATGCAAGCAATTTGCTACCAGGTAGGATAGTAGCTGATGTTGCAGCATTCATACCAACATATCACTTACATTCCTCACAGTGCTTAAACTACTCCGAGACAGCCGTAGATTGGTATGTGCCTGGGCTGTTATTGTGGTCTATTTTCCACAATATTCATCTGCTTCCTCTACCTTGACTCTACTCTGAGTGCATGACATCAGAATGTTCAGATGAACCGGTATTCCAGATTAAAAAATTACAAAAATAACAAAGCTCTTTCATCACATGGACCGTGGGATAAAAGGATGATAATGTGATCTTTGGACAGGCACGACTACATCATCACATCCTCAAGATCAGAGGTGCCTTACCTTTTTTACAGTAAGAGCTACTTACACAAAGAAAATCCTCTGACAAGCTACCGAATCGCGACCATATATTTTGTCCCAGCTGTATATCTTGCCAACCTGGCGTGGGCGGTCCCCTTTGGTGTATTTTCATGTTTGTGATAGATCGTTTGGCCACCAATAAAATGATACATCATCCATTAATCGTCTTGTGACTGACCTGGAAATGTCGCAATCCATGGCAAGATAATTCTGCCTTTCTCCTCACTGATCTACCTGGAACCACATGAGAACGGCCACTTCCCTAATTAATCGTTCATTTGTCCCCCTCATTCTGCAGTTTCTCATCCGAGATAGTGGGATAGAGGTCGGGGGGATTCTTTTGGGTCCTCATCCCTCAATTGGTTTTGCAGAAATAGCTTTAAATCCCACCTTAATATCTATTGGCAAATGGCCTCCAGACAGTGGAGCACAAATCTTGGTCAAATTCACCAAATTTCACACCTCCGGAGCTCATGACTGGGTAACCTTCCCATGGGGATTTCACCCCAACTTCCTCGTGTGGCAGAAGATGCTTCCGTTCATCCGTTGTGTAGCAAAAACCCTGGTTTCTAAGGGCTACGTATCAGTTATAGAGAAAAATGAATTCCTGATGTTAGCTTAAAGAGCCAGTAAAACCTCTCTCGTGTCCATAAAAGATATAAAAATTATGTCTCGCAATAACGTTGAAGGGGGAGCAGCAGGTGCATATGGAGAAACACTCAGGACTTAGCACACCTATGCTTTTATTCAATCAGGGCTTTGCTCTGTCTTATGTTTGCTCAACACAGCAATCTCCTATTTATCAGAATAAATCCACCGGTTCGCGGCTTCTCAATTTAACGTGTTTCCGTTCAGCGGGGTTCTGCGAGAAGACATCAGGTCAGAAACTCGCTAAGGCCGTCCTTCAGTTTCTCTGAGAACTCTCCCAGATGTTCCTTTCTCCAGTGGTTACAGTTGTTAATTTAGCTTTTTAGGAAAAGCAGAATCTTTTTCTGAAGCCAGAAAGCTGCAGTTTTATCGGGTGGGTCCCCTGGCACTGTGCAGATGTGGTGAATGAAGCGTCACCTCCGGGAATACTCAGAAAGCGCGATGCAGATAATCAAAGGCTGTATTAGTCGGTGCGTAAACTGGGTTTTTGCTATGAAATTCACCCTGCCCAGCTCCTAACTCACAGAATCTGCAGCTTTCATCGTGTGATTCCCCACTTTTTCGCCGAACCCCCATCTGCGTAAATTTAAACCATTCTCTGACAAAATGCAAGGTACACATCACTGAAACCATGTCTCTAGAGGGTGCCCTGCTTTAGGCTGTATGGGGCTTTACCCTAACTCCCCAGACCCCTATCTCGTGCATGGAACACGGAAACGGTACCTCAAACTGAGAACATTTCAGGAAGCAGCACCCAGCATGATGATTTTTGTGTCAGGACAGAAGAATCTCAATCCCACGGGTGGATGATGGCACATTACCATTCATATTAAAGAATTACCCAGTGGGGGAACCTGCCAATTTAACAGTTATCCTGCAATGGGGATTCAGCTCTTTCTGTCTCACAGTAGCTGTCCAGGATGTGGAAGCCCAGTGAATGAGAAACCGTCTCGCATTTATGCCTATGGTTAGGCAGTTGGTTTCTCCGTTGTTCTGCAGGCATACCTGCTGTTGACCAACCCACACAAGAAGAATAGTTCTCTCTTTTCGGTATGGTCCTTCGAAAATGAAGCCTGCAAGATTTAGAGTTTAAAAAAAAAAACAAAAAACAACTGTGTGTCTGACAGCATGGTAGGACGATGTGTGCTAGGGGTCACTCCTCCTAGGCTGCTAGGCGTGGCTCAAGATGGAGACCTCCTGGTGGAGACCTCCTGGTAGAGACCTCCTGGTGGAGACCTCCCAAAAACAAGATAACAGGTTAACATAAAGTTGGAGACAAAGGAGCTTGCAGCTGGATATTTTCCTGAGGCATTTTAGCTTAAATACCTTGGCCTGACTATGGGTACACTCTCATCCAAGCTGAATACACAAGAGCCCCATTCCAGAATCTGAACTGGCAGCATTCACACGTTACAATCTGTGTCCTTAAGCATCAGGTGTCCCTATGTGTTGTGTCCTATAAGTGAGTAGGAAGATAATTTACTTTTCTCAGTGTCAAAAACAGACACGGTTTGGCAACGTTGTAAATCTCCATAAGCAATTTCTGGAAGCTTGTCATTAAGACACCTATAACTCCACGTCCTTATTTGCATATTTCCGTATTTACATATTGTATTTCAAACTGCTTTTTTGTTGCCGTAAATCTTGTTTAAACTCTGCTTAGCTTAATTGTTATATTCAGTGTGCTGCCTTGGCTGCCTTGCGACGTCCCGCTGTTGCTCTGTTGTAATTTATCCATACTGGTGTAGATCATAACAAAGAACATTTCTTTACACAAAGGATTGTGGGGGATTGGAATAAGCTTTTTAGTTGTGCTGGGGAGCCAGCACTAGATAAAAATTTTACTGAGATTTTTGGTATTAAATATCCAAACTGGTTAAAGCAAGATGACTTCTCTTTCATAATGTCTTATTCTTCTAATTTGACAATCCTGATTTGAACTTTCACAACATATCATCATTTGTGTCAGTTCATGTTTCCCTCTGTTTACAGGAGCAACAGTGAAAATGTAAAGGTGTTAAGTCAGAGTTGTGGAAGGAAGTGAAGAGATTCACACAACAGAAGTTGGCATAGTTGAAAAACTTATATAGATATGAAGATCTTTTTTATGTTTAGAGGGGAAAAAATGAGTAAAAGTTTGCTAATGATGAGGGGTTTTTTTAAATCCCTTGCTGTCAAACTGATGTGACATATTTGAACATGTCACATTCTGTAGGAAACTCACAGATGTCATTTCTTAATTAGGCCTGTGGTGATGTTTTGATTTCTGACATTCTTAAATCCTCTTTAAAAAAAGTTTCAGGGAGATATTTGTCAGGAATAACAATGCTTCCATTAACCTCTCCGTGGTGCGTCCTGTGTTTCGGTCCAGCAAGCAGCCTGATTGTGGGGAGCATTTGTTTGGTTCTGTGTCTTTAATGGCTTAGGAGAAGAAGCCAGACTGATGCATAACACATTTTTTTAATGATTTAAACACTTTTTATGATGATTTTTATGAAATTGCTTTTCCTAGTTACACTTAAATGGCACTTTATTAAATTAACTTTATTTTTAATTTATATTTTAACAGCATTGGATTAGTCTATTTCATAAAGAAGTGCCATTTAGCAGCTAATGGGGTCTTAAAAAGGAATAGAAATGTAACTTTAAAACGTTTTAAAATATAAGGTTGCTGACTGCCAGGAAGGAGGGGCTCAGCAATGTTTTGTGTATATGAATTTCAAATTGGCAGTTTAAAGTTAAATGTAATTTTTCTATGCGTAGAAATTATTTCCATTCCTAGACGCTGTTGCTGTGTTCATAACCCAAAAGAAACATACCGCTAACACAAGGTCTGACATTTATTACTTGTCTGAACCTGCTTTCTCAAAAACAAAAAGACCTTTCGCCTGCTAAATAGGTTAAATGTAACTGTACTATTTCCCTTAAAATAATACTGACAAAAAGTTTTCGGGAACAACCAAAAAAAAAACAAAAAACGCACATATAAGGAAAACTCAGTCTGTGATTCATGCCATTTATTGTCAGATTTACAGAGAGAGATGAAGACACAATATCCATTCAAAGATGCATCTAAATACAAACTGCATCAGGGTTGCGCTGCATGTGAAACGCTATGACAGGCCACAGTGAAAAACGTACGTGATAACGCCAAGCTTCCTTCCCAAACCGTGATGGCTCCCATCTGCTGGGCCTTAACTTAGCGCCAGGGAGGAGATGCCTCTTTTCTGGAGGAGCAGGGAGAGAGGAGGCTTGAACCAGGGGCTCAGCGTGAGACAGCTTGTCAAAGTCTGTAGCCCAGCATGTGGCACGACGTAGAGATACGGTGGATTATATTTGAGCCTTATCATTCAGCGTGTCTTAATAAAGGACAACTGAATGCGGACAACTACGCATTTCTCTTAAATGTGATGCAGTGGAGGAGCTGAGAGAGGTGTTTCTCCTGCGTTTTAAACGTTTGTGCAGTTGGAGCAATAATCACCCACCCACAGGGCCCAGGTGTCTCACCTTGGTGGACAGACCCGCTTGCTACCTTTGACGGAAAAATATGTGACTGTGTTATTTGTCAAGGCTGCTTTTCAGAAATCATCCCCTTTTATGAAAAGTAGGTCAAACTGAAGGAGGTTCTGCCAAAGAGCGTGAGCTAGTCTCTCCAACTCGCAGAGCAAATATTCATCTTTGCAGAAGCGCCGGCGATTACCTTACCCTCACCTTGGCAGTAACTTACCTCATGAAAACAGATTCTTTTGACTAAACAAGAGGAGCAGGGAAAAATTAAAAACTGTCTATAAAATACCTAGAAATAAAGCTGGTGAGATTTTACGCATTGGGGAAATGCGATCGTCCCCAGATGTTCTGATCTCAAGATGCTCACTTCATTTATGCGGTTACCCCCGAGGGGAAACAGAGATCGAACACCGAGCAACAGAAGACAAGCCGTCTCTTAAAGCGGTTCGACAGGCATGCTATAGGATCACGATGTTGAAACAACAAAGACAAAGTTTCATTCCAGAGGACAGCAAGCGTCTGCCTCGGAGGTAGAATCCTCCAAGCTCACAGAACGCTGGAGTTTCCCCATTTCTGCTCAGCTGGCCAATATAAATAGTTCATAACCCTCCTTCATGAACGCCATCAGCTGAGCTTAGAAGTCATTTGCATGGGCTATAAATGCGAGGCAGGTGTAAGCCTCTGATAATCCTCTCTTTTCATTCTGAAGTAAAATTTGAAAATAACTTCAACACCTAGGCATTTTCTTTTTCCTTTTTTTTTTGATGGAAGTAGGCAGAACATTCTTTGACAAGTCCGCTGGCCACATCGCTCCTTTCATGCACGCGCTCAGATTGTTTCCGCTGTGCCGCTGGTTCAGGTGCATTTACTCCTTTGAAACCTCAACACACATAAAATATATTTTCCTTTTCAAAGCTGGAAATCCTGCATTTGGAGCCCGTGCTCCGCCACGCTTTCTAATAGAGCGACGGAACGTGGAGCTTTTGCTCATCTTCCCACAAGGCACCGCTAAAGACTGACAGGTCGGAGGGTCAAAGATCTTTTTTTTCTCAGTCTGCTGTGGAATTTTAAAGTCCCTTTTCATACCAGGGAAAAATACTTCAGCTGCCACTCCATCTCACGCCGCCTGGCCTTTTAATTAAACAAAAGATGCAAGAAACAAATATCCGGTAACGTCGTCTGTGAGATGTGTGGACGGCAAAAGCCAGATCAAAACTCATGGACATATGAATCCTGAATTCAAGTGTTTGAGGTGCGGAGAGGCCTATTATTGCTCGGAGCTGAATTCGATAAGCGTCGATGTCTTACGAAACGGGTGAATCATTGTTTCTGGGCCACCTGCCAGCTCCCGTCACAATACGGAAAGGTTAAGGTGTTACGGGCCGAATCCTGCAGCTTCGCGCCGTTCTGAAAGGATGGCGAATAGCAGAGTCGCTAGTTTTTGAGGAAAGGAAACAGAGAAATGCTTCCTCGCATCTGGCGTGGTGCTGAAGCTCTTCTTGTCGTGCACAGCGGTCGGCGAATTCCCTCACCATTCCCCTCCTACCTGCCCCCCACCCTCTTCGTAATTAACTGCAACCGAGAAAATATTTCCCCCCTAGTTTGCCAGGTTAGATCATCATTTAATTAAGTTAGCTCAATATGTGGCTATCCAATTAAAGGGGCTAATCAATTATTCAAAAATACGGAGCAGTATCAGTGTGAAGATTCAGGCCCTGCCGTTAGCTTAACGTCAAGCCTTTGACACTGGCAATGGGCCCCCTGTTTCCGACAGGATGCTCTGAGCGTGTGGGCGGCTTGTGTTGAGCGGGAGGGGGGGGGGGGGGGGGCAGTGTGACTGAATAAATGCTGGACATCAATTCAAATACTTTTCATGGGGAGTACGATCAGTTAATGCAATTCTTGATGCAAAAGTAATTGCCCAATTAAGCGCCCTACTTTCTCAGTGTTGTTCCTTGTTTTGGGATATTTTATCCTAATTCCTCTGAGACACAAGAATCCCAAAGCCATAGAGTGTTAAATTGCTTTAGATTTCATGGCCAATTTATCTGCGGGAATAAAATTAATGATTTTTATATCCCACTACATTTCATATCCTTATATTTCAAAGAATCCAGTGATTACTGGTATAAGCAACTAATTATAGAAGACATTTACGATTTGAAGAATTTGAATGTTGGGAAGAAACTTTAAATATTTTTACACCGTACACTTAATATGCTAAGGCTTAGCTTTGCTGTAGGCCACTGGTAAAAAAAGAGTTTAACATTTAACACAGTGTATTTTATACATATATAAACATTAAAATGAGATTTAAAATAATGAAGCCATTTTTAATGACATTATCTTCCACCGAGGTCACACTCGCCAAAAATCACCTTCATCTTCAGTGGATGTGACAGAGCCGTTCGGCACACTGTCAGCAGAAATGCCAAAAGGGGGGGTTACGCCCCCCCGCCGCACCATCTGCCCCGGAGCACAAACGGCATCCGTGATGTTCATTAGCTGGCTCAGATAGCTGAACACGTCTAAATGCAGGAGCGGTGAGATCAACACCCCCAGGACCCGGCCCTCGGCCTGCGATGTCGTCGTAGGACGGGCGACGCGCTTCGGGTGACGTGAAGCATCCAGGCCGGCCCCGGGCCCAACTCCGTGACAATCCGTGTGACGGCCACCGCCGCGGCCCGGCAGCCTGACAGTCGCCGGCCCGGTTATTATAAAATTGTCACGGTTGAAGGAGCTTAAAATCGGCGGCATTCTTTCGGGGAGATCCAGGGCGACCTGGCTCGGGCGCTGCTTGGATTGGAGTTTTGTCAGGCGTGTGAGGTGAAGTGCCTCCGCGTTCCTCACAGCTTGTGGCCTTCCATCCTCTCGCCGATACGGGAGGGAAGGCCTGGCGCTGATCGGGCCCAGACGGATTTCATCAGGGGCCGTATCCGTTACACGCTGCAGGATTGCTTTCCTGCTCCGTGTCAAGCAGTAACGCATCTCGTGGTTTTGCACAGGTCAGCAATGACACATTCATTTGTTCTGGGGATGGTACGTACATGCAGGGCTGGTCCCTGGTTCTCTGCTCCTGAATTTCCTGTTAAGATGGCACTTTATTTAGTAGAAAACTTTCTTGTATCTTGTCAAATAAGTTTCTGTATATAACTGCAGGGTCACCATTTCAAGAATTTCCCCCTGGCATCAATAAAGTCTATAATGTATAATCTAATCTAATTAGGGGAGCCTTCACTGCTAAATCATTGCGGCTAACAGTAACCCTGTAGAAACCTAATTAAGTGGGTTACTTTAAGAATTTTGTCAGGATTAAGCAAGCGAGCTAACATTGTAAGCACTGGCAGCTAGCTGGAAGTTAATGTACTGATCGAAATAAACTAATAAATCACATAACAAACATGCTTAACATTGGTTCATCTTGCCTTAAAAGAACCCCTGAAATTTCATGAACACTGAACAATGTCAGCTGGCTAATGTTTTTTGTTTTTTTTATAATAATAATAATAAAGATATCGACTGAAACGTGTCAGACGGGTCGGAGGGGCTGAGTAGTGGGTAGGAATTGCAATCATCGTACCAAGTTTGGTCAGCCTAAGACTTACGGTTTAGGCTGGGCATTCAGTTTTAGGGAAAAAAAAATAATAATAAAAAAACAATAATAATCCTAACAAAAACAATAAGGTTCCATAGCACTACGTGCTTTGGACCCTTAATAATAATAATAATAACCAGCGCCTAACTAATGCCTTCCACTGCAAAGAGTGGTGCAAATTCGGAAGTCATCGGAAGCCAGATTTGTGACTGCAATATACTGACATTTTTGCTGGTTGATCTGTTTCAGGCATTGCTACCATTAGCTGAGCAAGATACTCTGCATTGGAACGTGTTTGATCAAATGATTACCGGATTTAAACAGCCTTTGGTAACTTATTAACAATAAGGCATTACAAACTATACAAATTAACAGTCAACGGCCAAATTAAGACCCGACTTACAAGACAGTCATAACTCTTTATGAAGATTGTGTTTTAATTTATTCGATCTGATAAGCTATTAATGTCCTATAGGAAGTGAGAATTGATATTGCACATCAAGCACAACCTATTTCCATATCTAACCTGTCTGTCCCTGTAGGTCTTAAACCAGCACTGTTCACAATTACCACTGCTTAATATTATCACACCCCAAGTCAACTTCACTTATCATCCACTAAACATACAGCATGAACCAATCAGATGAGGGCAGGATACAGCACCCATTGTCTGAGTTATGTTTTCATCCTGATAATTGAGCTAAGCTTTTCCAGCAGAATAGCAATACACAATAATACAGCCCATAACGGCTCTGTAAGAAACCAATAATGGTCAGATTATTGCGATTCAGAAAGAGCAGAACAGCTGTTACCGTACTTCAATTTCCAACCCACACTGGCATTTTGAAAAAGGTAGTTTCTGCTTTGATAATAGGTTACTGGCAGGGCAGCGAGCCAGCAGCCTGATGAAGGCAATAAAAATGCTTGCAAAGTGGTGAGATTAGAATCAAATAACAGCAGAATTCTTTTTCCTTCTGCTTGACTTGGGTTTGCTCCTAAGTGCCGACAGGCATTGAATTCTGGGTAACTCCCCCCCCCCCCCCCCGCTCCTTCCACACCAATTACCCCTGGATGGCTTTTTTAGAGTGAGCCGGGATAATTGAGTCGCCATCAGGGTGAAATTGGGAGGCTAATACATATAAGCGAGGTTTCTAAGCCTGTGCGTGGCTGGGGGGGGGGGGGGGTGGTGGTGGCGGTTGAATGCCTGTGGAAACTGCATCACCTGCGGGTAAATAAATCAGCGGCAGAGCAGGAGACAGTGATAAACCTGAGGGACGTCACAGATGCGACTGAGGCTTCTGAACTCAAACCAGCAGCTCCTGTCAAAACGATTCTTGTAGATAATTTAACAGTACAGAGCGCCGGCACTTCAAAACACAGGAGATACAAACACCGGCTGCATTCATTCGATCACAGAATCATCAGCACTCAACTAACCTTTCAATGAGTATTTTGGCACAATTATCTACGAGGCCCTGTGTATGTCTTCAAATGTATTAGCGTTTGTTTCTTTTTTTAAAAAAAAATAAATAAAAAGCAATAGTATTATCCAAATTCTGTAGACGGTGCAAAATAACACAGAAAAAATGTCGACGGCAGACCGACTCGCTCAGCTTTTCAAAAAATAAATTCCCTTTGCCGAACAATTTGTTTCAGCCAAGATTAAATTTTGCACCTGACAACGGGGAATCTGTCTCGCAGGCTTTCGAGGCGCCCCTCACTTTCACGTGAGTGTTTTTGACCTCACAAAATAATGTACCTTTGGAAGTTTGTTTAAGTATAAACACTTACTTCAGCAGGCTGACATCTACGATAAAAGCTTCCCCAAATCATTTATCTCTTCTGTGAAGAAGATGAAGAAATTGCATAGTTTTGTTTTGTTTTTTTTCTACAGCTGTGACGTTTAGCTTAGGACAGCTAGGACTGACAAGTGAAAGACTGAAGAATATTTAACATTTTTTTTTCAGTGTTAATAACAGGTCTACTATATCAGGGATCCTGGAGAACATCATAGCCAATGTCTTTCTCCCATGAGTGATACCTGCACTGTGTCATTCCCCCTTTGAGACCAAGAGCCCCCCAGAGCAGAATAAATTGGTCTCTTTTCACCTAAGCTGGAGAGGGAATCGGCCAGGATTTACTCCTCAGCTGCCCAAAGCTCAGGGCTTCAGGTCCATCAGAAGCCTTTTGAGTTACTGGTTTCCGGGATCGAGGGTCAGCTCCTCCATTTGGGCTCCGTCATCACCCTGCATGGCACCGGCTGAGAGGTGCTAACGGAGGCGATCGAAATGATGGGAGTCCAATCCCTTGCTCCCTGCCGGGCTGCGGGCATCCAAGGAGAGTTCCCCGATCTGCAGATGGCTTAAATTATGGCGAAAACCAGTGATTAACAGCCTGGCCCGATCAAAATCTAGCTTGATATTTCTGTGTTTATGCTCTACATAATAGTTTATGAAGATACCATTGCCCAAGAGAAATGTATCCTGAAGTTTTTTATCCATTTATTGGGTGAAAATACAAGTCCTTCAGCTCGTTCTGCTGTGTGAAGTTTTTTTTTGGGATACCTGTTTTTGGGGTCTCTGAGAAAGCCTGGGACTCTGAGTGACAGTCCCAAGACACTGAATATTCATGGGCGACACGACAAGATTTATCAATAATGTATAGCGGTGCCGAAAATGGCTGGAGTTTGACTTTAAAAATTTTAAGCAAAAAAAAAAAGCCAATTTTAGAAGCTAAAACACAAACTTCCTGCGGAACAGCTTGCTTGTGCGGTATCCATCTTAACGCAAGGGCTGAAAATGACACTGGTACATTAAGTCGTCTAATAAAAGATGTGACGATATAGCTGCCAGTTATGTTACTGATTTTCTGTGGTTCTGGATTTAGCACTGAGTGAGAGAGAGAGTGATTATGGAAGCTATTTAGGGAATGTCAGAAAGCAATGAATCAGAGACCAGTTAAACTCTAAATATTACTCAGCACTCTACTGTAGCGCTCCATTAATTCATCTCAGTTTAGCTCTGTCAATAATGCCAAGATTAAATATCGTCACTGCTAAGTCATTAATTAATTCCCTGTTCTGAGTTCCTGCACATGCTTCACATCACAGAAGCAGCTGAGTACCGAGAGCATTGAAATATGATATATATGTGGAAGTCTCATATTTAATGGGAGTATTGCAGAGGTACCTTAATACTCCTACTATACCTCTTAGGAACATACTGTACAATGTGTGTTGCAGATGTAATGCTTAGCTTATAATAGCTAGGACTGACAAGTGGTTTTCTGGACTGTGATATATAGACAGGAGACATATTCAGGCCTGTCACCATGTTATCATGTGTTTATGTGTGTGTATGTGTACATGTAATAATTATCGTATTTATTGTGTGAAAGGTGCACACTGGATCTTAATAAAATATGACTGTTTGTATATTAGTTAAAATACAGAAATGAGCTCTTAATTCTGTATTTGTTACTCAGAATATGATCAGTCACATGTAATCACGCAATCTTTCCCACCAATTAAAAAAAAACTATCAATATACATCATCAAAACATGTTTAATCCCTAAAATTTTCGTTATACCCTTCAGAAAAATGAATTCGTTTATATTAGCTGCTTAAAAATGAATACCAAACTCAATCAAGATGTGATCCAATTAATTAAGATTGTCAATGACTTTGCCAGCGTGAGAGCAAATGATGTTTGGTTTGTGCTGCATCTGCCCCTTTTCCAGATGGGACCAGCCTAACATATACAGGAAAACATGGCTTATCCCGTCTGCTCCCAGAACTCTCTGTTTTCCACTCTTTTTTATACCTCACCAGTCATGTCATGAACCTAATTTTCTGTCAGTTGTTCATTATGGGCAAAAAAATTTGCCGGGGATCTATCACCAGGGAGCACCACTGTCTACCGATCTGAAATGAGTTGTTTTCCAGCCTGGTGGAGGCTGGCGGAGCGATGCTGCCCGTTGCCCATGATGCCCCTGTCAAAGAGTCAAGCCTCTACACTTATAATTCACCAAATCAAATGGCATTTGTGAGAAATCGATTTGAACAAGAAATAATGTTTCCTGTCTCCAGACTCCAGTTAGGCACAAGATGCTTCCTGATTGCTTAGCTTTCCTTGTAAAGCATGACCACTTACCTTGGCTATTGAAACTTATCAGGAGATATGAAGTCAATATAAATCTTTAATTTTAGCAATCAATATTAATGGTGAATATTTTAAGGTCTTTTTATTCTTTATCTTCTCTTAGTGTCCTTCAAGGAATCCGTGCCGTCATTTTCTCATTCAATACACAAAAGAAGCGTCTCGCCTGTTAAACACTCAACAAGATCATTTTAAAACTCATCTTTGTGTCCAAATTTATACTTTAGAAGCACTTTAAAAGAGACTCAGACTCATCCTTTGTTTCTGAAGGGAATATCCTAATTAAATTTCTCTCAAATACAATAAGCCCACCCCAATAACCTAGGGACGTCAGGTCTTATGCAACTCGTGAGCCTTTTTTCCATGTTGCAAAGAGGTGAAAATAAAATCAGCATAAGTGTTTAACTAGGAGTCTCATTTCAGATCTGTGAAATCCACCCTCTATGATCACAAAAGGGACAGAAGTCAAACAGACTCAACTCAAATACAAAAAGTACACAGATCGCGAGGGGCTTTTCTTTGACTTATTCCTATTCTTTCACATGCCTGTACAGCTGCAGCTTGTAACGCCTTTTCAGACTTGCCACACTGAAGCCTGCCTTCTGTGTCTTTGGCTGCTCTCCCGCTGTACGCCGGAAGTAATAAGCCACGACAGCACAATTACAGTGACCTCAGAGGCGATCTTCAGGACTCTGGGGGCCCCAGGCAAGAAGACTCCATGGGGCTCCGCAAGTCACCTTCCCCCAACATGACCAAATTTATTTACATGATTTTAGCATGAAGTCTCAACAGATAATATCAGCAAATAGAAATTAATAAGGACAAGTGCTTTATTTTTACTTTTGTGAAAAATAGAATACACAAATAAAGCAGATTTTGTCGTTGAAATGTACTATGTGATTGGCCGCCCTCAGGGGCCCCTCACAGCTGGGGGCCCCAGGCAATTACCTGCCTTGCCTATATGCTGAATGACCTGCTTGTTATTGGCACAAGTTGGAGAGTCCATACCTCTCTAAGTGGTCCGTCGGTACTAATTGTGCGGGTCAGAGTGGACTGTCTCTGTCCTTCTATAGTAGTTTGAAGACCCTACTAATCGACGGCACAAACTGATGATCCATCAGTTAGCTTTTGGAGCTCACGGCGAGCGCCTCCTCGCTCCTCCCCGCCTCCTCCTCCTCCACCGGTGCCTCCAGTGTCATCTGCTCTCATTCCAAAGTCTCCATTTAATTAAATCTCTCATGGCTCTGGCTGCTTTTTGACGAAAAGGTCAGCTGAGTCCCTGCAGCTAAAAAAGACCCCCCCCCCTCCCCATCTATTCCCTAATGATACCCAGTGGTCAATCTCCAACTGCCAGTGACAGGCTCCCCAGAAGAGCACACTGGTGGTCAAGAACAATCGATCAGGTGAAAAATGATAATGAAGGCCTTCACGGGTCCACCTGGTTTGGGCAAGGGTGGGTGGGGGTGGCGGGGGGGGGGGCAGGCTAAGGACCAGCGGGTTGGAGGGAAGGGTAGAGTGCTTCTTCAACTGAGGCCCTGTGCTAGACTTTAATGATCCCACCAGCCAGCAGCTTCGTAACATACTAGCGCCATTACCAGTTAGAGAAAGAATCCATGATCCCACATACTGGTAGCATGTCTGATTTATCTCCAATTTTTAGCAAATGTTAATCCAATAGGCCTCGCTAATTTATCTGTCCAGTTTTCATAGTTCCTTATTATTATTATTATTATTCGTCAGATAGACAAAAAATGCAGTATTTATTTATGCAGTGTCCAGTGCACACTCAAGGTTAATCCGGAGAACCACTCGGCTCGTCCCACAACACAAATCACGGTACCCTCCCTCCCAGCACGACCATGCTGACCTTTTACACCCTCTGACCTTTGCATCAACCTTCACGCTGCCCTTTCCTTTCAGGTGATGGCAGACCCCAGCCCCCCAGCCGGGCCTGTAGAACAAACACAGAGAAAAGGAGTGAAGCCAGCGGTGGCCTTCTGCCCTTTTTGGGCCTGTTTGCTACAAAGGGTAGCGTGTACAAGCTATATTCTTCCGAAATGTCAAAGAGGAAGCCGGAGGAGGCCATTGACCTCCAGCTTCTCTGGGTCAAAGCACTTAAAATATCTGAAGGCTCTGGCCATTCCGGCATGAGCCATGCATGTCTTACTGAGCAGGAGGGAGCAGACTCCTTACATCCTACACATCAGCAAATGTTAAATGGCTTCTGATACAAAGACCTCGTAGCTTAAAATACAAATAGTTTTAAAGGTTAAGGCATTCTGAACTCGACAAAACCAATGCAACTGATCAGCAGAGTAGTAAATACTGAGAAAGGTAAATAATATACTCTTACTTACGTATGAATTAACTAAAAACTTAGGTAAAAAGTCTTAGGTATATACCTATCTCATGTGCGTTCGTCATTAATGAATCATGATGTATGTTTTATTTCAAACAGTAACTATATTTGTTACTATGTCAGTTAATCAGGGAAACGTCTATGAACAAGTCATGAAAAACACAAATGAAATACTGATCTCATGTTTGCTCACCATTAATGAATCGCGATGCATCTTTTATCTCAAGTAGCGACTATGTTTGTTCATGATTTGCACTTCAGTAGTAACTGAGTTATTACTAAGCATTTGTGCCCCCTCAAGTAAAGCGTTGCCAGGTGTTTGGTTGCCTAAATTAATTTTGAGCAATGTTCTTGTTCTTTAATTAGGTCCATAAATTAATTAATTAAAAATTAAGGCAGGGGTTATGATCTGCTGCTTATACAGTAAAATATACCTCATCCCATCTTCTCACTTCTTCTCCTGGTGGCGGCTGCAGTGGAGCAGGTAAGATCAGACCTCTCTTTCCACAGATTCTAAGATCTACTTGAAGTTGCCCAGATGTTCTCAAGCCAGCTGAGAGAGAACCCCTCTGGTGCTTCCTGGGCCTTCTCCGGTTGGCACATCCCTGTAATTACTCCCTGGTGGCAACAGTGATGCTTGAAACCACCTCAACTGACTCTCCTCGATCTGAAGAAGCACCATAAAACTAAGAGCCTGAACCATGTTTCAGACTCAAATGTGTGTTTTTTTTTTACACCAAATTAGAGCTCTAAACTTCTTTTATTGTCACTTTAGGTTACACGGTTGCCATTCTCACCACCCAGATGCTTGTTACTTTCAGTTTTCACCATTTTTGGGCAAGTGTGTACCAGAGAAATATTAACCACAGACAAATAAGTTGACAAATCAGAGGTCTCCTTGCTGTGGCACATTCTGCCTGTCAGTACAGTTCCTGGTAGATCTGCAACATAATTCTTTCAAATCTCAGACAGTATCTTTTGACACGAAGAAGCACAATTAAATCCAGTCGCCTGTCCACAGTACCAGCCAGTGTCTGCTCTCCCTGGCTTCTTATTTACCACTGGAAGCACTATGAATTTAACCAAAAGAGGCACATGTTCGACATGAAGAGCATCATTCATCATGCAGAGAAATGGCAGCCAACTGCACTCAGAGAGTCTTGTGTGTTCATCTGCTCATTTTCCCACCAGTTTCCTGCTCATCATCACCTAACCCTCCCATTTTCTCCAGCTAGCCTTAGGAACTCCTGAACGCTTGAGTTTTTTCCCCGTGTCCTTTGTTGACACCACTGCTGCCCACTCTCCGTGAAGGGAAAACACATCTTCCAAAAAAGTATGTTTCCACACTTCAATCCTCATCTTGCCCTAATTGCCATTCAGATTGAAAGAATTCTCACAGTGAACAAGGTTGGGCAGGTGAAATGTCACAAAGCTCGATGAACAAGGAAGACTCACCCTTTCATCCACCTCTCCTGCTGCCTGCTGACAGTGTTCACCAGAAGGGCAGCCTGGAGATCCCAAAGCTGGGTTTACCACCAGCCCGAAAGCCCAGAGTCTGAGGGAAGTTCACTGTAGTCCTACTGAAGCCTTAGCACCTGGAGGAAAGAACAGCTTCTCTTGGCAGAAGAAAACTATTAGCAACCACCGCAGAACTAGAGCAAAATAGTTTGGAGAAGCAAAGTGCAACTACTTTAGATGCATAGATTAGATCATAAATTCAAGGCAAAAAGCTGTCATGTCTTTGTATCAAGCAAGTGTACCGATGATTTATCAGTACATTAAAAAAGCCATTTAAAAACAAACACTAGCTATTTTGCACTACTAAGAGTATTATTAGAAATGTAAATTTCTTTGCATAATTTCTTGTTGATGACTGGGAATTGCCTAAAGCGCCTTAATTAGTGTCGTTTTTCCGACATGCTTGTCACGCGCGGGAGGCTGATTAATGAAGTTCAGCTTTGGGAGCCAGCATCTCCACGATGAAACATGAATGAGCCACCGATGGGCACCAGTGCTAACGATGCCCTCAGCCCATGCTCACAGCCTGCCTTCTGGCCCTTTCCTCCACAGGAGAACTTCCACCATCCCATCCACCCCCCCCCCTGCCCCCACGGTGCTTCATTTTTTAACCACGGTTATGCAACCTGGAAAGGGACCCCTAACCCTCTGCTAAGCTGACGGGTCGGAGGAGAAGCGAAGGAAGAAAGAATTCTCGCCCTCTTTCTGTTCAGTCCTGGTACCTTTATTCTCTTTATTGTTTATGGAATCCCATGACTAAGACCCTACTATGCCTCTGTTTAGGCGAATGATCGACCAGCAGCAAAACCACAGATTACATACCGTTACCCTGAGAAAAGAAGCAGGTTGTGATAACACAGATGCACATGTGCAGGTGATCTGAGATGAGCTTCTCATTCAGCTACATATGGAGTCTAATTAATGGTGCTGTGATGTCATTTGAGGAGTCTAGTTCACGCAAAAGTAGAAAACAAATTAGAGTCAGCTCACAACATGACTTTGACCAAAAGAAATATCAGTGAATCTCGTTACTTAGAAGTGTAACGTTATGCATTGAAAATGTAATATTATAAAGGAACGTAATTGTCATTCCAGTTGTAATTATCATTTCAGACTTTGGTTGAGTGAAATGTAAATTGCATATGGCTGTTTAAGTAGCTGTCAGTCAAGGTTGCTGCCAATCAAATCTGCTGCTGATCAGGGAGCCGGTTGACGTGACCCAGTTGCATCTCTGCTCCTTCCCTTTGAACCTACTTTTGTTTGCCACTCTTGTAAAGCTTCACTTTCAGTGTGTCGTGTGCCCCCCCCCCCCCCCCCCCCGCCATGGCCTTGCCATGCACTTGAACAGCAGATGGAGGCGTACTATAGCTGCAGCACATTTATCATAAAAAATGCATCTGACACCTGTGTAATTTGCCTAATCATTTTTTCCTAATAAGCCCGTTCCATTAATTATGCACGATTTCCACAATGCAATGGAGATGAAAGTAAATCTGACGGCTTAATATCCCTCAGAGTAATGTGGGTCTCATCGCCACCGTCTGACTTCCTCTCACTGCTTCCATTTCCTGGGTGTTAATTAGGGGTAGACAATGAGGTATCTGTGTTATCGCGTCGTGGATTTGGCCTCAGAGCCCCCCCCCCCCCACCACAAGCGTTTGGGTGGGGGACCGGCATGTGAAGGTGGACAGAGTGGAGCAAGAGAGATGGGCATCCCTCGCCTCTCACAGACAAACTAATCATTACTAAATTTTGTCCTCATAGCTGGAAGCAGAGTCAGCCTGGTTAACGTGTTTAACATGCCAAACTCTCTACCTGTTTATCTCTAAACATCTTCCAAACCTTTCCTGTCATCTATACTACCTCTGCCTTACTACACAAAGTGAGATCTTTATTAAGGTGACAGAGTGGAGATAGAGACCAAGGTACATCACAGCGTTTTACCCATGTTGGGAAGAGGTTTTCTACAGGTAGACTCATACATTAACACACATTATCCGAATCACAATAAACTGACTGTGGGAAAAAATGTACACCATACATTTAAAGACCTTCCTGAAAAGTTATGATCAGCTTCTTGAGTAAACAGCCACCTCTGTGGCAAGAGAGATGAGTGTACTGTAGGGACTAAGCTTTGTGGTGATTGTATACTTATTTAAGTCCACCAAAATAAATCAGAAATTTTGTATTTCATGGCATCTTCCATTTTCAACAGAACTTCACACAAATCCTGAGCCTCTTGCATGAGACATAAGAGAAGGGGTGAATCTTTGTAGTGATCCACAAAACCTCAAAATACTATAATGAACATGTATGAATATAGGACAAAATATGGATCGATGCTGAGTTTTATTTATCCTTTGCTAACTGTTATTTGTTTGTTTATTTATTTATTAATTAAAAATGATTGATTGTAATAACCTGTAACTGAGGTTTTGAGGTTAGAAAAAAAAATTGCATTATGCTTATTGACTAATCAGTGATTCACCTCTGGCTTTCAACATGGAAAATGCAACAGCAGTGAGATACAACATAAAACAGCTGGTCCATAATTCACCTGTGGTATGGGTGGATCTGTGGGAAATAGGCCAACAAATAGAGGTTAATAACATATTACCGCAACAGTTTAGGAGAAACAAGTATTTAACAAACCTTCATCGTCATGGGTACAGAATTCACCCCCCCCCCCCCACCCGCTTTGAATAAAGTGTCCCTGTGGGGCGTCAACAACCTGCTTTGACAGCTTGGATTGATCCCTTCTGTGGTTCCCTGGCCAGAGACAACCATAGACCAACCATACATCAACTACACACCAACTGTACATCAACCAGGCAACCACAATGCACAAACATGCACCAATTACACGGCAACTCCGCACCAGCTATGCATCGACCACACACCCACTATAGACAACCTTGCACCAACTAAGCACCAGCTATGCACTAACGTGCACAAACTATGCACCAACCTTGCATCAACCGTGCACTAACTATGCACTAGGCAAAAGATGCAATAAATGTATTTTAATATATGGTGCCACGATTATAGTGATTACAGGGTGTAATAATCTTTAAAGGCCCTGATCTGCTTGGCGGGAAAGGTGAGAATTCACCACAGTGCTGACGTGCCTCGTGCTCGCGTGGGGGGCAGAGAGTATCACAAGAATGGCAGACAGATCCAGAGCAGCACAATGCTAAAAATACGTTCAATGACAAGAGCAGCCCGATTAGGCCCAGAGCATCCACTCAAAAATAGGACATTTGCTTTGAAATAAAGACATGAATTCCAAGGAGTATAAGCCAATCACAATGTGCGGAAAGGACGGGGGGGGAAAGGAACACTGTAGACGTGGCAAACGGCATCTTTGTCAGACCACTGGAAAAGCCTATGTCTATGTTTGTCTTCCAGTATGTTTCCTTAGTATTAATTATAAATTTAGGCAGAATACAAATAAATATTAAGACTCTCTGAATACCAACAGAAAGCACCTGACGCTTGTCTTACATGCTGTTCTGTGCCCAGCCGAGCACAGAAGGACTTGTTGACATGCATAAACCTTGTCATCCAAGGGTTTTCGTAATTGGGATCTCAGGAGTTTTAATTATCTGTAAAAACCGCCAGCATGCCCGTGCGGGTTTGTTTTGACGGCCCTTTTCCACTCGTGTCATCCTAATTCTCTTTTTCCCTGGGCCAAATGGTGATTTTGTTTTAATGAGCAGAAAGTGAGGGACAGATGACTGATGCTGACTGAACGCGTGTTTATAAAGACAGGCGGAGAATCCGCATAAACTGCAGCTACAGCCGGGGCCTCGCAGTCTCCATCTCACTGCTCACATGTGCAGTTTTTGTTTGTCAAGCTTCACAAATGAACTTATTTGGATTTTTGGTATTTTATTTATGTCTTACCTTTGCTCCTTCATAATTAAGAGTTTCAAACACAGATTAAAAATAAAGAAAATATTTTTGGAAAAGAATTATCCAGAGCAGTGGTAGCAAATTTGTCATTGTAACCTTGTATTAAAGTGGGTATTTAAAAAAATAACATGTACCTGTTTCAGCATTTAAGAGGTGAAGCGTTTAAATGTTGAAAGGTATCGTTTGGAAACAAGGTAAATAAATACAATTTAAACCTGAAAAAAAAATCAGCAGAAGAGTGTTTAACTTGTGTGGATTGTTGACTTTTTTGCATAATATATTTTTCCTCAGCTAAAAGGGCTCCATTGTCAATGATATTTCCCATCGGAATCCTTGTTTTTCAAACCTGCATAGTTGGCAGCCCACAAAGGCCTAATTTACACACAAGAGCCTATGGAAATAATACATATAATGTTCATGATCATGTATCCCTCTCTGTGTATATATATATATATCTAACAACATATTTATTTTATATATATGTGTGTGTGTGTGTGTGTGTGTGTGGATTATGTTTATATTACATTGTGGGAACCGAATGCCTCCTACAATGTAACAAAAACCTGCTATTTTTACATCTATGAATCTATGATCTATGAATGCAATCAAAAAACTAAAAATGCCAAAAGTTTCATATTTTGTTTGGTTACTTATGGTTATGGTTATGGTTATGGTTATGGTTAAGGTTAGGGCTAGGTAGGGGTTAAGGTCGTCATGTTGGGAAATGAATGAAGAGTCCCCAGAAAGATATAAAGATATAATTAACAAACGTGTGTGTGTGTGTTTGTGTGTGTATCGTTAAACTACTTATGGATGAACATGACGATGACGTCACAGTAAATGTTTATTTCTCACTGCAATTCCAAATGCAAATTTCAGAAATCTTATAAAAACAATGATATGCAGTTTGTTTGAGCTGCAACTGAATCTTTTATTCACAAAACTGATTTACACACTCTGATCTCTGTGAGAGGAGTTTAATTTGTGTTGTGGATTGAATGCTAATTTGACAATGTCTGCGGTCACCTGCATCTAGTAACAGTAATAGAGTAAAAGTCACGATAACAGTCAGGGGTTCAAGGACTGAACACCAGCCTTCAGAGATTTGGTTTCAAGTTCTGGTTTATCTCTTTGAGAATAAGGAGGGATTCTACAGAAACTGAGAGGAAGCCATTTCCACCATATAAGGTCAAATGCAGAAAAGGAACAGGATTTTTTCGACCTTTCAGATGTTAGACAAGAATCACACCAGGAAGAGGTCTAAAGGTTAGATGAGATCTTGTAGATATGGCTGTGCCTGGTTCACCAAAACCAAGAACTCGTGCATAACATACTGTAAGCTCCAAATGGCAGCCAATGGAGGAGGGCCTTGAGAAGCACATGGCCAGACTTCAGAGTGAGTCAGAGAGGTATAACATAACATGGACCGAATTCCTGCTGCCTTGAGGAAGCGGAAGGTGATGTTCCTGTCAAGGGTAATACGGAGGCTTTTGACAGTTGTTGACATTGCTACAATTGAGCTGTTTAGTGGGATGTTAAGCTCACGGCAATATGATGGACTGGATGGAATATGGAATATCTCAGTCTTTGACACGCTAAGTTGGAAATGACGGTTTGCCATCTAGGGCAAGCTGTCAGCAAGGCATGCTGTAATATGAGAGGAAACTATGTGTTTGAAGGGGAAAAAGAAAGGAAGAGATGCACGTCCTCAGCATTGCAGTGATGTGAGATGCCCTCAGGAGATGATGGAGCCCAAGGGTGCTGTGATCAGAGAAAAAAAGGAGAGAACCCTTCAGCGACCCCTGCAGGATACCAGCGGAAAGGCTACGAGGCCTGGAAAGGAAGCCCAGTCAGATCACACGGCAGAACCACCCTAGGAAATAGGGCATTCCATTTGGATGCAGTTTTATCCAAATCAAAATTTGTTTTCTGCTCATATTCAGCTCTTTAACACTAATGAAACACTGCTAACTAGCTCACTAGCGATGAATTGTGAACAGGTGATTATTTTTGAAATCCACACTTCAATCATTAGCTAAGTCTTTGGATAACTCTGAAAATTGCCATATAAATTGTGAATTTAAATAAATGTATGTTCATTTTTTATTTCTTTTTATGTTACTAACAAAAAATACATGTTTGAAATAGATTGTTATTATTATTATTATTAACCTGTTACAAACAGAAAGACCCAAGTGTGGAACATAGGGAGTTTATTGGGAACCAGGCAGGCAAAGATGGAACCGGAGGTTCGGAAGCCGGGGGGGGTGAGTCCTAAACAAAGAGCTCTAGATAGGCGGCAGGCAAGTGCAAAGGGAGTGGGATCGGGGCAGAACCTTAAGCAGGCAGGCAGGTCGGATCAGAGCCAGATGAGAGACGTCACATTACATGAGAACACTGAGTGCAGGGGCACTGGGTGCGAGGCGGGGCGGGATTTTAAAGGTGTGGGTCAGGTGGTTCCACTCAGATGCTGATAAGCTGGTGTTCTCATGGGGGGGGGTGAATGAATAATCATTATCCATTATTTTTCTCTCTTTTAAAGCTCATACTTGTGTGGAACGATATAAGATTTTACGTGATTTAGAAATGCAGAAGTGCTCTCTGCAGACGAATATTCCGTGTGCATCGAGCTTGGAGGTGGCTGAGGATTACCATCGCAGATTATGAGCAGAGACAATGTTAGCTACACAGTTCATCTCACGTGGAAGCTGTTCATACAAAGTCAGGGGATTAATGAGCATCTTATGTAATTAAAGCTGAAGCAGCCCTTTCCCAGTTGCTCCTTTGAAGTTAAATTAGCCACCGCGCCCGTCCCCATCGCCGTCTGCTCGCCACGGCGGACTCCCTCCCCCAAATCAAATACAGCCCTCCATTGTCCTATCCCTTTAGACAAAAGACACTGGGCTGGTGTCCCAGTTCGTGGTCTTTGTGTTTGCTTAATTGGTATAACTGGGATTACAGAATCCTGTTGTCCAATGTTGTTGTTCCACATGCCTCATACGGATCAAAGCAATTTAAGTGGTGCTGCTCACTTCCTTGGCCGCTCCAGTTTGCGCTCCATCACAGTAACACTGGTAACAGAGAGGTCCTCCACAATACTGAGATGGAGTATCCGACGTGTATCAGATTTATAGTGGACCCAATGCAGTCATACCTTCAGTCATGCTGTTTTTCCTACACAATTCATCCAAGCCAGTATACAAACAAGCACGCTTCAGACACTTCATATACTAATAAGCAACTCAACAAGACTGAAATTATTTATGTAACGTGCCCAAGTGAGAGTGTCCTGGTGTCACTGGGCTCTACGCCCCTTGCTAAGAGGGTGGGGGGGGTATTCCCATGATTACACAGTGCCAGCTGTACTATATGGGAGAATATTGTGTATTATTTACAATCTAAATGATGAATGACTACACGACTTCAAGGCTTCATGTCTCCGGTTAATAGGAGATGACAGGCACATATATGAATAAAGATGGACGGATACACTTCAGCTGAATCTGTGATATATGTGGTTAGTCACGAAACTTCATTATGAAGAATTATCAAGTTGAGAGACGCGACATAATAGCATCTTGGCCATCTAATTTTGTCAACAATGAAGCTGACTCTGCGGTTGAATATTGTGCATTATTTACAGCCTAAATGGTTTAGACAGTAAATTTAGAAGAATTACACTTGATTTATTTAAGGAGATGAGATTCATGCCCCTGTTGAAATGGCAGATTATTATTTTTCAGAAGTGAAACTGACAGGCAAAACGCAGCCATTTTTAGTAACAGACGCAGACAATGCGATCAGGATGCATTGCTTGTCTATCATCATCTGCCTTAAACTTCACTCAAATCAGTAAAGAAAAATCTCATAGAACTATCCTTACCAGCTTTCACAGAGTTCCCCGTTGTCTGAAGGGGTTTCATTTTCACTTCTGGCACAGCATTGTTGCCATATTCACCGGACAGTAGGACAGCTCCGGACCGTTCCTCAAAAATCTATGCAAAATAAAAAACAGGTTGTACCGGGAGTCGACACGGTGGTGCACTGGTTAGCACTGTCACCTCACACCTCTGGAACCTGGGTTTGAGTCTCTACCAGGGTTTCATGTTCTCCCTGTGTCATCATGGGGTCTCCTCCAGTTTCCCCCACTCTCCAGTACCGTGCTGAGGTTAATTGGAGTTACCAAATTGCCCATAGGTGTGAGTGTATGTGTGAATGGTATGTGCGTGCCCTGCGATGGGTTGGCACCCCATCCTGGGTTGTTCACTGCCTTGCTCCCACAGCCTCTGGGATAGACTCTGGATCCCCCCATAGTCTTGAGCAGGATAAGTGGTTTCAGAATGGAGGGATGGATGTTGTACTGGTAGCTTAAGGAAAATACATGAGAAATGAGGTATAGGACATTGCTTAGGTTGGGCATGACCTGTATGATCTGAATTCCAGCTGTATTGTTTGGGGATAATTTATTGTCTTGCTGCCATCAACCTGGATCACCTTAAAAATCCCAAATTTCCTCAGTGCCATTTTCTTTGCAATGCCAGTTGTTTGTAAGTCAACTAAGAACCCTGTGGTCTCATCTGCCGATATCAGCCACGCAAGACACCCCCTTCTGTGTTTAATAAAATGCATATTTACGTAATCCTAATGTCATCATCTCTGTATAAAGCACAAAATTGAGTTTGACCGAAAATGGAAGTATTTTTCAGATGCCAGTCAAGTCACGAGGGAGTCGGGACTCTGGTAGCAGCTTCCTGCTTCTGGACGACTTAGAGGAGCATGTGCTGGCTGAGAAGAGGTCGGCAGACCATGCTGAGATCCTCCAGTCAATCTATGTAGCTGCTCACCAATTCTTGGAACTTTCACAGAAGACATTTATGGTTTGCAGGCACTTTGCAGTTGATGAGTCTCTGCTTATAGTTTGGGATGACAGGTGAAGATACGAGAAGCCAAAAGCATCCTAAGTCGCTAACCAAAGAAGCAACAGACGCATGCCAGGGCATAACCCAGGAGAGGATGCTGACCCATCACAGGGTATTATTACCAAATCTCCTATAGAAGTCCTTATTTAAACCTCTCGATCGGGTCACTTATTCCCATACCTGCCTTTTTGTGGTGGATACAACTTTCATGAGCTGCCATCCGAGTAAGATCTTCAGATTTAGAAATGATGTTGCATAGATTCATTGACCCAGTGCTGTCACTTGTCAGCAGTATGGACCTCCATGCTAAGCAGAGACCAGGCGAGGGGATAATTGGGTCTCTGCTCTATAACCAAACGTAATGAAGAGCTTGAAAGGGCTGTCACTTTAGAGAGTTTTGCAAAAGTAAATATTTTGAGAGAGCATGTCTAGGGGATTTCATAATGAGAATAAATCCAGGTTGAAAATATCAAATTAAATTTTGCATGTCAGAAGGTAACCCTTCAAGGTGTTTTTTTATAAATAATGAAACACATAATCAAAATCATAGCATAACTAGGACACTTCAAGGATTAGCCAGACAGATGGACAGACGGACAGACAGACAGACAGTTGGATGGATGGACAGATGGACGGACAGAAAGACGCTTGGACAGACAGACAGACAGATAGATAGATAGATACAAACATACATACATATACATGCACACACATAGTCCAAGTATTCGTATCTTTGTGGGGACCTCTCCATTCATTTCTATGGTCATAATCCTAATCCCAACTATGACATGTCATGACCTGCTCGTCCGATCCTCCCGTGTGCCACGCCCCCCTGCTACCTCGTGTTCTCAGCTGTGTCTAGTTGTTACTAGTCAATTCTGTGTATTTAGTGCTTCCGACTTACCGCCGTCTGGTCATTGACGTTCGTGCTTGTGTTTCTGTCCTGTGTTTTGGTGATTTCCCCGAATAAACCCCCATTTACCCGACTTCACAGTTTTCGGTGCTGCTTCCCCGCACGCAATCCGTAACACGACATCCCTAATCCCTACCCAGCCAAAACCTTAACCATAAGTAACCAAACAAAATACAACACTTTTTGTAGTCTTTTTAGTGTTTTTTTGATTGCATTCTCAGATTTGTATAGAATTGAGGCCCTTACAAGATAAAAAGTTACAGATTTTTATCACATTGTGGAGAAATCTACACACAATGTATTATACATATTACATTTATCATGTAATCAAACCATTATTGAACCAAATGGATTGTCCCAAATGTAAATAGGGGAGCAGGGAGATGGCACCCTTCACTAGAATTCAGTTGTAGCACCTTCCCAACAAACAGCCGAAACCTGTCTCCGCTACATTTTTTGCACCCTTATTTCCACCATTCAGTAATCATAGAACACCCCCCACGAGCAAGCTATACCACCTATGAGTAAAGCCTGTCACCTGTGAAGCGACCCCATACCTGAGAGTTCTTGCTCCCTTCACCTGTGAGAAAAATCTGTCAAGTGTGCATAGACCACCTTCCTCTATATATAAAAAAAAACATTTGGATACGACCAGTCATTTTGATGCCACATAGCCTAATAAAGCAATTTATGACATTATTCAGAACCAGAAGATTATCATCAATAGTTTGCTGTATTTTTGTCATGTTCACTAGAAATCTCACTGGCACAAATTCCTGGACAGGTCACTTAGTTCTGTCTCAGTGCCGTGACTTCATCCAGAAGGTTCCTTATACAGATTATAGCGGACATTCGGTAAGGTACCAGTACACCAGCTAGGTTGAAACCCTGTCAGAGGTGGCAAGAACATTTCTATATTAATGCTCTTCAAAAATAGCCGGGAGACGCATATAAAGTTGTAAGTATGGATGTGTACAAGTAAATTTTGTTGCCAGCACACGTTGGAAAGCGCTGAAATCTCAGATAATATTCTAAGTTCTGGTTTCGCGATTAAGACAGGCCTCATTAATTCGGATTCGGGAATCAAAACGTGGAACGCTTTCGGGGTAAGCCTGCCTCTGCTCATTGCCTGGGAAGAATGTCAGTTTGGATTTACCATCTACATAGTGAAAGAAATAAATTTATCAGACGAAGCAATTTAGCTTCTCTCCTGGTTCTGTTCTGCCAGTGCATGACTGACACTCTCATTATTGGCTCACAGTGAGATTAGATGGTGTTACCTAACTGGCCTGGGATGAGGCCTGTGGATTATGTACAGGAACCACAGTGTATCTGTGTGACAGAGCCAGTCATGGATCTCTGCTGGCTTCTATAAGCTTGCCAGTGTTCTGCTATTCACTTGTTATTGTCTTATTTGTTCATCATTCAGCATTTGGTTTTTTTTTTCTTAACCAAGTGTCATTCAGTGTTCCTATCCAAACAGCTGAAGTTTTGGCTGTTACACCTGTCATTCACTGCTTTACTTATTTATTTACTAAAATCAATATTCGCCCCCCCCCTGCCATTCAGTGTTTTTACCAAATTCAGCATTCATCCTTTTGTCAGGCAAAGTGTGTTTTTTTTGTGACAGAAGCTTAGGAACAATGTTCTGGGCTTAGGATTGGGAAACGTGTCATTGCTAGAGGCTGTTTCACACTTGAGTTCCCCCTGACTGTGCAGTGTTTTTTTTTCCACTCAGGTATGTATGGAAGGGGGGGTGGTGGGGAGGGGGAGGGGGGTTGCTGTGGGCTGATCACCCCACTGTCACTGCACCCGTCATCACAATGTCTTGTTCACTGTAATTCTGAGTGGCAGTGAACCCTGTCAGAGATTAACACAGCACGAAGAGAACTGAACAGCAACGTGGCTGTAAACAAACAAGCCACATCAAACCGGCTCGTTTAAACCGGGTGGACTTTGTGGTGCTGCTTCTGTTCCGCCATTTCCCTTAATGCTGTGAACCCAGTACCCCAGTACATATGCACTGTGTCTCCAGTGAGATAATCGTCAATGATTCAGCCTTAGAAAAAAAAGACAACTTCAAAGTACTGCAGTACCATCCCAGATGCTTAAAATCTAAACACCTTACAGTAAGACACGAAGCAAGAAAATCAGCAGCAACATCACAAGATCGCAAACAAATCGACGTTACCATCCTGACATAGTCAGCGGGGCACAGTTTAAAATCAATCTGTTAAAACTGTATAAAGTATGGAGTGAGGGTAAGACAGACGGGATGCTGTGCGGCTATTTCATAGCTAAGTGTTTCTCTAGTTTATTCATCATCTATACTTTGGAATAAGATCGAAATGGTTTTGTTAATGAGCAAGTGGTTCTTTTTATGTTTTTTGTCGGGGGCCTGGTCACACGTAATATACACCCCATACGCAAATCCACAGACACATAGACGTGATTTTAAATCTCTCTATAGGTATGAAATATACACTGTATAGTCTATGCATTGTCACAAAGTAATGACTTTTACAATTAAAGGCAGTTAAACTGCAATGTGAGTGGACTGTGGGAGGACACTGGAGTAACTGGACACTGGAGTAACTGGACACAGAACTGGGACAGGAAACAAAAGCAGCATTCTCCCTTTTATATTGTGGGTGGTACTTGGTTCTTCAGTTAATAAATGAATTGAATGTTTTAATTTTATTCATTTTGGCTTTTCAGTGTGTTCTGCGTAGACAGCTGCAGGCGGGGGTGTCACTGGAGATTTTGGGCCCCATGAAAGGATACAGTGTTGGACTCCCAGCCTAGACCATTCATATTATGTTCCAAATATTTTAGGGGTCCTTGGAATAGTCCTAACAACCCCCACCCCCCGCGGCACCCCTAATTGGGGGACTCATCGGGTACCTGCTCTGCAGCCAACAGCAGATTTAAAAAGGTGAGCATCGAATGACGAAAGAAATTAAACTGTGTTTTTATAACGTAATGTCAAGTATGAGAAGGTTAACAATGCTGGGATAAAGTACGCAATCCAGTTTGCTGCAGTTTCCAAATTAGTCGACCGCTTCCTGTCTGTTAAATTAAAACAAAATAATAGTGTCATTTAGCTCATGATCAAAAACAGGAAAAGGGACGCGCTCCTGAAGAGGTCGAACAGCTGCATATTTAGCTGAAGGGTCTTGACGGAGTCCTTTTAAAGCTAACGATTAAGTTAATGAGAAAAGAAAGTAGACCGCATGGGTTTGAAGTTAAAATGCAGGCATAGAGCATGTTCTTTCCTTTCCTCTGTCCATTTCAGTGTAATTCTGGGGTTTGTATGGTCAATATTTGGCAGACAGGCGCAAGAAGTCTTACAGGTTTAATAGGAAGATCTCTAGTTTTCATAAACAAGTATATATATATGTATAGACTGTATTTATTCTGTAATTCTACTTAATGCTTTCATAAGCACAGATATCGGCAAAGTCTCAATGTCAAAATGTCCGATACTGGGCAGCATCCAGGCTCTCTCTCCGACAAGAAACTTTTAAATCAAGATCTAATTCAGAGATTCAGCTGTTTCATCTCCTCCGTCTAATTTAATTTACTCGGGATTTAATCCTCTCCGAAGCAGTTAAGCAACATTTTAATTAGTCAAGTAACGCGAGCGAGTGCATCTTCCCGCCCTCACTAGCAGTGCGGCCTCGTAGGCTGCACGCGTCGCTCGCATCTCCAAAGTCATTAAATACGGATAATTATGTAACGGGTAAAGCGGCCTTCAATAAACCATAGAAATGCCTGCCAGCCAAAGCTGTCTCAGCTTGAGATACGAATCTGATAAGCATGTATATTAATAAAAATAATTACACAGGTATCATTCTTTTTCCGATTCTTGGAAAACGGTGTTGAAGCGTATATTGACCCCGTTCTGTCTTAGGAGCAAATATTATTCACCGGCACATTCCTGAGGAATTAGTAGGAAACGGATACATCTTTAAGTAGCTCTGGCTAATTCTATATTTAACGAAACACCTTGATTAGACAAGATATTGTTCCGATTATGTTATTGTCCCATTCTCTTCACTGGAACTTATTTTTCTGAAATTTCTGAGAGAGGACTAGCTGGAAAAGAGCCTTTTTGCACATTACGGTGAACAATATTTTACGAAGAGCTCATTAGATTTTTTTCATTACATTGCAATTTATAGTGAAAAGGCTCTATGTTAATTAGATATCTCCATCCTTAATCATTGCGATAATGACTATAATGTCTTTTCTATAAAACGTAAAATATAATGGAAAAGTATTTCATTGTTAAGTGTAATAATTGGGGGAAGTTTAATTAAACTTTATTGCTTGATTTTATTTCACAGGCATGTTGTTGTATTCTTTGTGCTATCAATGTCCATTGGGGAAAAGCAATATATTTTATAACAAATACATAATTGTTTAAGTCAAAGAAAACATAGATTAAGCACTAATTAGGCACAGATTAGCGTCTAAAGCCCTGTTGCCTTCCTGTGTCCACTGTGAGAGGTGCATCCCTCCTCTCTTTTTCTAGTCAATTTTGTTGTCTAAGTGGGGAGACGAGGTGCTGAATGCAAACAGGTGCCCCCCCCCCCCCCCTCCCAGATTCTCCTACTGTTTACAGGGGGATCAGCAATGCTTGCATATAATTTTCTACCTTTATCTGGAAGCTCCTAGGGACTCAACAATTGGTCTGTTGGTGATGAGAGACCTGAATCTTCAGCACTGTCTGTTTATCTCTGAATCATAACAGGTAGGAAGGGCTGACAACTGTCCCCTTTATGCACAATTGGCCATAAACAATCCCTGAAATGTTTCCGCCTTTTCACACCCATTTATTTATGGATCTGTATTTTTCTTATTCTCGACACAATAATAATATGAATAATAATCTTTATTTATATAGAACTTGTCATACATGAAATGCAGCTCAAATGATTCACATTTGGGGTTAAAATAAGAACCACAGACAGAGAAGCTAAATAAAATGTGCGACTAACGTACAGGTCAAAGAAATTCTAGGAAGAAGGAATGAACGTAAAAACAAAATAAATAAGCAAAAAAATAGTAATACATCTATAAAAAAAGAAAATAAAACAACAATAGAATACATGAATAGGAATACAATAAAAAATAAAAATAAAAAGGAATGAAAAGGTCAAAAGATATAAAAGTATAAGCTAGTAAAAATGTTATGGAATGTTATGGATTTATCAACTTGATAAGAATCTAATGTCTTCTATGTACTGCCTGATGTTTTTCTGGGTTTTAATGCCTGGCCCTAATGCTTGATCTGCCCTAAAGTAATCAAGTAATAAAGTCATCAATAATCATGACATAGTCATATTTCTTCAGTGTCATTCTTTGACTAAGAAGTCATTTGAATGGACATATTTGGTTTTTCACAAAGTAAACCAGAGCTTGACATCAGTCACAGAAAAATCTGTAGGTTCTTTTTTTGGAAAGTAACACGAGTTTTCTTATAGTAAGTAAAAATGTAGCTAACTGTTTCTAGCAATTCTGATTTGTTTGTATGTATTGCATGTAGGATCAGAAAATTGGTGCAAATGATTAGCATTCCAGTGTTAGATAACCTAGCATTGGTTTCACGGCTGTTTAACGGTTTACAAGATGCTCTGGGCAGAAACAATGAGCTCGAATTAAAGAGCTGTCTGGTTACCCCAATCTCTCTCCCCTGAGGCCGAATCCAGTATTAACAGTGATTGAATAATTTAATTTACAGACCCAGTTTTATTCATCCAACCAGGAGTGTTGATGAATTCCAACACTTACCATTTATTTAAGCCACAGAGAGCGAGCGAGAGAGAGTGAAACAACCACATTTATATTGCTGGAGGTAGCTATACGTTTCTGCAGTGCGCAAAATGTTACATGATGCTAATTTCCCTTTTAACAGAACAGCACTGTCATTTTAACTTTCAGACATTCATAAATAACGTTAATACTGCAAAATATTCTGATTATTATTGTCGGATACTCCGTGAAAGGATACACTTAATTTGCATCATGTAAGTTTCATCTTGCTCTTAGAAAACTCTCCAACCTTTTGGCGTGAACACTGGAACATCTGAATGGGATTTTCTGAAGGAGATCAGGCAGCATCAAAGCCAGAAATCCATCACCGCTGGGAATCACAACACTAGCATGAAACACGCGAATAGGGTTCATTTCCTCTGTTCATTTTCTGAGCGACAGAAAATGTCTGTCCAGACACTTGGAGTGAAATAACTGCATCCTCAGTGACTTTGTGCATTGGCAGTGGGTCTTTCTGTAGGGAGGATGTTAGCATCTTTCGGATGTTGACGATTTTAACAATTAGACTAGTGAAGCATTTCTTCAGTCCATTCAGGACATACATCTTACTCAGGACTGATGCCCTTTTTATTTAAGCGGTTAGCATTGCCTAATGGCAGGACTGGCATTTCATTAGTTTCCGATCCTGCTAGACACCGCGCATGCCCAGCAGCGCAGGGGCAATCGCTCATAAAGACACCCTATTGATCCGGGATGACAGTGGTCTCTATGGCGCCTCATATGGTGGCCTGAGAAATGAAAGGGAAATCCAGTTTGACAGGAGTGAGCATGCAGCCGCGATATAGATGCCAGTTTAAAAGCAAGTGGAAAAAAAAACTTTATGAAAAACTTCTTTTCCCGTGCACGTTTTACATTAAGTTTTTTTTTTTTACATAAATCTCTGATCCAGAAACACTTATTAAATACTTAATTACTCAACTGCAGCAGAAGGGACACTATCTGCGCATAAATAACCACCATTCCGAAGAGCCAAGTAACAAATACCATCAGCAGTTTGATTTGTACTGCTCTCTCTCTCTTTCTCTCCCAACTTTTTGATTTAGAATTGATGTATTAGTTTATATGAAATTCCCATAAGGCCGTCCTCATGTTCTTTTTCAGTAAGAGAATCTCGAAGCCTGGATGCTGCTTTGTCATCTCTCGAGTCTCTATCCACAGCTCTTTTGAATACGTGACAGCGGGGTTTAATACATTGTTATATAGTTTCAGTTCTTATCCTATGCAGGTACTAAAATTGAGCCTCTGTTTCATGGATAATATAATCCAGTACTCTTTTAAACCCAAATAATCTCATTAATCTTCTATTTCCAAGAATTGTATAAACACTGCTGGGCGATTTTTGTAAATGGAATTCATGTTATTGTTCAGTGAAAAAAATATGCGCATGCAGGTTTGGGCTCGCTGGTATTTAGAATTACGGATTAGTAAGGAAATAGCGCCACCTACCGAAGAAAACATTAGTCGCTCTTTTTCATTACACTTGAAATACTCGTGAATACTGGCTTTCAAGTCTGTATCTTTAGATCCTGACTTTGTGACCATTATTTTGTTGGCCTATTCGTTACACTATCGATGCATACTGTCACCTATGGCTTACTCACTGGGTGCTTTGGGTGGGGATGCTATAAAGTGCTTTGAGACAATGTAATGTTGTGATAACGCGCTATACAAAAATAAATTTGTTGTTGTTGTCGCATACTTTACTTTTTTTAAGTGAAGGTTTGTTCCAATTTGGACACGTAGTGTTAAATATCTGTTCTCTAATGCAGAACATTTTCTGTCAACTTTTACTGGCAGATGAATATTGCAATACACCGGATATTTAAGTTCTAAATATGTTCATGATGTCCCTCATAAAAACATACTACTGAGAATTTATATTCATTGTTATCGGGAAGATAGTACTGATTTATTTTTTAATATTTTGGGTTTGGGACATTTGGTTGGGTTTCAGAGAACCAGGATGAGTGATTCTTTCAGCGTTTAGGCTGAGGACTATATTCAAGCTTACTATGAAGAGGACAGTAATTTCTGGGGAATTCATTAGTTTCAGAAAGGGGAAACATTTATTTTAATTTTAGACTGCCTCAGTAAAATGGAATAACTCTCAAGTACAGTCTTTGCAATGGCTGAAATACATAACTACATTAAAAAAATGTTAATGAAATTCTACTCTGTAGTGACACATACATGATGAAATATGGGTTATTGTAATGATTGGCTACTGAAGTACTGAGATGTAGTTATACTGGATTAAAGAAATATTTGGCCATTATAAATGATAAACCATGATAATGAAAACCCTGGTTTTTTTTAAACACTTACAAAGTACGGGTTTTTAGCAATGTAGTAATACAGGTGTACGGTACTACCTGGTTCCAGACACTGCACTAATGATGCAAACGGTCAGAGTAAGAGTGGGTCTGTAAAATACAGGAGCCATAATTAAGACGTTTTAAATATTCAAACAGCCTACATTGGAAAGGTTTTAAGAAATAATTGAGTCAAATTCTATTTTTAAGAAGTATTAAGGACAGAAGGGTCCACTCTTTTGTGATTAATATTTCCTTCCAATAGACATTTAGAGAAGTGAAAGACCAATTAATTTCATTTTTATTCTCCTTTCTTCACCTCCTGTACAGTATCCCGTTTCCTGCCACGTGCTCTGAGCGATTATCTTAAGTATTACGACAAAGTACTCCTACCTTGCTTGAATATTATATAAGTATGATATATTATACGTTTTACGGTAAAAAAAAATAATACAATGCTTATGTCCAAACGGGCTGTAGACTGATGTATAAATGTACAGTATATGTGCTTAAATATTGTTTATATACTTGAGACCCTCACACCCATTGTACCTATTTTCCCATTACTCTCAGTACCCACTATAATGTATAAAAGCAAAATTTGGAAAATCAAATGTACACATCATGTCTTGAATTTTTTTCATATATAATTTCTGTATGTGTATGTAAGACAGCACATTGCAAAATGTAATTATCTGACTATAACGTGGTATTTTTCTGCCGTGTACGTACTGCACGGTAAAACATGTAATTTTGTATTTTCCATCCACGTCGTCCTGTAATATTTTCATGGCTTAACATGCAGTCATTCACATACCTTCACCCAAATATAACATGCAGCACGGTGCCGTAAACATCGCTCTATACACGTTCTGAGCAATAGCAACACCTACTGGGCACTTAAACTTTTATGAACACGTACAACACGTGCAACGTAAGAAAAAATTGGGTAATTGTTTCGCTATTAGTTTTACTATATTTTAATTCTGGTTTTAAAAATAATTAATTTAGGGTTGAACATGGACGTCGTCAGGCCTGTTTTAGGGGGGCTGAAGTGACCTTAGACAAGACGATATGCTTATGGAAAAATCTAAATCTTTACAAAGAATGATACAAAAAAGGCAAGCATATAAAACACTAAACCCGGAGCAGAAGCCGAGGAGCGTCTTTTGCTGACCGATTACCTGAAATGGATTGGTAGCTGAATCTCCCAGACAGGAGTGTGCTCTAAAGAAATGCTAAACATCATGCATTCGTCACAACTGACCTCATTACAAAACCACAGCGAAAGCATGTTGACTTCCCTTGAGATTTCCCGGCTAGATGCATATCAGAAAAAAATCTCATCTGTGTTCGAAGACACTTTGTTCTTTATTAAAGCAACCATTTTAACTACATAATAGGCCTATAAGCTTTAAAATTTATACCACACATTGAAAAGTAATTATACTTAACTGGATAATACAGACCCTTATATTTTGCACTTGTATTGATTCGGGTTGACTGCGTTCTCTAGACTTTGTTTCCAGAAAGAAAGAGAAATGTATATTTTACTTTTTTGTATTATCATTTTTGGCAAAATGGCCATAACTATAAATCTTCGCATACTGGAGCAGCAAAACTGTTCGCAGGAGGTAAGAATCTATACTGTTCTTTAAAAATAGTTCGTCATTAAATTAAAACCGATTGTATTGAGTATCTTTCATATACTAACTAGGAAGATAATACTCGTTTTGTTTTGCTTTCGATTTCATGGTTACCGTTATTGATAGTATTCATAAGACAGATTGGGGGACAGGTTTAATGTTATGTTGAACTGGTTTATGTCTTATTGACCCCCCATTTCTAAGTTGGTTTTCTAGGGGTTAAAATCTTGGTGGCGGGGGAGGGGCACAGAATCATGGGTGTTTTTTCTAGAATTTATTCAGCAACAAAAAAAAAAAAAACGTTTTTTTCAGGGCCTGAGATGCAGCGTAAATATAAGCCTAAGTAAGTATTTTTTACATATATTACGTTATCCGTTTCACAGTGACATCAAATACATATAGATATGTAGATGGTGACAGTTTTAATACAGACATGCATCTTCCAACTGCGTGTCTTCAACAGTAGGGGGTTCCCGTCCTTTTGATGGCAGTGGACCGGTTTATGTCGTACAAAAATGTTACCAAGTTTTATCGTTTCCTTTTTTTTCAGATGCGACTACTACACGCGAACGTTAGGGGTCGTAAAAAACTGAAAATATGTAGTTTCTACTACTCTGCTGGGGTGCAGACCTTAATATGTAGATTATAACAGTAAACAATTAGTAGGCTCTATCAGCACAACAATATTGTTGAACGGGCGTAAGGACGAACATAAATAGAGCAATGAGGTTTGTAGGGGCATCAGTTACTGTGACGGAACTGTTGTCACATCTGCTAGGTAACTGTTTGGATGAGCGATGGAAGAGGCCAAGCTGGGATTGTCCCACTGGACCAGTGTGGGAGTGCAAGGCCAGTGCGAGACGGGATGAGATGGGCCATCTTGTGCCGGTGCTGATGGTGGAGTGGAGGGCAAGGAGAGATGGTGGGTAACCTATGGGCTACCCCCCTCTCCACCATACCCGAATTTATACCAGCAGTATACCCTATGTACCACTGAGTAATTTTGTAGTATACCCTATGTACCACTGAGTGATTTTGTAGTATACCCTATGTACCACTGAGTAATTTTGCTGCTGCCGTCTTGTTTTTACAGTAACTGAAGTTAATGTGGTTTCCTATAAACAGCTTCTATAAATGATTTACCTGAGTAGTCATGTGAGTAGCTATGAGGTGAGGACATTGCACTAATGCTAAGCTTTGTGGCACTTTCGTTCCCCGCAGGGAGCATAGATGCCTTAAAGGGAGCAGAGGTGCAAGTCACCGAGGCAGGTAGCGGTCAGAAAGTTTGCATCCAATATGTCTTCCATGACGTAATAAAAAGGATGGTCAACCCTCATGGAGAGTCGGTAAGTGGCCAATAGTGGCCATTAGATTCTAACTTAAGTTCCTATTAAAATGTTTTACAGGGTATGAAACACACAGAACCTGCTCTCCCTGTGTAGTTCTGCTCTCCAAGCAGCTGCTTTTTGGAAAGCAGTTTATGCCCATTGGTTCTACTGGGGAAGGTGTTTATAATTTACATTCTTCTTATTCAGCAGACGCTTTTATCCAGAACAACATACATTTGCTTTGCACACACAGGGTCAGCTAGCCCCTGGGGCAGTTGGGAGTTAAGGGCCCATCAGTAAAATCACTCAGCTTGCCCTTTAGGATTTGAACCGACAACCTTCTGATAACAGGCACAGCACCATTTCCCGCTGAGCAGGGATGTGGGGATGACAGGGAGCACTTGTTCCTATTGCCCTTTTGCTCAAATAATTGAAAGTGCTTCCCTTCTGGTTCTAAGTGTCGAGGGGACTTAACGAGTGCCTGTATTTGATCACCGACAATCACACAAAAAACACTTCCGGTGAATGGACCTACCCAACCATCCAAAAAGAGATTGGGCATGTTCTGGGGCTGGAAGCGTGCTGATGAAGACAGTGGAGACAGATATAGAGTCTAATATGACTGACACCAGACACTGCCGGTCCTATGCCATACCACAATCCTGTGCAAGAACCTTCCCAGTTCCACCACTGCAGCCAGTACACATGTGCTGGTGCATTTTAACGTTACAGTGCAATATCCACACCATTTCTACTTGTGGTTTGCTTGTTTGTACTGTTATTTATGTTTTTATCTGTCCCTTGTGTTGACGCCTGTACCTGCAGAGTAATTCCTTGTACACTTGGTACTTGGCGAACAATAAAGATTCTGATTCTGTTAAAAAAAATTCACAACCTGATTGGGATCATCTCTAACTTTTGCTCAAATGGCGTTGCCTTGATTTCAGTGGTCGTTCTCAATGGATAGAGTGACAGTCCTCCCAGGACAGACATACACAGTCTCTGTGTCACACCTGCCAAAGCCAGACGTAGGGCATATGGAGGAAAATCGGACATATACTGTCCCAGGTACTACAAATACTGGACCATTATACTTTTGGATAGGTATCTTCACACTGACTGAAATTCATGTCCATTCCATTTGCTTTCCACATCTGATTAATGTAACCATAAAGTTATCTTTATGTGGGCTATTTTGCAATGACGGTGTTTCTCCAACTGACAGGTTGCAGAGATACCACACTGCAAGAAACTGAAGTGTGTGTGGACCACGGTAAGTTTGAGTGTCCATTGAGTGTCCAGTGGTCCGGCCCGTCCTGATGTGACATGCTCAGTAGGCGGTGTTTAACTTGTGCTCCTGAATGCTACTTTCAGGCAGCCTATGGAAACCCAACATTACCTGGGATATATCAGCCTCCCCACAATTTACAGCTGTGGTCAGCGTGGCTTTCAGTGCTGGGAAGTTCTGTGACAAGTACCGGGTGTCAATCCACTACTCGGGTGTTAATCAGTCCCTGACTGTCTGGAAGGTACCATGATCATGCCCCCCCCCCCTATTTTTCAATGATATTGCTGGGACAGGGAAAAATGACACTGGGTGATGATATGTCTTTTATCCCCATAAATTCAGCAGGAAAACCAGACTTCCATGAATGTGAGCTTCTCTGTGGGTCCATGGCATGAGCCCTGCTGTGAGCTCATCGCAATACATTTGGTGCCTACATGTGTTTCCGACTTGAACTCCATCACCATTCCAATGTCTTTCCGCTCCAAAAATATTAATTACTGTGTGAGTACGACCTCCCAGAATGACCCTTCAAGCAAGTAGTACTTTGCATTATTACATTATGTCCTGAAAAAAAATAGCTATTTCTGAAATGATTTGTAGCGAGTCAGTTATAAAGTTGTTGACTTCTGTTGACCTTTTTGATCTTTCTCACAGTTTCAGCCTCTTTTGTCTCTCCAGGAAGATCAGCTGGGCAAATGCATTGGCAAGTCTTCTTAATCCAGATTATATTACTTTTCATTGCATTACCCATAATGTAGTGTGAAGCAATATTGGAATGAACACCTTTGATAATCAATTCTTAATGATTGACCTGTATGTTGTATCATTTTGCCAGCAAAAGGTCTTGATGAATTCAGTCTCGGCCATAGTCTGACTGCTCTGATCTTTGGACTCACCTTGACTTGTGTGCTCCTAGCTTTTTTACTACACAAAAATCGCCGGAAAGGTTAGTAAAACATCATTTTGTCATTGTATGGATATGTTTTAAAAATGTTTTTGAAACATACTTTAATTCTACTGCCATTTTCTGCACTGTCAGACAAAAGAACCAATTTGTACCTTATAAGTACTTGTCACTGAAGCTGTACGCCCAATGGTCTGATAGTTCTACCAAAGCTGTAGGTAAATGTAGCTTTTAAAGTACCTAAATGCACTCTGAGGAACGTTTTTGTACCATTGTGGGTACATTAATGTTGTTTGTACCAGGCCTGTGCCCTTTTTTTGACTGTGTTTATCTACAGCTAACCCATGATTTTGCTCGAAAGGGAATTTTTCTTGAGTTAGCAGCAAAGTAACCGCAAAACCAAAGATAACAGCGTGATGAAAGTTCTAGCCATTCAGACTCTCATCTCACTGAAGTTCCTTTTCGCATTTTCAGCTGCCTACTTGGAGGAAAACAGCTTAGAAGGTAAAGTTATAACCACGATTATCTCCACAACATAAAACTGCATGTGTTCCAAACCCAGAAACAGCTTTGCTAAGAGAGAAAGATTATACGGTTATCATAATATATCATTTATTTTTCTTTCCCCAGATTCAGGCCACTTCTCCTCAATTCCAGCAGAACCACAGCAACACTCTCAAGTGAAAAGCAAAAGAAAAGTGCTCGTCATCTACTCTCTGGACCATGCCCTGTACAGGGAGATTGTGCTCAAGCTGAGTGCCTTTCTGAGGGCTAGATGTGGTACCGATGTGGTTCTGGACATGCTGGACACAGCAGAGCTGGGCACAGTGGGCCGCATGCAGTGGCTGGACTGGCAGAAGCAGCAGATGGAGAAGTCTTCCGACAAGATCCTCATCCTCTGCTCCCGGGGAGTGCAGGCCAAGTGGAACGCCATGTGTGGCGGGAGAAGGGTGATGTTGAAAGAGGATGTGCGCTCTCCCACCGGGGACATGCTCACTCCCGCTTTCAGCCTCATCATGCCAGATTTGCTGCATCCGGATGCAATTGGGAAGTACATAGTGGCTTACTTTGATGATGTCTCTTCTGAGGATGATGTTCCCTCACCCTTCAACATCACCGTCAAGTACAAGCTAATGAAGCACTTTGAAGAGCTCTGCTTCCGAATCCTGGACAAAGAGAAATATGAGCCCAGGAAGGTGAATCGCATTGAAGGTATAGCTCAGGATGAATACTTCAATTGTCCCTCGGGAAGAGCCTTGAGGGACGCCATTGAGGCATTCCAAGCCTACCAGCTTGAGCACCCTGACTGGTTTGTGAAGGAGTGCGTGGATAGTGAGGATGATGCTCTAGATACAGACCTGCAGTGCCCTCTTCTTGTAGAGATGCCAAATAGCTCCGTCTTGCAGTGTGTGCCAGAGTGTAAGGAAGGGCCTCCTGTCTTTTTCAACACATTAGATGTGAATGAGGAGTCTGGGAGCATTTTTCAACTCACTCCCCTGATAGAGAATGGAAAAGGAAATGTATTCTCCCAACATGTTGATCCAGTTGCTTATTCAGAGGGAAACCAGGTATGGTCTGCATGCTCAGCCGCTCAACTGGATGACAGAAGTGTGTATCCCATGCCCTCAGCTGTTCAGCCGCAGCAAAGTCAGGTATATTCTGTAAAACCAGCTGATCAGGTAGAGAAAGGCCAGCTATGCTCTGTATACGCAGCTGTAGAAGATATTCAGAGGCTCTATACAGGTTCTGTTCACCCCACGTTCTCTAGTAATGTAGCCATGCAGGAGCTCGCTCCCCCAGCACTGGCCTGGGATCAGGAGATTCCTGAAACAGAACATCTCCACGTGGAGGACCACGAAGATGAGCCAGTCTCCCATTGCCTCTCAGCAGATGTACTGCAGAAGCTGATGGCTCTTCAGCAGTCATCGTTGGGGTCTAGGACTTCTCAGGTTCCCTCTTCTGTGGAGGACAAATTCCCATATGGACAGCAGGCAGCAGGTGTCTATGCTTGGAATAAGTCACCGAGTGGCTCAGATCAGGGCTACATCTCCAGGACCTCCCCCCAGCAGGACTCTCCTCTCAGGGAGGACTTTCAGGACCAGCTGGATGCTTTCTCCAGGCTGCAGGACACCAATTTGTCTCATAGCATCAAGCCCCCAAGTCACCCAGATGGAACTCTTGGTAACTCAGGAGATCATAAGAGATAATAATGAAGTAAATGAACAAAATAATGGTCCAGAACGGACCTTACATTCCTGCATGGAACGTTAACTCATGTGACATACACCTACATAAAATGGACCCTATAGTGCACAATGAGCCACGAGCATGTAAGCTAGATGTTAAATGGTAGACCACACAAATAGGTAACAACCGAAGCAGCGATTGCAACCATCTTCGTATATAAGTGAGCCAGATTGTGGACAAGTGTAATGGCAAGATCAGTCTAAAATGTATTTTCTGTGCTTCCTGGATTTTAGGTTTAATGCTTTTGTTAAAAAAGGCAAAGAATTTTGTAAAATGTCTTCTGTGGTTATCAGGTGTTAAATCAGTTTCTGGTGGCAGATGTGTATGTACTGTATATGCAGTGGAGAAAAAAATATTGTACATCACGTTACTTGAATGTCGGTTGCAGAATTTAATTATTCATATTTGAAGGTGTGCTGTAAATATGCAATTTACTTTATATATATCTATACCAGGGGTCTCCAACTCCGGTCCTGGAGAGCTGCTATCCAGTAGGTTTTCTGTCCCACTTGGCTTCTGATGAGCCACACCTGGTCCTGGTATTTACCTGAGAACAGGTGTGGCTTATTAGAAGCCAGATATGATAGAAAACCTACTGGATAGTAGCTCTCCAGGACCGGAGTTGGAGACCCCTGATCTATACGCTTTTTATCAAACTGTCACTTGGCATGTTGTTCTTATGGTGATTCACTAAATCAGAAACATTAAAAATGTAACGTTCCAAAAAATTACAACTGAAAATACTTTTGCAAAAAATATGTCATGATATAATCTTGAAGGCCATTAATGCATTAGGTGTAAATTTTAAATATAATTTTTTATTAAATGTCTGATTGATATATATATATATATATATATATATATATATATATATATATGCTTGTTTTTTGTAAATATTACAATAAAACTCTCTATTCTCTATTCTATTCTCATACAGTTGCACCTGTTCTTTTCAGTTATGAATGTATTATGAAATGAAAGTTAATGTTAAAATGGAAAAAGATAATGATGTTCATGGATCATACATAATCTATCCATTTATACATCTTCCTGTCCTGGATTCTCGTGGTTCATGCACATATTTTCATATGATATTAAAAGATTGATACGTCGTCAATTTCACATTAAAATGATTGACATCAGCACGAGCGATATATTGATAATTGAATTTATTTATTTTATCATACGGCATGCAGTAATATTTTGATAAATTGTGACGTTCTGTGACGCCCAGCTCGTCCGATCCTCGTGTGTGCCACGCCCTCCTCATTACCTCGTGTTAATTCCCGATTGTATTCACCTGTTGCCTGTTCTGTTCAGCGTATCCTGTGTATATTAGTCCACGTCTTCCGTTGTTGCCCAGATCTGTCATTGTCGTGTCGTGATGTTCGTTGATGTCTGCCCTGAATAAACCCCGTTTATTCATATTCACGGCTTCGCTCGCCTGTTTCCCCGCTCGCCTCGCACGCCCGGCGTTACACGTACATTCTTGTGACGCAGACGATATAAATCTGTAATTAAAGTTCAGCTGTGTGGTAATTGTGTTTTCATAGCCAGGGGCGTGGCTAGAAATTCTTGACCTTCAAAGTGTCACTTTGCCCACCAAAGTGCCCCTCCCCCGCAGTAGATTGTGCCACCCGGAATGGGGGTTGGGGTATCCCCTCATCACATTTTGCTGGATTGACCCCCTGAATTCTGCAGGGTATCTGTGCCCCTCTTACATCCCTGCCTATGACAATAAGATTTTCATGTTTTAGAGATAATTTTAACACATTACTAATATCCTTTCCTAGTCTTCAAAAAAAACGTATAACATTGCTACCTTAGAGATAAGTACAGCATCGTGCTCTGTAATTTTAATAAAGTAAATGGGGCACGTTTTCAATTCATAAATCGCTTTCATTAGCCTTTATCTTATAATGGAGATGTTTCGTTGTATTTTGACAGTGTACTATTCCAAATGAATGGTATAGTCGGAAAACACTGTCATTTCCAGTAACGTCGGATGTCGCAAATATTTGCATAACTTCACCAGGAAGTTTCCTTCAAGGGAAGTTTTGCTCTGGTGTTACCTAATCGGAAAGTCACACGGGAGTGTAACAACAATGATGATCGCGCTGCGCCAAATTATTCACTTATTTACCAATTGATATCATATATATATCAATAAATAAGAAAGATACGTGTTGCTTTGCCAGCAGTTCGACGTAATTCTATATTATTATAGACGGTTTCAGTTTAATAGGCGCTCTGGGAACAGGCAATGGGCTGCGACTCAACGCCGACATTTTCATAATAATAAGAGAAAATGAAGTTTCCTTACATTACATTTTTATTATCGACACAAATCGTGCTGCTTTCGGGTCTTCGCATACTACGTGGGCCGCCTCCCAACTGCACGCAGGAGGTAAAAGTCGTCGTTTTTATCTGTGCTTTTAATTATTGAGATACGGCAACGTGATAAAGTTACAGTAGTACTGGGTGTCGGTCAGAAATGGATTTGGCTTGCATTACAGCAAAAGGACCGTCGTCTTTTTCCTAATAATACAAAAGAAGAAGCCTCTTTGTATACAGTAACGCAAGATTAAACTTACCTGCTGCACCGAGCGATGATTCATTTTCTCCCTGAGCGACGCAAAACAAACACGAAGTTTAATCATGACACATATAAAAATAAGCTTTATACTTACGCTTGCTGTATTTCTAATTGTAAGGAACTCTATTTTTAATAGATTATCATAATGTGTGAAACTTTTTTTTATCGAATTACCAATAACATAAGATTATTGTATAATTGTATAAATTATACAATAATCTTCTGTTATTGGTAATTCGATATATATAAAAAAAAAATGTCTGGACGTATATAAGGGCTTTATTCCGGATTTTGTCTGGAAAAACAGTGATTGCTCTTTGAAGAACTTGCGAGGCCCTTTTTCAAAGCAGTGTTTTTGTTTTTTAACAGGGCCTGGGATGCAGAGCTAATATAAGTAAGACCTCCGACTGATCCCTCTTGGTTATTGTGTTTGTTATCCTACGTCTGCAGTAGATGAAAACAACATGATTGGGAGCATTAGGTGAAACATTTGCGCTGCATGTTAATGTAAATATGGGGTAGAAATACAGAATAGCAGCTGTTAACTTCCCGTGTGTATGTAAATCCTCAGCCCTTTGATTATGGAATGTTTTGCCCAACCTTGACTTCAGCCACCGTAAATTTTTCTTCTGGCTTCAGTTACCTATTCAACAAGTAAGTTGAACAGTCTATTGTAGGGGTACTGGGGGGGGGTAATTGGATTGGTCTGGGTTGGGGACCCCAATATTCACTTTAATGGGACCCAGAATCTCGAACGCCACCGCTGGTCCATTGAACTCAAATGGGATTCAAACAGACCCGGCCAGATGAAAAATTCAGGTGTAACTTATGTCTCAGGTGAGCTTCCTTCTCTTTCATTGGAAGCCTGTTTTTTAACACAAAATATCATTTTCACTCACATTGTCTTAGTAACTAAACGCCTGGTCAAGGGGCAACCCTATCTGCTCATGGTATGATGCTACCAGCATGGTGATTAGAAGATAAGCTCTCAGTGGCAAACTCTCAGTTCCTCTCCTTCTCTGAACTTCTGCCTTTTTGCCACTGTACTGTGTTTTGTCTACATTGTTTATGAAAGTTTTATATACGAATGGGTAGGATAGAGAACTGCTGAAGTTCAGCTCTGTTCTTCATTGCATGTTCTCTCACATGTCCTTTGTGAAGCCGAGGACAGGTTTACATCTCGTCACACATCATCTGCAACTTTCCAGTCTTTAGGACACAATGAACCCATGTTCTCTGGAGAGTATCCACAGTCCCTTTGGCTGTCGTAAAGCTTTCCTCCTTGGCTGTGATTAACTTCTCTGTCATCACTTGCCATTGTCCTTCTTGAATAACAGTCGCTGTCCACTGTCCACTTCTACTGTAGGTACTTGTTGATTTTGCAACGCATTTGATTTTAATTTTTGTCTGTAACCCAGAGAGTTAATCCCCGTGTTTTTATTTGCACAGTTAATGCAACGTGGATCATCTGAACAATTAGATCTGCTCATCAGCTCTGAATCCACATGTTTGTTCTCACCTCAAATGGCGGGATTTTAAATGGCAATGATTTAATGGCTAAAGAAATACAAACAGTCTCTGTAAATAAAAGACATCATTCTGTATTCTTTGCCTGATATTAATCTTCTGACCAGCAATACAAATATTTAGCAATAAAAAGTGACCCTATGGTATTTCACCTCGCTGTCGATACGTTTCTCCATAGCTCCCATCTTGCTTAGGTTGGGTTGAGGCAGAATGTAGATGCTGTTCCTAAAATAACAATGTTCTAGCACAGTTAAGGTACTTTACTGTTTATAATTCTGCTACTTTACCTACTTTACATACCTAAATGTAATATTATCTTTGTAACCAACAGAGGAGGACATGAGGAGGAGTTTGATATTGTGAGGGGAGGGGGCCCAGTTACATAATTTAAATACAATAGTTTGTTTAATATAAATGAATTATATTTAATATTTATTAAAAATAAATATTGGAGAATACACGTTTCCTCCAGCTCCTACACCCTTGCTTGTGACAGTTAAGTGAGATAAAATAGTTTCCTATGCTGTTGAGTAAAACAATAGATACATGCGTGGTCATGAGTGAACTGATGCATTAAGAGGGTCAGATGATGTAGTATTAAAACTAGTATCATGATGCATTATGAAAGCTCAGGCAGCCTGTGGGAAATGTCTGTCCTACATCTATCAACACTTTCTCTCACTGTACAGATAACTGTTTAGACAAGGACTGGTTAAAGCCAAATGATTTCACTCCAACTGGGCCGGACAAGTTGTGGGTCACGATTGCAGTTAGAGAGGAGAACGGCACGCAGGTGCCGGTGCTGATGGTGACGTGGAAGGCCAGGGCAGACGGTAGGTGCGCCACCGTGGAGCTCGATGTGCATTTCCGCGTCTGCATCAGTGAGGACTTGATATGTCAAGTCAACTTTCCATGTTTTACAGCTTGGCTCATATCTTATCGAAATCAATCTATCAAAGGAATTCTCATCATTTTAATTTATCATTTACAATAAAGTTTTTCATACAGCAACAGAAAAACCTCAAAGCTCTTCAAGAAGAACATGAGGTGATATTTACAAAAAGATTAAGACAAGACCGCAGGCAGACAGAGAAGCTCTAAGCCAGGGGTCTCCAACTCCGGTCCTGGAGAGCTACTATCCAGTAGGTTTTCTATCCTACCTGGCTTCTGATGAGCCACACCTGTTCTCGGGTAAATAACAGGGCCAGGTGTGGCTCATCAGAAGCCAAGTGGGACAGAAAACCTACTGGACAGTAGCTCTCCAGGACCGGAGTTGGAAACCCCTGCTCTAAGCATTATACAGTCTTAGGTGTTTGGGTGGGTCTGACTGCATTTTCATTTTCTTACACTTTTCTATCACAGTGTGTTTAAGTAATAAGGGTCTGCAGCTTGATTGACAGGAATACATTGTTCCCCTTAGGAAGCATCAAATTTCTTAACGGAACAGAGGTCCACGTACTGAAAATGTCAAGCAACCAGAATTTTTGTGTTCGCTACATATTTCTGAATGCTATTAATTCCATGAAGAACGCCTATTCTGAAAATGTAAGTAAATATATAATTACGACAGAATTATATGGTGGTTTGTTTTTTGCAAGTCCTAAACATATACATAGAAGGGCATTCGATAAAATAACCTATACTGTGTTTTTTATTGTAACAATCACTGCAGTCTGTAGAGCTCTGTATAGCCAACACCTCTATATTCTGCATATCTGCAATGAAGAGTTCTAAGTGTTAACATTTTTCTCATTTATGGTCTGTTTCTCTTTCTAGTGGTCATTTTCACTGGACAGGCTGGTGGTGGACCCTGGCCAAATGTACCTGGTTACTGTCAGTAACCTACCAAAGCCAAATATGGGCCATGACATATATAATACTTCCAAAGATATTGTTGTTCCAGGTGAGATTGACAGATTATCACAATTAAAAAAGTCCAGGCTTGCAAACTCAGGAATTATTGTTACGAAAAAGCAGGAACATTTTAATGACAAAAGATGTCTCAGTGCATATGAAATGTGTTTTATGGATGGATGGATGTACTTCGTTAATTCCCGCTGGGAAAATCCTTTGTTACAGCAGCAAACATAAATTACACAACTATATAACATAAGTTTAAGATTAAATAAATAAAATAGAAAACAGGATGCACAAGTGAAATAAATCAGATGAATAATCAAATAGATAAGTAAAGGTATTTGGAATAGCCGTGCTATATGCAATAGTATTTGGAATAGCGAGTGTTCTGGGCTGTCAACGTCAAAGGTAGTGCAAGTATGGAATGTTTTATTCTACATGTAAGACAGATAGTAGTAATAGTAACAGTTGGCATTTCTGAATTAAGGAAACAGTATTTAAGACAGTGTTTCTCAACACAGTTCTCAGAGACCCCCATATGGTCCACAGTTTTGCTCCTTCCCACCACTCTACCAGACAATCCACATTTTTGCTCCCTAGCATTAGCTAGGAGGGAACAAAAACATGGACTGTCTGGGGTCCCTGAGGACCGGTTACAGAATCAGAAACACTGATGGAAGCAGTTTTTGTCTTGACTGATAATATAATTTAGGACAATGAATTATGTGTTGTTTGCTCAGACTGTGGAGATAGCATGATGAAAACGACCAGCGTATGCTCAGAAATTGGTGAGTGTCTCTCATTCCAAGGATAAGGGGCGAGGGGGCCTTATATTGGATTTGCTATCCTACAGCTCCTATTCCAGTCCCATTCCAGGATAGAGTTTCTCTCCCACTTTCCCTACCCGTCCTTTTCCTGTGGAGTTATTTCTTTGCCTTTGAATGTAATTAAAATCAGTATAATTCAGCATACTGTCCAGGCACTGCTTTTAAATCAGTACAGTAAATTATTATTCTTTCCACAGGCGCACAGTAATTACAACAGATAACATCCAAGCAATTAAATACTAAAGATTCCCCTAAGAATTCATACCCCCCCCCCCCCCCCAGAAGTGGATTTGAATATAGACTCTCTTTAAGAAGAATAACATGGTCTGTTCTACGGCATTTCAGGGAGTTTATGGAAATCAAACATCAGCCTGAGGAGGTCAGACATCGCTGGTAAAAATGATGCTATCACTGTGTATTTCAACGGCGGAGAGTCATCCATTAAGTACAAGGTGTCAGTTCAGTGCTCTGGGCAGAAAAACTCTCAGACTGTCTCGCAGGTACAGTCATCTCACAAGCATATATATACAGTATATGTGTATGTGTATGTATATATATATATATATATATATATATATATATATATATATATATATATATATATATAGCCGAAAACCATAATAGCAACTGATATATAACATGTTTTATTTATCCTCTTGGTTCTTGCAGAATGACTTGAAGCGAATGAATGTGACATTTGAGCTTGGGAAATGGCCTCGGACGTGCTGTGAATTTTCTGTTGAGGTGAGTGGGGGGGGGTTGGGTCCCTTTCATTGTGGCTTTGATATCCTAACGCTGACTTGGCCCCTCTGCCTTATCTTTCTTATATAACAATTGGGGAATTGCATTCACCCATCTGCACACAGTTACAGTGACATAGACCATGGACTGTGTAACCAGCTGATTTTTGGAGCATCATTAGCAGTGCAGTGGTGAACAATCGTGAAAAAATTACCTAGAAATTATTTAACACAAGCCAAAAAAACTTTTTTAATAAATAGCCTGAATTATATCCATTTTTAAAAAACAAAAAATGTGGCAAGGCGAATGATATTATTGACTACTCGCTGAGTGTTACAGTTTGATATCTACCAATCAGCTGTATTTTAGTCTGTTTGTTTACTGTTATGTCGTTGGTAGCATTAGCCAGACGCTAAATCAGCGTGCATTGTAAGGCTAAAGGGGGCATGGTGAAGAAGGCTTCGAGAATTTAGGGAAGAATGAAGAGACGGAAGGTTATATCTGAGTTTTTCAAAAGTAAACTGCCAGGTGGACATGATTTTATGCCCCCTCTCTTCATGGCCCCCCTTAGTTAGTCCATGACACAAGCAGGTGTATGATTTGAATATAATAATGTTCTCATCTTTCTCATCTTTCCTTTAGATCCAGCCATTTTTCCATCAGTGTAGAAATGATTGTGTTCGACACCAGAAAAAAAATAATATCTGTACTGGTGAGTGCAATACATATAGAATTTCTAAAATAAGTTAATTGTCAAAGAAGTACACGTTGCTGATGTTAGCTACAAACCCTAAAGAAATTTCTTACATAAATTCGGCAAAAGTTTTTTTTTTAGCTCTCTCCTATTCCTGAGTTGTTCTTACTGGTGTCTGGTTCACTCTGATCATTGTTAGAAAGCTCTGTTTTTCACAACAAATCGTTCTAAGATGCCTTTGATTGGCTCAGTGATGCATTTACAGCATTAAGGTCAACAGCCTGGAGCATAATAGTCTTGAAGCCATTGGTGATCAAAGTCAGTTGTAGCAGGTTTCCAGGGATCCTTAAAAAGTCTGATGAAGTTTAAATTGATCTAAATTTAATTTGATCTGAAACATGCCTTAATTGGTATTAAAATACATCTGTTGTAGTCTTCCTACGAATGTGGAGAATAACACTGATTTACTTGTTCATGAATGGATAGATTTTATGTTGCCGACTTTTCTATGGCACAGTGCCCAGGAGTTAGTACAACCAGCAGCTATCATTTGGGGGAGGGAGAGGGACAGTATCTTCCATTAACAAACAAGTTTCCTTGTTCAAGGTGGGCAGGAAGTAATGTTATCTATCTCTCATCACTATGGGAAAACGCAAATACCACAGAAGCTGGTTGGATGACCCCAGTTTGGATAATGATAATGAATACCAGGCTGGTGTTATACTGTCTAAAATGTTCTTCAAATTTGGCACAAGGGGAATCAATGTGCAGGGTGAGAAACACTAAATGGCTGTGATGAGCTGTCAACAACCACAAGTAACTGGTGTCACTGGTTTGCCGTTTCTGCAATTGTGAAACTGGCCGTAAATGTAACTTTAGGTGGCATTAAGAAGTCTTGCATATAGAGTCAACTGGATGCTGCATTATTACCTCTGAGTACTGAACACTTTCTTTGTAATATTCTTAGTTATCTTAAACAAATGCAGATCCTCAAACCTATTTAAAACACAAAAAACATAAGTCACTGGTCATGGGATATAATGCAAAGTAGACAGAAATATTTACTGATGCACTTCTCAGGCCGGTTATCTTTGCGGGTTTTCATCCCTAATTCATTCATTTAAAGACTCACTTGCAATGTGCTTGTGCTACATCTTCAACCCTCATTGCAGTGGTCGTTAGGCAGAGCAACGGTTTATGTTTTGTTATGCTGGTTTTGTTAGAATCATTTTTGGTACAAAGTTCAGTGAGCTTTAGGGCGTTGCCATCATGCATGTGTCTACGGTACCTGTGATTATTTAAAGAGACACGGCACAGATTTTCTTGTTAAAAACTCACCTCATCTTCCATGTTGTCATGTACAGTAAAATGCTGTTCTTTTTTGCAGTAGATACCATGACAGATTACAGCATAACTTTTAAATAGATAGTGTATAGTTGCAGCATTACTGGGAACAGTTTTTAAATAATTATCTGCTGTTGCATTAAGTATATTGTATTCAGATGTAAATGCAGGCATTTTTACTTGCAAGTTATTGTTACCATACAGTGGAGGTTTTAAAAAATTAAAAACCTGAAATTGAAGGCTGGTTCCCTTATTGGACTGCAAGGTGATTGTGAATCACTTGGGGGGGGGTTGCCTGTGGAAGATGTTTTCAGGTTTTTACTGATTTAAAAAATAGTATTTATTTTTTACTAATTAGAGAGTATTTAAGTTAATCAACTATGTGTAACGTTAGCATCGCTGATAAATGTAGGTCTTCATGAAGTAATCAATTGTGCTCTGTAAATGGGTCAACTGCTTTTCTGAAGGTTTAAATTACAAATAAATACTCTAAATATTTCATAGTTCCCTATTTTTGACTCCAAATTCAAGTCAAATTAATATGTTATGCTAGTCAGTTACTTTTGTGAGTTTTATTTGGACTGCACTGTGGTCACAGTGACTTTCCATGATGTGTCAAACTAAGAATAAAACTTTGATGGAGCTTAACTCTCTATTTTCCATTATTCTCAAACAGAAAACAAAAAGCCTTTGATCTGGCCCATCATCGTTGGGGTTTCCCTGGCCTTGGGGGTTGTATGTTGCATCGGCATCTACTTTTGGGTCCGGAAACCTTACAAAGGTTGGTATCAAACATGACAACAATGTATGTCTTAGGACTATAAACAGTGACTATGGATAGTCTAATAGCATATAGCTAATGATGGTGATGTAGTGTAGTGTGGCCTGTTTCATCTGGATATTTGGTAAAATTATAGCAATTCAGTTTAGAGAAAAGCATGCAAGCAAAGTTTATTTATATACCACATTCCTCAGGCAACAAAATGAAATGGCAACATCATACAACAAATCTATAAAACGAAACAATGTGAAAATATAACACAATACGATAAATACAATAAAACATAACATACATAGCACCAATCAGGTAACAATCTAACAGTCTATCACTCTTCACATTTTCAGGTGTCCCACATGAAGTACACATAGAAGGTAAAATTTCAGTTTTTCTCAGCTGTCGTTGGACAAAAGAAATGTCGTTATGACATGATTAAATTCTCAGTGGTAGAAAAGTTTTAAAAATTAGCTAAGACTTGTGTAAATTTACAGAAACTTACTTTTCACAGATGTCACTATCACCACTAAAATATCAGACAAAGAAGAAACGCCTTCCAATGGCCCCAGGAGAGTGCTCGTCATCTACTCTATGGACCATGCCCTATACAAGGAGATTGTGCTCAAGCTGAGTGCCTTTATGCGAGCTAAGTGTGGTACCGATGTGGTTCTGGACATGCTGGACACAGCAGAGCTGGGCACAGTGGGCCGCATGCAGTGGCTGGACTGGCAGAAGCAGCAGATGGAGAAGTCTTCCGACAAGATCCTCATCCTCTGCTCCCGGGGAGTGCAGGCCAAGTGGAACGCCATGTGCACGAGGCAAAGGGTGATGTTGAAAGAGGATGTGCGCTCTCCCACCGGGGACATGCTCACTCCCGCTTTCAGCCTCATCATGCCAGATTTGCTGCACCCAGCTGCCTTTGGGAAGTATATAGTGGCTTACTTTGATGATGTCTCTTCTGAGGATGATGTTCCCTCACCCTTCAACATCACCGTCAAGTACAAGCTAATGAAGCACTTTGAAGAGCTCTACTTCCGAATCCTGGACAAAGAGAAATATGAGCCCAGGAAGGTGAATCGCATTGAAGGCATAGCTCAGGATGAATACTTCAATTGTCCCTCGGGAAGAGCCTTGAGGGACGCCATTGAGGCATTCCAAGCCTACCAGCTTGAGCACCCTGACTGGTTTGTGAAGGAGTGCGTGGATAGTGAGGAAGATGCTTTAGATGCAGACCTGCAGTGCCCTCTTCTTGTAGAGATGCCAAATAGCTCCATCTTGCAGTGTGTGCCAGAGTGTAAGGAAGGGCCTCCTGTCTTAGTTAATACAGTACAACTGAGTGAGGAAGGCAGGGGGACCTTTCAGGTCACACCAATCATGAACGAGAGTGAGGGGAACATATTCACTCAGCATGTCAATTCTGCTCACCCAGAACTGAACCAAGTATACTCGTTTTACCCATCTGCTCAACTGGATCACAGCCAGGTATACTCTGCACAACCAGCTGTAGATGATGATCCGGGGGTGTATAGAGCAGAAATTCACCCCATGGTCAGTCAAGATGCAGCCATTCAGGAGCTGTTTCCCCAAAGACATACTTGGCATCAGGCAAGACCAGCAAGTCTGCCCGAGGAAATTGATGAAAATCAATCACCGTCTTCCAGTAGCCTTTCTGAAGGAATGCTAAGGAGACTGATAGCTTTCCAGCAGTCAATGGGTCCCAGGGACTCTCAAAGTTCCCATTCTGAGGAGGAAGAATTCCTGTCAGAGGCTGCAAGTGATTGGATGCAAGCAGGGTGTGCTTTGAAAAGGCCGATAAGTGACTCAGATCAGGGCTACATCTCCCGGACTTCCCCCCAGCAAGACTCCTCTCTCAGAGAAGACTTCCAGGATCATCGAGAAGAACTCCTTAAGCTCCAGAACACTTGTTTATCTCTCAGCCTCAAACCCCTGGGCCATCCTCTTGGACCACAAAACAACCCAGAAGACTATGAAAGTGATGAAGATTTATAGAATTCATCAATTATTGTTTAAGCAACTATCATAAATTACATGAATACAGTAATATAGTGTATCCTGAAAATCAGTCCAAACACAAAAGAAGATTAGCGTGAAGTTAAACTGAAGTGGTTGTAACAATGTTATCTAGAATTGCTGTGGAATACAAAGGATATAATATTACCTTATCTGAAAAAAGTCCTGGAAACAGGTTACAATGCAAATTTGCAGATTTTCAAATAAAGTATCAGTTTTTCTAAATAATAGTGATTAAAGACACAAGACAGGATATTAAGGAGGAATGTTGTAAATTTGGTTTGGGAGGTTCAATCTAGACTGGAAAGCATATAATAATAATAATTATTATTATTATTATTATTAACACAACATCCAAACATATATTATAACACACATGTGAATTGTGATTAATGTTAAAATATGTTTTATAATTACACTGCCTAACGAATTGGGATCGACATGAAGTGGTTAAAGAAAATTTAATCTTTTGCGGATTTTTAATTATAGTAATTATAATTAAATAATTATTAATAATTAATAATGATAAATAATTAAATAATTGGGGGCAGTGTGTGGCTCAGTGGCCTAAGCCTGTATGCCTGTAATCACAAGGTCGCAGGTTCAAACCCAGCTTCAGCACATCTGTGGGTCCTTGAGCAAGACCCTTAACCCCCAACTCCCTGGGCGCTGCTATGGGTGGCTGCCCTTTGCAGACAACTTACTCTACAAAGAGCAAGTTGAGGGAGGCATAAAAACAATTTCCCCACAGGGATCAATAAAGTATCAATTATTATTAATTATAGAGCAATGGATCCGATAGTCAGTTTGTCATGACACATTTTGGTTATGTGCGTCACAGATGAAATAGGCCTACAATTGCGGTATTAAATGCGATTTACATATCAAGACAACCAATTCTTGGATTTCAAACCGTGCACATACCTGGCATACTTAACATGGAAAACGGTAAACGACACAGCGCACTATAATCACTGAAAAAAATGTATTAATTCATACTATTTATTGATAATGGTATTTCGGGTAAATAATTGTACCAAAAGTTCCAAAACAATAAAAAGGAATAAATTGGGCCTAAGTAATCGCTGCTCCCAAGATTTATCAGTGACACCTCGCCTATAGTTAAAAGGTGGAATTAACCCAGTCGAGTGACCTGTATACCTTTAATAGCCTACATATTTTACTTAACGGGGCACAAATAATGTAGTATTATCTTATGTATTAGTTAAACACATACTAACTGTTAGTTACAACTCATATTAATTAATTCACGATGAATAAATCATGACGCATGTTTGGTCTCAAGCTGTTACTATATTTGTTACTATGTGTTAATTCTGTAAACCTTTGTGCATTACTTAAGGAACAAGCAATGAATATTACAAGTGAAATACTGATCTCAATTTGTTCGTTAATGAATCGTGATCTTTTACCTCAAGTAGCGACTGTATTTGTTCATAATTGTTCTTCTGCAGTAAAAGAGTTATTACTATTTGTGTCCCGTGAAGTGAAGTGTTACCATTAGCCCTATATATTTTGTTTTTGTTGTTACGCAATATCTTTGAACTGCTTGGGGAATAAATTTCGCAGCCTATCTATTTGTTTCTGTTTCTATTTGTTCTTGCCAGGTCCGCGATTTTCCCGCCAAATTTGGCAATTTTGAAAATAGTGTTGCGGGTAAATATTAGGATGTATTTGGGCTGCTTTCATAATGTTCCGCGGCAGTGGACTGTGACGGGGGAAATTAATTATTATGAATGGTGGCTCCTGGTGCTGAGTAATTCTGAGTTGCTAGCCACGGAAAGTCAGAGACTGACGCTCTCGGAAAGCAGGGTTGCCAGCTCTCACGCATCTGGCGTGACACTCGCGTTCTGACTATTACGTTTACGTAAGAAGTCTTATGGCAAATCTATATTATTCCATTATAAACCTGACATTAGCGACACCAGAAGCGTTGAGTAGTTTGCAAACCCTACAAACTATTTCCAAGATAATAAAACTGTTACATATATGTAAATGCGTGTGCAGACTTCTCTCGAATTGAAACTCCAGCTAGCCGGTTCGGACTTGTACTTTCTGGACCTGAACTAGTCATCACTGGAAGGATTTTGCTTGGGCTCGATAAATAACAGCATTGCTGATTTCTTGTTAGAGATTTTATGGCTTTTTACTTTATTTTCATAGAAAAGAATAACATAACGTGACACTTGTATTTGGGAATGTAATTGTAAAACTTTTGTACGACGTAACTTAAAAAAAAACAAATGTATCATCTTAAGGCTCTTTCTGAATAATTAAAATTCTCGAAACAGGACCACAATGACACACACACATAAGTAAATTTATTGGCATACATATACAAGGTGTAGTTTGAAACGCTGAAAGGCAGTACCCACAACACATGAAGCCGACTACAGTTCCCAAAATGTCTCATAGTCACGTTCTCCTTTTGCATCATGGGATTTGTAGTGCTCGAATACAGCGTGGGTGTGCAATTATATTTACATCTCAGATTACCTAGATAGTTGTCTCTAAATCAAAACGAATTTCATAAAACTTAAATGTAGCTACATTTGTATTTTAATTATAAGTTTCCAATAATTTTTGCTCCGATTCAACACAAACTATTTAAGGTGGCTCTATATTACCCATGAAACATTTATAATCACCGTCTGCGCACGTTCCGTACGTTAAGAATGCCCCCTCCCTCCCAGTTTCAGTGTAAGATGGTGGCTGGAAGGTGTTAGTGATACTCAAAGAAACAGATAGAATAAGCAAGGCATTTCGCAACAAAGCAAATAAAGTTGTAAAGTTTTAAAAAAGAGGGAAGCCGAGGTGTCTGTATACACATCTTGAGCTATTCTGAAAGGTAACCGATCCCCGCCCCATTTTGGTGTGAATTTCCCTTGGAGAAGAGTCCTCCAAGCAATAGAAAGACAGGGTGAGTATCCCACAGAAGTCGCCAAGAATCTGCCTCTAATTATAATACGATCAGCCACATCTACGCACACGAACACGAACCACCGTCTCATTACTTGGCCACCGTCTCCAGCTGGTTCCCACTGCACGGCCGCGGGGGAGCGGCGTGTAGCCGATGCCGAGAATGTGTCGCTCTTGGTCGGCGTAGAGTGCCAGGCTCGGCCCCGGCTGTGCAGGCCGCGGCTGCTCTGTAGTTAAGCGGGTTAGCCGGCTAACTACCGCCTTCAGTCCGGCGGCCTTGTCGTCTAAAGTACGTGGCACTTTTTGTATTTTTTACATCTAATCACACGCCACATTGAAAGAAAAATGCCATCCAGAGTTAAGACTCCCCCTATAATCCTGTCCTTGTCGTTGGCGCTTCACCGGCATCGACTAGAGTAACTTTGTTTTACAGTAGTAGCGTTCAACGACAAGCTGTATTGAAATTTGACATTAACGACATTAGTGTCCCTGACAGGTATATCGCCGATCGTTGTTTACGTATGAAGTACTAACTTCAACGGCGCCAGAAAGTTACTGCCCAGCGAAATATCTTGGTCAAATGACCCCGGGTGTCTATTGAAAGTGGGGGTTACTAGAGGGGTGAGTGCTGTCAGTGAATAAATATAATTTCTTTTTAAATGGCGTGAAAAGGATTCAAAGTTTTGGGGTTTTCTGAAACTGTGAAACAGAGAAAATTACATCCAGACAGGGTAGTAATTTCCTGTTCCTCATGGGCGCTACGCGGGTACAGTCAGACGTCCAGGTGCTGTGCCGCTGGATCCGAAAGCCTTTTCGTGGTTTAAGCGACGTTTTCTCAGCAGCTGGACTGCTGAATGGTTTTAAGGACTAATACAGGCCAAGTACTCGTTCTCTCCTGTTACTATCGAGACGAACTTTGAGGATTTTTTTTGAGGTCCGTGCGTACATTCGTTGCGTATCTTTTTTTTTGAATGCCTACGTACCTGTCTTCAGTAGCATATAACAGTGTGCGGTTGGTTTGTACACTGATTAACTAATGTACTACAAACTGAGGGGTAGTTACTAGGTCAGCATCTGTAGGAGAGACAGTCTTGTGCAAATGTAATTGCTGCCTAGCCAAACTGGGAAGCAAATCAGCCATGCTGTACTTGATGTCTGCCCTAAAGGCCTGCGCGGACTAGCTTTGCAGCCCCTGTCAGCAGCTCCACCGATAGTATAAACGTGTCAGGCATGTAAATCGCACCTTCAAGTGCACTGCAAGTCTGAGGTAGCAGGAACTGTCATCTGATGGTAAAATTTAAGACACGCACGCAAGAATTGTTGATGTATTTCATTTCTGCTTGGAATTTTCCTGGCTGGTATATTGTAAATAGTGTATTGAACTGAGTGCTACTTTACAGTATGTAATTAATTCAATTTCAGATACACATTCATTTGTTTTGTAGCATTTCTTCAGGTTGAGCTTGCCTTGATTCTGTTATCTCGTTTCATTTTCTGTTGGTGAAGGTTAAAAGGCTCTATTTATAGTGTTTGCATACACCAAGTAGCCACAGCAGGTGTGGACCAGTCACAGATTACCCCCTGTGGATCTCCGTCTCATTTTGTCGTAACCTGGATATATGCTCATGTGTAATATTCATGCCTTACAGAATTTCAGTGTTTTAAAAATATCTAATTTTGTAGCTGTTTCATGTTTAACATTCGTCCAAGTCTCTGACATCCTACCTCTAGTGAACAGTATACTAATGGAGTAAGTAATGTCCCTTATATACCACAATAAATACCAGAACCTTTCAGTGAATGTAAAGTTTTACAACTCTTAGTAAATGTTCTACTGGTGCTTCAGTGTTCCACAAATATCTGTACTGTTCTGTCTCGACATTAGTGTCCCTGACAGGGGGCATCACCGACAGTTGTTTACATATGAAGTGTTAACTTCAACGGCGCCAGAAAGTTACTGCCCAGCGCAATATCTTGGCGAATTGACCCTGGGTGTCTCTTGAAAGTGGGGGTTACTAGAGTGGTGAGTGCTGTCAGTGAATAAACATTTTAATTTTTTCTTTTAAAGTGTGTGAAAAGGATTCAAAGTTTTGGGGGTTTCTGAAACTGTGAAACAGAGAAAATTACAGCCAGACAGGGTAGTAATTTCCAGTTCCTCATGGGCGCTAGACATCCAAGTGGACGCGGCCGGGTGCTGTGCCGCTATTTCCGAAAGCCTTTCCGTGGTTTAAGCGACATTTTCTCAGCTGCTGGACTGCTGAATGGTTTTAAAGACTAATACAGGCAAAGTTCTGTCTCATTACTGGGTGAGTGTATGTTGATGTCTTCCTCTGTATCCCTCTGAGAGCCTGCAAGTCAATCGTTATCAGACTGAAGGTGGATCGAACTATAAGACTCATCCCACAGGAAATCAGGCTCTCATCGCAAACTGAACTGGGCTTGTGAGACATTCATAGGGATTCTGTTATCAGAGGCAACTTTAAACTATTTAAGTAAACGAGGTCACAGCATTCTACAAGCTATGCAAGGCTGCTTTATTAGGCAAACAGGAGGGGTGTGCAAACATTACATGCTATGTTGCCCAGTAAACACTGGGGCTCATTGGCTTTGACTGGGAAGTTTGCTGTGATGGAGGGGAACTGGGTTAAGTGGACTATGTGCAAATTAGTATATTTAGGCCCAAAATTGAATAATGATCACAAAAAAATAGGCAACAGCTTCACCTCAGTGGCGTAACTAACATTTATTTGATGGGCCACTTAAGCATCCGAAGTTTAATCTTATTGGGAGTGAAAACAGTGAGCACCAATAGCACTTCATTGGTGAGCCACTTTGGTAAATGTCTGTTTAGAAGGACTTTGAGCTGAACTGTTCGAAACTGTCAGTCTGGTCAGTATATTTTAGATAAACTCGTCAGCTTTCATTTTCTTAACTTTACTGCCATAGAATAGCAACTTAATTACTCGTATTTCAATAAATGCTCGTTTGAAATCAGTACAGTTGCCCTAGTTGCTTGTTAGCCTTTCTGTGTGCTGTAAGTGAGCTGAATTGTATCTGCTGATCAATCACGTGAGGTACACTCGCTGAACCTGTTAACTCCGTTCAGAGTAGAGAGTCCCCTACAAGCTAAGGAGTAGCACAGAGTCGCACCCTTAAAGAGTTATGGTTGATGTCGTTTGCCACTGTGTGACAGATGGTACTTTGATAGCTTTAGCTTTCCTTCTGTTGTCAGTCATTTAAATTTGATGTGAGTTCATGCCGGATACGTGCTGAATGCATAGATTCGTGATGTTCAGAAAACTTGAGTGAACTTTTGTGGCTTTTTAGTCTAAATGCATGTGAAGATTTGGGAGTGGGGCTTTGCTTCCCAAGTTCATTCTGTGTGTGTGTGTCTGTGTGTGTGTGTGTCTGTGTGTGTGTGTGTGTGAATTTGTCTGCATCATACCGCTTCTGCTTTGCAGTTTGTTTACCTGAGTGTCAAAATAGATCTGTTTGTATTTCAGAAAATGTAGTCATCTCAGTATCTTAATATAACTGAAGTATCATTTGTAACTACTAAAGTGCTTGTTTACACACCGCTTTGCTTAAATATAACAGAGGGAAGCTAAAGTGTTAAGAGTTTATTATGAACCTTAAATCCTTAACTTACCTCTGGTGCATCTTATAAAATGCGGTAATGCATGACGCGCCATTTGGGTGACTGACCTTCATTACATCACTCATATTTTCTCATGTGATTTTTGGTTAATGACAGAGAAGAAATGTGGGTAGATCGGACATTAAGCAAGTTTTATTCACGTGCGTATTTTCTGCATGGTAGCATTTCCCAGATCTATTATTACAGTGCTTGTATTGTATTTAACATCATTTTTCGTCTCCCCTTCAAAATTGCAAACTCCCAACAAAATTTAATCAGCAACATATGCTAGAAGCCTGCAGATAACTTTCCCCTCAGCCGTATATAAGCTTCTCCTAACTGGAACACATTCATGATGCAGGTTTTTCTCGACCATATTTGCATTATCATGGACTTTTTTGTACTCTGCCGCAGGCTCATTCCCCTCTAATTGGGAAATGAGTTAATCTTGATGAGCCACTTTGAAATTTCCAGGTTCTCCTGAGTAGAGTGGAGAATCATTAAGTGTGACAGTGGATAACAAGGTTTTTACGTCTGCTTCAGATGCCAGTGAGCCTGTAGTTTTCATTGTCTGCTGGAGGTTCTGACTTCATCTGACATCATGTTCTCCGGAGTACCCTATGGGTAAATAAAGCACTTTAACTGTCTCTGCCCTTGTAACGACACAGCTTGTCTGTCTCCCCCAGCCCCGCCCCTGTGCCTTGTACCCTGCCCACCGTGTTATAGGATGTCCCGCAGCCCTGAGCTGAAAGACGATGCTATGGAGTGCCCTCTCTGCATGGAGCCGCTGGAGATCGATGACATCAACTTCTTCCCCTGCACCTGCGGTTACCAGATCTGCCGGTTCTGCTGGCACCGGATCCGCACAGATGAGAACGGGCTCTGCCCTGCCTGTAGGAAGGTAGCGTGCAATCTGTAGTGACTGAGCTACCCTGTCTGTGGAGTAGAGGGGTAAAATCTGTATATGGTGCTTATTAGCCAACACCGGGACTTGTGCTTGATCTCCTCCGTGGACCAGTAGTGTCACATGACCTGGGCTGCTCTCTTTGAGTGTTAAATATAGCATACATATTTAAGGTGCTTAAAACATCTCCTTATGTGTTGCTATACTGTGACACATAGATTCTCAATGGTAATCTCAAGCATCTGTGATCGTTTGCTCAGCCCTGCTACATGTGCAGTCTCCGTCATCTGATTACAGTCGTGGGACATCAGTGACAAAGAGGTTATAATATGACATGTTAGGTGGGGGTAGAGCCAGGCCTTAAGAGCTCCCATTCTTGCACAGCCCTACCCAGAAGACCCGGCGGTCTACAAGCCTCTCTCGCCGGAGGAGATCCAGCGGATAAAGAATGAGAAAAAGCAGAAGCAGAACGAGCGCAAACAGAAGATGACAGAGAGCCGCAAACACCTGGGAAGTGTGCGTGTGGTGCAGAAGAACCTGGTGTTTGTGGTGGGGCTGTCACAGAGGCTGGCTGAGCTGGAGGTAAGGGACCCTTACAGAGGACCTCCACTCTCTAAAAGATGCTAATGCTAGTCTGATCCTGTTTAGAATTCTTGGGCAAATCAGGACCTAGTCTCTGTAAATGTTGGTCTGACTACCTAATTTTTAAACTATTATCTGGCCTCTCTTCTTTGTCTGCCTTGCCCACAGATGCCACCCAAGGCAAGATGTTATGTCAACATCTAATTTCTCACCTCTTATAGTTGTACGTTCTTTGACAGCTTTGGACTTAACAGCCTTGTGTAATATTTTGGTGATTTGCTTTGGAGTCTGGAATGTCTTCCTAGTTCCGCTTGCGCAGACTTACCAGCCGAATAGCGCAGGCTCAGCGAATGAGCGCTCTCGGCACCTTGTCTGGACTTTCAGGTTCTAAAGAGGCCAGAATATTTCGGGAAATTCGGAAAAATTCACAAAGTGGTAATCAACAACAGCACATCTTACGCGGGTTCCCAGGTAAGCGTAGAGGCATCATCCTCTTTACAAAAAAAATTCTTTAGATGGCCTAGTCTGCCTAATAAGTACATATTTTTTTTCTTTATATGGTTTTATTGGGTTAGTTTATTAGGATGTAAATCATAAATCACGTTCCTGTGTTAAATAGTATGCATTTTAATGTAAGGTGGTACTTATGTTGGCAATAGTCAGTGGAGGTGAATATGGCTGTACTGTAACTCCCAGGGTCCTAGTGCCAGTGCCTATGTCACATTCCTTCGGTCTGAAGACGCCCTCAGAGCTATACAGTGTGTGAACAATGTAGTGGTGGATGGCAGAACACTTAAAGTAAGTCTGAGCTCCTGCCGGCTGCCTGAAGGCTTCTCGCTTGTGGTTTTGGTAAAGCGAATGCCTTTCCCCTTAGGCTAACATGACGTGTGTGTGTGTGTGTGTGTTCGTTCCAGGCCTCTCTAGGTACGACGAAGTACTGCAGTTACTTCCTGAAGAGCATGCAGTGTCCGAAGGCGGACTGCATGTACCTCCACGAGCTGGGGGACGAGGCGGCCAGTTTCACGAAGGAGGAGATGCAGGTCGGTTCCAGCTTCAGTCCGTGAGCCGCACGCGCTGCTGCGCTCGTGCTCTGCGATCCGTCCTGTGCTCAGCCTCCCTGTGTGTGTGTGCAGGCAGGAAAGCACCAAGAGTACGAACAGAAGCTTCTACAAGAGCTGTACAAAGCGAACCCCTGCTTCCTGCAAAGCTCAGCCGGGGCCGGCGAGAAGTCAAAGGGCAAGTCCAGTTCAGCGCAAAGGTACCTTTCTCATGGCGATACAAAAGTAAATATCAAGGTGCGGGAACATGAGAACTACTGCCAGTTGATCTGTTTCCTGAGTGCAAATTTAGCAGCATAGATTATTTCCCCATTACTTGGTCACGTTTAAGCACATATTAAACATCTTCTTCTGTGCGCTGTAGTGGCGCCCCCTGCTGACCACCCCTGTCAACCTTACCAGACCCAACAGTAGCAGCAAAGAGGCGTGGCCGTGGCTGCAGGGCTCGGGCAAAATAGCCAATGGGCTGGGCGAGCACCACAAGACTCCGCCCCTATTGGACGGCTCCGACTCAGAGCACATGACTGGCAGCGGGCCAGACTCGGACTTGGGGCCAAGCCAAGGGGCCATGCCCTCCCCCTATTCACACTGCGACCCTGCCAGGTATGCCTGCCTCAGGCACTGCCACTTCCTGTTTGCCCAGAAATACTCTTTTTGTTGATTATTCTCTGTAATATAACAAATGTTATCAATACTGACTTAATTTAATTCGTCATTGACACGAAGAACTTTGCTTTTCACCAGTTTTCCTTTTTTTTATGCTCCTGCTCTTAAATTAAGGCGTCGATTTGCCTGCCCCAGCTGGGCACTTGTGGAAATTTTAACCCTGCTAATCCTTCTTTTTCATTTTGCCTTTCAGTCCCAGCGAAAAAACACCACAGACCATTAGTATAGGGAACGGGGAAAGTATACAAGTAAGATATACTTTTTTTTTTTTGGACCTCCTAACGCATATGGGCTCGTTTTTGTTGTGTGCAGTATGTCAGCATGACTGTGACTTGACTGTGACTTGGGAAGCCATCAACTGGTCAGTAGCACAGGCTGGCATTAGCTGACTCGCTGTCACTCTCACCCTGACCTGCACACACTCTCTGTCCTCTTGCTCACACACTGAATCTCTCTGCACACCACATACCTGAGGGACACTACCCCCCTCCCCCCCCAGGCTGATCTATTTGTTCAGCTTGTGTCAACCTTAGCAAGTGTCATCCATGCGTTGGAGGTTCAGCTCCTCTGCATTTCTCTGCATGTGAGTGCACGCATTCAGAAATGCTGAGCTGCAGCATCCTGCTAAAATTGTTCTGCAGTTTTATTTCAGACAAGCTGCTCACAGCTTCAGTTATTAGTTTCTGTTGGCTTGTGCCGTACAGTTGCACTATCCTTGTGCTGCATTATCGTCTTCCTGTTTAATTTTGGTAAGGTAATTGGTAATTTGGTAATTTTGCATTATTTCTGGAAAAACTGATTAGCAGTATTAAAGGCTGTGAAAATTCACGTGTAACCATAGCAGCATGAATCAGGCAGATCGTATGAACTCTAAAGGGTTAAAAAAAAAATTGATGGGGTAGGTTAAGTAGTTCCAAGGAATAAAAAAATCGTACAAATGTAATTTTGGTTTGAGCACTTAACCTGCTAACCTAAATATTTTGCTTAAAATTCTATTTATAACCACTTCTTGTTTTTTCTTTTTATTATGCATTTGTTACAAAGAAATTTTGGCTTTTTACAAAATGAAAAATACCTTTTAAGTTTGAGAGAAATCTTTTGTATTGTCACCTCTACAATGGAAGAGTTTAATACAAAAGTGTCAAATTATTTTGAGTCAAACTGAGGTCTATTTGTACATGGCATAGTCCAGAAATTTACGGCAGAATGATCTCAGAGGCTGCCTGCGTTGAGTTTGAGGGCTCAGATCTTACCTGGCACAGGGGCTGCCAAGTGCCGTCACTGCCGGGTGTCTGGAGGTCAAATCGTGTGGCTGCTTCATATCCAGCAGTTAGGGTTGCTTATTCTGCACTCACTGTGTTTCTCAACCCATGAATATGAACCAGTAGATAAAGTCCGGAAATGATTCCTTGTGTGAGCTAATTTGCTAATTGTTTTTTCTTTTTTGTTAGTTAAAATGTTTTAACGTTCCCCTTTCCTCCAGAACCACGGCACTGAGTCCCCTTCGCCGCCTCCGGGCCTGACTAAGCCTGGACTGGTCGTGCCCATCAGCATGTCCAGCCTCGCTGCCCGATCCCCCTTTGAAGGGGCGGCAGCCGAATCCCAGTCACTTTTCTCGGACAACAGCAACTTCCGGCACCCCAACCCTCTCCCAGGTGGCCACGCCCCCCCTTCCGGCCCAACCCAAGGGCACTCCGATTGGCCCACAGCACCCGAGCCCCAGAGCCTCTTCACGTCAGGTACGTTTCTGCCGTGTAGCTTGGCCACTGGGCTCCCCCTCCTAGTGTGGTATAATGCTTTTGCCCGCTTCCCCCCGCAGAGACCATCCCGGTGGCGTCGTCCACGGACTGGCAGGCGGCGTTCGGCTTCGGCTCCTCCAAGCAGCCTGAGGACGACCTTGGCTTTGACCCCTTCGATGTCACTCGCAAGGCGCTTGCCGACTTAATCGAGAAGGAACTTTCGGTTCAGGACACGTCGCAGTTGTCTCCTGGGGTTCTGCAGGGGACTCTGCGTCGCCCCCTTCACGGGCCCCTCCCCCCCCACCTGTCACACCTGCAGCACCGCGCCGTCTTGGGCTCCTGCGGTTTCCCGGGGCATCCAGCACGTCACCCGTGGCTCGGTTACCCGCCGCACGGGAGCCCGCTAAACCACACAGCCGGCCTCAGCGCCAACAGCCGCCTCATGGACTTTCTACCAGTGCAGCACAGCACTGGGCTGGGGGGCGTTCCCACTGCAGGTAGGGAACCCCGAAGGGGCAGAGGGGACATGCTGCACTGTCAGTGATTTCAGGAGGATGATGGGCTTATCCTGAAGAGTCAGGGAAATTTCTCTGTTGTACACTTGCCTAAGGTTCTTAACTAGTTGGCTATATTAATTCTGTCAAACTAACAAAATATTTTTTAGGTGTGGTAGTAGAATTCGTTAAAATGAACGCAGTTCTCTGAGTTACCACAAGATGCCAGCAAACTCCTGCTTTAGTTATCATAAACTTGTCTAGATTAAAATTTATTTCATAAATGGTATCTCATTGAATTTAAATTAGATGTTATATTAATATTCAGTAATTTGGTTTTGTACATATGAGGGAATCAAATCTGCAGTGTCTTCTGTAAGTCACCAGGAGTCACTGGTAAGTCTTGTTCTACTGTGATTGGTTGGCCGTTCCGTTCATCTCTGAAGTTGTGCCTTTGCTGCTTCTGAGTGGTTACTGCAAATAAACCCTGGAAGGCATTTTGGTCTACTGTTGTCTTGTGGACCTTTCAGTCTTTCCTTGTTGTCACTGGCTGAGAAGAGCTGTTGTTTTTTCCTGGCTAAAAGAAAAACTTTTTTTTTGTGTTTTAGCAGCATAACAGCAAAGAAATAGATGCAAAGTTAGGATTTGATTACTCTAAACAGGTCTGCCATTTAAACTAGCAACGTGAGACCTTTATTGTATGAATAAATTTGTGGATTTTATTGGCATTTACATTGTCACACATCTGTTATGATGATGAAATGAAAATGAAAAACTTGTAATGAGGTTGTAAGACCTGGCTGATAATATTTGCAGTCTCGCTGTGGCTCAGTAATGGACACTCGTCTTGGAAAACATCAAGTGTTGTTTTGTGGCACGCTGATAAATTAGCACTTGATACTCACATTTGACAAAATATTTTTTTTCTTTCTCTCTTCTACAGAAAATAGCAATTCTATAGAAAATCTAAATATGAAAGAATGGCAGGATGGTCTGCGAGCTCTTCTGCCCAACATCAATATCAATTTCGGGGGACTACCGAATTCCTCCTCATCCCTGCCCCCCTCCATCATTAACCACACAGGGGTTCCAGTTGGCTCAGGGGGCATGTCACACAGTCTTAGCTGGGACGGAATGGTCAGATGGATGGACCCGGCAATCATTACAGGTAACCAGTCAGAATTTATCAGCCAATAAGGAGTGTTCTAAGTGGCTATCCATGACAGCCAATAGCAAAGGGGTATGCGTACCAAAGCCTTCTGCATGATACGAATGGCTGCATTTCTGATTTGGTTAAATGTAATCTTATTGAATATTTACAGCATACAGGAAATGTTGTTGCTGTCCTCTGGGCAGTGTTTAGCTGAGAGGGGAAGGTCATAAGTTCAAGGGTTATGATATCAGCATTGGGCCCCTGAGCGAGGCCCCTAACCCCCAGAGTGATGTCACTATTGGGCCCTTGAGCGAGGCCCCCGATGCCCACTGCTCCCAGGGTCCTGACTGACTCTGCTCTCTGACTCCAGATACGTTCCTCATGTGTGCTGCTTTGGACAAAAGCTTCTGCTAAATATGTGAATGTAAAGATGCTCTTATTTGGGATCCTTCACAGAAAGCATGACCCCGCTGTAGCATAGACTGTTGGGGACTAAGACTGATGTTCAAGGCTAAATGCTTTCTTCTCACCCACCTGCTGCAGGTATCCCAGCATCCGCAGCCCACAGTTTGGACTCTCTGCAGGATGACCCACCTCATTGGCTGAAGTCCCTGCAGACGCTCACTGAGATGGAGGCGCCCGGCTCCACAGTGCCCCCACTGGCCCCCCACAGTATACCCTTCAGTGCACAGTTCCCAAATCACAGAGCTGGCTGGGCTGCCACACCCACTGGCCCCTTCCACTCACCCCCACCTGGTTTCCAGACAACATTCAGACCTCCAGTCCAAACAGCCACAGACCTGCTACAGAGTACTTCCATGGACCGCCACTAGGGGAGCATAACCACACAATCCGCACATCACAAAACTATTAACACCATAACAAATACTACGTTTTCCTGCTTCTGTTTTCATTGTTTCGTGTTTATTTCCTTTTGGCTTGTGGCCATACCTATCTCTCTTTCTGCCCCCCAGGTTGAGCACACAATGGTTCATTCACCAAAACATCCGAACCTTAACTAGAAACACTGGGGGTGTGGTAATGATGCCAGAAGGTTATTCAAAGAAAATAACACGGGGGGGATTTGATTTCAGCATAATTCAGTTTGATAAAGGGGAAAAAAACATCCCCCCTCTGTTCCCAGACGTCACAACACTGGAAGTATCCAGCCTTTGGGATTTGGCTAAGGTGCTCCTTGCTGTGCTGTTTTTACCCTGTGAAGGTAATTATGAACAGGCAAGCTGCCAGAGGCCTTTTTGGGCTGTAGAGCAGCTAGGACTAGTCTGCATGTGGGCAGCAGGGGGTGCTATTTCCCCTAAGAGTGACACAGTTAGACCTCTGTATCAGAGGGGCTGTGCGCTGATACACCTGAAGGGCCCTGTAGTAATGGGATGCAGACAAAACGTGCAATTTCTTTTGGGAAACAAGGTGCCACTATGTGGTATCCGTGGTAACTGCCCTCATTGTAGCGCCCCTGTTGCTGTGCAGAAGCGATGGTAGGAGGCCCACGCGATGAGCTGAGGGGGAAATCCTTTCAGTCAGTGCAGAAGAAGCCAGTTATTTTGAACGAGGCCAGCCCTGATGACTCGTCGATTCTCTGATGACATCATGGGTAAGGGAATCCCTGTTGGTACATTTGACCAGTCATGAGTGAAAAGTCATGCTGCTGGAGCGATACAAAGGATATATACTAGTTTTTTTGTGTCTTGGCTTAGTTGGCTACCTCCAAAAAAATAAATAAAACGAAATCCTCAAGCTGAAGCAGTTTCTAGGGGCAGACTAGGGTCTTTGTGGAGACTGGAGCGGATGTGGTTCTGCCCTGGAGCTTTTGAGTGAGCCACACCAGTGGGGCTGTCTCCGTTCCTGTGTTTCTCGCAACGGTCCTTGGCTGCAGTCTGCCATCTGCTCAGTATTAAAGACAATAGAAAATAAATTCAAAACAAGCGATACAGTTAGCTATGGGATATACGATTTTAGACACCTGTTTAACGAAGCTCTAAATGATGTGTGCCCCTCCCCCCCCCCCCAAACACAGGTCTGGAAAAACTAAATATTAAATAAATGCAAACTTGACACTGGTGTTTGTCTGTCCTTTCCAACCTCATTTGTCTTAATTGTCTTGCTAATGCAGCTGCTGGTACAGAGATCATGAGTGAGACCTGGGTAATGACAAGGCTGGAGTAAAAAGCAGTCATATCCTTTATTTATTGTTAAACAATTACAGGATGTCTCCTACCCTTGTCTTTGTACCAATGTCCAAAATCCAGCTGCAAGAGAAGTATGGTGTTCAGAGCATGATGTTTCCTGCTCCATCCATGCATTCACATGAAGCTGGGTTCTGTGCTTGAATATGGTGATTTAGCTTTGAGTCATTTTAGCTTGATGTTCCTGTAGTCTGAGGAAAATCAAGGAAATGAAAAGCCTGTGGCAAGACTGACTCCATCACTAATCGGGTCTTGTTTTTCTTTTTAGTCCCGGATTTGATTATCACTTTGCTTTTCCTTATAGGTGAAGGAATCTGGTCATTTCACGAATTGTCTCTTACAACCATCTAAGACCTACTAGTCTCAGAACAGATTGTCTTTTAAGCTCATAATATGCTTCTATCTCGGCGATGGCTAAGAGCTAAGGTGCTTTTATTGAGTCAGGTCACCCCCCGTTCTACCCCCCCCCCCCTTTTCTGGAATACAGCATGGACTGAATTATAGTGTACATTGTGCCTCTGGAGATGCTCTGCAGTCTGTACTTGTGTAACTCTACAACGCTTCATCAGACTACAGTCCATTGAGGGCCCTGAATTGCTTCGAGGAAAATGTACCCTTAATGGTGGAAATAGCCAACATCCTCTTCACTTTTTTTTTGTCCATAGTATAATTTTACAGCTATTTACATGTGGGGAAACCTGACGAGAGTGCTTGAAGTTTGACATGCTTAATGGGTTACGTTCAGCACTCTCAAGAAACCGCGTTCAGATTTGCACTAGAAAGAGGAAACTGTTGACATGACACTTTGGAAAGGGTTTGAAAAAGTAATTTGTGATCACAAGCTCAATATAGCAAAAATGTGAATTTTTGTTTTCCCTTCCTCCCATTTTGTTTGGGGAAATTCAACGACAAGCATAATGGTTTTCACGAAAACTTTCCCAGAAGAGAATAGGACCCCCCCGCCCCCCCAGGTGAAATAAGGACTCCTGCTCCGGAAAAGCCTGGTAGAACTCGGATAATCCCACTGTCTGTCCCGTGCAGATTTCCACGCTTTTTGGGAATGGTTCCCTAAGGAAGCAGAGGGTTTTCTGTCCATTATGTTACAGGCCAGGCTGCTTCTTTCTCAGCCTTCGAGCTAAACCGCATCTCTTAATTCCTTCCTTTTGAAATATCCTGAAGCAGAATCCTGTCCTTCACAATAGAGGTTGACTTGTTAATCTGCAGCACTTGTTATTCAGACGCTGTCGAGTTCTGTTTGGGAAGCTGCCGTCACACAACGTTCTGTTCCAGTCTTTTGGCAAAACCTAGCAAAGGCCCCTGTTTGAACACACGCATTTTTTTGCACGTCGTTTACGCTGCCCAAAATGTACATGGTGCACCCCCCCCCCCCTCTTTTCACACGCTGAAACGGTGCAGAGAGGTTCAGATTCCTCAGCACACGGTCCCGTTTTCAGGCCGCGTCTTGGAGCACTGGGACGGCACAGGTTGCATAGAGGGGGCCAGGGTGCAGAAGAACCCGGCGATAAGCGTCAGCCCCAGCCCCCCCCAGGCGCAGAACATGGACCAGCCGTAACCGTGGGCGATATCGTCGGGCAGTCCATACAGGTAGCGTGGGTAGCGGGAGAACTCGAAGTTGATGCCGGCCACACAAGTGCAGAGGGAGATTATGCAGAAGGTGCCTTTGGAGCAAAGACAGAGCAGAATGGTCAGCGGACGGCTACTCGGCCCGGTGCCGACAGAATGTGCAGCGATTCCAGACCCACTCACCACCCATGAGGAAGAGCAGTCCAGCCACATACTGCATGAGACCCTGATCCCAGCAGCCGCCCAACAACCCCACCAGCCATCCGAAGAGGATAATGGCCCCCGCCATGCCCATGAATCCGGCTGTCATCCGCCGCAGGTCTGTGGGAGCAAAGGCAGGCTGAAGAGCGAGCGGTGCTTGTGTGTGAGGTAAACCCGTCACCCAGCCTTCACTGGGTGAACCTTGGTTCAATTATTGGTCGTTATTGTTACTATTATTTTTGTTTTATCCAGTATATCACAATGGATTGATCCAGCTTATTTTTTACTAGGTTTATTTATTCTTTGAGCCTGTATCAGTAGCCAGTATTGTATCTGATTTGGGCTTCCGATGTACTGGACAGAAGATTACGCTCCGCGCAGGACTGAAGGACAGAAGCTCAGCTTCTCACCGGCCTGCGGGTGAACTGGGAGGTTAGAAGTGAAGCTGCCTAATCACTGGATCTGAAGCGAGATCCACGTTGCTGGAAGTTGTACAGCTCAGGGGTTTTCAGCTTTTCTTAAAACAGAACCCCCCCCCCCCCCAATGAAAACAGACCGGTGCTAGGAATACTCCCCCACTAATGTGAGATTGCATGAATTATTAAGAACTAAAGATCCGGGGACTTCAATACTTCTTTCCCCATTGGGGGGCGCTTTCAATAGTTTTCGCTCTGAGTGGGAAGCCTTTAGTTTAATTTTTGCATGTTGAAAGCCCCTGTTGTGGTGGACGATGTGAAGTATCACTAGACTATAAATGAAGGATTCAATGGGATTAACAGGCAGTACGGCCAACCTGATCTTATTATGAACAGGTTTGCTCTGAGAGGCCTACTTTTCATGTCAAATACATATTAATGATTCAAATACAGAATCCATTGGTCCTAGAACTCCTAGAATATGGTCACAGATGTAGTAACACATTAACCCTAAATGTTAGATTGGCTGCTTATGACAGGCAGGAGTGAGAGTGTTGTGGGTGGTGTGTGCAGGGTGCGTGAGTAGTTATTCTTTCCCAGTAAGGAACAGGCACTGGGCCAAACAGGGGTCTACAGCCTGCGAATATGACCACCCACTAAGCTCGCGCTGAGCTCCAGCCCTCAAGGGATGACCTAGAATGAGTCAAACCACAAGTATTGTAGAGCATAAATCTGAGTATATTACATTTGCTGGAATAACTGACCCTTCAGTATTATGAAGCACTATCAAGCAGAAGCAGGGACCATTTTAATACTTCTATAGGAAGAGTTTCTGTATCTCAAATTACAAATAGCACTTGGCTTTCCAGAGGTGAAAGGTTCATCAGCTCAAAGTTGTAATATTACTCATGATAATAATCTGGATCTGCTGTAGTTCAAAAAAAAAAACAAGCTGAAAATACCTCTGACCTTGGAAAAACGCGACCCAGAGCTCACTGCACCTGCTTCTCCTGCTTTTATTCTCTCCTTCTAATTTTCAGACACAGCGGGGAATTCAGAGTTGCTGATGATTAATAGGCTGACCGCATGCAACACTTCAGGCAATTAGGGAAGAACTGACCCCAGAAGGTTATCAGTAATCACTCCTATTTTCTGCCACTCTCCGAACAATGCCTGCCTATTAAAGTGAACCATACTATTCAAAGCACTTAAGTGCTGTATTTCAAACTTTATGATCTGATTATCTCCTCCACAGCCTAGGTGCCCTGTCCAAGTCTGTCCATACCCTGCAACGGTGCTCCTTCTTTTAATTATAGCTTTTGCTTGCTTGTTCTACAGAAGGTAATATGGTGAAGCAGGTCCACTGTACTTTATAACTTATGTCTCATGATATTTGTCTTGCACGCCGCGATCTGTTACCACAATAATTCCAAGTACGAACCTTGCAATCGCACACAGCATAGAGGACAAAACCCCTTGATAAAGACGTGAGCATTAGCAGGATGTGATAATCAGCTAGAATTAGAGTCAGATGAACACGTAGGATGCTCCTGTAGGGCTGAGAACTTACTCGCTGTGACCTCCAGAATGCAGCACGATCAGGCTGGGGGGGGGCAGGAACCGCAGCGGGAATGTGCTTGGAGCCGTCACCTGCTACATGGAGGCCAAAAGCGCTCACCTACTCATACCTGCTAGTAGGTACGTTCAAGGCATCCAAATTCAGAGCTCCAGTGATAGGCCGCTATAACAGGCAGTTCCCAGGCTACAAACGAGATCCGTTCCCTCTGTCTGTCTTTAAGTCGAATTTGTAGGTAAGTCAGAAAAATTATGATCAGAGGTGGAGATTTCAGGTCCAGAGAGTACAAATCCAGACCAAGATTTTGTTTCAACCAACCAGTTGAGTATAAAGAGTCACAGTCACAGAGTACTCAACTGGTTGGTTGAAACAAAATCTTGGTCTGGATTTGTACTCTCTGGACATGAAATCTCCACTTCTGATATTAATACAGTGCATAATAATTGTAATAATTATACAGTAATAATAAAAGTAACTAAAAAGTAAGTATTGCATCTGGTACTGTACTGTACCGCACCGCGATCCAATGAAGCGCGATGTTTTCACGAGCATCACAAAGTGTGTGCTTTGCTTATTAGGAACCATTGTATTTATCTGGAACCTTTAATATAATAGGCTTTATGGTAGGTCATTTGTAAGTATGAGTTGTCCGTTGGGTTGAACATATTGAACAGTATGGTCAGTCGTGCCTAAACAGTAATTTGTATAATAATGAAGAAACAAGCAAAACATATGTTAAATATGCTAAAATGTCAATTTAACATATATGTCCTGATTTATTTGGTAATTACTAAACCAGGCAAAACGGAGCCAAACCCCCCATGTTCAGTTAGATGTGAAGACCCGGGGTGTGTAGGTGAGCAGACTAAGTGCAGTTCTCATACGTAAGGCGTGCCACTCGTCCTGTCTGATGGTCTTTGTCATGTTGTAGGAGAGATTCTTCGGGATGTTGGCTGCAGAATAATGGTATTTGATGTAGGAACATCTTGCAATAGAACCTGTGGACAAAAAAGAAAAATGAGTCTGGAAGTTAGCGGAGTGTGTGAAGGTAGTGTTTTATAGTCTTTGACCTCAGGAGCATCCATTGTGCTGCTGGAACTGTCCTGACACCAGAAGGCTGTTGAACAGACCCAGTTCTGTCTCCAGTCCAAGATCTAGTACCATTTTCTGTTGGTTGATGGCCAATTTCTCACTTTTAAAGCAGTTCCATCAATTAAAAGTAAAACTAATTTTCCTTGCTACTAATGGGTATTTAGCCCGTTGCTATAAACAAAGAATGACTGAAGATATGAAGAAGTTGCTCCTTTTACAGTCCAACATGCCCTTGAGTCCTGAAGGCCCAAGATATAGTTACCAATATACAGGAAGATGACTGCACACATATTAGGGTTGGACCAGCGAAGGATGCCAGCATCCCTCCAAAATGACTGACAGATATCATGGTGTAGAGCCAACGTCACGATCCCCCCACACGCGTTAGGCTAACTACTTGGCCAGATTTCAACAGCTTCAAATAATTAATTACTTTTTCTGCTTACATAATAATAGCCATAAAAGACAGATAAAATGTTTGTATAAATTGATATTAAAAAAAGAAGTTGTTTCCAATCACACGTTATTTGGAATAAAAGCAGAACAGCACACTTTATAGGCTAAAACATTCCATTTTACATTAAAAATTGTTCAATTAATTCAATTGAATAGTGAAGATTTTGCTGTGCCAAAAATGTGAAATGACGTGGTACCTTTTTAGTGATCGAGCCTGTCAATGCCCTCAGAACATCGCTATGACTGAAATAGTCTCAAATAATTGCATACTTTAGTACTTAAACTTGCTATTTTCAGTGCAGAAGAGGGAAAGTACGACCTACCCTCCGATGTCATCGTCCATCACAACATTAAACATGTTAATGTTAATGTCAAACATCGCCATATGCCAGTTATGCAGACATCGCCCATCCTTAACACATATAGGTCAAATTGCTGACCCTGTTTCTCAATTGTACGAAAATTTAGATAAAAGCATTTGCAAAATAAATGCGTTAAAAAATGTAAAAGAAAAAAAGATGATTAGTAACATCAGACTGGAGATGGTGTCATGCCGCTGTAGAAAATTTGGTAACATTTTACTCAGTTACTACTCAAGTACAAATCATTACCTAATATAGTTCCTGCATGAAATACAGGAACCGTCATGACTGATTAATGACGAATGAACATGGGATAAGTGCATAATTAACACTTAGTTACTGGTTAATTAATACAAGTAAGAGTGTACTGCTGTTATTTGTGCCCACTCAGGTAAAGTGTTACCAAATCTGAAGCTGTTTTGCCAGTGAGGACACTAACCACAGGTGTGCAGTAAATCCGCCTTCGCTCTACTGTATTGTAGAGGAAATGAAAGACTCACAAGATGAATGGATCAGAGAAGCGTGCAGTGCATACCTCTTCCCATTCTCTACCAGAACATGTAAATTCAGTCACTCTGTCACTCAGATGATTTATCGTTCAAGAACGTGTCAAAAACAATCGAGTGAACTGATAGGGTTCTGCACCAGGCACCAAGCCAGGACACGTCTCAGTCCTCTCCTGTGAATCGCATTACCTGCCCTATAGGCAGTGACACAGGATCAAAGGTGAGGCCAGAAGCCATCTCAAGCACTACAGGAGATGAGAGAACCTCCCACTGGGCTAAAGGAACTGGACAGAGGGCCAGCAACGTAACGATACTTCCGGACTGTTTAAAAGCATGGATCCAGGAAAGGAGTAATGCAACGTGAGGGCCCTAACACAATCAGGAGAGCATGTTGACAGCAATGTTTAAACATTAAATGTAGTCGAATTTTACCGCCAAGCACCCCAGCTGCCCATCACCGATTAGCAGATTATTGAGGTTGCATCATTTTTACTTCTCTCTTATTCCTCTTTCAGCTCCAGAAAACAAACCCATGAACCCGTCACATCAACCCAGAGCCCCCAGAGAAGTTAATCCACCCACACGCAGGTTCATCATGGCCCAGACCGCTTACGGTAGGTTCTGAAGGGGCAAGTTCACCTTAAGCGATTCTCACGTCTAACTGGGCGTGTTGGGAATCACGAAACTTTCTAAACCTCAGAATCATTATTATGGTTAAAAAAGAAAATCAGATATATACAATTATTTTATCTGACATTTTTGTTAGTTGAAATGGATTGACAAACTGCTTTTATCAATTTATATAGCTGTTTTTACCTGTTTACACAGCTAAGTTCATTTAAGTACTTCATTTAAGGGCTCCTCAGTTTTTACCCAGCACTCATTATCCTATAAACTGAAACTGGATAGATTGAAGGCCCCCTTCAGAGAATGCAGTCATTTGCTAAATACTGAATGAAAATCTTTTTTTGGGAGTGACATCTGGTACTCATGGGAGAGAGTTCGACGTTACATAAGACTCATATGCTTCTGCTGCTTACAGCAATAACAAGAAACACACCGGAGACTAAATTAGCCGCTTTCCTCAAACCCTTAGCTACTCAATTTACACCTGCTCTTTCCACATTGCGGCAGTTATCTGCAAAGAACGACACCACGGAAAGAGTCTGCATCCCATCCTGTCACCTCGAGTGCCGTGTTTCACGCTGGCCGGCGCACGCTGCGAGTGATAGGTGACGTCTGAGCTTAGGCTTTCGCCCCATCGAGATACCGTTGCCGTGGTTATCGCCATGCTGCGGAGGAGAGCCAGTGCTAGCGCTTTCGTAGCTACCGCCGCTGCGGGGAACGCCATGACGCGCCGCCGCTGTGAGGAACGCCCTTTCCTGTCTCTGTTGCTTCAGGAACAAGCAACGGCTCTGAGGGAAATTTCTAGTGGATGATGGTGAGGTGAAACGTGCAGTATTGTCTGGCCCTGGCCTTTCGAGGCGTCCTTGGGGGTGTTAAAACGGCTCCTCTTCAGTCTGAAGGAAAGCCAACTCGCTGTGCCATTAGTGTGACAAACTTGTAAATGTCTGAGCCGGTTGGGTGTCACTTGACCTTTCTAGTCTGTACATGGGGAAGAAAGAACCGACTGCAGACGCAGAGGGAAGTCAGCCCTCTGGGGTGGGCAGAATCAGTTCCGCAAAGGCGTCTAGGAACTTGCAGTACCCCCCTGACTCTGATGCAGCCAAGATTAATATTCCCAGTAGTGTCTGCATATTGAGTGGCAGCTGACTGCTGGATTCGCCTCGTTTTTGTGTGCGTGATTACGAAAGCCCTACATTTCGGTGCCATGTCAACATGTGTCAACATATTGAGTCCGGAAGGTTCTCCTGTCACCATAAAATATACTGCCTGGCCAAAAAAACAGTCCCACACTTTAATATTTCGTTGGACCTCCTTTAGCCTTGATTATGGTGCACGTTCCTCAATGCATTGCTTTCATGTGCTTATGCAACATCTCAACATTTTTTTTCATCCAGATTAGCACTGATTTCTCGTTGAGCTTTCGTATCGATGATAAGTGTTGTTGAACCACTCCATAAAGTCTAATTCAGCACATCTCAAAGACTTTCAATGGAGTTAAAGTTAAGACACTGTGGTGGCCAAATCATGTGTGAAAATGAATCCTCATGCTCTCCAAACCAGTCTTTGACAATTCGAGCCTGGTGCATCTTGGAATGTAAAATTCATCCTGGAATTTACCCATGCCATTAGGAATGAAAAAATCCATTGATTAGATAACTTGGCCATTCAGTAGTTTCAGGTGCTCAACTGACTTCACTTTACTGCTGCGTAACGTCGCTGAGCTGTAATAATGATCCTGTCATTGGCTCTTAAGTGCTTGCTGATTTAAATTCAAACGGTGACTTTTTTTCCTCGGCCAGGCAGTGTATGATTCCTTTATTGCCATTGTATGATAATGAGGCGCATGAAGATAATAAATTCCAAACCACAAGACCGTAAACATACAACAAGAATTTGCAAAATATAAGATGCAGTCAGTGTTGGGATGAGATGAGATGAGATTCAAATGGGGGATGAGTCAGTGATGCTGCAGTAATAAAATATTTACATATTAAGGTAGGTTTAGTGTGGGTATATACAGATGCTAAGGTGAAACAGGGGCTTATTATGAATATTATTGCGCTTGACAGAGTAAGTGACATATCCAGCACCCTTCAGTACTGCATTAAATGCACCACAGCGTCCATGTGTACAGACAATGAGCAATGGTGCACTGAATCTTTAAAATAAGTGGGCAAAGGCACTGCATACATATTTAATATTAAAAGTGAATAAGTGTGGTGTGTTTTTAAGACAAGAAATGGCTCTGGGGGAAATATCTGTTCCTGAATCTAGCTGTACTGGTATAAGGTGTCTTGTACCTATTTCCAGGGGGTACGGTAATATGTATGAGGCTGGGGGGTGAGTCGGGCCTTTGGAAATGTGGCCTTCTGAGGGTGTTGGGCCTTGCAGATGTTGGGATCTTGTGACTTCATGGGCAATTGAGTAAGCTGCAGTTGATGTTTTACATGCATAAGGAAGAGATTACTATGGTTTTGGGGGTGCAGTGGTAAATAATTGTTGGGGGAGGTTTTTCTATTTCTGACGCATTTGAAAATATAATTGCTGTTGGGCCTATTTTCACGGGAGGGAGGTCCTCAGTCATGTGTGTACTAGGAAACCTAAATATAGGGGCACTCTCCACAGCCACTTCATTGATGGGGGGGGGGGGGGTGACTAGACTACTGTTCCAATGTTAACAATTAGAGAAGTATAGAGGACAAGGCCAAGGTCCAGTTGCACGTTACAGCATGTAGGTCCAGGTCATGAAGTTTGGATGCCAGCCTGCTCTGAATGATTCTGACGTTTCCTGATGCACTAAGGCAATGCGTGGTGTGACTGAGGTGACATCCTCTGTGAAGCTACTATTTTCTATATGTAAACTGGCATAGGGAGGGGGGGATGATGGTACAGGAAAGGACAGGATTATGGGAACGAGTCCAACTGGGCAGGAATCGTTGAGGTTTTTACTGGCCGATTGTTTCGGATGACGGTGACCTTGACTTGACTTGAGTAAACTTGAGTTGAGCTGAGCAGAGGTAGGTGGGGACTGAGACCTGTAATAGTAAGAAGCTGAGGATGCTTGTGAATCCTTGGGTACTAATCTAACAGCCTGATTAATCCCTTAACTACACTATATGAACATAGGACACCTGGCCATTACACCCAGAGGAACTTTTATGACATAACATTCTAAATCCATTGGCATCAATATGGAGTTGGTCCCCCCTTTGCAGCTATAACAACTACCACTCTCATGTGAATGCTTTCCACAAGATTTTGGAGTGTGTCTGTGGGAATTTTTCCCCATTTACCCAGAAGAGCATCTGTGAGGTTGGGCACTGATGTTGGACGTGAAGGCCTGGCTCACAATCTCCATTCTAATCCATCCCAAAGGTATTCGATGGGTTTGAGGTCAGGGCTCTGTGCGGCCAGTCAAGTTCTTCCACACCAAACTCACCTAACCATGTCTTTATGGATCTTGCTTTGTGCACTGGGGCAGAGTCATGCTAGAACAGAAAAGGACTTTCCCCCAAACTGTTCCTACAAAGTTGGAAGCATAGAATTATCCAAAATGTCTTGGTATACCTTCCCACACTCCAAAACCTTATGGTAAGCCTTCCCAGAAGAGTGTCAGCTGTTATAGATGCAAAGAGGGACCAACTCCATACTGATGCCTATGGATTTAGAATGTTATGTCATAAAGGTTCCTGTAGGTGTAATGGCCTGGTGACGTAATACTTTTGTCCATATAGTGTATCATCCTGTGTCTATGTTATTAGCACTTGGTCCTTTGTGGTTGGTGTAACCTTGGTGATAGAATCTGTGTTTCCTCTGTCAGAGCAGATGAAGAACCTGTTCACCTATTCAGGAGTGAAATGTTGTCCATGGAGGAGCAGGTGGTCTTAAGAGTGTAGTTAATGATGTACTTAGTACCCAGCCACCAGAGGTGGAAATTCCAGGTCCAGAAAGTAAAAATCCAGACCAAGATTTTGTCTCAACCAACCAGTTATATATAAAGAGTCACAGAGTACTCAACTGGTTGGTTGAAACAAAATCTGGATTCTTACTTTCTGGACCTGAAATTTCCAGCTTGGCTAGCCACATACAGTGGGGTTGGTATTATGGTAGAAGTGCTTTTCTATCTGCTCGTTGTGGCAGGTCTTTGCTTCCCCCTTGTTCAGGACTGCCCTGGCTATGCGGTACCTGCGCGGTACCTGTACAGTACACTTCTGTGTCCTCAGACCTGACAGCTGTTTCCCAGGCAAGAGTTGGATCTGATCCATGGTTCCCAACTGGGAAAGTTACAGCTGTCCTTGCTTACTGCAAAATTATTTATGCCGCAGTTTATGTTGAATAATACTGAGGAAATATAGTCTGTTCTTTTGGAACAGTCCTGAAGGTCTGACGTAGCTCCCTCAGGCCAGACTACCAGTGATATTATGGCTGGTTTGACTCTGCCAATAAGAGGTCTGTAGGCAGGGCTGAGGAACAGACAGATTATCTGATTGGACGACACTTGGAATGTTATTGTATGCCAAGAGACACCACTCAAGGCTGACCATAACACTAGGCTTCAATCACTATCAGATTTCAACTAATCTGATGTGTCTATTGTGCAATTCAGAGTAAGTGTCCAGTTCAAGAGTAGAACAGATCAGCCAGTCCAGTGCACAAGATCCATCAATATAAAAGCAAGACTCTTCCTGTACCTGTGGTCTACCCTTCCTGTCATCATTTGGAAAGGGAATAATAACAAATGCCAGTCCCTGATGTACAAATACTAAAGGATTTGCTAAATGCTAACGATTAGATGAGCAGGCTATAGAAAATGAGGTAGCTTCAGATTACACCTTCTGCAAAATTGTCGCCCCATAACTACGATGCCCTTTGACCCCTGGCAGTCTTGTGGGAACTCAATCCGGATGTAAGGTCTGTACAGTGACACCTGTGCCCCTGGGGGGCCGTTGTGCCAAACAGCCATACAGATGTCACAGGTGTCCCCCGGAGCAGGCATGGTTTTCTCCACTGACCCTGTGACTCCGCCCTGCACCCATATGCTCACGCTGAGCTTGATATCAGCTGTTTGTTAGGCAAATGGGGGCATTTGCATAATTTATTGTGGAAGGAAATCTGTGCTTATAGTGACTTGTTAGTGCGATGTTCAGACAGGCCTGTGCACCATCATCAGCTGCAGAAGCTTTTTAATGGATCTGAAGCAGTTTTTATTTCCAATTTCCTTTCACATGATGCTTGGTTTCTGCCAAGCAGCAGCAGATGGGGACATAGTGACGACACGCAGGACTCCTGATATGGGAAGGTTATCGACTGATGCTGAACACAAACTTACTATTGACTATGTGAACTGAAGGCACTAAATCCATCCCAGGCAGCACTAGGCACAAGGCAGGGGTGCAACCAGGATGTGATACGAGGATTTAGTACCTAGTTAACCATAAAAATAATTCTAACACAACCATATATAACTAATATGCAAATTCATGTCTATGCAAAAAGAGCAGCAGGTGACAGAACTGATTATCACTGCAGAATTTCCCCCTGGGATCAATGGCTGCTCTTGTCTAAGATCCACAGCCTCAATAATAGCGGCTGTAAAACAAACATGTGAAGAAAAAAGAAATGTATCCAACAAAAAGAACATTGACAACTAACTCATCCAGCGCCTTCAAAGGTAACCTGTTATCATGCAGCCGCTTATACTATCAGACACTGGTATAGCTGAAGCCCCCCTCCGTTTTGACAGCTTGTGTGATCCCTGCATGCCCTTCACAAAACCAGCCCTGGGGATAAAGTTTTCATATTTTACACTCGTATAAGCCCCATGGTCCAATTACCCCGTGGGGAGAGCCTTTGCGGCCGGTGCTGTCAGGGTGTCACGGCTGCGGCGCGTCAGTCCATTTCAGAGCCATCAACAGAAAATTCCAGCTGCAGGATCAGACATATTCAACCGAATCACCGGAGTTCACCATTTTCTCCCTTCAGATCCTATTATGGGGGATAATTGCGTTTTCGGAAGATATCGATCATCAAATCCGTGCCTCCGTTGAATTGGCAACTACATAACAGACGTCTGAAATTTTAATACAGTGGACATGAGCTGATGTTTTAAGATTTTTTTTTACCACATGCGTTCATTTATGTATGCAGTTTATAGGCACATGTATGAATACAACGAACTGCACCACCTAGCAATCATGATTTTCTATTAGGAGCTCAAAGGCGCTTACAGGTTGTGAGAAGGACAGGGAGCGGTTTATAAGGTGCCATGTGTTATACAAGTGTTTACCCACATTCATTTGTAATTCTCTGCGTTTAAAACAGACGAGATGATTGATTGCTGGACACCATGGACTTCGTGTGAAGAGTGGCAATCAAGTTGCATTACTAATATGTTTCGCAATGTATGCGCTTGAAACAACTATCAAATTCTGTACATTTGTCAATCTGATGACTCGCATTAAGACATCAAAGGCGGTTTGCTTGCCCCCCTACAATCGAGGCGTTTTCTCGTACGTGCATAATCAGAATCAAGGGAAGTGAACATTTGCAATTGAGTTTGAATTAACCCATATAGGAAAATATGACGATATTTCTTTACCTTTGCGAATGAGCTCATCAATGTCCTGGTCGAAGCCTTGCCGGTGGCACTTGCTCCACAGCCCCATGTTGGTTGAGTTATAACGCCGGCTGCACTCGTCCGCGGCGCTCAGGGCGAACATCTGCCGGCGATCCCGCGTCAGCAGCCCCGTCCCCGGCTCCGTCCGCGCCCGGCTCGCCCGCAGCGGAAGGCTGCTGTTGGAGATGTAAATGAAGCCCGGGTCGTTCCTGCGACTGGAGAAAGTCCGGCATCGCTCCCTATGCTTCCTGGCGTCAGTCTCGTACCAGTGATCGGAGTAGATGGCCACCGTCAGCATGGCCAGGGCGCAAAGAGAGAAAAAGAGGCCGGCGCACAGTAGCGACTTGGCGGCAGCCATGGCTCGCTCCTCTCAGACCCGCATCAGCGCCTCAACGGCGGCCAGCCCGTGTTACAATCCGGGACTGACAGTAAACAATGTCATCGTGGATGCGGTGAGACGTGCAAAGCGGGGTCAGCCCTCGGCAGTATGTAAATCCCGGCGCCGGTGGATTGCCGGTCTTGTGACTGTGCATGTTTGAGAGGGAGGGAGCTGCTGCAGATGCACGGACCCTGACCGCCTGGAAGGATCCCTGTCTCATCCACAGCCATTCATCGCCACTCTATTCCGATCAATCATACTGACACTGTACTAGGTATCTACACGCAAAGACGGGTTTCAGGTCCAATGCCTTCAAAGAATCTCTGCAATGCAAAATGAAATTTATAACCCTCCAGATAAAGACACGTACAGTGACACCTGAACATGATGTTCTGAATATCAAGTCAAATAATCCATGTGTGTAAAGGTGTGTGTGTGTGTGTGTATATATATATATATATATATATATACATACATATATATATATATATACACACATACACTCACCTAAAGGATTATTAGGAACACCATACTAATACGGTGTTTGACCCCCTTTCGCCTTCAGAACTGCCTTAATTCTATGTGACATTGATTCAACAAGGTGCTGAAAGCATTCTTTAGAAATGTTGGCCCATATTGATAGGATAGCATCTTGCAGTTGATGGAGATTTGTGGGATGCACATCCAGGGCACGAAGCTCCCGTTCCACCACATCCCAAAGATGCTCTATTGGGTTGCGATCTGGTGACTGTGGGGGCCATTGTAGTACAGTGAACTCATTGTCATGTTCAAGAAACCAATTTGAAATGATTCGAGCTTTGTGACATGGTGCATTATCCTGCTGGAAGTAGCCATCAGACCTACAACCAGCTGATGATGGGTACATGGTGGTCATAAAGGGATGGACATGATCAGAAACAATGCTCAGGTAGGCCGTGGCATTTAAACGATGCCCAATTGGCACTAAGGGGCCTAAAGTGTGCCAAGAAAACATCCCCCACACCATTACACCACCACCACCAGCCTGCACAGTGGTAACAAGGCATGATGGATCCACGTTCTCATTCTGTTTACGCCAAATTCTGACTCTACCATTTGAATGTCTCAACAGAAATCGAGACTCATCAGACCAGGCAACATTTTTCCAGTCTTCAACTGTCCAATTTTGGTGAGCTCGTGCAAATTGTAGCCTCTTTTTCCTATTTGTAGTGGAGATGAGTGGTACCCGGTGGGGTCTTCTGCTGTTGTAGCCCATCCGCCTCAAGGTTGTGCGTGTAGTGGCTTCACAAATGCTTTGCTGCATACCTCGGTTGTAATGAGTGGTTATTTCAGTCAAAGTTGCTCTTCTATCTGCTTGAATCAGTCGGCCCATTCTCCTCTGACCTATGGCATCCACAAGGCATTTTCGCCCACAGGACTGCCGCATACTGGATGTTTTTCCCTTTGCACACCATTCTTTGTAAACCCTAGAAATGGTTGTGCATGAAAATCCCAGTAACTGAGCAGATTGTGAAATACTCAGACCGGCCCGTCTGGCACCAACGACCATGCCACGCTCAAAATTGCTTAAATCAACTTTCTTTCCCATTCTGACATTCAGTTTGGAGTTCAGGAGATTGTCTTGACCAGGACCACACCCCTAAATGCATTGAAGCAACTGCCATGTGATTGGTTGATTAGATAATTGCATTAAGGAGAAATTGAACAGGTGTTCCTAATAATCCTTTTAGGTGAGTGTATATATATACACACACAATTAATGCCGATCTGCTATGCAATTTGCTTTGGTTAGGAATGAACAATTAGGACTTTATAATTTTAATTGGGTTAAGAATATGTTAAACAATGTTTCTTATTTGCTGTTGAAATTTTGTAGTTAATTTTGCAGTAAAAACAATAAATAAATAAAACACAGTCTTGCAAAATAAGGTAAAAGCATGATGGGTGATGATCGATTATATTTTTCTGATATAAACACCGTGTGGATTAACGCCGGCTGACTATTGAAGAAACGTACGGCAGGATGCTATTTTTCAAAATCGGTTATTTTATTTGATGTGATAAGCTGTTGAACTGTCAAAATGAATTGCTTTTACGATTATCATCAGAACCGAATGTTTCAGTGCTGAGTGAAGGAAAGGCTTGGGAGGGCAGTAATTAAGGGATGTTCTGGGCCTCCTGATCAGATCCCATAGTTTTGTCGTAAAGAAGAAATATACAGATAAATGGCCCAGATTGAAAATACGTGTCATAACTAATCTGGAGAGTGTTGTTTTCAAACGAATAAGTACTTGTCACTTTAAATCAAGAATGCATCGTGCAATTTTCCCTGCCTTTTAAAATATGGCTATAATTACATTTTCACACTGTTTCTGATTCCACTGTATGATATATAGTGTGGGTCAGAGTTATTCACTTTGTTTTTTTTTTTATTTGTGTTTCATCAGAATAGGAGTGCAGATGAAAATCATGATAGTTACCTTAGCAGCCTCCAAAATCAAAAGCAGCAATTAGATCTAGAAGCCCAATTATTTTCTGTTTTAGGATTAAAATGCATCATTGACTCCTCTGGAAAAGACTGCCCTGTTCCTTGTCCAGTGCAAAAACCAGATTTAAGAATCAGAGTGTCAAGTATTTTTAAGGTTTACGTCTGGAATTGGATATTTTTAAGGACTTTTAAAATTATATTTACGTCCGTAGTACAGTTAACTATAAGTAAGTGTGTTAGTGGATACATTCTTTTAATATAACAAACAAAATATATAAAAACATGTTGCGTTATAGATTAAATTACTAGCCTTTTTTGGTTCTCGTGTTGCTTGACCGCCCCCTTGTGGTAGAAATTAGTTGTAGAATGTTTTAAAATGGGTACGTTTGTCTCCAACTGATAGTTATATTCCTAAGTATTTAGTATCTATATATAAAATTATAAAGTAGATATCGAACTAAATATAGCCTAAATGTGCAACTAGAACAATGCACCTTTAATAGGTATTGAAAAACTAATTATGTATCCATAGAACTGTAGATTTTAGAATAAATAAATTATTTACAAAAGTCAGAAACTAAGCGATTCTGTTCAGACCGCGAATTTGTTCCGATCACATTACACAGCAGAAAGAAAGATGTCATCATAAAGAAGTTAAAACTCTGGGTCTCGGCTGTTATACTTTTAAGCGGAACTAAAGAACAATGCATTTTGGTACACGAGACTATTAAAGTGACGTACCGGTCCTTGTTTAACGTGCCTGGGAAGGTTATGCTGTATCCTACTCTTTTATAAATCTAATTGTATTAAAATAGGTGTTAAAGCTTTATTTTTTGGAATGTAAATGCTTTGTCATAAGTGACATCAATCATTTTATTAAAAGGTACGTAACATGCATAGCGTTCCGGGAAAGTGAGATTAGCATTTGATGACATTGATTATTTCTTGATTTATATGTAAGTAACTAAATGTATTCTGCAGAAATGTTACAAAAAATGTTCCTTATATTTAGACCTGTATTTGTTCTCTACTTATTCTTATATATGTAAATCAGCGATCAGAGTTGTACGCGGGTTGTTACGAGGACTCGTTTAATATTTATGGAGCAGAGCTATAATTCCACTGTATTCGATTCTGTCATTTGTTATTACAGGTAATAACCATGTCGCACTACGCCACGCGAATGGCGCGCCTGAGTGCGCGTATCTTCGGCGAGGTTGTGCGCCCCACGGATGCCCGCTCCATGAAGGTAGTGGATCTTTTTAAAGAACCGCCTCTGGCGCAGCGGAAGGGGGTGTATAACTGGTACCCAGAGCACAACACCTACTACGGCCTGACCAAGACATTACGCTTATTGGGCTTGTTCAGGTATTCAGATCGCAATGTGTATGGTTTTTCACAGTGCAGACTATGTTTTATACATGTATTTTTATTATGGTTGAGAAGATCAAAAGTGACAATTTTGCGAAATTTGTTTTTTATGCGTGCATTGCACCTTGCTGTACACCTGTGATTATGATTAGAGATGAACACGAGGACTTCAAGGACGAGATGCGACGGCTAAAGAAACTGCGAGGGAAGGGGACACCAATGAAGGGTGAAGGGAAAAGAGCCACAAAGAAGAAGTAGCTTAACTTTATTACCAAACGGGATCATAACAGGTCAACCTGAAGCTTCAGGAAGAATGACTGCAGAACAGGATATGGGATTGTAACGGACTCTGGAGGGGAAAACCAAATTTGATGTAAATAAACACAGAGGAACTTTCTGTGTGATTTATTATGTTGTAATATTGTAATAGAATCGCCAGTTTACAGCACCAACACGATCAGCTTTCACCAGCTAAAGTATCTTGTGATATGCTGTGATTTATATCATTTAACATTACATTTTGAGTGAAAAGTTTAAGGTAGCCGAATGAAAATACCAAAACGCAATACCACTGCCATTAATTAAATTCTCAGTGTGGCATGCATTATAAATCCATGTCTTTATAATTAATTATTTATATTATTTTAAAGCCATTAGATTGCTTCAAAGCTATCACAGCAATCAAAAATGAAAAGCTCTGTAATGCTGCATACACTATAACATGGGTGTAACAACATTAACCACACAGATAGGTTCTTCACAGTTATATATATTTCTGTTGAGCCTGATGATGCATCACTGCTCTCTCGGTTAGAAGACTGTCTATTAGATATCCGGTGCTTGATGGCAAAAAATTTCCTAATGTTAAACACAGAAAAAACAGAAGTTCTGGTAAGTGGTCCCAAGGCTGCACGAAATAAGTCTCACCACCTCAACAGTAGTGGCGTTCCTACACAACCTAACACAGTGGTCAGAAATCTTGGGGCACTTTTCCACCACGCAAAGTTCAATACTTTCGCTTTTCCATTGACTTCCTGATGAGTACCAGTACCGAAAGTTCCAGTACCGAAAATGCCAAACCAGCTGAGGTACTTCTTTGGTACTTCGGTACTTTGGGGTGGGACTTGCAAACATATTTGCTGTTGATTGGTTATGCAAATAGCCTGCCGCAGAAACACAAAATACAACCGCCATCTTTTGAAACACACAACGAACAGCGAGAAACTAAATAAACAGCAGTAAAAACAAAAATATTAAAAAAGGAAAAATGGAAGGATGGACAAACGAGGAAATAGCAAAGTAATAGCAAGCCGCTTGGAAGAAATGGGGCACATGCGAAACACCGAACAATGCCGCTTGAAAATCACAAAACTTAAGCAGAACTACAGGATAATGAAGGATCATAATAATATGTTTGAATTCAGTGAAATAAATACTGCACCGCGCTTTGTGATGATGTCAGTCAGGGGCGGTCACTGATGATGTCATTTGGTGCCGGTACCAGTTTTTACGCCAGTGGAAAACCGACACAAAAGAAGTACCATACTTTTGGTACTTTATGGAAGTACCAAAAGTACGGTACCTGGTGCGGTGGAGAAGCGCCCTTGGTCTTCTAATTGATTAAGATTTAAGGTTTGATGCTTACATAAGAGGTATTACTAGAACTGCGTTTTATCATTTACGAAACATAGCCAAGCTTCGGAAGATGCTCTCCCTTCATGTTGCGGAAAAATTAATATATACCTTTATAACTTCCAGACCGGGCTACTGTAATGCCCTCCTGTCTGGTTGCCCATCTGGATCCTTACATAAACTTCAGCTGGTACAGAATGCAGCAGCCAGAGTTCTCACAAACACTAAAAAATTTGATCAGATCACACCTGTCTTATCCTCCCTTCACTGGCTTCCAGTTAAGTCTTGGATTGACTATAAAATGCTGCTATACCTGTAAAGCACTGAATGGCCTTGCACCAGAATACCTTAGTGATCTGCTGACCTCATACAACCCTCCACGCTTGCTTCGTTCTCAAGGCGCAGGATTTCTATTAGTACCTAGGGTAGAAAGAGCTACGGCAGGCTGCAGAGCTTTCTCCTATAGAGCTCCTCAGCTGTGGAACGGTCTTCCACCGGATGTGCGGGATTCAGGCTCACTCTCAATATTCAAGTCTAGACTAAAAACACACCTGTTTAGTTTGCTTATAGGGACCCTAATTCTAGCTCTAGCTAACTCCTCACTCCCAGTTAGACCCATAGTGAGGTGTAGAGTTGGGTGGGGATCGGTGCCATTAGCTTTGGATGACCTGAGCTGTCAGTTCTGTCACTCTAGCTTCACACCCCCTTATGGAATTGGAGTGCTGACATTTCTGGGACTCCCCATGCCTGCATTCCCACCTGCCTCTCCCTCCTACTTATGCTGCCATAGCCATATCTGCTGGAGTTTACATACTGCACTCACCTAACTGTTTGCACTGCCTGATTGCACATTTTTTCCCACCTACCCCTCCTGGGGGGAGCTGCCTGGAGACTTCAAATTATCAAGATATCCTGCACACCCTGCTACGTGCGACGTCTCCACTACCCATGATGTCCTTGCATCCAGCTCACCGTGTCTGTGTCATCCTCCATTTTTGCCCTGCTACCTAACTACTGGTTGCCTGGCGATCTGAAGGAGCGCCAACACCGGTTGTCATCACCTCCCTGCTCCCCGGTTGTGACTCAAATCTTATGACTTGGAAAGTGTGACTCGGCACTTAGCCATCTCTCTGATTTGACCCTCCCTGCCGGCCCCAGGAGGATGGGCTCCCCCTTTGAGTCGGGTCCCTCCCAAGGTTTCTTCCTTCTGGGGAGTTTTTCCTTGCCACTGTCGCCTATGGCTTACTCACTGGGGGCTTTGGGTGGGGATGCTGTAAAGCGCTTTGAGACGATGTAATGTTGTGATAACATGACACCACGCTTTCAGATTTTCACGCAAGCAATCTTATGACGAATCTATATTATTCCGTTATAAACCTAAAATTGGGTGCATCAAAAGTGTTGGGATAGCTTTCAAACCATAAAGACTATTTACAAGATTGTAAAATTGTTACATACACGTAAATGCGTATGCAGACTTGTCTCACATTGGAGATCTCACTCCAGCCAGCTTTCCAAAGTTGGCAACCCTGCAAAGGTCTGACTGAAGATCAGTGATTTTGGCCAGAGTCACACGGACAAGGTGTGAGTTATAGCAAGATTTCCCACCCATGTGCACCATAGTCTTACTGTGTTGGTACTGGAAATCATGCGTACGGGGTTAAGGACACACACAAGTCCCAAATCCAACAACCGCGTTTCAGACATTTTAACTCAAAAAGGAATGAGGAGCTGATCCCCTCTTTTCTGCGCCAAAGTCGGTTTAGCATGTTTAACCACAGAAGTTTTGGAAACAGTCTTACTTTGGGTCACAGTGCAGGATTACCCATTTATCTGCTACCCCTGGGGCATTTTTCAGGGGGTTAAGGGCCTTATTCAAGGGCCCAGAGACTATTCTGCAGAGGACAGGATTCAGAGCGTTGACTTTGCGGTTATAGGTACAGAGGTCCAACCCGCTGAGCTGCACTCCGCCCACCTGGCACCCCACCGCTTCCGTCAGATGTTTGCTCTGTATGAATGCTGCACGGCCCGGAGGCCTGGAGCTGCTCTCCATTCCAACACCGCCGACTGAAACCAGGTGTAATTAGACATTGCCGCTGAGAGCACGTGACTGGACCGCAGCCAGCCTTCATAAATTGTGAATGAAACAGAGGTAATGCAGGCTTCTAATACTTTGATTAGATGTTGTCATTGATCCATATTGGAGCTGTGCAGTGTGCTGCACGCATCGACAGGCTGGATGAAGGTCTGAAGAAGCAGGAGCTCCTGGACCTGGTCCATCAGGATAGGTGGCTCTAGACATGGATGTGCACTGCAGAATTACTTTGCAGATTAACTTCAGACTTAAGCATCTACCTATCTTTCTGTCTGTCTGTCTCTCTGTCTATCTATCTACAACTATCTGTCTGTCAATCTTGCCTGTCTGTCTATCTATCTATCTATCTATCTATCTATCATGAGAAAAGGGAGGCAATTTGCCAAAGAAAAGTTTTTTTCAGTAATTTGAACATGTCTTTGAGCAAATGGTCATTTTTACATTTTAAAGTGCATAAAAGATTTTTTTTTAACAAGTGATAATTGATCATTCGAAAATGTTAAGCTAGAGAAGCATAACTGGCTAGCAAGGCTGTTATTGTGAGAAACTGGGTATTCTAGGCCGTTTGTAGAGGTTTTTGGATTTGTGTTTTTTTTTTTTGTATTTCGATGCTCATACTGATTTTTCATTATGCCAGCTGTCCTGATTGCACAGCTATTTATCAAACACCTTTAAACGTATTGCTGTTGACTTTTTTTTCTTAAGAAGGGATGTTTTCCATAATCTGTACGTGAAAGGGTTGTATGTTCTGATGCCCGAAAAATGGAGATTCTGCACGAATCTGGTCTCTGTCAGCCATGAAAGTATAAACACCAATATTCTGTCCTTGCCTTCTGCCCCATCAGCGATGCTGAAAACATGTTGGACTATCGCTGACAAAGGTGCTTTCACACACAAAAAAAAGGGCTGAAATGCTGCACCAGTGCAAGCGTGATGCTTTGCAGATGACGCGTGAAGCCTTGGAAGAAGATGCAAAGCATGTTCTCACAGTAAGCGGAAAGACAGACACCATTCTGCAGTGTGCATAACATACGCAAATAACCTCTGAATACTGCTGACCTCAGGATCTGTTTGGAGTTCTCTGATTGGCTGATTCCTCCCGGTTACTCCGGTTATGAACAAGCCAGCATATAATGAAAAAGAGCCATCGTGACTAATCAAAAACAGTCTTTGTTTTGTTTTTTTGATGCTTGTAAATTAACATTCAGAATGACATTGATTTTGCCCACATTGGTATCAAAGCTGGGTCCTTGGTCAATGCTTGAATTTTAAAGTTGTTTAATTAATTAAATTCATTCTTTCTCTTCCTTGCATACATCGTGTTGATTTTAAAGATATTTTACTTTCCTTTGGCTGGCTTGTCTACAAAACTGCAATTATTTTAATGAATTTCAATAATGTTCTACCACAGATATTTAACTGTTCACATTTATTTTTGCAGCAGATGCTTTTATCCAAAGTGACATTCATTTCTGAGAAAGGAGAGTCGGTCAGTCCCTGGAGGAATCTGAGCCTCGCTTACGGACCTAACAGTGAAACCACTCTGCCAACCCTGGGATTTGAACAAACAACCATCACAGCACAGGGACACCACCCTAACCCCCACCGGTATCCTCGCTTGCTTTTTATGTGGTGGTAAGTCCAAGCTAATTAATAATTCATGTATTTTATAATAAAAATTTCACAGCACGCACATCGTGGTTCCTTTCCCATCTTGAATGTGTACCGTGTCAGCGGACGATGTTTTTTATCAGTGGAAGGCTGGATTGAAAATGACTGAGAATAAGGGTCTCTATGAAGAATATCTTTGGACCAAAAAATACTGTGAACATGCAACTCCATTTGATTTTTTGAAAACTTTGCTGACTTTGAGGCCGACTCTAGGTCACAACTTAAGGTATCATACGTATCGTCTTGTTCATCGGCCGGATCGCAGTGGTGTGGCTCACTAGTGCACAAGCATTGATGCACACTTTCCCAATTAGCTATGCTGTGTTCCCCAGCCTCTCTCCCCACACTATTAAAAAGCTTGTGTTTATACGCTGAAAAGTAAGAATGGATATTTTCTCTTCATAGAGAATTTGAAACTGCCTATGTAGCTCTTTATTTATAAAAGTTAGGAGTTATTGAACCTGTTAGGCAAATTAATTTATATAGCACAACTCAGACGCAGGGCAATTCAAAGTGCTTTACAAAGGCAGACGAATACATTTAAATAAAAGATACTAAAATCACATTTAAATGACAAAAACACCTAAAAACCAAACAAATAAATCGTTAACTGAAAAGAAGTTACATTGTAGCAACAGTGTATGACTAAACTGATTTAATTTATGGAAAAGTTGCAGCAAACAGTAATGTTTTAAGCCCGGATTTAAATGATCTGACAGGGGAGTGTAATATATTTGGCAGATTGGCTTTCTGACGATGGTTTGTGTTGTTTGGGACAGGCGACCCTTTTCTGGATGGATGGTATGGAAGATGGATGGAGTTTCTCTTGACTTGCTGAGTGGTGTAGTCATCTAAAGTGCCTTTGCTTGGCACACAGTCCTCCATCCCCAATAGCCAGGGAACAAACTGGACCTGCTCCAGGACACAAAGCAGGATACAACTTTGAGCTCTTCTCATGTTTGTGGGACCCACGTCTCCTATAGAGCAGCCCTGATTTCGGGTGAGGATGGTGCCCCTTGGGTCCCTCACCATGGTCAAGTGATTAGCGACATCATTAATTTGGGAGACATTTCAAAATACCATCCTATGTGCTTGTATGTTTATTTATACCTTCATGGAGAGAAATTCATGTTTGGATGAATGTTTCATACTGTGATGAACTCTCCAGTGTTTAAAAAGGGGTGGGTTTGAACTGCGTAATTTCCTTGGAGAACCAAGGATGAACAATTTGAGGATGGAGCTCATGGAGATAGTGACCTGAATCCTGGAAAGGCCATTAATCCAAAGACAGGAATTTGACCTCATCATCTTTTCACTGGTTTGAGCAGAATCACTGGAAAGGTCAATATTGTCTGACAGAAGAGCAGAACGTTGTGTATCAATTCACATATTCCACAGCCTTAGGTTGTGGTTTGGTCTGATGATGGTTTGTGTTGTTAACGATGCAATGTTTATGTCATAAAAAATTGTAAAAAATAATTAACAAATGATTTTCAAAATAAGACCCTTAAAAGTATGAGATTTGAGTATGGGTGTAGGGACTGGGGACACGTCCCTACCAATTATGTGGGAGTACTGAGTGTTTTTAGGGGGGCTGGGGGTTCGGGGCTGAATTGGTCCCTATCAATGATAAAACCACACCTCGAGCCTCACATGAAAGTATTGCAAACACTTATACATTTCATTTTATATTTTGCTCTTTGCAGCTCCCGTCACAGTCCCCTATGATTCGTTTTAATTTTGTGGTTTACAGGAAACAGAAGACAGCTAACAGACTCCCTACTCTATTTGTAAAACTTAAAACGAACGCCTGAGTTATAGGCCTTAAAAACGTGAACACCACGAAGTTGTTAAATGATTTGCAAACCACATTTTCTACAGAATACGTTTTTCTGTGCTACCAAGTGGTCTATTTTAGTTTTCTTACGTTATGTTTAGAACAGCAGTTTGCTTTTTTTTTTTTTTTTTTTACTGGGAAGTTGCAAGGCGACGTGAGAACTTACGCGAAAGGGGACTGTAAGGGTAACCGAGAACAGTGACCTACAGTATCCTAGAATAAGACAACAACTAAACCTTCTGATTTGCGGCAAAAAGTGGCACGTCCGTAGGTTTTGTCCGAAGAACTGATTAATCTGCAGTAATGTTGTATTCAGGGGGAAAATGCAGGTCGGCGTGTTTTGATCTTTGTCGATCAGCGTTATAAACTTTCGCGGAAGCTAAAAATGAAACGCATACAATATACAATAACTGTAGTTCATTAAAGTAAAAATAATTAGATAATTATTTGTATCATTTTCTTGCGAAAAAGAAATTCCAGTTTACTGTACACTTGAATTTAGCCGGCTTTGGAAGTTTCTGGGTCGGCGGGTGCGTGGTCTTGGTTTAATTTAATTAAGCAACTGCTTATACAGCTGAATTTGGTAGGTTATAATTTAGCTGTTTCCGCGGTGCTTGTTTTGTGCGGTTGGTGTCCGTTCATTTTACGTGGTTTTCGAAAACAGTGTAATACCTTCGTAAAATGCAGTGATTCATGCATTGGGGGAAAAAACCACACAGAAGCCAAAAGGATTTTAAAAATCGTAAAGCACTAAGGCAGGAAGAAAACAAACCAAAAACTGGACCTATATGAAGGCAGCACTAATGAGATGCATGCAAAATGAATTATTTTTCAGTATGCTAAGAGGAATTAATATTGTATGACACATTAATTGTGATAAATATTTTATATAGAGAGAGGGAGACCCAGTCAGAGCTTTGTGGTCAGATGTGCACGCTATAGCGGTGCAGCACAGAAATGCTGCAATCCTAGCTGCACCTGCAAGCTCCAGCTTCTCTCTCTGTTGACTTTGTACTGTACTTGTGGTTTCAGTGGCAGCTAGCGGTGCATGAGTAAGGCTGCTCTATCAAGGGCACGCGGCAGAGCGCATACTGTGGGATGCGCGCGAGTGACGCGCAGACTGGGTCCGAACAGCAGGTGGAGCCCTAACGAGCTCGGCATCTGGGCCGTGGGGGCTCCGATGTCCTGATGCCATTGCAATGCGGTGGGATCGGTACTTTCACAAGAAATCTGTGAATAACAACACGTCCCTGAAGCTATAGGAGGCAAAACATTAAACTGTTTGGTCTGGGATCATTTCAAGAATATTAGCCAATAGTGGACTGTGTTTATCTCGTTACTCACTTGCACTGTCAGTAAAAAGTCCCAATTTGTACCTGTGAGGGTACAACTACTTGTCACTGGGGCTGTACCCTCAAAGGTCTGCTAAATGTACCCTAGCTGTAGGTAAATATACCTTTTAAGGTACAGAAATGGACTCTGAGGAACATTTTTATACCATTGAGGGTACATTGATTCATTTGTACCTTGGGGTACAAAATTGTACCAGGGCTGTACCCTTTATTTTTATACTGTTCATATCACTAATTATTTTGTGATGGGCCGGTTTTCAGAGGTGTGAGAGAAGGTAGCTCTGTCTCAGATGATGAAGCACTCACTTTAATTAGAAATTAGTCATGACTGAGAATGTTTATTCTTAAGGAATATGTTTACTACATAGCAGTGATGTACCAGAATGAGGCGTCCGATGCTGAAACAATGTATCTCTTTGGATCCTGTTGTTCCTCTGCATGCATGACCGTCATATTTCCTTTTAAACCCTAATGTCAGTGTAATGCACTACCGGAGACCAGGGGCTTAGATATGGCACACAGACAAGGTCAGTCACACCTTTGTCATAAAATAAGGTTTCCAGTTTCAGGTTACCGGGCTGAGTCATGCAATGGCCAAGGTCAACAATCAGCTTGTGGTGAATTTCATAGGCATGACTGGGGTTTCTAATCATCTCTGCTGCGTTTTTCTTTGGCAACAAGCCGTGTAACATTAACCCAAGATGAGTACACAGGCTGAGAGGTGTGGAGTGCAGGCAACGTACGTGGATTACCCTGTAAAGTGGTCCCAAGGCCAGGGGCTGGAAGGATTCAGGTGCTGTTGTGCAAAGTCACAGGGCTATCGGGTATCATAGTGCGCAGTGCACGGTGGGTGCTGTCGTCAGAGGCAGCGTGAATGTTTCACAGATCAGTGTAATGCTGAGGAAACCGGATAGCATGAGCGAGAGCCGACAGGCCGCCAGTGCTGGCTTGAGGGACGCTGCATTGCATGGACGGATTGCGATTGACAATCAGCTTATTTATGCTGGAGGAGTTTCAAATGCTTTGCTGCATGGCGTATTGCGGCACAATTTTGTGCCATTCATAATTATAATTATGACATTATAATGCTTTGTGTTATGAATCCGTGATGTCACCCTGCCTGCCTTGTGTGTATGATGTCATATGATGTGACATCAGATGTGAATATGACATCATGTTGAAAAATGTGTAGGAATCACTCAGCACAGGTAGGTCATAGAACAGAAAGGATAGAGGGTGGGATTTTCAGCGTTTCTGGGACAGGGTCAGAACAATTTGTGGATTTTTCTTTTCCTTCCAGAAGAAAACAAATGTGAGCATGCCCTTCTGGGAATAGTATGCAGTAATGTGATTCAAGAGAGGTTCTGCCAGGGGTTCCTGGGGTTGAGAACAGAATATATTTTATAGTGGCAGATTCTAACAAGGGACAGGCAGAGTGAATCAGCATGAACACACCCACTTACCTGTCTCTCCCACTCAAAGGACATTCCCCCACCCCCCATCCCCGTGGCTTGTGAGGGGGAATGTTCGATGTTACATATTAAAGGTGAAAGTTCTGACACCACAATCATCACTGCCACCTACACATGCTTGGCTGTCACGGGTATTGTGAACGCTCTTCTGGAAACTTGGTTTTTGCATTAGGAGGAAACTGGTGTACCTCTCATCCTCCTTTGGCCAATGCTAGTAGCTGTTTAGATGTCTGTAAATTCTTGGCGACTTTTATCCCTGAGTCAGCATCACTAGCGACATGCATGTCTGCTTCATTTCCTGGTCCTTCTGATGTAAGACAAGCCGGGTCTGGTTTCTCCAGGATGAGCAGTAAAAGAGCAGAAAGAGTGGTGTGGCTCAATGTTCACTGTCCCTGCCTGTGAACTGGATACTACTATACATTTCCCGCTTACTCTACTACAGATTCCATCCGGTGTGGTTTTGGTTGCAGATACGTTAGGTGATATTCTGCTTGTCGCCTGGCCAAATGTTACAGGAACTAGAGGTGGAGTGATATTTAACCTGCATGGTTGAATCAGTTATATTGCTGCAAATGTTTTGTCGTTTGTAAAAAGGAAATGTTTGCATGAATGTTAATTTTTGGGGGTGTGATATTGCATGATTTTCTGGCAATCTTTAGAATAAAGAGTCACATGGTGCCGGGATTCTGTACTTGCTGCGTGCAGAAACACCAAAGGTAATGTATTCCTGGCTGCTGCCTCGGTCAGTGCTGGCTAATTTGATTGCTTTGGTTGTTCTATAAGGTCATATTTCATCACTTTATAAATTATCTTCAGTGGAAACATTTCTGACAAAAACAGGGGATGACAGTTCTTTTTTTAGACAGCGCCCCCTGCAGTGTGGCATCGGAATAACTTGTTAAAATGACGTATTGTGACTAAATGCAGATGAGGAAGGGAGTTAAACACTTATGAATGAATTTTCTTAATTTCGTCGCAGCGTCAGTGGCGAGTTCCCCTCAGGATGCAACATCTGTTCTGGCTGTCGCGTTAGTTTGCAGTGATGCAGATGTGGCACTTTTGTGGATGGGCGGGGGGGTCAGATAGCCTCAGCGTGCCTGGTTATGAGGAACTCCAGCTCTGGCTCATGAAAGCATGACACAGAACCCAGAGAGGAAGCCCCAGCGCTGATGACATTCCCATTGACTGCACGGCTGCCCCGCCGCATGCGGAGCTGCAGCACGAAGCTGGGCATGCAGCAATAATGCAATGCTGTCTGTTATTTGAGCATCCCAGCGTTTGCACTTCAATAAGGTCAAGGTGTATGAGGTAGATTCCACCCCCCCCCCCCCCCATGCAGACATAACCACAACATAGATCTTTAAAAAATTTATTGAACTGGGTGCTATACATGGCAAAATCATACAGAAAACGAAACAATTACCCTTGCATAGGTCATTGGTCACAGATCAGACTGTTTTTTCATGTACCTCATCCCTCATAGACTAGCAACTAGAAGAAAAAGAAAACGGAAAAAGGAACGGTAAGTATTTCCAGTTACAACTGGAAGTGCAGCCAGACGAGCAATACATCTATAGGTACCAAAATTACTGAGCCAGGCTGAGGTCAAGTTCTCTCCGTATAACTTAAAATAGCCATTAAATATTCTGTCATTTGGGTAACGGTACCTCTGTTTAATTGTACTTCACATTTATTGTCGTAGAAATATGATTGTATCAACTATCATTGCGCCAATATTTTGTTTCGTAGTCTCGTCGTGCCTCTTAATGTCCCTTAATGTGTACCTTGATTTTTTTTAAATGTACAACAGTGTGGCCCCAACCTTTGTCACTTGCAGTCAGATGACCCATCAAAATGGCACTTTAGATTTTTAAAGTTCGATAACTTTCAGTGACATTGGTCAGAAACTGCTTTTTAAAGATCTCAGTCTGGCGTACAGATTAGATTGCTGTAGGTGTCTCCTGTTATTAATTTAAGTAAATTTAAATAATTACATATAATAATGCATTGCCTCAGAACTTCTCACTACAGTTTTTGTATTGCAGTAAACAGCTTAACGGCTGAAATAAGATGTGCGGTACTTTTAGGAACAGTACGCAGTGTTAAATAGATATCTGCATTTTCATTTAGAACTTGTCTTTGGTTCATGGCACTCAGCTGAGTGAAAAAAGGTGTTCGGCTGCTTGACCACCACGCCTAACCTTATAGAGTACCATCTTTTCAGAAATATATATGAATATAGTTACCACACATTTGTGCGCGAATCTCTGATTTCAAGCAGAGCAGCATTGTTCCTCTCGCTTCTTTAGCAATATTAAAGCTGAATTGATGACTTTTCTTTATTAATTCTGTCTGCATGCCTTTTTTTTAATCTTCCCCGGATGCACCGTGGCTTGTCCAACCCAGGCGCAGTCTCATAATTACAGCTTCACGGCCAAAATTGACGCTCATATTTCTCTTGACGTATTATTTCAAATCTCCTTCAATCCTTATTCTGGACAAGCAGGGTACAGATGGATGGATCTCCAATGATACACATTTTTTGTAGAAAGGCATGTCTTTAGTTGTAGAAAGCAGTCTTTTTTCATCCATTCTTCTTTTTTTTTTAGTTAGAATAGCTTTTTACAAAATGCTGAGCTGTAAATTCTCGGAGGCTGTTAGGCTGTCTTTCAGCGTGTGGCGGATCTTCCTCATTGCAGACGTAACTATAGATTAGCTCACTTCACCACAGCTCGTGCTCCTTGCTAGCTGAATATTAAGCTAAATAAATGTTACAGCAGTATTTCATCGCCCCACCCCAACAGGAGTGCTAAATTTGCTCGCATGCAGAGCAACAGGCTCAGTGCTTTTTAAATATATATATTTATGCATAGATTTTCAAGCTACTCCCATGTTAATTGAAATAAATACACCTAGTTCATATGCACCTAGTAGAAAAAATAAAATAAGATACAATACATTGTCAAAAGTTAGTTTGCATCACTGATGCACTTCTGAACCACTTCAGGTACGTGTGAAAAGTTCTTGTCGGTCTTGTTTGATAGATCATCACAGATATAGGCACCATGGATCCAGAGACCAAGGATCTTGGGCTCAGAACGAAGTGGTCCAACAGAGATCCGTGGTTTAGATAACCTGCTATGACTCTCAGTGACATGCATGAGAGACGTACATTCGAGGAGCAGCAAAGAGCAAAGTGTTGAGTAGAAGTTGAAGATGTACATTAAATCTGAATTATTATAATTGTATGTTATTTTGCTAATAAGGATTGTCTGCTTTTCTCTGAATTTAGTCAGCAAGGGAAACTTTTAAAATGGTCTAGTGTGTTTAATTTAAAGGCACTATACTATAATTTTGGATAAAAAAATGTTTTCACGAGTGTCCTTTGCGCAATACCTACTTTTAGAATGGGTTTAAAGCTGAAACAGTTATATGGTGAGTGCGTTGCCTGTATATTTTTATATATTGGTTTGTGAACGTCGAGGAGCTGACGGTGTTCAAACTAGAAGCGGATGGTTCTACAGAGTATGTGTGTCGAAAAGCTTCTACAACCATGTTAACTCTTATTGTTATGCTGCATCGGTTCGTAGTTAATATAAAATGAGTTTAGAAAGATGCTTATTTCACGACTGGGAAAACCATTACGTCCCCCCGATTTGCCCAGTTACCACGAACTTCTAATACTGACGTCATGCATCAAATATAGCAGGATACATTGCTCTTAGTTAGACCACAAATTGTTCAGTATTTGTACATGCTATGGCATTCAAAACTCGGGATCTGACATTCAGCACTTTTCTAAATAATACTTTTTAAAGGAATTTATCAACCATTTAAACAATAACTTGCGAAATTTCAGTTTAAAAAACAGTTTCTAGTTATATGAGGAAACATCTACCTTTCTAATACTGCAACGTAGAGAGTAACACTCACTTGAGCGAACTGTCTGTCACTGCTGCTAAAATTACCGAAGGATATGGCAAAGTTCCTACCTGGCGAAGTTGCAGTATTAATACGGTAGGCCTAGTGTTCCCGATACTATTACCTCATGCACCTTCCTTTAGTTAGAAGAGACGCGCTTTTTTTCACTTAAGTAAAGCATCCCCTATAGGTCCACAACTCGGATCGATACGATGCTGTGACTGCTTTCTTTTCATATTTTAGTGATCGCATCATCTCTGACAAGAGCTCTCCCTCCTGCATATGGTGTAGATCTAATATATTATTTCTATATTTTAATCACATTTTAATATAAATGTCGTTTTTGTTTTTTTAATGTATTGACTTTTTTGCCTAATACTTGCACTGCCGTTCATATTAGATTGATTACGCTGGGTGATCTGGATTATTCTATAAAGCTGTATCTAAGTTTTAGACGTCGGTTAAAATCTTGTTCTGATTGACGTTTTTGTTCGCTGTGCAGTTTCCAGTTCTCAGGTTCATATCCCTGAAGTTGTCGAAGCTGTTGTTCATGTCCTCGTTGATCTCCATGTATTCGGACTTGCTGATGATGGACGAGCCGCGGCGACTGGACTCGCCGTCCGACGAGATGTTCTGGGTGCTGATGTTGAGGAGCTTCGCTTCTTCTTCCCCTTCGGTCTCCTTGTGGTAGAAGTAATTGAAGTTGGAGACGATCACGGGCACCGGCAGCGAGATCGTTAGTACTCCAGCAATGGCGCACAGGGAGCCCACTACCTTGCCCCCAACGGTCACCGGGCACATGTCCCCATAGCCCACAGTGGTCATGGATACCACCGCCCACCAGAAGCCGTCGGGAATGCTGGCGAAGTGGGATTCCTTATCCTCCGCCTCTGCAAAGTAGACGGCGCTGGAGAAGAGGACGACACCGATGAAGAGAAAGAAGATGAGCAGGCCCAGCTCGCGCATGCTGGCCTTGAGGGTCTGCCCTAAAATCTGGAGACCCTTGGAGTGTCTGGACAGCTTAAAGATGCGGAACACCCTAACCAAACGAATCACTCTGAGGACGGCCAGGGACCCCCCCTGATCATCTTTCAGGTCTTCCACTTCTCCCCCCCCTTCCGACAACTCGGTACCCAGAGTTATGAAATAGGGGATGATGGACACGACATCTATGACGTTCATTATATCCTGGAAGAAAGCCGGCTTGCTGGGACAGGCGAAAAATCGCACTAGCAGTTCGAAAGTGAACCAAATGATGCACAGTGTCTCCACAATAAAGAATGGGTTGAGCAGTATGTTTGGCTTGTAAAATAAAGTGACGTTGCCCACGATTCGGAAGTAGTGCGTGGGATCAGTCTTCAAGTCGGGCAAAGTCTCTAAACAAAATATGATGATGGAGATGAGAATGATCGACACCGATATTATAGCGACTCCCCGGGCGCTGCTGGAGCTCTCGGGATGCTCGAAGAGGAGCCAGAGCTGGCGCTGAAATTCCTTTTCGGGCAAGGGGCGCTCTTTCTCCCTTTCGTATCCCTCTTCCTCTCGGAATTTCTCCATGGCGTCGTAGCCAAGTTCGTAAAACTTGATCTCATCCGCGAACATGTCCAGCGGAATATGGACCGGTCTTCTCAACTTGCCGCCCGACTGATAATAATACAAGATCGCGTCGAAACAGGTGCGGTTCCTGTCGAAGAAGTACTCGTTTCGCAGGGGATCGAAGTAGCGCATCCTCTTCTTGGGGTTCCCCAGCAGAGTCTCGGGGAACTGGACCAGTGTCTTGAGCTCAGTCTCGAAGCGCAAGCCCGAGATGTTGATGACCACCCTCTCGCAGCATTCGTACTCATTGTGGTCCTGGGCGAACGTCTCCTGCGGATGCTCGGGCAGACCCGAGGACTCGTCCAAGTTTTCCACAGCCGCCACTGTCATCCTGGTGGGGCTGGATCGTCAGTGCTGCAGGGGATGCGGAATTTCGCGTCTCCTCTCGCTGGACCCTCGCCTGGGAGCTGCGGCGATCTGACCGCGTATGTATCGCTATGCCACCAAGCGCCACCTCTTCTTCTGCATCGCGTCCCTCTGCAGCGGCTCCTATTGCTCTTGTCACACCGTCAGGAAGGAAAAAGAAGCTGTCGGATGAAGGAGACGCCTGCCAGCTCAGCAATCTCCTCCCTCTTTTTTCTGTATAGCTAACTACTCCAGCACAACGTAAGCGGCTCAATAGGCAGCTGTAAAAAAAATTAATAATGAATGCATTTGAAAACCCTTATTTCTGAACATGAGGAAAATTTAAAGTTTGTCTGCACCGCCCTTAGACAGTATTCACACTAAATCCCTCCGATGCCTAAATCTCCAGGTTATTAGAACATTGATTCGCTAATAGAAAGATTGTTTTTAATACATGTATAATTAACCCGTCTTGCATTTATACCTATTCATTAGTGTGCTCAAAGTTTTCAGGTAGGCTATCACTGCTGTCAAATGACAGGTGCAGCACTTTGGTTAGTTTCTACACGCCAATGGCTTAATTAATTTTCCCTGCATCGTGTGAACTTGTCTAGAGTGTTAATTCGCATGTTTTCCGTCTCGTCTTATCGTTTTAATGGGGGCTAACCTGCAACTATTCTTATATTCTGTCCGGCAATATGTGATCGTGCTTGGGGGGAAAAAAACCCTAGGAGTAGGTAGAGCAGAGATGGTCTAAAACAGCGAATCCGCTGGCCTGGCTTCGCTGCGGGGGGATCTGCACTGTATGCCTCACGCGAAGCATCATAATGGTGTGATTCAAAGTGCTGAATACATTAAGCGTCCATTTCTCGGCGATGCCGCATCAGCAGAATTTGAGAGCTTTTCCCTAAGTGATGCAGGTAAAATACGGACGCTCAAGGTAGCCTGCGTGGACAACGCGGTGGGGCTGGCGGGACGTGCAACAAAGGCTAAGAGGATCATTTGTTAATGTCGAAGCACATTCCTTGATTTGATATACACAACCCGGATGCAGATGACGTATGATCCTGACATGATGAAGCAAATGAAGAATAGATCTGTTGCAGTGATGCCATTTTCCTTGCATCGATCACCCCCGCTCTGTTGTACTGAGGAACGCAAATCGATTGGGGGGGATTCATAAAGAAATCGCGACGATGAAAGTTGATAACATCATTCTGTGCTCTGGTGATTCGTCGAATTATCTTCAGTAGCCTATGTGTTTAATTAGTGCTCGAAACAGTACTTCAGTAGGCTACTTTGAAAAGATAATTGGGTTTTTGATTTGGTTTCAAGTCAAAAAGTTTTATTAACGTATGTAGTGCAATTAATTTTTCCCTTGTGCGCTGCATTCTGCCTGCACAATAAATACAAAACAATACGTATAACAACGGAAAATTAATAACACCGCAGTAGAAAGATGCAAAAAAGACAAATTAATTAGAATGAGGGGATGATGAAATTTGACTGGATGTTGTGTGGGGCTGACATCATTCAGCAGCTTGAACCCAAAAATGCTCGCAAGCTCCGATAACTGCGATTTTAATTTCATCGCTTGGTTGCTCAAAAAGACGTACGGGTGTCGAGGAGGATGAATGTTTTGTTGTGAAATGCTTCAGGACTGCTGCATTTGACGTGGCAGTTATACAATTTTATAACTAGTGTGTCCGAGTTTAAGTAGCAGCGTAAAGAGCAGGCAGCACTGTAAATGCAGATGCCGTATGATCCTAACACTGTAAATGCAGATGTCGTATGATCCTGACACTGTAAATGCAGATGACGTATGATCCTGACACTGTAAATGCAGATGACGTATGCAGATGACGTATGATCCTGACACTGTAAATGCATTTTCTTTCGTAAGTAGCGATTTCACTTTTTGTGCGAAGCAGCGTCAGAGGGCCATGGATACCCTGGCAGATTAGTCCGGTGGGGGGTGGGGAGGCGTTTTAGTGGGCTGCTAGTACAAAATGCTCGGTTAACCGTGCATCCTCGGCGCCTCCCACTTCAACCTTCACGAGGAGCAAAGTGACATTTTGACAGGGGAGCCAAGAATTTCTATCTTCGCCCATATTGGTCTGTTTTAAAGATAAAGATGCTTTATTGCCATCGTAAGAACAATGAAACTTATTTTGGAATGTGCCAACGGATGCACCGTATACTCAGGGGCGGATTAAGGTGTACAGAGGCCCCTAGGCTACAGTAGTCTGTGGGCCCCCCAACCCCACCCCCCTCCGCGCCAATGGGGACCCCCTTGCAGGCTGGCACACGTGGGGCCCCTAGGCTTAAGCCATATCTAGCCTGTGCGTTAATCCGCCCCTGCGTATACTTACAATTAAATAGATTCTGAGGCGTAAAATAGAATCGGAGAATAAAATATGTACAGACACTATATATGTACACACAAAAAAAGTTTTATTTATACGCACACACACACACACACACACACACACAATAAGGTGCTGGTAAGTTGGTGGGTGAGCAATTTCACAGCGGTACAGTTTATCAAGTGGTTTACATACACATAAATATGGATATTTTGGTGGCTGGTGAAGTTTCATTAGTTGCAGGCAGATGCCCTGCTCCCGCTCCGTATCATTTACTCCGCAGCCTATGGAGCGCATTGAGCTCTTGCTGTGCGTATATGGGTTTCCTTCACATACCCCAGTTTTCTCCCCTTGCCCTAAATTGCCCTTAACTTGTGTTTGCGAGTAGGTGTCCCGGAATGGACTGCCATCCGCTGTGCATGCTGGGATACGCTCCAGGCTCATCCTGACCCTGAACCGGATAAGCGCGAATGGCTGCATGGACGCTCCGAAGTATCCCGAAGGCTTCGGAAGTGAAGCGGGTGGTGAGTAGAGATAGGAGCGCCGCTCTTTATAAATGGCGGCAGTATGTCTATGTTAATTGTGCGGGTGTCCATATGTATATTATGCACTCCAAGGACAATTTTAGTGTCTGGTGTGTGACCCCACGGATGTGTATGCCTCGTACTTTGAGCAAATAGCTCTTCATGAAGATACATTAAGAGATCGCAACCTTGTGCGCTTTTTAATCATTTGTTTTCAATGTGTATTACTTTAAAACTGACAATAGGTCATTTATCTTGCGTATTTACTACAAAAACTGGTGTGAATCACCCCCAGGGGTCCAAATTACGTGACGCAAGCCTTAACTGTCTGGGCAAAGTCTACCAATAAATCTCTTTTTAGGTGATAATGTTTTTTGCCAGCAGGATGCCACAGAGCACTGAGTAATGGCTCTTTTACACTTGATGGAAACTAAATAGAAGCAACAGGCCTGAGAAGACCAGGTTCCATCACACCTAAGAGGTTTCTTGCGAACAGATGTGCTGTACACACTGTACACATCTATCCAAAGCCAGGTCACTTTGTTTTATGGTGCCTGATGCAGCAAGGGGGCATTTTGACAGTTTGCATATTTCAATATATCAAATTTCATTTTGTTGTCTCTATAATGATTCAAATGTGGCCCTTGCTTGTCATAAAGTTATGAATAACTACTTTGCCTAGTTTTTTGTAAAACGGAACAATACGTACCGTTTAAGTGGGATGAATTTCCTATATTGCATGCAAAGGGATTCCTGCTTAATTGAACTAAGTGGCTGCGTTGGTGACCCTTGTTGAATGTCCGCCGTGTCACTGCGTCGTAAGCGCTGCTGGCCGCACGCGTAAGCATGTAAGTCAAGAGAGTGGCTGCATTTTGTGGTTATAATTTTTTTTTAGCTTAGCAGTCCAATCAGAGGCTGCTTTTAGGCTCATACTCCTTACTGCTTGTGCAATCCTCACTTACCTCCTTTGACCCCATGGGCCTGTAACTGTTTGCTCACAATACTCAGGTGGGGGGTCGAACCCCACATGGTTCCAAGGACAGTCTAGGACATGCTCAGTGGAGGCTGCTGCTCTGCTGGAGGGCTGGTGCACCCAGAGCCATATCCCAGTTCTTGTATGTTACTTATCGTCCAATGAGCTGCAGGTTTCCCACCTGCCCCCCCCCCCCCCCCCATCTCGACCTGAAGTGTCGTCACAACTTCTTGGTGACGGAAGAACGCGCTGTGTGCAGAACGTCAGCATCGAGCTGAAGACTGAAGGGCACACTGCTTTGCGCAGCGGCCCTGGGGGGCGGGGTTGGGGGTGGGGGGGGTAGGGCATGGCTCACAGGTGCAGCGTGTCCTTCACCGTGCCTTCTTACCCTCCCTTTAAACCGCTCAGAGCTGTTTAACTGAGGGAGGCGTTTCAGGACCCATGACAGCTAACAAATGCAAGGCTCCGTGGGTCACGTCGGTGCCTCAAAGCTGGCCGTGCTGAGTCATGTGACTTTAGGTGGCAGCGTCTTCCAGGAGCTTTGGGAGCGGTATAAAAACCCATCTATGCTATTTATACACCATAACTGCATCATCTAAGCCATTTAAACGGTATTTAATTCAACTTGAGGTTTGCATATTTTAATATATCAAATTTAATTTTAATAAAGTCTCTAATGATTAAAATTTGCTCCCTGCCTGTCATAAAGTTAGTTTATTAATATCTTCTTTGCCTGCACTATCCTGTATTTACTGAGTTTCTATCAAATCTGAACCGTTCATCCGCAGCAATGAATTAGCTTCTGTTCCTGTATTGAAAGGTTGTATAAATTGAACACTTTGTAAAATTATTATTTGACTTTCCATAAATCTGTTCAGTTTGTATTTTTACTTCCTGCAACGTATGACATTCTCTCACCAACCCTGCCGTTAATTTGATGTTTCTGATCCGAGCAGTGTGTGATTATGTGCGCTTACGGGCCAAGTCGGTCTACGTAGACCAACCTTCGGGCCTCAGGCCCAGCGTCCAGGTGGTCTGCCTCCATTATAAGCCAGTGTCACGTAACAGTAGTTTGTGCCGAGAACAGGGAGAGCGGCGAAGGTTGGGCAATGTGGATACGGGAACCGGTTAGTTAAAACGGAGGCAACTTTGGATGTTTGTGGCGTGGAGAGAGACTGAATGCCAAGTTTGAAACCGCAAGCAATTGTTTCAGCGAATGAGTAACACTTGCTGGCTCCGTTCTTTCAAATGCTGCAGAAACAAAATATGCTGTTTATGGATTTACAGGAAGGAAGCATTCCAGAGATGTGGTAAGTGTGCAGTGCAGGTGTGTGCTTTGCTATTAATATAAAGCTCCGGTTCACTGGTGTCAGGCTTTGATTGTCAAGGTCAGAAGTCAGTCACTGATATCCTGAACACATATGGGTTTGATTTATTATTTTATTGGTGCCCTTTCTGAGACGTATATGTTTTCCCACCGCATCGGGTCTGTTTCCAAAGCATTCCATCCCCCCAAACCAGATGATAGGTTTGAAGTTGAAGGGCATCTCCTAAATTACAGACATTTTTTTTTTCTTTCTAAAAATAGCACAAGGAGAATCAGGGGAAAAGCGTACCCTCTCCGCAGCATCCACATGGGTTAGCGGCACGTTGGTGTTTATGTATTTACAATTTTACAATTACAATTACAATTTTAACATTCCTAGCACCCCTTTCAACAAGAGTGTGCGCTGATTAGATTAACATCATGTGCAACAATGGCATGTTGCCCCATTCGTGAACAATAGCTGTTAAGTTATTCGAGTACAGTGCAGAGTTGTTTCAGTATCAGCATATTGTTCAAGAATATACTACACACCGCATTTCTAGCTGCTTAATTTAAGAAAGGTATTTTTAAATTGTAATTGTAGCTACCATATCACATGGTATAATAAATGGTGCATGTAACTGTGTAACATAAAATGGTAATATAACAGACATTTTGTGGTAAGCCAGATATTTTTGTCTTTGTAGATGTATTCTCTTAGCAATGATCGGGTACATATTTAGAAACCATGTGAATTACCAGCACAAAAGTCCTCTTTGTGCTTTATCTGCCTGGATTGGACACAGCAGGTATGTAAGTATGACTCTTATCTGAGGATGAGGCAGGAAATCTTGGGCCCCCGCAGACTGCTGGGGTCTTCCAGGGCTGGGCCCTCTGAATCATCCCCCCCCCCCCCCTGCCCACACACACACCTGCTCACTAAGACTCCAGGCAGGTGTATGAAAGCCAGATTTTAACTATGGCAGCAGTTTGGAATCAATGACTGCATTCATCTGTAAAGCTGCGGAAGGCACATATATTTAAGGATGTGATTTGTCACTGTGTGGATGGTCATTTATACAGCGGGATGCGGAAAAAGCCCGACGTCGATATCTGGGAAGCCTCTGACCCTTTCAGAAAAGGGAGCTGAATGTGTCGACGTGTCTGTAAAGATGAGCGATGGCAAGTCCACATGCGGACGGAGTTTAAAATGGAAAATGCCAATAGAGGACTGAGGAGTCGCAGTCAGGTGATCCAGCCACCAGGAGGAGGGAACAACCAGCGGGCAGATGCGGAAAACGGCGTCCGTGCACCGTGTGAGCTATTCAGCAGGCGGAATCGCAGATATCGCGACTGACGAGGTTTCAGCATAAACTGACGGATACAAGAGGTGTTCGATCAGTAGCTCGGATATGGGCTTCAGCCTGGTGCTATTCGAATTTATTTTAGCACGTCTCCTTAGGTGAGTGAAGAGGCGGAGCACGTGAAATGGATCATTCCACTGTACAGCGACAATGAGGATCCAGCCTCCACTCTGCATGCGTGGCTGTAGGGGTCGTCACAAAAGTCGATTTTAATTGTAGATTTATTCAGAGACTGTTCTGGCAAAAGACGGGAAACGGATTATTAATCAGTGGGCTTGCAGTGTTTGGGTGAAGCATAGCCCTGCTAAAGGTGCAGTCTAAGTGTAATTAGGGCTGTGGAAGTGAGAGACGGTTTTTTAAAATAAATTTATTTGAAGGTAATTTTTAGAGCCCGTCATTGTGATGGCTTTGTATGCAGCCAGTTAGCAGGGCATGGCAGTATTAAAACATAATTACTGTAGGTATCTGTAAGTAAGAAGGTCCTGCGGGTTTTTTTTATGACATCATAGAAAGAGAAGACACGCAAAGTCACGTTGAAGCTAAGAATATTTAACTATTGGGGACTTTTGTTTGTATTTTTGTTACACCAGAAACGTTTTTTTTTTTTTTTTTTTGCAAGCTTCAGTACTTGATATGGAATTGGAATACACTCACCTAAAGGATTATTAGGAACACCTGTTCAATTTCTCATTAATGCAATTATCTAATCAACCAATCACATGGCAGTTGCTTCAATGCATTTAGGGGTGTGGTCCTGGTCAAGACAATCTCCTGAACTCCAAACTGAATGTCAGAATGGGAAAGAAAGGTGATTTAAGCAATTTTGAGCGTGGCATGGTTGTTGGTGCCAGACGGGCCGGTCTGAGTATTTCACAATCTGCTTAGTTACTGGGATTTTCACGCACAACCACTTCTAGGGTATACAAAGAATGGTGTGCAAAGGGAAAAACATCCAGTATGCGGCTGTCCTGTGGGCGAAAATGCCTTGTTGATGCTAGAGGTCAGAGGAGAATGGGCCGACTGATTCAAGCTGATAGAAGAGCAACTTTGACTGAAATAACCACTCGTTACAACCGAGGTATGCAGCAAAGCATTTGTGAAGCCACAACACGCACAACCTTGAGGCGGATGGGCTACAACAGCAGAAGACCCCACCGGGTACCACTCATCTCCACTACAAATAGGAAAAAGAGGCTACAATTTGCATGAGCTCACCAAAATTGGACAGTTGAAGACTGGAAAAATGTTGCCTGGTCTGATGAGTCTCGATTTCTGTTGAGACATTCAAATGGTAGAGTCAGAATTTGGCGTAAACAGAATGAGAACATGGATCCATCATGCCTTGTTACCACTGTGCAGGCTGGTGGTGGTGGTGTAATGCTGTGGGGGATGTTTTCTTGGTACACTTTAGGCCCCTTAGTGCCAATTGGGCATTGTTTAAATGCCACGGCCTACCTGAGCATTGTTTCTGACCATATCCATCCCTTTATGACCACCATGTACCCATCCTCTGATGGCTACGTCCAGCAGGATAATGCACCATGTCACAAAGCTCGAATCATTTCAAATTGGTTTCTTGAACATGACAATGAATTCACTGTACTAAAATGGCCCCCACAGTCATCAGATCTCAACCCAATAGAGCATCTTTGGGATGTGGTGGAACGGGAGCTTCGTGCCCTGGATGTGCATCCCACAAATCTCCATCAACTGCAAGATGCTATCCTATCAATATGGGCCAACATTTCTAAAGAATGCTTTCAGCACCTTGTTGAATCAATGCCACGTAGAATTAAGGCAGTTCTGAAGACGAAAGGGGGTCAAACACCGTATTAGTATGGTGTTCCTAATAATCCTTTAGGTGAGTGTAGATGTGTAGTAATGCAGGAACTGACTGCCGTGGGAAAAAAATATGCTACTTTGACAAGGGTTCCCCAGTTCCGGTCCTGGAGGGTCAGTCTGCTACACAGCTAGCCGATTTCCCTGCTGACATACACCCACTAAACCTGGCATTTAGCCGGTGAGCTGAATAAGGTGTTTGAGCAGGGAAATCGGCAAACTGTTGCAGGCTGACCCTCCAGGACCAGGAACGCTGATTTAGGTGCATGCTAGAAATGTAACGGTATGCTGACATTTTCCTACTGTTAAAGCAGTCCGTGCCATCTTGTGGTAGTAAGCTGCAACTGCAGGTACCCTAAAGCATACTACTTTGGCTCGTGTCTCAAGCCGAAACTAACGTTTACATTCATTAATTTCCTGTATCTGGTTGTCCTACTCAGTGTCACAGGGGGTCTGGAGGCTATAGGTGTAAGGCAGGGAACAACCCAGGAGGGGGTTTGAGCCCTTTGCAGAGCACACTCATGCTGGGGGGCGGGGGGGGGGCAGAGTACATGGGCGAAACCCCACGGTGACACAGGAAGAATGTTGTGTAAAAGCCACACACATTGAACTATGGTGACTTGAACCATGGTCCCAGATGTGTGAGGCAGCAGTGCTAACCACTGTGCCCGGCCCCCCGAAATGAACCTTTGTCCATGAAATATGTTACACTACTCGGGTAACCAATTGCTGGTTTGTGGAATTATAATGGTAGGATGCATTCTTGTACTGGGCAGGTAGGGGACACCAGCAGCTGCAGCCAAGGCTGTAGGACTGGCAGGTTACTGCGGCTGGAAGACGACAGCCAGTGTGGCCGTGACATGCTCTCTGAAGGTACCGCGCCATGTTTTATTCAACATGTACGTGAAATTTGAAGCAGGTAGGCAAAAGGGACGAGGACGATAGCAGCAGATTTGGTAGTGAGAACTACTTCAACCTTGGAAGGGTTCCCATGGACTCGTACGGCTTTTTTGTGGTTCTGTTTTCAGACTGAAGTCTTGTTGCATTGTGCTTATGAACTAGTGAATTGGAACATCATACTCGTAAACAAACCAGCAAGCACTTATTGGTGAATCTGTCATCTGATGTCCAGCTAGGCGAGTTGGGGGGGGCGGGGTAGTTTATAGCAGGGCTCCCCAACTAATTTTCATTGAGGCCCACATTCCATCAGAAATTTTGTTGGATCTTCCTTCATTTTCCATTCAAGGCATCTTACAGAAAAACACATAAAAGCAAAAATATATACTAAAGCACAATAAATTGTCAATTTGCATACAGGCGGATGTTGGCTTTCTGTTAGCATCTCTGTAAACCTGCTTTTTGGATGGTTGGATTTACAAGTCCACTTTACACAAGTTGAGAGCTGCCTTATGTGCTGTTTTCTTGGTGCTATTTTCACATTTGCTTTAAAATCTCAGTTTCTGAAGCAGGTTGAGACATTTTATTATACCGCAGCCCAGTGTATGATTGTATATATGAAAACTTGCACAAGTCCATTGTCTGTGCAGTACAAAACACTACCTACCTAGCATGGCTATTCACCCAGGTACGAAGGGACATCATGCATCTCTTTCAAAGGTTTCCACACAGTAAGGGGGGGGTCCTGACCAGGCCATAGCTATATTCCTCTAATTAGTCACCTTTGTATGTTTGGGGGAGGGGGGTGTCTTCCACAAATCACACTTCCATCATAACACCCACTTACCAGCACCAGTTACACCTACAAAAATTAAAGTTTGGGATGGGGAGGGGGGAATACTAGGAATTCTATTCAGTGTCAATGACAAATCAAATGCAGACCCAATACAATAACAAATTTTACTAAAACTTTACACACTTTCTTTCTCCCAGACAAGCCATACAAAGTCACAAGCCTACATTAGTCTACACTGACGGCTGTCAAAACAGTACAAGTCATTGTGGTGGCTCTGTTTTATTTCATTCATTTCTTTACACGTCGGTTCATCACTACATCTTTTGCCCTCGTGGGGGGAGGGGGGGGCAAAAAAAAACAAAAAAACAACCCTCTTCAGTGGGATTTTGTTCTTTCTAAAGCGCCTAGTTATGACCACCAGTGGGGGGGGAAGCGATCATCATGGAGCAACTTAGCTGTGCTTTACACCAGGAGCGTCACAGCAACAAAAAGTTACGTTTAAAAGAAAAATAAGTAAAAAGTACTGTTCCGCCAACTCCCCCCCCCACCCACCACCCAAATACGCATACGCACACACATGCGCGCGCACACACACACACACACACACAGGCCCTGCTTATGAACGGTGAATCAGGACAAAGATACATCTGCTAATGTGCATTTCGAACATCCTCAAGTCTCTAATCTCATGTTTGTCTTGCCAGACCGTGTCCTTTAAATGCAAAACGAAAATGTTGGGGGGGGGGGGTGGGTTGGGGGGATAGGAGGCTTGGTAGAACAGGAAGTTGTGCTCCACTTCCACTCCTACACTTCGATGTTGTTTCCTGCGTACAGCCTGGTCCATGTGCGTGCTGTGGAACACAGAGGACACCTTTGAGAATCAGTCATCCCATCCAGAGTGGCTCACAATGAATGGCACAACAAACCTAAGAATTGTTCACAATGACCACCACCAAGCCCACTGGCCAACACCCATGCAGTCACACACTTGGACACTTCAGAAACTGATAGGCTGTTAGATCAATCACATTTGCATACGTCACTCCTCATTATGGGTAGGCAAAACCAACATGAAAGATCTCCTTCCATATGCACAAAATAGCACCGGCCACTGGTTTCTTGTTTCCACTGCACCTCGACGGCGGGATTAAGATACACCCTCCTACCGCCATGCGCGCTCACCTGTCTCTATAGCTTGGGCCTCATTGCTTTTCCATTGCTCAGCGACGTCATTAGCTAGTGGATCGTCCGGGTTGGGAGCGCTTAGTAATGCCTGGATGGACAGCAGCACTGTGCGGATCTGCAGAGCTGGGGACCACTTGTCTGCGGCACAAAGCAAAAAAAAAAAAGGTCAGGTGCAACTGACACACTGATCACGCTCACTAGTGGATACCGGTTAAACACGTGCATCACACACCTTTGCCGTCCCCTGCAACATGAGAAAAGGCACCGCCACGACCGAGTTAGCCTGAAATGAACATTACAGGCCTCTCAGACACACATTCCATTATCAGCTGCTGGGAATGCTTGGGCGTAGGCTTACCGTACTTCAAATACATATATCACTCCGCACAAAATGACCTGGTCCTATTCTCTCCCCCCTCTCCTCCCTAGGATTACAAGTTAATCTAGAAGACTGATATCGACGTTTCAACAGCCTGAAGCCAGCCAAGCTCGTACTGGCGTATTTGCTTTGGCGGTGGGAGGACACGCCACAACCCCTGAGCATATATTCCCATTACCAAGCTTTGAAATGCCAGAGCACGGCGTTTAAAGTTACGTCCTTAGATTACACTTACAACACTGCCGAGCGCCGAGAGCCGTAGGACGGTACCCCAAGTACACTACCTGTGTAAGACCTGCCTCACTAATGGAAGAATATTCATCAATACAGCTTCATAAACACCTTACTTGATGTTATGACACCTACTACTTGGAATAGACTACTTGCCTAAAAGGTATTTAAGCTCAGGTCATTTACCCACTAATACCTACAGCCTCTCCTGGTCCTTCTAAACTCCTAAGCAGTGAAACCCGCCATCACCACCCTTTTCCAGTGTGACCCGCCTCATTCCCAGAGACAGACATGACATGCGTCAGGGAGCGGAGCACAGTACATACAAGCAACAAGACAACAGTGAAACCCAGCCGGTATCTGCAGAAATAAAAGGCTCGTTTAGCGTCATTATGAAAAGGTCACAAGGTCGTGCTCAATTTTGGATAGAGGCAAGACAACCGCTGGTTTTCATCCGTAACAGATTCCCACGAGAGGCTCATCAACGCTGACAGGCCCCCACCTTTCAGGATATCCAGGCATATCCGGCCCAGCTTGTCTACGTTGGGGTGGTAGATTTTGGTCATGAAGCGTACTTTCGGGGCTGCCATCGGATACTCCTCAGGCAGAAAGAGTTCAAGTTTAAAAGTCCCGCCTTCAAAGGGCGAGTCCTGGGGGCCCGCGATGACCACGTGGAAGTAGCGGGCATTTCCCTCGTCCGGCTCTGCCTTGATCCCGGGTACAGGCTCCGCAAGCAGGCGCTGTGTCTCCTGCAAGATCCACAAGTTACAACCGACAGACAGCAGGGGCCACATCTTGACAGTTCATGACATCTTACAAAAAGATAATGGTCTGCCTTCACTGTAGCTTAAAAACGTACAGACCCAACACTGGCAATGAAGTTTACATGCATTAACTTCCCTAGAATTATCAACTGAACATCTAAACGAGGTCTAACACCATCATATACCAACACTATATACTGTGAGGCCATCATGCCCACATCTGCTTAATTACAAACGGTCCCACAGTTGCGATTAGCTTGGTAAGCAGCTCGCACCCGTGGTCTATCCAGGCACACGCTTGCTCTTCCAGCTCGTTAAAAACCGCCAACAAGCTAGGTAGAGAGAGAGACCGCTACCTTATTATTAATAATTCATTCAACTGCAGACTTAAGTGTTTGCGTAGGCTGAAAACCTGCACACAATGCAAGCCATGGACCTGAATGTTACTGGACTACATTTAACGGATCTCAAGTCCATTACGGGTCACAAATCTGTCAAGCATCAAAACGATGAGACAGACGGACACTTGGTAACACGCTACACCCTTACAATGCTAATGGGCAACCATTCATTTAAATTTGCACGGCAAATGACTCATTCAGAGGGAGTTACTGAACCCACGCCGTCTTAATTATGCACATCCGGCCGTTTTTGTAAAACGACTCAACATACTACATCCTGGCAAATCCAATGCACCAACAGAGCCAAATGGGCAGCCTCACAATTTTAATGAGCAGAGGGAGACTACCAGGAACAGCAAAATCTGACGAAGACTTACGCAACACGTCCAAGCTGGTTATAAACCAGCACGATGTCATCATACCGGTTAACTGTCAACAAGCATTCTTGCAATACTTGTCAAATTATCATCCATGTCTTGCTGCTTCCAGTTTCTAACTTTAGTTCCAGCCACACTTTCCCCCCCCCCCCAACAGCTAAAACCGTGAACGCGCTGGATTTCGTCTAACCGTCTCTCACACTACCGTAACATCCTTAGGTGACTGTTGTGACCACTACAAGACACCGTCACAAAGTCCAGCCCAGGTTATGGACACGCCAGTTACTAAACAGAGAAGGCCCAGTTCTGCGCTACTCAGCACCACAGGCTAAGATGACAACTAAACAGATCCAGAGGATCACCCTGGAGTTCGTGGTCCCAATTCTGTCAGCCATGCATTTTCCATTAGCGCTGAACACCCCTCCCCCCCCCCCCCATTCAAAGACATTCACAGGTTTCTTTACTTGCACACACTGTACTTCTTCAGGGGCTGAGAGATAGACACATCTTCTCGTGCAGCAATCTCAGGACTCACTTCTACCACACATTCCAACATTGCCCCCGCTTCCATTTTATATGAGATACAGGGCAGTCGATAGCCAGAGCTCTACTCATCACTGCCAGCCATAACCCAACACCACAGATCAAGGCAGCTTCACTACATCACAACAGAACGGGCTCAGATTTAAACCTCCAGGTTCTTCACCATGGCATCGTGTTACCTGTGCAAAATCCCACCACAGTCAGAGACGACAAGCCTTGAGATTTGAGTTTCTCCAGTCCACCCTTTAATCCAGGTACCAACCCCAGTCAATCAAATGAAAGAAATAAAAATACATTCATTCATTCATACTCCAAAATTTAACACTGGCTGTTTACACTGTTAGAATGCAGTCTAATGTCTAGGAATGTTTTGAGTTGTCCCAAAGTAAATCACAACTCATTTTATCTACTCTAGTATCCCTGTCTAAACATACCTACTGCCTCAATCCAGGAACCACCCCCAAGAAGCACTGCTAGTTAAAGCTGAAGAGATTTCAGGTCCAGGGAGTACAAATCCAGACCAAGATTTTGTTTCAACCAATCAGTTGAGTATAGAGTCACAGTTGCAGCGTACTCAACAGGTTGGTTGAAACAAAATCTTGGTCCGGATTTGTACTCTCTGGACCTGAAATCTCCACCTCTGCTGACTATTTATTGGTGCGGCTCAGTTCTGGCTTGATAGAAAACCTTCTTCATAGCAAAATCATAGGGAAAATACCAAGACAACTCATTTGTGCGCTGCCCAATTTCAAATGAAACATTTCGTATCAGAAGAAAAACTGTAGACTTGTGTCACATAAGCATTCCCATCACCTCAATGTCAGGCTGGTTCTACAGTAACATCTAAACTCCTTAGAATGTTCAGGTCTCCTTGCCCATATACTGCAACCGGTTGGGTCTGTTAAAGACATTTCAAACTTCTTCCAAAGCCTGTAAAATGTAAAAATTACTAGTTTTTTTTGTTTTTGGTCAGGCAAGAGAACCCAGTATCCCAACATTCTCAAAACTGAGTCACGAACAATTCCTGACATTTCTGTGAAGCCACTAGGAGGAGAATACTAGTCAAAACAACCATGTAACCACACTGCCGACAAACTAGCCGATGTTATATTAATAGCGATAAAAATTTTCATAGCACCACCCCCACTTAGAAAACCAAGCCAGACAAAGTATGTTCCTCACTGAATTCCCTCACAACAGGTTATCAATGAAAATGCGCGCACACACACACACACAATGCATAACGATGCATTTAGATCACAGTAAATACTGTTGCACAAGCTGTAATACAGCATATAAGTTGCACAAGTTTTTTTTTTTTTTTGAAAAAGTAATAAAATTACCAGATAAAAGTACAACAAAGACATCTTGAAATATAACCAAAATGCAATTGGGCTCCAATATTACACGAGAAGAGCAAGAAAAAAAATACTTGTATCATCTATAACTCAACCTTTTCCTAATTAGAACTGATATACACATCTGGCCCTACATGCCAAGAGCTGCTCGAAGAACCACCTTTCTGAAATTGCTGAACTACCACTGAACCTACACGAAACAGGTTACCTAACAAACCAGTCACCCAACTGAGCACCAAAGCGTTTCAAATGAAGCCCTCCAACTGATGAAGTGAAACTCATGTAGGACAAAGACAGCTTATACTTAGAAAAATGAAAATTATTTGAAAAAACAATGAAAACATTTGTCCAATGGAAAACTATTATATGACCAAATTTACATTTTACATGTGACAAGCCCACATACAATTCACGACACTGCAGACAAATCTGTAGTTTTGCAGAGCTGTAAACAGGTGGCCGTTCTGTACATTGCACAGCAAAAAAAGTAGATGCTGTGAACACCAAATAATTTGACGGTACAGTAAAATTCACACACCACCGACTAAAGATGCAGCAGGACATTACCCAGTAACCCGCAGGTCGACACATGGGAAGTATCTTGCTCTTAAATTGAGCAGCAACAGTAAACAACCATTGTTAAGTGCTTCAATATTGAGTGAATGTGAAATTCAGACTTCTGCAGAAGCCTTACAGAATGTCAGTGAGGCTGGTACCATTTCTGATACATCAGCACTCCCTGAAACTACAGCAAATACAGGTATTTAGGATTGATCAAATATCATATAAACACAGACCAGTGATAACAGTCTCTTGGATATCCTACCCATAACATTCAAAGTAGTAGCACATTTCAAGATTTTCCCTCTGAGATGAATAAAGTTAATCTAATCTAATTTCAAAGATTTCTAATAATTACAAGGATTTCGCAAGGCTAAAAAAGTAGACATTCTGCCTGCAGTACTCCGCCAGTGCCATAGGAGGCAGTAGAGTCGAGTCACCAGGTTGGATCTACATTCCTTGGCCTTCACACTGACACACCTGACTCCTGAACTCAAACAGTCTGCAGTTCTGCATGTGGATAAGAAGGTGGCCTCAACAGCTGATGTTCTCATTTCATACAATACTTCCTGCCTTGGGGACACATGGCTCACAGCATAAACTAGAAGCGAAACGTAATATTCTGATCCTTCAACCACACAGATCCCACAAATAGACAACAGTCGAGTCTTATCTCCGAATGTCACACCCACAGTTACCATGTTACAGTATACCAGGTTTCTTCATTTAAACGTTCTGAGTTTGGTCCTACACAGAAACCTCAGCCATGGACTGATTCACAACGTTGTGTACACCTCACTCATTCCATTCCCCTTCTTCTTGACACTACATATATACAATTTCCACCAGCAGGGGAAAAAAACTACTTTTCTGACTAGAGGTAACGCCATCCCAAATAATCACATTGTGTTCAGAATCATTTCCCCTTTTTGATTTGTAAACAACGGTACAAACCTCAGGGGCCTGCATAGCAATAACCAGACAAACAGCATGTGGATATGGCAGCAATTTTACAGCTTCGGGAAGACTGGGGAGCCAAAACGCATGAGTGCTTCTCAAAAAGGGCCGATTTAGACACAAGTGAAATGCAAGATCGCCAAGCCTCCATCGGGCTGTGCATCAGTCCAAGCTCGAGATTCTTCCATCACGGTTCTTATCGTTCTTCGCTATTAACCACAAAACGATGGTGCCCCTGAACTGCTCACCGCAAACGCACCGAAGGAAAACCTCGGTCTCATGTCCGCAAATCCAACCACTTAGAAACATCACCCTGTTCACCATCGAGGCGGCTGGTTTTTCCCTCATTGCCATTTATCAGGACGCTGACAACCAGCTGTTTAACATGCACGGGAAACAGTACTTCTGCCTTACGGCCAGGCGTGGGCGAGAAATGACAGCGTCGGGCTGCAAACTAAAGTGAAGCGTCACCAGATTTATTCATTAAATTCACAAAAAAATAAGTTTCCACGGGAACATTAATGCATGGAGGTTAGCAATTTAACGTAAGCCCCGTCTGACAAAGAGCTCCCTTGCATTTACATTTCCGCGGCGGGGCGTGTTGTTAAAAACACGTACATGTGCCGAATTAGGCAAAAAAAAGTAAATGCAGCGTCGCTGTGCAAACCACCCCCCCCCCCCAATCCGCAATCCCCCCCCCCCCAGCAGCCTCCCATTCATTTAAACGGCCTTGCGGCAGCGAACCCGCCCATGGAGGCCTCGGTTATGAAAATACCTGCGCCACCCATTCCCCCCCCGCAACACCACCCAAACGGGGCCGATCCCCGGGGTTCATGCCCAACACAAGCTGGGCTTTAAACGCCTGGAGGAAAAGGAGGAATAACCTTCTCCACGGCGAGGGGGGCAGCTCGCACTAGGATGATCGCAGGCATTCACTGTACCGGGGACTAACCAACGCGGAGCGGGATGATGCCCCCCCCCCAAGCCAGCACGCCCGGGAGCATTACTGCGTCCCTCCAACCACAGCCGTAACACGTCGTGCTACCCTGCTAAACCAATTTAACGCACCCCCGATGCACGTATCCGCCATGTTTCGCTTTTTGGGAGGGTGCAGCTCTTCCCAACCGAAGCGTATCCTGGTTTGTAGCGGAGAATGAACGGAAGTAACAAGTCTCAGAAGCTCGCCGATCACCGAGAGCAAAGCCGATTTTACTACGGGGTCGCGGCGCCCTTTCCCCTCTTTTTTCTATTTAGAAACTAAGTGAAAACTCTACCACAGTGACTGCGATTTTGGCATGGGGGGTGAACAGAAGAACGAATTACCTTAATGATCCTGCGGGGCAGTCCTGCCATCTTGTCTTAATGCGGTTCAGGTTGTGACTCTTCCAGCGCTCCTCCTTTCGTCAGAACCGACTGCACGCAAGTGCCCGGCTTCCGGTCCTGGTGGCGCTATGCGCACCGGGAAATGTAGTTTTAGCGCTAGTGAATTCAAGGCAAATCGAGGTTTTGGAATTACATTATGTATTTCAGACAGTTGTGCTGTTGCTGATATTTGACTAACGAAATCCACCCATCCAGGGTAATCCTCTGCCTTGTGGCCTCTACTAAAGATATCTAAGCCCCTACCCACCAAGACACTGGATAAGTGATTGGAAGATGATTTGATGAAATAAAGAGGAATAAATTTTAAAAGCAAATTGCTCAAAATAATACATTATAAAACAACTGCAAAATTACCAATAAGGTCAGTGAATGTCTGCTTAGTGGTTATTATATATTGCATGGAATAAACACAAAATGTCTTTATTTTTTTTTTTAAGTCTCATTTCATAATTATTCGTTTGGACCCTCCCACATTTAACATAAAATATTAGTTTTATGCCAGTGTGTCCCCCCCCACATTCAAAATGCTTCTGACGCCCCTGTTGTAACTGTATGTTGCATTGCATGTCATTCGTATGCAGTTAGCAGTGTATTACATCATAGTGTCCTCTGCATTAATCCCAGGCATAATACATTTACACTATCATCACAGACAATAATAGCAATGATAAATGGTTGCTTGGGCAACCATATGATACATCTGAACAACTAAATCAAAACTGGATACTGCCTATAACAGTGTGTGTGTACAATGGACTGTGTCTGCTTTTTGCTGCTTGTCTAAACAGCAACACTAGTGACCCAATGCTCCCAAAATGATCCTGAGGCCGGTCTGGTCTTTTGGTGAGAGCAGTAATGGGTTAAGCAGGCCTTGGCGATGGACCGCTCCACCCCTCGTCCCGATCTCCTGAGTGTCATCTGTGCCTTTCAGACCCAGAAGTCCAACGAGGGTTGAGAATTGAGACTCGCAGACTTCACGGTCTGCGAGTCACGGTGACGTTTGCTGGCACCTACTGGTAAGTTGCCCATTTCCCTCCTTCCTTATTACACTGAGACTCCTGAAGTATCCCTGACACCAGCCTTGTTGTTTAATTGTATGCAATTTCATTTCACACTGTGATTCAGCAACTGAGACGACGAATTTGCTCTGGTCACACATTAAAATTATTTTTACGTATAATTCATACAAAACCTGATTTAAAAAACTCATTCTATTTTATGATGTATGTATTGCTTTCATCCGCAATGGTAAGTTTTCATATAATCACAGCCCTGCTATTTAATATGTTTGACGCAGGTAAGGTAAATGTTACCTTTCTTATACAAAATGTGGGTTTCTAATGCAGCATGCCACACGAAAGTGTCTTATTGAATGCACACTGATAACTGGCTGTCTTAGAGCAGTGGTTTTCAACCTGTGGGCCACGACGGTATTGCAGGGGGGCCGCCAATTATTATTAATAGAAATTGTAATATTGTTAATATAATAAAAAATGTCAAGTCAAAATCAAATAAATCATAATTTGATATATAATTAAATAATGAGAAATTAAATAATAAACTGTTACTATGCGTTCACTATTCGAGCTCGCTGATTGGTTTAATAACAACCCGCCAACTTAGACTATCTAAAATAGTTTTGATTCATACATGCTGAAGCAGATTTAAAAATGGATAAATGGTTGACAACAGGATCGCTGAAAAGAAAAAATACAGACGTTTCTTCAGCAACAAGTAAGCCTGACACTGAAAAGCCTCAAAATATACCTAAACGAAGAAAATATAGTAGCGACTACCTAGCGCTGGGTTTCACATATGTTGGAGCAGAGAACGAGCAGCTACCGCTCTGTGTTGTGTGCTCAGAAATACTGTCAAATGAAGCTTTTTTTTTTTTTTGCCTGCTCTCGATTTGCGCTTGTCACTCGAGTCTGACTCTAGTCTTGCTTTGTCCAGTGCTCCATTTCTCTGCCAGTTTTGACTGCTCGTTTCAACCCAGCTCTGCCTGTTCCCTCTGACGGCTCTTCGGCTCGCTGACATTCTACCCGCTGCTGACCTCTGCCTGGATTTCGTTTTCCCGTTTTCGAAATGTCAACCCGAGCCTGTGGGGGCTTGCTGATCCGTTATGTATATTTTCTGTTTATTCAATACATTACCAGTTTATTCAATAAAGACAATTAACAGCCTTGCTTCCGAGTACTTAGTTAACCCGACACAAAAAGCGGGATCGTTTAAATTCTTTTGCAGTGGGCCGCGGAAACATATGTGTTTGGATGTGTGGGCCGTGAGTTAAAAAAGGTTGGGAACCACTGTCTTAGAGAACCTTTTGATGTCCCAAATGTTACGTCTACCACGTTCTGCCAGCCTCTGATACTCTGAGTAATCCGGTGCGTAACCTGAATGAGCCTCATCTCTTCTCCTCTGTCACCATGATACGTAATGAATGGTCAGTGTGATGTGATCATCACATAGCTTGTATGGCAAGAACTTTATTATCTGTAACACAAATATGAATATTTATTATACCCATCTTTGTTTTTGACCAACAACTGTATCCATATATTAGGGAACTCAGTATTTCACTGGCATCGCATATGTTTGGTTACGTATCATCCATTCATGTCTGATGGTATTTAAATAATGCAGACTACTAAATTGCTCAATTATAAAACAGTCAAATATATTATTAAAAAAATAGTGAATTTTCATGTGTTCAGTCTTTAAGGGCCTGTCCCAGGCTCTGGACCCTCAGTTAGTGGGGATGGTTAGATTTACTCTCATTCTCAATCCAATGTGGTAAAAGAATGGTGTTATGGAAAGAGAGACGTCCACTAGACACCTTGACACCATGACAGACCTGATATCATCATCCAGGTAATTCCGTCAGACAGCATTGTCTTAGCTGTTTGACGATACACTGTAACTCCTACAATATTGCCTGTAGCCTATTCCATATGCATTTGTAACAGTATAATACTGTGGTGAAGAATAGTGTCTCATGGAAACGTTCTTCCTCCCTCCCCATTGCTCTGTCTGGTCCCTTAAACTAAAACAGAAATGTGCCTTTGTTATTAAGGGTGGGGACAGTTGAGTCTGTCCCTAAGCCATAGCATTTTCTCAGTGCGCACAAAGAACAGGCAATAACAGCAGAATTACCGGACCTCAAGCTTCCACTGTGTGTGTGATTTTGAGGGGCAGAATCGGTCCTGACAGCACAAAACCAGCCTTCTTTCACACTCTTTTCTACTGGCTTTTCATTGAATACCACGCAGCTGCCTGAGTGTGCAGAACATACACAGAGGGGGCTGAACTGAAACACCCAAACTTCTGGTCTGCTACTCTAAACTTTGTTCTTATATTTGATCTAAAATATTCTCCTAAATAGCTAATAAAAATGGAAGATACAAAGCAGTCTGCCGCTCATGTTACTGTAATTCATTTGCTAGCTGCTCCAATACATATTTGGAGTTACCCAAATTAACATTAAAATAATAAAATTTTATAAGGGGCAGTTTGGAGTGCTCTGAAAATGATGTAGAATGTGGCTTTCATGCAGTGGCCCAAACCAAACACATACTGTGCTACAATTATCACCCCAATGTACTTCAGACAGATGCTGGACTTATTTGATATTTTGTTGCGATTTCGGTAATCTTTCTATTTTTCGGTATGAGAATGAATGTTCCATGCACTTTTAAATCTTCACAAGAAATGTATCAAAATGGCCCTCTGTTAATAATGTGAAATAATCTACGTATATAATGCAATAGCATGCAATACATGCATAAATCCTGATAAGTATTATAATTATAATTTACCTTCTAGGTGTTCTTTCTAACATATTTCTTTCTGTAAACTACATTTCTTATAACTAGGAATTTTAGAAATTGGGGATTTCAACATAATTTTTTTTGCGGAGAATTAACCACACCTTTATTGGCGTCTGTTCTTTTCTTCACCTCAGATGGCATCCTGGACTCTTGCCAGCCTGCTGGGCATGTCCTCACCCCATCTCACCCCCGAGATGGCGGGCATCCAGTCGGCCTTCTCCGCCGCCCCATCCAGCAGCTTCCACGGAGGCTCCCAGAAGGCCGTGACCTTCGACCGCCTTCTGCTTAACATTGGCCATGACTTAAACCCTGACACCGGAGTGTTCAGGTGTTGCATCTCCGGCACGTACTCCTTCTCTTATACGGTGGGTAAGTTTCCGAAGAAGCCTCTGTCCGTCATGCTGGTGAAGAACAGGCAGGAGGTCCAGCCTTTGGTCTACAATGACCACCAAAACAAAGATCGGAAAGTACAAAGCCAGAGCGCCATGATCAGACTGAAGGCCTAGGAAACGGTGTGGCTTCTTCATCACAACAGTCCTAAATGTGCCCTATACAGCAATACGGGGCCGTATGTCACCTTCATCGGCTACCTAGCATATCCAGACATTTCCTCAGACTACCTTGACAACCACTTGGCTCTGCCAGGGTTCTTCTATCCTAGCTACCCTTTTCTGGGCAGCCCCAGGAAGGCACAAGCAGATAGAGTGTTATGGCTGTGTCTATAGTGTTTGACAATGGCAAGTTGAAGCGGCGGGAAATGCAGAGTCAGAGCCTGCTTTTGTCACTGCGGGAGGGAGACACCGTGTGGCTGTACAGCCACCAACACAAACACTTTGCTGTCTATAGCAACCAAGGCCCCTACACCACCTTCTCTGGTTTCCTGGTCTACCCTGAGCCGCTGGTATCAAAGCATTTGTCCAGAACTCCTCTGAGGGCTGCCTCCACTCGCACCATGTAAAATACCTTCACGAATCATCAAATCCTTTCTAAGGTCACATCACAACTACTTAATATGCGCATAATACTTCTGTAATGGTGTATGATACGCACGTCTACAATGAAAGCCTTACCATCTAATTGATAATATGCCCCTTAAACTTAATATCTGTGTTTAGAGCAAAAATGTGTCTGCAAAAATCACAACACGTCTAGATCACTGAAATTTCTCCCATTGGTTATGGGTAAAATTGTGGAAAACTTATAATTTTATGTGTCATATTAAGCAACATGTTCCTTCAAATTACCCCTCTCATCAAAACCGTATGAGCTGTTACCCTGCATGTCTTCCACTTCCATTGTGATGGTTGCTTGATTACCTCTGGCGGATTTTCTAAAATTAAATTTTGATAAGTATTTCTAGCTAAATTTGTGTTCCTATTTTAGAAGTAAATCGTGCTGCAGTCAGTTCGTGGTTTTATGCAATGGTGCAATAAATGAAATATGCAATATTCTCTACATGTATATTTAAGCCTTAAAAAGTAACATAATGGACTATTTAAGATAAATGTTATTTACACACATGACAAAGGTGGAATCTACACTCCCTGCCCCACTGAGCCACCATGGTTACAATGAACGGCATAACCTAAAAAGATTTCTCTAAATTTAAGCACATTAGGTTTTAAGTCATTCAACATTCATATGTTAATCCGGTCAGTATAAACGTTTACAGAGAGCTACAGGCTGGTTGTGAAACTGGAAGGCATCAAGACAGCAAGACCAATGTTCATTTACCCTCCAAAGTCCAGCTTTGAAGGAAACATTCTGAAACGAACACAGTGATACAGCAGTGCTGAGGTTTCCCACTGTCACCCACATAACAGGGGCCTATGGTGACCTTACAATGAACTATCCCACTGGACTCCGTCTATAGTTCAAAATAGCAGAGTCACATCTCAGGACACTCAGGGAACCTGACAGCCTTCACCACGTCCACAGGTGAGGGTAGAATCTCGACACATTCGTGGAAGTTCAATATATTGAGTGGAAGAGAGAAACTTTACATATAACCCACTTAGTATTTCTTTGTGGATATAGCACTTCTCAGGTTCAGATTTGCTAAATTACAGCATTTGAGGTACGAGAGACTGTAGTAGTATATACTGCTAATGCATTTTCAATCCATCCGTCCATCCCATGGCCGAAAAAGGATGAAAATTCAGACGAGCTGCGCAGTTTCATTTATTTAGGCACTGGACTCCTCCACAAAAATGCTCAATACACAACTTTGGGTGATTATGTTGTATACCTGCATACACAGATCACAGCAGTAGCTTCTACCATTAAAACAGCAGGGCAACACTGAAGCTTGTGCAAAGTGCTGTGCTTTCATCAAGCAATTTCAGCTACATCCTCACCGCCCATTCAGTCGTGCAAACAAAGGCACCGTTGTGCTAAAGCTTTGGGAGAACCCTTGAAATTGCACCAAAGTCTTGACTGGCCATAATCACATCCTATGTGGAACAACATAAACTGTGCATTCTGTAATACATTATAAAGTGCATAAACCAATAATTAGGTCAAATCTGGCTTTTAAAAAAAAAAAAAATTGGGTGAACTGAATCCAACAAGTCAATGGGTAATTAGTTAGTGATTAAATGTTGAAGTAGGATGTCATTAGCAAAACATCAGCATCTCACTCATGGCTCTACCACAGCAGTTAAGGCAAAGTGGCAAAGAAATGGCCAAACGCTTCATCAAAATTAAACCTGAGCATTAGAGTGGAAGAGAGGGGGTGGGGATTGTTAAACTGGACATGCATTTCATCACACAGCAGAAAGACATCCAGTTAGGTGCTGAAGTGCTCGCTATAGAGTGAAGGGCATGCATCAGTCTTGGTACAGGAGAAAGCCAGAGAATGTGCTGTACTTCCAGCTGCTGCTGTAGATGGCGCCGCGGTGCAACTGCAGCCACACCTGGTCACCCTGGAAGAGCTGCAGCACCGCTTGATTGCTGGCCATCTCGTGGTCGGGCGCACAGTCGTTGGCATAAGCAGACACCATCACCTCGTCGTTCTTCATCAGGTTGACGTAGAGCGGCACATCTATGGCCAGCTTGAGGATGTGGAATATGAAGACGTAGGTGCCGTTGACGGGGCAGGAGAAGCGGCCCACGTGCATGTCGAACGCCTCCCCCAGATTGCAGTGCAGCACGTCAAAAATGATGGGCTGGTCCAGTGAACCGGGAACAAAGTTGGTGGTGCAGGCGGCAGAGAATGCAACGCGCATCGGGTAGATGGGAACGAGTGCTGGGCTTTGGGCGGCGAAGGGCACGTCGACGGGCGTCGCACAACGAGAGTCACTGTACCCAGAGTCTGCACTAGTGAAGGTGTCATCTCTCTCCGGGCTGTTTACTTGCGATGGATTCTTCCAAGTGGCTGGGAAACCCCAGAATTTAAAAACATGCATCAGAACCTGCACAGCTTCTCATCTGATGCACACACCGCAATAAAAACAGCTTTCCTCCATCTTCGCAACATGGTCCAGCTTAGGCTCTGCCTTTCCAACTCTGCTGCAGAGTCCCTCATTCACGACTATCTCTAGCTGTCTTGACTCCTGCAACTAACTACTCACTGGTATCACTGCTAAATCTCTCCATAAACTCCAGATAATCCAGAACTCCGATGGGCACCCCCTCGCCCACTCCTACCAGCACATCACTCTCATACTTCAGTGCCTTCACTGGCTCCCTATAAGAGAACGTATCCACTTTAAGAGCTTTAAATGTGAAAAGTATTTTAAAGTCCCATAGCTTCCTGAATTGCTTCTCCCCTACCGGCCTCGATCCTCCTCTAATGGCTCTCCTCAACCCCCTTCCAAACTCCACAGCTATGGTGACCTCACATTCTCCCCCCCCCCCCCCCCCATTTTGCTTCCAAAACATGGAACTCCCCTGCTGCCAGGTCAGTTGATCTCAGATTTAAAAAAAAAAAAAAAAGTTTACTCAAGCATATAACCTTCCTTATTTGCATTTAGTTTCTTGTCTGCTTACCTCATTCTATGAAAGTGCCTTTGAGATCTTGAAAAGTGCTACATAACTATTATTAGCCCCAAGGATTTGACATTTCACACCACTAGTCCTATAGATCACCATGTTTCACTCGGAGAAGTGATCCATCACACTTACCTCTAGGTTTGCTTCTCTTCCCACTAGCAGCATGGTTGTAGCCCATTTGGTATCCAGGTTCCTAACCAGAAATTAATGCAAACAATCACATTTGTGTCAAGTCAATCAAGTGGCTACTAACCCTGCAGTTACCTGAACTCTGTACAGGACTGGGGCACACTCGCGCGTGACATGCGGCCTGGGGGGACAGCTACCCCTAGGGGACCGAATGCCAGCCCTGAAGCCTTCAAAACCACCTGTAGATGAAAGAGGGCAAATTCCCCACAAGAGACACATTAGATCATCTTTCAGAGGGGGGGGGGGGAGAAATCCATGTAGCACTATAGTGCGTTTCACATGCATGGATGCAAGGCTATTCCAACACCAATCTGGATACAAGGAGCTTCTGGATTCATGTAGCAGGCTAAACACTGTATGCCTCCATGTTACCAAGGAGCAGGTCTACGGGTACCAGCCTAAGTCAGGGGTGGCCAATCTTATCCGCAAAGGGCCGCTGTTTGCAGGTTTTTGCTGCAGCTCCCTAATTATTACAAATTAGAGGACTGATTGGCTGAAGAGTCCTCACACCTGGGTTTGAACAGCTGACCTAAAGGTTATCCCCAAAACCTGCACACACACCGGCCCTTTGCGGGTAAGATTGCCCACCCCTGTGCCAAGTCAAGAGAGAAAGAACACCCCAGTGCCTACCAAGCCCAAAAGATTGATACCCACCAGGTGAGCGGAAGGAGTGAGCCAGGGACCTGCCACCACGTGCCATACCTCTGACAGAGCCTCTGGGGTAATAGGGCTGGGCATGGTATGAAAGGGCACCAACAGGCTGGCCAGGGGACATGGGCATCTGGTAGCCATTGGTGATTGGGGTCTCAGACTGGTATGAGGTCACTGTCCCAAAAGGAAAACAATGGGTTAAGAGAACTTGCACCCTGCTGATGAGCCAGACTGTTCCACGGGGAGACACTTTGCAGATACTGTAGTACCTGGTTGTAGAGGTTCCAAATCATCGAAGTCAAGGTCAGGTGGGGTCTGCGTGCTTGCGGTCGTATAGTTCAGGTTGTACGAGTCCGAGAACACGCTTTCATCGGATTTCTGATCAGAATCACTTCTGGGGGGCATTGGTGCATCATTAACCACCTTTAAATATAAGGAGGGGGGGGGGGCGGCACATTAAACAAGCTTAGTCTTTTAGCATAATAGTTTCAAATAACCAAACACGCCACTCTTACACCAATCTGACATGAGGGTGAGGGTGGGGTAGGGTTAGGGGAGTGGTGCATAAAGAACCATGTGTTTCGGCACACCGATTTGGACACAGTAGGGCCAGTGCATACAGTACAGCATTTCCTCAGATCAGGAGAGCACTGATCTGTGTACAATTCAAACGTAACTAAGACATATTGGACTCCTTCAGTGACATTCAAGGTAATTACGAATGTCCAAGAAGAGTTAAATTTCATAAAACCAATGTTTCAACTAGATATCAACTGCATCACCTGTTCTGCAGAATTCTCAGCCAGGGAGATTGACACTGTAGATTCCCTATGAAACAATGCTTGTGATGCAAACCCATCCATGGAGCCATCTGAAACAGTCTCCTGCAGAGATAATAGGATTGACTATGTAGACAGGCCATAACCATCTAGTAAAATAGCTATGCAGATAATCCAATGATCAGGTCCCTTTGAGTAACTAGTTGTGCCCGAATAACCTATGGTTACAGCAACTTGAACCCCAAGAATGCAGCTATGAGGTACAAGTTCTCCAGGTGCCTAGGGTTGTTAAGGATGTAAAGAAAAACTGCCATCTAAAAAGTACCCACACAGATCCCAGTCAAACACTAAAAGAGTCATACATGTATTCCTTGGTCTGCAGTGAGGTCCAGGTCATTGTTATCCAGAGATTGTTCCCCATTGGTCAGATCCATTTTGGCATTGATTGGATGGCTCTTGGTAGGCAAAGGAGTAGACTGCAACAAAGCCAAAAAGTAGCATAAGCTAACTTATGCCTCGTTGTCTTACAGGACTAAAATAAAAAGGTTGTATTGCTTACATGCAATACATTGGGAAGGCGACTTGCTCGACTTTCCACTTCATTCTCCGCTGTTGGGATGACAGAAAATAAAACTTGGTATCATGTGTAGAGTCTCCTCAGTAACCCAGGAGTTACTTCCGTCACGATTAATGAGAAACCGAGACCAATGATTGGACTTCTGGCAGCAGTACAAGCAAAAGAAACATCTTACTGAGATCAATTGGCGAAGAGGGTCCACTTCCTGGCGATGATACCCATGAGTGTCTGCTCACAGAGCCGTCACTGTCCAGCACTGAATCCTAGTAAAACAGTTTTACAAAGATTAGGATGAGTCACATGGTCAAAGCTGATACATTAAGCAATGAATTTCATCTATGAATGACCACACGTGACACTAACTTACCTGGACAAAAACTCAATCCCCCCTACAAAGCCACTGTCATACATCGTACCTGCATGAAGCTGAATGAGCCTTTGATCTGCTCCATTAGTTCCTGCAGTTCCTGCTCTCTTTGAACAGGGTCATTGGGCAGGGAGGAAGAACCGAACACCTCAACTGGCATTTCCACCTTTGCAGTCTAAAAAAATGCACACAGAGCCAAAAGTCAATTTGACATCCAGGCTCTGTTGTCCATCGTGGATCAAGAAGATGTAGCCTACTAACCAATTTTTTGCCTGGCTGTCCTTTCAATTTCTTCACTTTCCTCTGACATTTCCAGAATTTCACAAGAGACACAGGCAGAAGAGAGGGCACCAGAAGTGAGAAAAAAAGTGAATCCAACCCTTCATGTATGGCATGTCCAGCACCATATTTCAGAATAATCCAGAATAACCTTAATTGGACAAGTAGAGCTACGAAATATTACTTGAACAAAAGGCAACTTAGTTCTATCTGGAGAAAATTTAAAATGAAGTGCACTATTAGGGGAAAAAAAAGTACGAGTTTGTACCACTGCCTGTTACTGGGGCTAAACCCTCAAGCATCTGAGAATTGTACCTTTTAGTCTAATTTAAGGTACAGAAATGGACTGAGGGACATCCCCAAGGTACAAATAACATTAATGTACCCTCAATGGAACTATGAGAAACATTTTTGTACATTTCTGCATCTTAAAAAAGGTCCAATTACCTGCAGCAGGGGTGGCCAATCTTATCCAGAAAGGGCCACAGTGTATGTGGGTTTTTGCTGCAACTCCCCAATTAGATTGATTGGCCACCCCTGACCTACAGTTAGGGTACAACTGGCAGACCCTCAAGGGTACAGTCCCAATGACAAGCAAAAAGGTACAAACGGGAACTTTCCTGACAGCATGGGTCTTAAAAATAGGGTTCAGAAATGAAGCTTTACCTCTTTGGTTGCTTTGGTGGAACTGTTCATGGCAGCCTGTGCTTTTGGGACAAACCCTATCGCCCCACTCCAGGGTTTCTGGGGCGCAACCGGTTGAGGTGTTGGGACATCCTCAAAGTCCATATCCCATGAGTCTGGAGGCTCCTGCTGTTTTAGAGCTAGAAAATCAGCCTTCCAGCTCGTCGTTGGTGCTGGACGTTTATTTGGCTGGACCTGACCACTGAAGTCTCCATCAACCAGGTAGCGCCTGTTAAACTAAATTGTAGAGAAGTAAGCTGTAAGTTTTCCCCTCACATTTGTGGATTTCACAGAGAATGAAACCATGACACACATCATGCCGTATCTGGATGAGATGGCATGTTATCCCAAGTTATACCTCTTTGGATGCAGTCTCAGTTCTGGCCATCAGCGTTGACAGATCTACAAAGCCATAGTAGTCAATATTTAGAGGGAATCATCAAATGGCACCATTGTCTATACAGATTACCTGACGGATTATACGGAATACCTGACACGATTCTTTGTGGTTTTATGGTCATCTTCTTATTTTTACCCTCTAGAGTCTCCTCTTCCAGTTTCTCACTGTGTGGAACTGGGATGTGATCAAAATATGCACAGTCCATCAGTCTTGCTAGATGTTCTTTCAGGTGCTTGTCTACGAGGGAAACAGAATGGAACTGTAAGCCAACAAAACAAAAAGTTGCCTAAGAAACCAAATGACATCAAAATGGTTTTTGACCTTCCAGAAACACCCAGGCACAAAACATCACTGCTTTACAAATGGGTCATTCAGGTGAAACCTAAAATTCCTTTACCAAAAATTAGTGGATTACTCAAAATAGGGCAAAGGGCCACAAAGATATTTCAAAGATGCAACATGCTGTGCTTACAGGTAGTTCCAGCGACTGGCTTCTCTCCTCCTTCTAGCAAATCCCAGTAAACAGTGGACACCTGTTCCATTTGGTCTTGAAGACTGGAACAAAAGCAAGCCGACGAGGCTGAGCAGTCAGTTTACCAAAGACAATTCCCTGCAAGCCTGAGAATCCTCAGATATAAACCGACAATACCTACACATACCCGATTTAACCTGACTGAACGACAGAACATGACTGAAAAGGAACTCCCACATGGAAGAGGCCGTTTGCACCAAGGTATGAGCACAATTGGTCAATCGCTCAACAGAACTTCACCAACTCCTGAGAAGAGCCTTACCTCATGCTCTCATCCCTGCGGCAGCCTAGCAAGGTGGACAGTTCTAGCAAATGCTCCAGCTCGCGTGCAGACAAGAAGGGGGCCCCGTTCAGACCACTGCGGAAGTCTTTCCTTGTGTGCTCCTTCTGGAGGTTCTGGAGGATGTAGTAAACCTGCAGCACGGTGCACAGCCGCTGCTTCTCTGCCTCCATCTGAATCGTCTGCTCTCGCCTTACCGCCTTCTTCTGGGCCTTCAGCAACTGCGGCAACACGTGATCGACACCTAGGCTGGATTCTAATAATGCAGTGTTTCCCCAACCCAGTCCTCGGGGACCCACAGAGAACACATTTTTGCTCCCTCCCAGCTCCCTGGGAGAATCCCCAGGAGGGAGCAAAAACACAGACTGTCTGTAGGTCCCCAAGGCCCAGATTGGGAAACACTAATAATGATTTCATAAGGACAATGTATATGAGCACTTCACTTGATCAACCAAGGGATGTAGCACTTGTAGTTTAAAATGTGAAGACGTGAGCCACTTCAGAAAGATTTCCTTTGAATAAAAAAAAACCTGCAGTACAACAGAAAGCTGAAAATTCAAAATTCCTAGCTTAGTACTGATGCACGTGTGGCTACACTGATTAGCAGACTGGGTAAGGAGTAGTCATTTGAGATTCAGCAGATTGGCATCCTTTCACTAAAACGGAGCCCATGGTCGTAGAAACACTATCCTTACTCAGCACAGGATGTCCATGACAGGAACCATAGTGTTATTTTGGTATAATTTAGGCCTCAGACAGTTTATAATACCGATTTGTAGAGCTATTCTACTAGACATCTTTTCACATTTAAAAATGCAATACCACTATGCTAATTGTATAGTACATTCAATTTGCAAACGTATTACATGCAACTGAACCTGAGCACATCATTGCAGATGTCGATTTATGAACTCATCGTTACACATGCAGCTTACTCTGAATCTGATGTGAATACCGATAACATGCACTGCACAAAATTATACCCTCAAAAGTTACGAAGGGCACTTACATCTTGGCTGAGGGCACCTATCGTCTTCTGTAGTTCTTTGGCAAACTTCAGGTTATGGACAACTTCTTCGTACGTCTCCACGGCATCCTGGAAAGCAGAGAGCGTGTGATCTGCACAAATTCACGATAGCAGTACATTTCAGCTAAACATGCAGAATTGTCTGGCAATCAGCTCCTGGCTTTAATCTGGAAGTTACCCACCAGTTGGTCCTGATTGAGGGATTCCCCATTCTTTATGAGTTTCTTGTAATTTTCCAGTTTCAACTGAAAACGTATATAAAAACCATCACAAGCTTAGTGTGCAATGCCTATTGACCCTAGGCTAAGCAGAGACATTTTGAATACAAGCATGAAGTAGGCCTATGGATTGCTGCAAAGATCAAAAGTTGCTAGCTAAAATTGACCAGCTTTACCTTCTTTTTCTCAATATTGCGGATCTTGTGCTTCAGGCAGATAAGGCCGTTTTCAATATACGTCTCATAGCCTTGGTAAGTGGTGGTAGAAGCAGCCAGATCCAGCTGCAAAGAGCTCAAGGCATCGGGAGGGTCTGGTCTGGGGCTGCCTGGAGTCTCAGGGACCTCCTCAGAGCATTCGGAGGGGGAAGACACATCGAGGATGGAGGAAGACGACTGGTGCACCATCTTGCCTAAGATAGAAAGCAGGAAAAAAAAAAAAAAAAAAAAAAAAGTTTGACATATAGCTCAGTCAGGACGGGGGCGGGAACAAATACATGGGCTAGATCCAATAAGAATGACACGCAGCATTTAGCTGAGTGTGGTACCAGTCTACATTCACCCACACGAGAAAGGTAGCCCAACATAAGATTTTTTTTTAAAGTGATGAGCAAACACTAACGTGTAAATTTTAAATACACAGCCATCAAGAGAAAAACCAGTACTGCAGCAAATTCACCTGAAAGGGTGGACTAAACTACATTAAATCGCACGCTTGACGCTAAACGAGCATAAGCAGCATTCACAAGTCTGAACGCTTAAGGGTGCATAAATAATACATTAGCATAATAAAACAAAAATCACAATCAGCGTGGACTCTGAAGAAGCGACAGGACCGTACCATGGTGCCTGTTTCACTCCCGTCGTAAACAACCACTTCAGAAAACCGGCAACACGATTAATACACACCACAAACCATTTTTTAAAAATTCCAAACACACATTTACCACGAGGGAGCAAAACGGATTTCAGCAAACTTGCATGTCATCCATACGAACTTGCAGCGGAAGTTCATCCCCGTAGCCTATGATTTAAGATATAGGAGCGGCACAACCAGATCATACACACCAGCAAACAAACGAATACTCCCGCAAAAATAAATTTGCAGTAAAGCTTAAGACGAACCAATCGTTCGCTACGCCAATGAAACAGACGCGCAAAATAAATAAATGCTCCAAATGTTACCCGGCGCAGGTACTTAACAGAAGGGAGAAAAGAGGAAATTATTAGTGGAAAAGGAAAAAAAAAAAAAAAAAAACCTCAGCTAAAGGACCACTCCTGCCACACGAACCTAAATACGCGATGTCAGCTTCAGCACGGACTGGCCATGTCCCACCTTAATAGCGTTTTATAGACTGAAGCGCTTCAGCAATTAGGGCATATAGATGCAGAGTGACGTCATCGTGCCCGACGCGCGCGCGCGCACGCACCCAAGGTAGCTGACTGAAAAACAGTAACATAATCCTCCTGTTTCTACTCTTAGTTTCCCTGCTAACCCTCCATTTTTAGTCTGGAGAGATGCCTTAAATAAAATCATGACCGTACTTCCCTACCTGTCCATCACAGTGTTTGCCCTTATAAAATCCAGCAAGCAGACTTTATATATGCAGTATGTTACGTCAGATTGGATGCCAAAATGTCCTGATATTGCTGAACAAATCTATCACCGCAACAGCAGTGTTTTGTTTGCAGATGGTTCTAACCTTTACTTTGTTGTCGTTCATGGCATCGGAAGTGAAACCAAAAAATGAAACGCCGTAAATTGTCGTCAACTTCTGCTCTTCAGGTTTCACAAAAACCCTTTGTACCACACAGTTGCTTGAATTTGGTAGTCTATTTCGGAAGTTTATATTTAATTATGTTATCTTCGTTGTAAAATCTTATGTGCAGTGAATAATCCGTAACTCTAATGCGCTTAGTAGCTGCGTAATACGCTGTAACAGACCTTGAGGTAAACAGTCATTTTCACAAACTACTTTTATTAAACTAGTAAAAAACGTACAATATGTATAAAAATACAAAACTTGCTTCATATATTTCTAATGTTGTCAATACAAAGTGCATAGCTACCATACATGCCTGTACTACTACAGCTAAGACACTAGTCTATGTAGAGATTTCGTGTGGGAGTTGAAAGGTCAAACTTTCCTTTTGGAAATTTACAATCAAAATCAATACAAAAATAATCATAATTTCATCTCAGATTGGTATACCATCATTGCAAGGGGCTCATTTTCAAATTCCAAATTACTTGTCTGCGTACAAATACAGAACATAAATCATTTTGCGACTAAAGCATCAATATGTAACTTTGAAATGTGAAATTCTGAAATGGTGGTCATGGTAGAATGAAAAATTTAGACACAATTATGTAATTCGACTAGAGGTGCTTAGAGCAAACATAACACTTCTAAATATGGTTTGTTTCACCCTTGCTACTTCAAAAATAAACATCAGAGACATATAAAGGTCCAACACAAGCAAAATACAGAAATCCTTAAGCTAATACTACAGAAATTACCACGATTTAACATGCATTGTGTCGATCCATCAACCGCACATAAAGTGTGAAAAGTACATGTAAAATAATAAAAAAAAGATAAAAAGCACACCCAGTAAAGTAAAACAAAGTGGTACCAATAAATATAAATAAATAACAGGAAGGAAAGTCAACCGGTACAGGATTTCCCCAAGAATAAATATGTACACAAACCCTCCCAGATATATGACAGGGAGAAAAATCACACACACAAAAAGTACCATTTTAGTGTCCATGCATGAGATTCCTACAAATACATTGGTGAAAAGTCAATTGGTCTGCAGCATTCCTACAATAAAGCTTAAATACCAAGCTGTCAACTGCACTTAACGTTTAGGGGAAATTTTAACATATAGCTGCCAATAAACACATCCACTAATAGGATATAATAAAATATGAACCGGACCACATATTAACTGGTATTTTATCTCAGTGGTGACATACATTGACGAAATGTTTAATAATTCATTGATGTATAACAACCATTGAGTCTGAAACGCTATGCTTTATGAGATTGCATGGCGAAACTTAACACACAAAAACTAGTCAGACGGTTTACTGCTGGGGGAAAAAAAAACTGACGATTCAGCAGCACCGCCTTCTGGTCAGTAAGCGTATCGCGAAGCTGCTCACAGGTGAATATGCAAGATAAAAAAAAATACATGAATCTACCATTCACAAAAGCAACAGGGTTAATTAAAATATCTCTAAGCATTTAATCAATACAGTCCAATCCCTATTATACATCTTTTCTAGAGGTAACATCATTTGATTATGGGGGGTAGATATTTTATCTTCTTAAACATACACAGCCTTATTGTCTTAAAGGCCATGTTCGCAGCCAGGTACTCTCGTTGATGTTTGAATAATAAAAAAAAAAAACACCTTGCACAAGGGCCCTCATGGATCCTGAAATTTGGTCACAACCATTGTTTATTCTTCACTATACTTCGTGGTGTGTGACCACCATCCAAAAAAAAAAAGGTGCTCGCTACTTAGGAAATAGTTAAATCAACCACTGGAAAAGTGTTGGAGGCAGATAGGGTCTCATTTTGGCCCAACTGTATCAGAATAGTAGCATACAGTGCCCTTAAAGCGCTAGCTACGTAAATACACAAAAGCATGAATATGACAAAGCACACAGACAGCCACTGGAGGTATGCAGTACACTATGTTGCAGAGTACATCCATTTTTAAATGTCAACATTGCACACTTGTGTGTGTCACACTCCCAATCTTAACCCTTTGATAAGTACATTGCGGAAAGTTGTCCATAATTTTTTCTATACTTAATTTCATTTTTTTTTAAAATGCTTATAGCTTTTTTTACCATTAGGCCCAAAAAGGCACAACATCCCTACCACCAAAGGCCATGCAATGGCTTATATCATGCAATTTACAAAGATATACTTTGGAAAATCTATCGCTTATGTCATGCAGGATAACCAATACTTCCTAAAAGGTGTCAGTTTCCGATTGTGACTATCAATTGGTCCCGTAACAACCATTTTGAAAAAAGAAAGTATAATACATTGATAAACAACCGACGACTAAGAATTTAAGGCTGGTGTTTGAGTTTATAACTAGGTTTGTTTTCAGTAGATGCCCATACCCACATAGTGGACATAGACGTATATACAAAGCAGGTCTTTGGGCAAGGCAAACGGCAGGAAGAAGGGCCAGCTTCAGTTATGGCTCTGGTCTAGAAGCAAGAAACACGAGTGCGAGAGTCATTCCAAGTCTTTCGCCTGCTGCGTCCAGACGTCCAAAGGGAGCGGAGAGTGCGCTCCAAGCAGAATCCAAGCATTTCTTGTTAAAAGATAGGAGGGGAAAGATACCATTGAGAGAGAAAACTAGAAAAGTCTGCGTGGCTCATTATATCAAATACACAAAGTACAACCACTCAAATAAAAACCAAAAAAAGTTCTCCTGAAATGAAGGCAATTAAAGGCATCTTCTGATCGGTGGAGGGGAAGAAATGATGTCACCACTCTTCATCCTCCTCTATATGCTCTTCCTCCTCTTCCTCTTTGGCCTGAGGGGGTGACAGCAGGCTCTGTGGCTGTAGGCTTTCCCTGCCCTCTTGGCTCTCCTGGGTCTCATCTTCTTCCTCTTGCTGCTGCTGCTGCTGCTGTTGCTGCTGTTTCTTACGGCAACAGGGCTTGAAGAGATGAGGGTCTATCAGGACTTCCCCGAAGCGGCCTTTGTAGATAATTCCACAGCACACCTTCTGCCTGTAAACGGTTGAACGCACAAGTGAGCACCCCAACAACATGAACTAAGACAAGAGAATGCTTAGCTCAATGGTTATCTACAACTAATCATGAAAAGAACAAGCCACCTTAGACAGTGAATTTCGCTAAACGATGCCGGCTACATATACTATGCTTTATATGGTCTACATCTCAAAAGACAGATCAAAACACAGATTTCTGCCAGTAAGTAACATTTCAAAGACACAGGAAAACTTTATATCCCGTGCATATAACATCCTGTATTTGTAAGTGGTAAAAGGAGTATATGGAAGCCACCAAAAAATTTCCAACTGCTTATGCTGGGTCAGGGCTGCTAGGAGTCTATCCCAGGCAGCAAAAGGCACGAGGCAGTAGTACACCCTGGATGAGACAGCAACTAGAAGCAGCAGCAGTGTGAGCCAATGCCACTACGTCATCCCAGAGAAATATTCTAAATTTCAGCTGAAATCCATGACAGAGTTAAAGCAGAACATGGAAGTCATAAGGGTAATTCCAGTACAAGTTTAACTGTGTGCGAGTTAGTGATGACCCTACCAGACCAGAAACAGAGGCAGTGCATGTTTACAACAGAACACCCCGCCACCAGATGGAGCTCCAACTTGCAAGAAAACAGCAACACTTATTGAAGCCTTTATATACAAAGACTGTAGGCATCGTGGAAATATTCCCTTGTTTGGACAGGTACTAGTCAATGGAGATGATGGCCAAATGAAATATGACAGGAAATTAATTTGAACTACGATTAAACACAATAGCCAAGCAAGCAAAGTCTTTACCTTTTCCAGTAAGTGAGGTCAAGGAAGGAGAAGACCGGGGAGCGGGAAGAGCCAGAGGCAAGTTCAGAGTCCGATCCCTCATCGGACTGGTTGCTGTAGCTGGGAGACTGAGCTGGAGAGGCGCTGGATGTGGTACTGTGGGCATCAGAGTCTAAAATAAACACAGGAGAAGGTCAGACCCTTTAATCAGAGAAGGAATGTTGTCAAGAAAATAATCCTCACCAGCCACATGGAGGACTCAGATGACATCCAAAGTTGTTCTATCCTTACTGTGAAGCGAGAGACCCACCCAGCGAGAATCGGCTTTTCATTTTCAAAGAAAAACAAACAACCATTGATCACATTCAACATGTCTAATCATGTTCAACTAGCGATGGTCTAGGCGAAGTTCCAAAAACAAAATTAATCAAGCTTAGGAAGCAAGGGCTTACACAGCCGTTTGAGCTCCTTCTGGACTTTGTTGATCTGACTCGGCCTTACTCTCCTCGACAATGGCTTTATCTTCTTCGGCCTCACTGAAGTCTTTAAGCTTGGCCCACCTCTCGCATCAACCACCTGGAATAGAGCAAGCCGCACTACATTATTACAAGCTGCCTATTTCCAGCGCAAGGATCTCACAGCATAAACACATGCTGGCACTGTCTGGGGAACAGGAGTGATACTAATAAGATCACTACACCTAACAACAAGGAGTAGTAGATTCGAATTGCAACCAAACTGAAGACAATGCATTTACATCACATTTGACAAGCATGTTCTGCACCATGTGACAAAACCGTTTGTTATCAAGAATAAAACTCAAGAACCATTAATTTTTCTATACGTTTTTGTATAGTTATTCATATTGCGGTTGGGCTTGGGGGAGGGGTGCTGAGGGGGTCCATACATGACTCCAGTTCTTCTTGGATCCCACCGGGAGTTTCTTCCAGCGCTTCACCAGGAGTACACAGGCATTGCAGATCTCCCCAGACCGAGTTTCAGCAAGCCTGCGGAAAAAAGATCCCACATCGTGCATCCCGGTAAACTATTATTTCAAAACGGAATATGTCCATTGCCTAGCTCACTGAATGGATACAGGACATAAAAAAATCAGTAGGAGAAGCTGCTGCATTTTAATCTGAATGTCCCTGTGTGCTTGTGTTGAGTCATTTCACAAATACAAATGAAGTCCAGATCAGAGACTGTTTTTCCAATTATCAGGTCAAGTACCATTACATGCACCATTACGTAAAATGTGCTTGCTCAATCCCCAGGCTCTTCTAACTTCATAAAATTACAACTTACTCAGTACTTACTCTAGTATTTTTTGGTGTGTGTGTGGGGGGGGGGGGGGGGGGGGGCAGTGCTATACGCGAAAACTATGTTTTAATATTACAGTAAACTCTCCAACATCTGTATCTGTCAAGTCGGACGGGAGTGCAGCACGAAGGACAGCATGCTTACCCGAAGCAGCTCTGGAAGTCCCTCTCGTAGCGCTTACTGTCCGTGAAGCGCGAGCTGGAGGACTTGGCGCGACAGATGCAGCAGCCGTCTATACTGCGGTACATCTTCGGCTTATGGAAACCAAACATTTTCCTTCAAATGGCACGTGGCAAGAACACGAGTAAGTGGGAGTGCAGATGCGTGATCGTACGATAAATAAAAGTCCCAATAACAGAGTACACGTTTTCTTTTTACATCCTTCATTGATATATTTATCAATTAGATCACCTAACTTCCTCAAATGTAAGGTTGAACACAAAATTCTTGAAGGCGGTTTGTGCATAATTAACAAAAAGAGAATGCTAGTTTTTCTAAACTGACCTGTAATCATACGTGCGAAAAGTAACACTAAAAAGCAATGTCCTGTCTATAAGTTTCCAATCGCCGCGGGGTCCTGCAGACAACATAAGGCAGACGAACAGTGTCGTGATCCAGATCAAGAGAACTAGGTCATCCGTAGCGTATATGATAGCATTAATAAATCGCGTAAAATATGACTAAATCCTGCATACCATCTAGATAATGCATGGCTGTCGAACATCAACTAACAAACGACCGTCAGAAGTTGGACGATCCTCCTTCAATAAGCTGGTGAGGAATGGCTACCCTGGCTAGACATTAAAATGAACGCAATTGGGATTGTCGTGATCATTTATTTATTTAAATAACAGACTAGTTCCACAAAGTTATTGAAATGGGCCCTGACCGAAAAGGTTTGTTTCTGTTCATTTCACTTTAGCCTTCACGAGCGACACGTCAACTCCGGCAACATTCCTCCTAAATCCACTTATTACAACAAATTACACAAAATCTGTCCATAAAAACAAGGCGAGCCTGTTGTCAATGTTGCTTTCCACAGCTTCAAATTAGTACAGCGGGACTGTATAATTCGGAGCCTGACGTAATTCAAACATGGCAACACACTTCAAAGGGAACGAATGGGGGGGGGGGGGATTTGAGCAGACCTGTAAAGAAATGCATTTGCGGAAATTGCAAAAAGAATAAGAATAAAACGGGATTTTAAGCAAGTAAATATCCATATTAGATCGCAGACGGTCGTTTAACCGGTAAAGCGCCCGCATTATTCGCCAAAGCGACGTTCACGCATTTCGAAATGCGCCAGTCGTCTCCTGCGAAAAGGTAAAAGGAGGCGCTCACCGCCCACCGCTTCTCCGGGGAAGCATGGCTCTGCATCATGCGCACCCATTTTCACTCCATTTTCACTGCAGCGCGGTCGCCAGCTTTCAGATGCCTTTTACCACAATTAACCAATACGAATCAAGTAATAAAATCACAAATATACCAAAACCCATCAACTACGCTTAAGTTGTGCCAGCGCATACAAAAAAGCAGAACATAAGCGAATATAAGCTGCGATGTGCCCCTTTGTTTTCCGAATGACTCTGCGGCGGTGTGCGCAGTTACTCCCGTAGCCTGAAGTACACGGAGGCGCGCAGCAACTTCAAAGCGGCGCCCGTCCATCCCCCTCAGCGGGATCGAACGACTACAATCAGAATAATCGAATAAGTGCAAAATGGCAACTGATTTCACAAAATACGCGACTTCGCACAATAATGTAAGGCGAGCCGCGGGCTTCATCTGTAGTTAGACGACGCCATTACATCTTTATAGCATTTGCATTTTCTTTTTTTTGAGCAACGTGTTGTAAATGTTATCGCCTTAGCAAGTTAATAAATGTAGATTGACGAGCTGCGTTGATTGACGAGTCCCGAACAGGCGTGAAACGTGCACTTTCCACTACAAGGATGGCCGCAAAAAAATCCCGAGACGTAACCAGAAACACGCACGGGATAACCGGATAACGCGAATTTAACTTGGAGACAACATCTTACCGAACTAGTGGCACAGACAGCACGAAATCGACCGTTTATTCGGCCCCGGTCCAAAGTGTCAATTCTCATAAAAAGTATATTTAAAAATTTTATTCCGTGTCATACATCCGTCTGGCTAGGAATAAAACTTTACTCGTGGCACTTGCTATTCCGTTTTAAAAGGATCACAGAGAGGAAAAAAAAACCCCCATCACTTTTATCACTCCGTCTTCGGCAAAACAACGTGCACGCTCCATTACCGGAGACGGTATTTTAATAAGTATTATAAACGTCGTACTTTCTTTGAGGCTCAAATGTCAATAAACTGCTGCCAAAGACGTACAAGCTCACTAACAGATTTACATATCCCCAGTTCCGAAAAATTAAGTAATACCGCTTATTTAAATAACTTGTTTTGAATGATACCATGCGAGGATAATATAAAAGAACACGGTTTTAAAAACCATAAACACTGCGAAAATGCGTATCAAGTAATGCGTTCTCTTACCGTGATGTAAAACGAAATGAGCCCGTAAATGTGAATGAATTCGAAAAAAACCGTTAAAACAAGTGTTCCTCATTTAACACCTTCGCTTGTTGACGTCTCACTTCTACTGTCTGGAAGATAGTAAATCGCTTCGTGTTTGCGCATGCGCCTTTCCCACGCCACCATTTTCTAATTTTCTTCAATCAAATCGATTTACATACACGCCTGACGTACGGCTGCGTTTGAATTCTGTTGCCCTTATAAGGAAGCGAATATTGCGCGGGAAATGGGGGCTGGGGCCAGTTTCCATGGTACATTCACTGCAGTGAAAGTATCTAAGCGGGAAGGCGGAGCCACGCCGATTACTACGGGAACAGTAGGAAACACGCGAGCGGACACACGCTGCTGTAGTAATACCAGGCAGAGGTACTGGGCTACGGAGCTGCGAGGCATTCGGGGTGAATCATGACATTTCCGAAGCGTTACAAATTTGCTTAGTTTAACACTAAGCTTTTCAAAAATTAAAGAGTTACATCTGTACTTGATTATGACACATTTCATGTCGCAACAGTATTCTTATAAAAGCGTGTTCACTTACCACAGCACCAGTATACGTATTTGATAACTAACCCGATCCGAATAAGCGACTGTCTTACCAGTGCAGACAACTTGATCACTGCAGGAAAGAATTATAATTTTGGGCATATAATGCAAAGAACCAGGACGCTGTAATCATTATGTTACAATCATTAATAATACTTATAATATTAATGCTTATTATTCTTACAATAACAAGAATAATAAGAATGATATTACTATTTTACATACAGCCAGAAAAAAATACACACGGGATTTAAGTGGATGTACAGAGCGTCTTTAATGAAAGATTCCATAAAGAGTATAACACAACAGTGATATGTAAAGATCATATGCACTTAGACTCAAGAATCCTTTGTAACTTACCCAGATCATTCACATTAACATTATAAGGACAAAACAATGACAGATGTACAAGGCCAAGGACATTGGTTTCAAAATGTACAGTGCAATTTCAAAAGGTGTCTTTCCCAGAGTTTCCTTGTGACAGTACATAAAATATACAGAACAAAAATGTAAGAAGGAAAACAACACTCTTGAACATTAATGAGATCACAATTAAGTCCAATTTAAAATTATCTCAGTGTATTGGACTCACGAGACTTTAACATCTTGCTGCAGTCAGGAAAAAAATCCAAACACCACCCATGTATCCATATTCTTCTCAAAGGAAAAAACTTGGACAAATTGTCCAAAATGTTGTTATAGGTATAACACAGGAGAAAACTTGTGTGATGCCCATGTAATTCACATCTCCCAGCCACTGCCAAGGGTACACCATGTCATTTAATAAAGCAAATAATGTTTGGTTGTTGGAAAATGAACACATTACCTTAATAAATAATCTGTGGCACCTTTAAAGGCTATCTATTGCATCCTTAATGAAAGTAACACCAGAAAATCACCAACACTAAATTTTACACTAGGATTTTTCCTTGGTTCACTTCTGGCTGTTCAAAAAAGGGAGAAGGTGTGCAGATACTATAGAACCACATGCATGAGTAATTTAAATCTATAATGAATTAAGCAGGGTACAATCAAAACACAATTATATCCTTGTGCTGCATACTATGTTTTAACAGTAGACTTGGGGGCTGTTTGTGCAAATATTTGACATATATTCCTATATAACCAGACTTTAAAACTTGATTTTAACTGTAGATACATGTGGAAAATGGTGTATGTTGTTATCAGTAAAAAGCACATTAGGATCCACAGATGGAATAAAAAAATATGTTTACATTTTTAAAAATATGAACTATCCCCAAACAAGTTAATTCTGTGATGGGTCTGAATGAACCTTCAGTGAGTTGCTGCTTTGTGTAGGAAAAAAATATGAGACCTTTAAGGTTATTGCTATTAATGCATATGCCAGTTTACACTTACCAGTTCCTTGTACTGTTATTTTTTTTTCTGAAAAATTAGGAGGCAAACCAGCCCTGAGACTATGGGACTATACTTGAAATTCTTGGCAAAATATATATATAGTATTCTGAATCATCCTTTTGGTTGGGGGAGAGGGAGAGAGAATTTGAGAGAGACACTTAACAATACACACCATTCTTAGACAATGACCAGACAAAAATCAGAATATGGTTTTGTAGATTTCAGTCAATGTGCGTGATAATTGAACCACAGAAGTGCTCAGAGTTTCCAGTAAAGAAACAACGATGCAGGTGTAAGCATGACTTCAGCAGGCATTCGAGGGTAGGAGAAGCTCGTGGGCTCAGTTTGTCCCCTTCCATACACTGGAATGTCCTGTTTGCTGAAAGCTCTGCCACTCGAGCATGACAGAAGACGGACCTCTCCAATCCCCAGTTCTGTAGAGTGGGCGTGTGCAAAGCCAGCGGCCAATCGCCACAGCACTTAGGGGCATACATGGTGCAGCGTTGGGCTGCAGAGCAACATGCAGTCTATGTGAAGACGTCCAGGCGCCGTACACGGCGTGGTCTGCAGACAACCACAGCTCCTGAGAAGCTCCTCCACCATCCACCCCCCCCCCACCTTTACATATCACGAAAGCCAGCTTTCGCTACCACACCTTTCTATAGTATCACGTGGAAACACCTAGGATAGGATTCAAATTCGGCCAGGTGGGCTAGGCTAGAAGCTAATGCACAGACCATTGAGAGGTGCAGTCAACTCTTCAGAACCAGCATCACGGAAAAGATATTTACACAAAAAAAACTAGCACTAAGAAAATATCATTGGTTTAAGTTTGCTACTAATTTTCAAAATCCGTTAAATAGCACGTTAGGCAATTATGTGTCCATACTTGGACAACACACACACACAAAGGCTGGCCTAACACAATGCGTCTTGTTTCTTGCAGCAAATCCACATTTCGGACGTCTTCATCACTTTCTGTTCCTGCTGCAGGGAGTTAGTCTGCAGGTGTATGTACGTAAGTATTGTGTATAGGGGTAGATGTTTGAGCATCTGCAGAAGTTTGTGTACAGTCGATGTAGCCTGATCCCTTGGCTGGCTACAGCTGGACGCCCTTGGTGAGGGAGGACTCCAGGGTGATGTTGAAGTCGTGCAGCGTCTGGAGGACACTGATGAGTGAGTTGACAGTGGTGTGGTCTCGCAGCAGGGCGTTCTCCTCATACATGCGCGTGATTAGGGGGCACTCCACCAGCAGGGGGAGCCACTGGGGCAACAAGCGATCTCTGCAAATTTACAGAGGTAAAGGTCAAACTGAACTTTCGTCTACAGTAATTTAAGAGCTTCATGAACATGTCTATTGATGTAGGTTATATTAAAACCAACAGAAATACACATCACAAGAGAATTTCATATGCAGTATTGTGCAAAAGTCTTAGGCAGTCAAAGAAAATGTTGTTTAAATGATTATGTTTGTATAAATCTGTGATATGTTATGTATAAGTGTGTTAGCTTAGCCATTTTTAAACCTCTCCTAAAGCTACCCCAGGATTCGCAGCAACCATTCAGCATGCCATCAATGTATTTTCTAACTCAACCTCTAGCACATCTCACTTTGCTAATCAACACCTCCTGGAGTTATTTAAATTAAGTTAGTTAATTACTTGATTAATTAGGTGAGCTGGTGGTGAAATTTGACAAATCCCTGGAATAACTGAGTGCCCTCTAAGGAGAGCTTTGGGACATGGAGCTGTGTTCTTACAGCCATCCAACAAGATAAAGGCAGTTTAAGCACGTCTGTCTTACGGACAACTCGTACTTACAAATGGCCTACCATAAGGCCTATTACATTAGAACATTCTGGTTAAATACAATGGTTCGTAATAATGAACGCACACACTACTTTGTGAAGCTCGTGAAAACATCGCGCAGCTTCAGGGGTCTGTCGGCTGAGGTACAGTTCAGTACCGTATATAGTTAGTTGTTATTATTGCTGTGTAATTATTACAATTATTATGGGCTACATGATTATTTTTCCAAATTACGTACAAATTTGACTTAAAGACAGACAGAGGGAACGGATCTCATTTGTAACCTGGAAACTGCCTGTATCAATATCTTTTTTGAGAACAGAAGCAATTCCTGTTAGTTTTTATTGTGTTACTCTGACTTTGCTGATATCCTAACGATGATTCTATTTTTACTGAACATTTCCTTTGACTGCCTATGACTTCTGTACAGTTTTTTAGTTCAATATTGGGCTGGACAAGCACTTTGGTGTCCTGGAATGTCATCATTATCTGTGATTATCTTTCTTTACAGTTATATTAATGCAGATGGAAGACGGGGGGGGGTTAGGCTGGATATTCTCAGTTAGCACAGCCTGCGGCACAGAGGAGCAGCTTCTCATAGAGCTTCTGCTGCCAGTCATTGGGTCAAACTGGCTCCAAAACATAATTCTCCATGAACATATTTCTTAGTGGCAGTTCACTGGGAGTACTGAATACAACAAAATAATTAATTAGCTGGCAGAAGTGATCAGTAAATGGCAATAAACAGTTTTAAGGCACAAACTGTTGTCTTAGTTACGAGATTCAGCAAAACGCACATATGAATCTAGTTGAAGTCTTGACGACTTTTGCCCGCTTTCCTGACATACAGCCTGCGGGATTTAGTTTGGACGCGTCTTCCGACACTATCAAAACGTTCTTGGAAACATGGCGGTCATGTGAGCTCATCACTCACCGGGCTCCAAGGCAGACCAGCAGCTGAAACTTGCCGTCCTTGCCGATGCTCCGGGACGTGCCGTTGATGCCGTTGACGTACCGGCAGAAGGTCTCGCAGCTTGGGCCCACGGACTTTGGGGATTCTTGTAGGTCCCCCACCTGGTCAGCACTTTCCAGGTAGGCCGTGGCCTTTTCTGTACAGGCCGAGAGAAGAGAACAGTGTCAACCTGATGTAAGAAATGTGATACTGCCCACTGTAGTGAGGGCTATACACTTGAAAGTATGGTATCATAGTCAGGATGAAGACTCTAATAATGAGTCTGACGACTAACGAATCTGTGCATGAAAAATACAAGTAATGTATCATAATAGCTGGAATCAGCTCTATCTAAAACACTATCTACATTCACGTTTGCTTTCACTAAAATAAAACAGCAATATATTTCATGGTTTACAAGAGCTGCATTACCACTAGGGGGCACAACTGCACTTCTACTTAAGCAGGTTCACCACTGTTTGTAGACGAGCCAAAGCATTGTGTACGACACAAAGCTCGTCCCAGTCCTGTGTGTGACGCAGAGACCGATCGAGCCCTGCCTCGTGATTGGATGAAGGCTTACCCACGAAGTCCCAAACAAAGACGTTCTTCTGGAAGAGGCGGGCAGTCTTGAAGCCATGGTGGAAGAACTGCTCCAGGGAGGAGACCAAGCCATTTTCACCGCACAAAAGGAGGGTCAGGCTGCCTCTCTGCGGGGCACAAGACGGTGGTCACCCAATCGCATCCACTTTAGCCTGTTGCTAAGACCTCATTGTCTATAAATAAGGATTTGCCAAACCACCAGAGAAAGGCGTATAACATCCTGTCATACAGCATAGCAATTACACAAGGCCGGGTGGGACTAGCGGAAGATTCACATTTCCCTTGAATGTTTATGAATTGTAAATTTACTGGAAAGTGACCCATTTGGAAAAAAATGTATAATTCACGAAATGCCTACAGCAATCAGAAAAACACTTACTTACATTGTGCTCTATCAAGTAAGTAAAAATGTATTTACAGAGTGCCTTTCAGAGGCAGCGGTCACAAGGCGCTGAACAATATAATTGTGCTAAAAGGTACAAGGCCAAAACAAAACATCAGAAGATAGAGATTAAGGTGAGAGAAAATCAGTCACTTGCAAAACACAAAAAGAGACGAGATAAGGATATAGCAGGCAAGTAATAATAGATGAAAAAGCTGACAGGCAGGGCTTTTGTAGGAGATGGGAGCTGCAGCGTGATTTCATTAAAATATACACATGGATCAATGAGAGAGGGGTATATAAGGCTCCCCCCCCCCCCCCCATGCACGTTTCAGAGAGACTGCAGTCAGCCCATTGTCATGCCCGTCAGCCACAAGGGACCCACCTCTTTCTCGGGCTTGTGAAAGTGTTTGACGATGTTGTTCACCGCCTCGCCGATGGCCTCCTGGATCTGAGCGCAGTTGGGCTCTGTGAAGAAGCACTTTAAGGTTAATGTCCCCAGCAGGAAGAGGCTGCATTTTAAATGCAAAGCGGTCTGCTTATTTCAGTGGGTGGTGGATGAAAGAGAAAACCGTGTCAAACGAAAGATTGTAAAACTAATCAAATCAGGCTCCAGAAACTGCAGAGACTGCGGTGTTCTTTTCTGGTTGATATATATTTTTTTTTTTCTTTACTGCAGATGCTGCAGTTCAGATGATCCCTCTGACCTCACGTTAGCAGTTTGGCCACAAAGCACAGAGAGAGCAGAGGGGAGCGAGGGCCGTTAAAAGTGCCAGTCGGATTCTGGGCACCGGCTCAGTCAGAAGGGACACGAGGGTCACACGTTCACCAGCTGTCACTCGCCGACTCCAGCCTCCACAGGTCCTCCACGGGGGGGGGGGCCCAAAGCCTCCACAAAAGCGGGTAACTTGTCAGCTAGTTCAGCTACAGTCAACCCCCAATTAAAGCACAAGGTTTCAGCCAGGGCATACCTAGATACTATGCCCCCCCCCGAAAATGTCACCTTGCCACCGATTTTTACTTAGTTTTACATATTCATTGGCCCCTGTCAAGTGCTGCCCCCCTGAATCTGCTAGGGTATCCATGTCACTAATGTATGCCTGCGATACAGCAGAGAATAAAGAGCATCTGTAATGAGTGAGAAAAGTAACTCTGCTTTTGAGGAGAGGGGAATTCTGGGATATATGTAGGCTACAGGGCACCCTGGGTGAAAAGTGTAGCCCTACTTACTGCCACCCCGCCCAGTTATAGAGGGGATGCTGCTGCGCCTGGCCTGGGTCGGGGAGCGCTGCTGTGGGGGGGTCCGGCACGTCTTCCCCCCCTCCTCGTCCCCGGCTGGCACCAGCAGCTCGCCAATCAGGACCCTCTCCAGGCTGCCATCGTCCACGCCCTTTCCCAGCCAGCGGCCGCAGGGGAACCTGAAGCGGGGGGGGTCAAGCAGGCCAATCAGCATTAAACATGCATGTTCTGTACTACCCACAATGCACTGGGGTGCTGGGAGAGCCAGAACCATACAACCGTTGTTGAAAGAAGGTTGCTATAGGACAGGCTGAGGGGTTATAGGACAGGCTGAGGGGCTGTAGGACAGGCTGAGGGGTTATAGGACAGGCTGAGGGGTTATAGGACAGGCTGAGGGGTTATAGGACAGGCTGAGGGGCAATCGCAGTGGTCAGTCTAAGGTCTGAAGCGAAGCCTTACTTGTATGTGTGTCCAGTGATCTCGTTGCGCACCATCACGCAGTCCACCAGCCACTTGGCCAGCAGCCCCGCATTGTCATGCCCCAGCTGGACGGTGGTGAGCTTGCCCAGATTCTGGCACTGGAACATAGGAGAGAGCAACAACGGTGGGTGGAGAAAGACAGGGAGAACACGACTGCAGATGTGCGATGATAAGCCGACCAGCGACGACTGTACTCAGGTTTTGTTAGTGATATTAAAAATTCCTCTGGAGACAGTTAGTTGCAGCTGAAGTTGCTGCAGCGTTAGTTGCAGCTGGAGGAGCATGCGGCATTCCTGTACGTTACAGAGTTAAGTTAGTGAGGCAAAAATTTGTGAGAACAATGAAAAACTTCAGCACCCATGGAAAACCCAACGTTCCCAGAAAACTGAGGAGAAATGGAGGGAACCAGACGAGGACCAGGACCTACAGCGGCCCGGCACCGGGCTGGGAAAAGTGAGGATTAACCTAACCTTGAATGCTGTGGAGATACGTGTTTGATGGCGCCTAAAAGCAGACTGGGAGAGGGAGACAGCGTCAGGACATGATGGGCCACAGCGTGGAGGGATGGGGGGCGTGGGCCCGAAAAGGCAAAATGTGGGTTGGGTTTAGTGAGTGTTTTTGTCCTCATGAGGCTTTGAGATCCTGCACTCATCTTTTAATGACACTCATCATTTAAGTCATCCATCCATCCATCCATCTTTAAACTTGCTTGTTGGGTCTTGGGGGTCTGGAGTCTATCCCAGAAGCTATGACCACAAGGTAGAGAAAAACCCAGGACTGGGTGCCAAGCCATTGCAGCATTTAAGTAATATTATATTTAAAATATTTTGGTTGCAGGTTTACAATGTTTTAATTATAAATAGTGTGGAAAATCTAAGTGTAACAGTAAAATGTGTCACTAGAAAAAGCATGTGCTTTGAGCTAAGAGACATTCACATGTGACTGGCTCTCAGCCTTGCTATGGGGAGGGACAACTCTGTAGTAAACAGGTCACATGCAGAGCCACTGGGAAATAGACTGCGCAGTGGTGACACAGACAAAAGTAACACTGCAACTGTCACCATGTTACCGGCCTGCTGTGGCCTCATAGACCTGTTCATGGTAGGGGTTAGCATATCTGACATTAAGCTTCATGGTGACAAATGATGATCACAGACACACCAGCAGACACAATGAAGAGATCAGACATGGCCATTAGGCAGAGGACTGAAGCGAATGAGGGATAAGCGTGAGAGAGCATTAAATCAAGAAGAACTCGAAGACGTCGCGGCATCATTCCCGGCAAACCTGGCGGCATGACGCGGCATTTCCGCCCGGCACTCACTTCGAATGTCATCTCCAGCACGTTCTTGGGGATCTGCATGACGCCCGAGTCACCCAGCTCGCCCGACACACACACCCAGGGGTTGGAGGTGGTCATAGCATTGCTCAGCTTCTTGATGGGAATGATGACCACATGGTACGGAATCACTGCAGGGACAAAAATCAGTGAGAACACAGCGCTTTATGAGTCGCCATGGTTATACATGAGCACATACACCTTTAAAAGGCTTCTATTTCACAAAAAGAATGGTGTACTGCTGATAATCACCTAGACAAAACAGTGAATAGAACAGAATAGCAATACAGGTGAGAGCAAGCTTGGTGGGGGGGGGGGGGTCACAGCACAGGGTCAGACAGCATGCAGCACCCCTGGGGGTTAAGGACCTTGCTCAGGGGCCCAATGACAGAATCAGTTTGCCCATCGCAGGATTCAAACTGGCTCTGATACAACAATCATATAATTATGAAGATGTTACACCTATATTAAAGGAAATCCCTTAATGTAAAAAGTTACATGGACAGTTTTGCGAATATGCTATGCTAACTACATACGCAGTGTAAGTGCAAAACCAGTATTACAAATACAAGTAAAAATCATTAGCTTAATTATTCAGCTGGTAGTCACCGCGAACCAGTATTGGGTAAGATGCAGCTAAATCTGATGGATGGATTCAGCTGCCAGTTGAGTTGCTGATAAACCATGTATTTTGCCAAAGATCAAATTTTATATATATTAATACTTGTGATCTTTACAAATCTTTAAAAGGTGGAACAAAAGTAAGATGAACAACAGAAGGCGACAGAGGAAGAGGTTCTGGTTATTTTTTGTATGGTAAAGCCATTTTCAATCATTTCTGGGACGTGATGCTGTGTAAATACTGTGGTTAGATCTTGCAAGCGCAGCTCTCTGCCAGTGCACACTGCGTCAGCATTCGGTCACTGCCACCACACAGCATCAGACGCAAACCAAACCTGAAATGGGTAACGATACCAGCTTTCATGAAAGCTCTCGAGTTTCAGTTAAGCTCTGTAGCTATGTTCGGTTCACTTCTTAGCCGGTCAAGCATAGTGTGCGGACTGAATCTGGATCTTCTCCGCCCACAAAGGCTTTCAGTGACACAGCTGTCGGTCCACAGGGTGCTGAATTATTCAGCTTGCTGGGACAGTAAAATGGATTCAGAACCATGATCATTGTGACGTCAAAGCCCGGCTACTGTCCTGAGATACTGCACCAACCATCTTTCGGGGGTGGAAATATTCAAATTTAGGTGACAGTTTCTGGCAGACAGCCTTGAGCTCAGCAATGACACACTGAGGCTTAACTGTGGAGTGTGAGTGGAATCCAGTGAACATGTTTTTCTGGGTGTGAAATGATTCATGCCTTCTGAAAATCTTCAAACAGACACTTGGTTTTCATTGCGGATCAGCACCTTGAAGAGCAGCTAGGAAACAGCCCCGCAGAGATGCTTAGGGCCTACAGCAACGCGAGGAAGTCAAAGCAAGGGGCCGCTCTAGCCAACCAGGGCGCTAACGGTATCCGGCTCGGCGTGCAGGAAGCTCACCGATGGTGGTGAAGACTCCGGTGAAGCAGTAGTAGTCGACAGCGTTGAGGGACAGGAGGTGGTAGAGGAACTGCTCCTTCTCCTCCTCGCAGCGGAGGAAGGCGTAGCGCTTGTACAACTTCCTGCAGGGTACAGGGTACAGCGTACCGGTCAAAAAGGCTACCGGTCCCACGACTCTCAAGCCCCAGTGTATTAATGCATGACATCTTGCTGGCACACATTACCCCAAGGACCACATTCTGAGCTGCTGTCAACTGGGTTTAATGGTTTTATCCCATAGATTGAACATGCTGTTCATTCTCCATGCACGGGCTCCTCTAGGAAATAAAACCGCCCTTCACTATCTGGGACTATAATGGTTTTGGGTTTTTATTTCAGTTTTCAGAGGAATTCAATCTGTGCTTTTTACTCCCCAGCAGACAGGCCTGCTACTGTAGGAAAACAAGCAATTTTGAACCAACTTATGTATTCATAGGCAATCTTATGTCTCTGGTAAGATGAGATATAGTTTTTTGGATGTTGTGCGCAATTTCATGAGATAACTCGATGTGGTTAACTCTGTAGATAACACTGTGTGCTCTATTGTGCGCACGTGTGTGTGTGCGTGTTTGGATGTGTGTGTGTGTTTGGATGTGTGTGTGTACATGCAGCTGCTGCCATTGTCCCGATACACAGACGTACTCTTACTTTGTTAAAGCCACATTGCATAGCAGCTGTTTGAGGTGCCGCGAGAGCTGCTTCTTCTCCAGGGAGAGCCGGATCCAGGCTCGAGCGCGGCCTACTTCCGTCTTGATCTCGCTTATGTTCTGAATGTGCCTGGGGGGGGGGGGGGGATTCAGATTCGCACCATCCTTCTTCATCACAGTGCTGCCTACACAGTAATGACCGTAAGTGGGCCGTGGGCTCCGCACTAAGCAGGAAGCAGGAAGCAGGAAGCAGCAGACGGGCTCAAGCCGGCAGCCACTCAGGTCACTGACCTCATCGGTTTTAGAAACCTCTATCTTTCAGTTTGAGCTGCTTAATTTAGATGGTTTTTGGGGTATGGGGAGGGCACAAATAAACAGAGGTGGAGACACATGTCCCCAGTGGAAATGCAGACGAGAGACAGTCAGCCTGGAGATCCTCGCAATAAAACTGGTCACGTGACGAACCTCATATCCTGCATGAGCGACACTCTGAGATAAGGGAGGCCCACACTCGTTTCTGACTTCCTCCGTTCCGGCCCATAAGAAACTGTGGGGGCAAAAAGAAAAACAGATAAGGGATCAGCCTCCAAAAGCGGGCAGCTTGTTTTTACCAATCTATTCAGTTCAAAACAAAAAGAACAAAAAGTAACAGCTGATCTCACCTGGCGACTCGACCTGCAGCTCCAGCCTCTCCTCTCGCGCCTGGAAGTGTAGCAGGTGGGACCACAGGGCGGACTTCCCCTACGGGGGGGCAAAAATTCATCAGTGGGGGCTAGGGAACAGGGATGGGCAGCACCCAGGTCCAGGGTGGACGGCCGCTCTCAGACACTGATAAACACAAGGCAGCAAACATTTTTATACTGTACAACAGAACAAAGGACACTGGCACTGTATTAATGGGGGGAAAAAAATCAGATTTGGAAAATCTGACAGTAGGGTATCCTGACAGATTCAGGGGGTCCAGCAGTTTATAGGGGTATGTAAAATACGTAAAATCACAATTTAATTATACATTTATACAATGCATTCCGGTGGGTGGGGGGGGGGGCAAGGTAATATTTTATCAGAGGGCCAGAATGTAGCCACGCCCTTGTGCAAACCCACAGAAGGTGGGATTATCTTCCCTTACCAACCACTGACGGGTTTAACCTGCTTCGCATCATGTTTAACCAGACAGTGACTGACAGCACACAGCAGTCCTGCCCATCAGGGACCTTAGCTTCTCCCACCGCTGTGATAGGATGAGCAGAACAAAGACGGCAGGCATACAGGTGTGCGCTTTACCTGTTTGATCTGCAGGCCATGGCTCCAGATGCGTTCCAGGAGGTCGCACAGACTGGCGATGAGCGTGTTCTCCTCCAAGCCGGTGATGCTGACCTCGCCGTGGCCCAGCTCCGCTGCCTCCTTGCCCATCTTCTCCACCAGCATGCGCTTAGTCTGGTGGGGGAGAAGACAGCACCATACTAAACCCACACCCCCTGGACAACTAGGTCAACTGGGAAGTGCAATATATAATCACTTGCAGGGATCAGAGATCTGTGTCTTTATCCAGAACATTGTGGGTTCAAATCCCATATCTGGTGAAGTAATCATATCACTGTTGGGCCTTTGAGCAAGACCACCAACCCTGGCTCCTGCAGAGGAGATGGACGCTGGCTCACTTTGGGATGTGATCCCCCAAACATCACTGTCATCTATACATATAAACCTGTGTCTTTCATGAAGAACAAAGATGGAATATGCAAAAGTGGCCAGTTTCCCCATGGAGGTAAATAAAACACAACTATAATCTTGATCCCCTTTGAAACCAAACCCATTCAGGGTTTCTAAAGGGTAATGGTTTCATGAATCTACCTTTGCACGGCACTCCTTCAGCAGGCCCTCCACGAACTTCCAGTTGGTCTGGGCGATGACGGCGGGGGAGAGGTCCGAGAGCTTGGGCTGCCGCAGGCTTTTCCCGAGGCTGCGTGCCTCCTGCATGTATTTCTATTGGAGGAACCCGGACAGGTACAGCGTTTAGCTCCACCCCCTCCTCAGGCCCCTCCAACCGTATTGGTTCAGCAAAAGGACCCCCCTTCCCCCATACTCTATATAAATTAATAGGGTGGGACACAACTGATCTGTGTGTTACTGTTTCTGTAAAGATCACAGAACACTATGATGTGCAGTAGGAGCACTGTGAAGAGACAGAAGTGAGGTGCGGCTCGCAGGGGGGGGGGGGGGGATGGGGGTTAACACCTCTGCAGTGGGGAGGGGGATTAGGAGATGTCAGGTTAAGTCACGTTTTTTGGTTTAACACTTTCTTCCTTCACCTTGAGAAAAGAAGCCATGTTTTCATTTTCTGTTGCATTACTATTCGGCGAATCTGAAGTTCGCAACCAAGGTCACAGAAGAAATGTATGGCGTGCATTTTGAATCGACTTCATTTCTACTCTTTGTTGCGACTGTTCACTGAGCTTACAAAGCACCAAGTTAAGGGATTGGGGCAAAAATAACTCAGAGGAAAATTCAGAAGAAGTAAGACAGAGACCGTAAATTCTTAAACTGGCTGTGATGATGATGTAATAAGTACAGGATACCAGCTGTGTGCAGTAATATTGCAATTCACAGGAGCGGATCTAGGCTTTGACATACAGAGCCTGACTGAAGACAAACATCTACAAAAAATGTTGGTAACATTTTCCAAGTACCCATGTATAATACATTATGGAAACTGTCAAAATGCATTACAATGCATTCATAAAGCATTATAAACATGCTTATAAATATTTATGAAAAAGCACAACACATTATCACCGTGTTTTTTGTGCATCATGTAGACTCTACAAAGCTCTCATCTATAATACAGTATAGATTCCTTCATAGTGCAGTACAAAGCATCCTTAATTCTTATACTGACCATTATAATGCATTATGAATGTATTTATAACACATTATAGACGATAGCTTCATAGAGCATTCATGATGCATAATAAAAGGTATCTATAATGCTGACTGATTTTTTCCACCAGAAAAAATTTGTTCTACAAAACTGTTCTTGAAGACTTACACTTGATGATACAAACAAAAACAATTTATCTGCACCAACAGTTAATAATCTGAGCTCCTTTTAAAATGACTGTTTAGCACAGCTTATGCTTCACAGCCATCTTGTGTGTCAAAATATTGCAGCTTTAATGCATGTAAAAGGGCAGGAAATGTACACACAAAAAAAAGAGTGGTGTAACAATCTGGGTTTCTCAGTAGTTGGTAACCATGGCAATACTCATCTCTGGAGCCTTACAAAGCATCCATGTCGGGGGGGGATTTAGGAAGCTGGGGCTGAGGGGTCTTGCAAGTTTAACACATTCTGGCAGGTCCTGCACAAACCAGGCAGCACACTGAGAAGGATTTTTGGGAGGTTTTAAAGGAGGGGGCGATGTCTTATCCCACTCACAGAATGCCATGGGGTTCTGCAGGACCGGACACCGCTCTACTTGCTGGAGGGGGGGGACGGCCCACACCCATTATACAGAAACACAACAAAGTAAACCCGGGGGGGGGGGGGGGTATGAAGAGAGAAAAGAAAACAGCATGCAGATGGCTGGACAGCACATTCATGGGACACAGAGGCACCCAAAGAGGCTGCGGGAAACAGATGTGAAAGTGAACGGGAAAAACCACGAGAGACAGCGGGGGGGTCTCATAGCCTGACTGCAGGATACTGGGGGCAATGGCCAGGAAATAAACTCCAATGGGGGGGTATTTAAACTGAGCACATTTGCTTTGAGGGACATGTTTCACTGAGACAAATCTGTGTGTAGAGGGAACATTTTGGGTAAAACCACAGACCTGATTAATCATGATGGAGAGATGAACAGTGGCGGACATTTCAGTTCCAGAAAGTAAAAATCTGGACCAGTATTTTGTTTCAACCAACCAGCTGAGTATAAAGAGTCACAGTCACAGAGTTTTCAACTGGCCGCTTGAAACATAATCTTGGTCTGAATTTTCACTTTCTTGACCTGAAATGTCCACCTCTGGATACAAGTTTGTATTGAGTTTGATGTATTAGTGATCAATGAGGACTGTGAAGAGACCTGAAAACCAGACCCCTCCCCACACTGAACCGAACAGACTACACCTTCAATAACCCCCCCCCCCCAACCCCAGTCACAGACCAGACAATAAGACACAAACAAAAAAAAAATTACAGCAAGGCGGGGGGGAACCTGGTGGGACCAGAGAAGAGCAGTCTGGCCACCAGGGGGCGGTGAGGAATAGAGGGGGGGCAGGTCAGGGGTGGAGGTGAGCAATGTGCTGCAGGGTCATCCGAACCTCTTTCAGGTCATTGTCCAGCACAAGGTGCTCCGTGTGCTGCCTGTGCTGACGCTCCTTTCTGCGCTGAGCGGGTGCTGTGCGACTGAACCACCTGCTAAAAGTAAATGAGCATCGAGTTACAAAGGCCTGGTCACATGACGTGCTCTGAACACAGCCTCACACAGCTAGTCACATGACCAACAACTACGCTCTGAACACGGCCTCACACAGCTAGTCACATGACCAACAACTACGCTCTGAACACTGCGTCACACAGGTAGTCACATGACCAACAACTACGCTCTGAACACTGCTTCACACAGGTAGTCACATGACCAACACGACTGTGCTCTGAACACGTCATCACACAGGTACACGTCACACATTTTAGAGAAATCATGCTATCATTGTTGTTGGTATAAAGGGTTTCTCCAGAAAAACAACACTGATACATATGCTGCAGAGATGGGGGACTCGAGTCACAATTTTCAGGACTTGAGACTTGCTTGATTGAAGTAAGAAAATGACTTGACTTGACTTTGACTTGAGAGTAAGTGACTTGAGACTTGACTTGACTTAAAGTGGAAGACTCGACAATGACTTGAACTTTTAAATATAATTCGTTTAATAAAATAAAATAATTTAATAAAATAATTATGACTCAGCAGCACCATAATTGGCGCCTGCGCCCTTAACGCTGCACAACTCTTAACGTTACCAAGAAGAAGAAGAAGAACGCTGCACAACTCAAACCGCGCCAAACATGGCAGACAATAGTCGAGCTCCTCTTACTGTATAGTCACGTTTGGCTATAAGGACTTTGAACTAGACCGTACTAGCAAAAAAAGATTTGCCAGATGTAGAGAATGCACCGCGCGAGTATCAGACACGACAACCACAACATCAAATTTCATCCAGCACTTCAAAAACCACAAGGAAAGGTAAGAAAGTCGAATTCTTTATAGTCAATTTAATAAAACTTACTAATTAATTAAATTAATCTTTTCTGTTTGTCATAATTTGGCCTTGGTTGCATGTTTTTTTTATCAGAAACGTGATGATCATCTCATAAATAAAACGCTATAACGTTACCAGTGGCGTAGCCACATTTTAATGTTGAGTGCAACTTGAAATGAAAGGGCTTCTCGATATTACATGTAAACTATAATGTCAATATTAAATGTGCGCTTTTTCAAGCGTTTGTATGGACTGACTGCGTGTAGTTAGTTGAATGGCAGCTCGTGTAACGTTATACTGCATGAAAATCTAAGATGAAAGCGTCGGTGCAATCACTTCTCCTTCAATAACTCGTTCAAAACTTTTTGGTCATACAGACAAGAATAATTTCATCATTCGAATCGGTTACGTTAAGTGTCTATAATTTTTTTGTGTACACTCACAATAACAACAAAATGCTGTGTGCTGTATAACAATGAAACCAGTTCAAATAGAAAACAAATATATCAGATTATATATTATGTATGAAACGTGTATATTGCGCGTCCACCGCAGAGATGACGATTAAGCTTCATAACTTCATCACTGGGCTATATTAATGTAGCACAGATATGCATTTAATTTAAATATAGCAATGCAAATAAGATACATAATATATGTATATAAGTTCATCTTTTCTGTAAAAAATTTTCTGTGCAAAAATAAACATGTATCGAAAATTTAACCTCTGTTTGTTTTAGTACTGCAACTTGACTTGACTTGCTTAGGGTGAACCCTTGACTTGACTTGACTTGCTTGATTTGTCTTAACTGTGACTCGAGACTTGATGGTTAACACTTGAAACTTGCTTGGACTTGATCATATGCGACTTGTCCCCATCTCTGATATGCTGTGTTATGCCTAATCGTTGGCATTTCTCAGTTACTATCCAGTATAATTCCAACTATTACTATTACAGCCCCTCACTGACTAACGTGTCAATGCTCCTTTCTGAGGGGGGTGGGTCATTATGAGGCCTGACAGTCTCTGATTGGTGATATCCAGCAGGGTTGGTGCCATTCCGGAATGCATTGATCAATTCCAGTCCAAATCAGGAAATGGAACTGGAGCTGAGATTGGAAAAAAAAACTACGGGGAACAGAATTGGAGTTGAATTTGAATTTCAGGGAGATTTCAGTTCCAACTCCAGTTCCATTTCCTGATTTGGACTGGAACTAATCAATGCATTCCGGAATGGCACCAACCCTGATATCCAGGCAGCTGGGATACTCACTTGTTATTAGTCGGCCCCACTGCCAGCACGTCGGCCTGCAGCTTGGGGAAGAAACCCTGCTCGTACTTGCCCTGGCCAATCTTCATGTCCAGGAGGTGCGGGTGGATGGCCGTGTGGTCGATCTTCATCAGCCTCTGCTCGATGGCCTGGGCTGGGGGGGGGGGAGATCAAAGTGTTACTGGTCCGTAATTCTCAGTCCATGAAGGGTCAACTGAGGGTTTTATTTTAAACAGCGGTTCCTCCACTCCTGCTGTTCTACCTTCACTGTCGGCCCAAACACAGAGAGATCGTTCCAGGTCCAACACACACCCACCCTATGCTCGAGAAAATCGTTCTACTTTAACTCCATCCTCTGTGATCTCTTTTCTTACGGCACCCAGCAGGGAACGTCACGATCAGGACGAGTGAACCGTCAGCACCTCCTGTGAACAGCGCCCGGCCTGGCCCAGCCCAGCCCAGGAAGGAGACGTTTCCCAAACCCGACGTGAAGCCCTGACACCTACAAACATCCACCGTAGCTGCAGCCTTTTCCCCGTCACGCAAAGACAAAAGCCTCGGGCTCAGAAGCGTCTCCAGTATGTCAGGGAGTGTTTGCGTATCAGCAAAACACCGGGCATTGAAGGCGTTCGTGAGAATTATGGCAACCTGCTGCACCCTTAAGCGCTAAGCCCAGAATCACTGCCATAAAATAAACAGTAAAGGTACATATCCATCCATTTCCCATGCCCGCTTATCCTATGCAAGATCGGGGGGTCCAGAGTCTTGCAAGGTACAGCCGTTAGGCAGGAAATAACCCAGGATGGACAGGGCATACACACACACGGGGAGAACCTGCAAACTCCACACACTTATACTTAGATTCGAACCCTGGTCCCAGAGGTGCGAGACAACCGCGCTAACCAATGTACCACCCTGTGAATTGATATTCCGTCTAAAAAAATATATTTTGCTCAACGCAAAGCATTTTTTTTTTTTTTTTTTTTTTAACATGCTGCAAGGTCACTGTGAGCAGCAAAGACACAGGGGTTTAGGCAGAGACTTCAAGGAGGCCGCACTTTCAAGCCCAGGCAAAGTGTGACCTCACAACCAAAGAGCAACAAATTAGTTTCATCTCCCCGGAGCAGACATCTCTAATGGGGACGAGCCCATGAGCCCCCAACGACCGGCGGCAATGAAAGGAGAGGGCGGGATGCGGGGGCGTCACCAAAAAGACGCGGCGATGCAGAGGGGAAGGGGGAGGGGAAGCAGACGGCAGACAATATCCCAGCCAGGATTTTACCACTTTCATTAAGGCGGCTGAAACGACGGCTGCTGAGGCTAAGGAAATGGAATGCTTGCTACGCAGAATTAAACCAGGGCCACCTTAAGAGCGTCCGCCCTAAAGACGTGCCCAGGCAGGACTTGGCTGTGGGACGCACCCTCTGCAGGACATGGTGACCAGGACACCATGGCACTCAACTAGGACTCCAGCTCATGCCTAGTGACCCTCTCCCTCCTAAATTACCGGCGCCACCCACAGGTCAAACGGCTTGGCACCCGCGTCACGCTGAGGCCCCATCGCCGGCCACCTGGCACCCTGCCAGCTCATCACACCAGAATATATTCACGCTGCTAGCGGATACTGCTGAAATTTAATTGCCAAGGTGTTTTTCCTGACCTATCACTGTACCTACTTGGGATGCAAAGGCAGTCACGTTGAACGAAGTCCTCCACGGCATGAATTAATGAATCCAAGCCATTCAAATCTTTACTTAACCAAGAATGATAGTGTTCTTTTTTATAGCTGCTACAGACGGTATCCGAATAAAAGCCCTCCGACAGCTCGATGCGATTGAAAGGCTATTCCGAGGCGGTCATCCATCACACGCCGGACAGACACCGTGTACCACGCGCAGAGGAGGTATGCCTTGCTGACAGCTCCTCATGCACAAAACAGGAGCACCGAAGCACACTTATGGGACAGGAGCAGAGATCAAATAGCCCCAGGCTATTGTAGGTAGGCTCTTGAAGGTACACTTCACATTAAGTGCACCTTCATAATGCATTCATAGAACATTCATAAGCAGCATGCAAGTACAGCGCCCCCACCTGAGTCCTGGAGGATGGTGCAGCGCTGGTACCCGGAGGAGCGCATGCCGGGGGCACGCACGCCGTACATCCGCATCTTGTTGATGCGCCCGTCGAACACGCGCAGCTGCGGGTCTTTCTCCTCCCACTGAGACATGATCTTGTTGTCGATGAAGCTGGCGAACATCTGGGTTTCGATGAAGCGCGACAGGAACGGCAGATGCGGCTCCGGCTGGTCGGACAGGAAGGAGGCCTGGCAAACGCCGGGGGGGGGGGGGGGATTCAATGAGAAAACGCCACCGGGAGACTCAGTTATCGCCCCCCACTGTTACTTTTATGAAAAGAAACAGATCGGCATCACTAAAGCAATTAATCTTAACGGACCAGGCTTTCATTAAAAAACAAGGGGGAGCGTCGCTGGTCTGGAGATCAAATCGGCCCAAAAGAGAAAATGGGCGGGAGACCCGTTACGGTGGTCCCGGGGGGGGGGGGGTTGGGGGATTAGACAGCCCCCATCCTATGTAGACTGTCAATCAACTGGGGGAGAAGGGGAGGGGGGCAATTTAATTAGCGGCAACAGCCCAGAGACTCATAATTATCTTAGGATGTTAATCTTGTCCGAAGCCATTTCGGGGTCCAGACCATTAGCAAGATATCGATAAAAGTGGCTGCATTTGCACAACACCTCTGTTCATCTGGCAGGCAGACAAATGTCTGGAGTGGTGACAGGTATCCCATGAGCCTCTTTACCTCTTATTTTGCTTTGTATTTTTCTTGTTAAACCCTGATAACTCATTACATGTAACAGGATGCGTAAAGGCACAAGGGTTTCTTTCTGGATTAATTGTTACTCATCAGCACAGTTAAGCTGCATTTTTAATTTGTTTTTACCAGGTGCAAACCTGGGTGCCCTGACTGAGTGGAGTTGGCGTGTGATTGGGTGGATGGAGGGGTGGGAGTGGCCTCACCTTGTCAAAGTTATGCATTTGCTCGCGGTTGGTCAGCCAGGACTCCAGGTCGTTGGCGCTCTGAATGACGAAGGCCTCGTAATCGGCGAACATGTTGGCGAAGCGGGTGGCGAACACCTCCCTCAGCTGCACGGCCAGCTGGGCTTCCAGCAGCTCCTCCTCCTGGCCGGTGACGCGGGTCCATGGTTCTCCCTCTGCCTCGCTCGCCCGCTCTAGGGGCCCCACGGGGCCCACCGTCACGCCCGTGCGCGTGGCCAAGTCCTGCAGCCGCTCCAGCACCGCCAGGGCCTCGCCGCCGAGGTTTCCGTTCCGCCGGTCGTCCACCAGGTCGTGCAGCGCCCGGCTCTTCAGCTGGCCGCGGGTGGGGCTGAGAGGGTCGCCCCCTTGAGGCGACAGGCCGAAGTGCACTAGCACCTCGCTCAGTTCTTGGATTAAATGCACCTTACTGGGAAACTGGGGGAAATCCTCCGGCAGCTCGATGCAGTGGTTATCGACGTCCACGAAACAGAGGTTGGCCTGTGGAGAAGATCCAGCCTTCCAGTCAAGGTCTACAAGGGACTGTGAGCAGGACTGATCTCTCAAACTGCATGTTTATTATTCTCACACAAATAACAAATGTTTATTTCCTGGCCCATTAAGTCCCAGATTCTTACAACTTTGAACCAAATTTATTTTTTACGAAAATCAGTGCAGAAAAGTAAACAGAACAGTGCAGTAATAATTCATGCACTGGTAAAATAATAATAATAATAACAATAATAATAATAAAAATACAACTGATGATAGCAAAAAATTCTTAAGATATTTTTTAACCACACATTCTGAGATTTGATGAAAATTCTCCTGTGACCCATTTTTGGGTCGTGTTCCGCCAGTCGCGAAACCGCGTTACAGCGCCCCTCCATGACAGAACAGGAGATTACACCACACCGAATGTGGAAATCTCAGTATAATCTTATCCTAGTCACAGTGCCGATGTCGCTCCACACCTCACAGGCAGCCGAGAGCCGAATTCCTCGCACTGGTATCAGCTTGACGAAAGCACCGTTTGATGTGCACATCTCAGCAGCCACAGGCTAGCGAGCGTACAGCTTGAAAGGCTGGGGGGGGAAGGCAGGCCGCATATGTCACATCTGTGAAAGCAGGCCTGCAGACACCTGATCCCATCATCTCTCTGTGAGGCCTGGGCTCTCGTACTTACACAGAGTAAAGTAAGCGGCTTTGCAGTAGAGGTTCTGCCAGGCGGGGCACTGGCTTCTGGGTCTTAATCCAGCGACACCAGCAGCACAAAGAAAAGCTGTGGAGTCTGACGATGACTGATGACCAGTTTCAGGCAATTCCTCGGGGATCCCGGTTCTAACCTCAATTTAACATCCCAAATCATTTACAAGTGGTGCGTATTATGGAATAGAAATGGAAAAATATTTAATTTAGAGTGATATATAACCTCAGTAAGAAAAACATCCTCCAGTGGATTTCTACTCAGAGGTGCGTCAACACAGGGCTGATCCACACAGCCACCCTCAGGGCAGGAGCCGGTGGACCATGTGATGGGGGTGGAGGCGGCTGATGGATGGTAGATTCAGGAAGGTGACCAATAGGAGAGTGTGGGTTGCCCCCCAGAGGAGAATGCAGACGGGCAAATCACTGACCGATTCCAATACTGCTGATCTCTCAGTGATGAGGGACAGACATCCCTGTGTTCTTTTATACCTCACTGTTGATTATTATTTATTTTGGTAACCTCCCCCCCACCCAAAACAGAGAGCTGACCAACAGGCTTGAGATGACAATGACATCTCAGAATTCCATGTCCAGCAAGAACAACCTTTTGGAAGCCATCACCGCGCAGATCCGCTCAGAATCACCGAGCATGTTTTTGTGTACGTGTACGGGAAGGTGACACTGATCGAGTCAAGAGTCATCTTGACTTGTGATGGTTGGCCATAGTCTGAGGGTAAAAAAGACACTGCCCATATTTCAGGGCATTGGGCTGCTAATGATGATACGAAAAAAATCACACCTGAAATTAACCGCGATCGATATAGTCCTTAGCGGAGGGAAAGTCTGGACACCACTGGGTTGAAGGACAAGTTTAATCTCAGTTCAAAGGCCTTTATGGGATAAAAATAAGTATAGATTCTTATTCCTGATCTTCATTCATTATTTATTCCCTTTGTAAAAAGTGCAGCGTTTTCAGCTCTGCTCTGCCTAAAGATCCTTTATGTCAGTTACATTCTAGGGCACCAGAACTTCAAAGAAATATTCCAAAGCAATAATTTGTTATGCAGCAATCTTCAGGGAGGGATGGGGGGGGGGGGGGGAACAGAAATGAAAAGCGGTTGAGAGAATTGGATTTGGGAGAGCGGAAGAGGCTCTGCTTGCCCAGATTGCAGGCCGAACTGCAGGCCGGATGGATAATTAAAATTCATGCAGGGGAGGGGAGATTAACGCCCCCCCTGGGGGTGGGGAGTGAGAATGCTCATCAGAATGCAGGCGCTCGTTAGAGTGTTATCACCGGGATGCCTGACTCTGATGGTAACCGCCGCACTTTCCATCGCGAGATGGATCCGATTGCATTGTGTGTTCCAGAGAAGAAAAAAAACTACAGGAAAATAGATACTGGACATACTGGGGGGGAGAAAAACAATCTGGTCTACCACAGGCAACCCTACTGTGCTGATGGACAGCTTTAATGCACTGCCTCACTATAGGGAGTAATTGCAGCGCTCATACAATTACGTAGGGCATTAGGTATTCTCTGGCATTTTTAAATCATGAATCCCCCCCCCCTTCCACCCCACCCCCGCAAAATTTATTCAGCTTGGCGATTTTTACTCACCCAGATTTAAAAATACCGAAAAAGCTGTTGAAAATATCGTGAAATCACCGTATATCATGGTATAATGTCTGGACAGTATGACGGTATAAAAAATTAGACATCACCCAAGCCTATAGGTCTGTATGGTTCCAAATCTCACCCTGGAAACACTGACTGGCAGAATGGGGGCGTATATGAGACTTCGGGCCACTCACCTCCTGCGGCAGCTCCAGCTTGGAGCGGTCCATCCCTTCTCTGGACTGCAGGCCCATCAGGTAGGGCACGGGCGCATCCAGGAAATGCCGCAGGGAGGCGGGCAGGATGGGCACATAGACGTGCTGCCACTGGAAGGGGAAGAGCAGGGTAGTGATGCCCTCGGCGACGGTCATCAGGCGCTGGTAATCTGCAGACAGAGGGACGGGCGCGTGGTTAATGCCCAAATGCACATATATCATTTATATACAGACAGAACCCGGCCGACTGCCACAGTAAACACAACAGGGAACAACCAATTCAACTCTATTCTTTATCTATCAATAAATTTAACTTCTACACAAAATCCTCCAGGTTGTTATAGCCGCCTGGACCCGTGCCGACCCATAAATCTTTAACCCAGAAAATGGTAAGTCCGTGCCACAGCACTGAGAGGTGAACAGTTTACAGTGTTTACTCAAGTTTTTACAATGGAGAAAGGAATTGTATGTACATCAGCAAACCATTATTGTCTCTGATGGAAACATGTATTGTATAAGCATTTAAAATAATAGAATTATCACTTAATGTTACTAGGTTTTGGGGATAAATTCTGCCCAGGGTTGCTGGGTAAAGCCATACAGTGATTATATTAAAGATCCTCATCATACCTGAAGCCTCAATTATGCTGAACACATCATTTTTCAATCTAAATATAAAGAGGCTTCATTTTAAGTTCAACCAATTTTATACCCAGAGGACGAGTCTGATCAAAAGCAGCAAGTAAATAAATCCCTCGTTTCTCCTCCAGTTCATTGAACAAATCAGATGCTTCCTCAAAGCTTCAGTCTTCCTTCACATCACAGATCACATGACAGCCAGACCGACGTTCCCCACCACTAAGGTGTTGGTCAGTGCGAAATCTCATGTCAGTATATTTAGGCTTTGTGTAACGGATCTCTCAGGGTTGCCAACCTTCATCAGCTGGCTTGCGTGAGATTTTCAAGACAAGTCCGCACACACATGCGCACACATTAACATACATGTAACAGTTTCATAATGCTTCTGATGTAGCTAATTTTATGTTTATAATGGAATAATATAAATTTGCCGCGAGATTTCTTACATGAGCGTGAAAGTGAGCCAGATGTATGAGTCGGCATCCCTGGTCTTTTCAAGATCAAAGTTAAATAAACCAATGCAAAACAAAAGCCACAAAGGTGATAAAAGCAGAAAAAGCATCACTTTCCATATTCATAACACACAGCATCTGCCAGAAGTTACTTGTAATTCACAAGACTAGTTAGTCCTTCTCTTCCTCATAAACAATGGTGTCAGAAAGCACCACTGACCTGCATAATACAGACACTCCTCTACTTACGAACTTTCAACTTACGAACTTTCAGACATACGAACGAGGATCAAATTGTGTTACTTGGGCTCCCATTTCCTGTCCACAACATCAATTTTTTCTTTCTGCGCGCCAATTCTGCCTAGTATGACTTCTGGCCGCTACTCCCGCCGCACAGCAGCGTAGCGTGCGCACTCCCAGCATCCCAGTTCTTTGTACTTGCGTATACCCTTAAAATGATGTTGAATAACGCCATTTCAAGTTACGAATGACCATCAAATACTGAATACCAGATGCTGTGCACCAACACGTTCTGGGTTCTAGTCTCTAATTTGCCGCTAAACAGCTATACCTCACGTGGATCCAGTTGCAGATCTCATGGTATCCCACAGGCAAGAGATCAAGTTCATAATGCGGAATGAGGAATTTTTTTTAGATGCAAGCTTGGGGAGGCCATGTTGAGCACATGAGGGTAGGGTTGATGTAAACGAGCTCAGAGGCTCCGTCCAAAACGAAGTCCAGATGTCTCTAACACACCAGGAGTCCCAGCCAGTGAAGTGATTAATGGCACGCTTCCTAATGAACCAATTACAAAACGCTCGGCTAATGAAAAGTAGAAAACGTGCAGTGAATTAGAAAGTTTATTAAGGAACAGAGGAGAAAATTGGGAAAATCTAGCTGGTTGTGGATTCCTGTGGGCCCTGATTTATTGTAAACAATGACTCTCTGTGATGGTGTCCCTGAAAAGTGTGGGGACTGGGATGGACAAATCCCGTAAAAACAAGGGCCTCATCTTCCGTCTCACTGAGCTGATCCATCTCCCTCCAATCGATACGATGTTCTTTTGACTCACTGCTGCTGCTTCGAGTCGTTCAAACACAAAGTCACCTAAGACAGGATAACCTAACCCCACTGGCTGTACCCTGCTTCATACACTTTACCATACAGGGTTGCTCTAATCCCATTACACTGAAGACATCCTACAAGGATGCCAAGGCACAGGCACGTGACAGCAGCCAGGCAGCTGACTGAAGCCAGACAAGCCCTGAAAATGCAGTGTGGTTTTTAACTAAGCCGGCGATCTGATCTCTCTTTCAAAAGCAGTGCTGAAGCTGCTGTTTTCTTAGGGACGGGGCTTCAGGGCCTCGATCAAACAGAAAAGTGCCTCTCGCTGTACATGAAGTGATGCCACCGCAGCCACATCAAGGTTTAACACAACGTTCCCCCTCCGAAGAACATTAAAATCACCCCCTCCTGGACTCGTAAGGACCAATCAGGACGGACAAATCCGCCAAACAGGAAATGCTCTCTTACAGTGGCTGAATGGTTTAACTCAGAAGCTTCATTTATGTGTATAAATACACACACACACACACACACACACACACACACACACACACACACACACACACACACACACACACACACACACACACACACACACACACACACACACACACACACACACACACACGAATAACAGGTTCACACACACCATACCTCTTGACTCACTTATTCAAATGTTCCAAACTCAAATATCAGTTCAAACATAGTTCAGTTTGATGATTGTGAAATTGTTGTACTATCAATATTTTGGTTTTTCATGATTCAAAAATGCAAACTTTCCACTAGACTTGGCTGGCATCTGATTTTTCATACCAAAATACATCCAAAATACTGTGGTCTATATTATTTCTGTAATGTCACCCAAGTCTACTTTATATAAAATAAGTTCTTTCCATAATTTTAAATACAACATTTGATGACTTTTGCTCCAGTTGCAGAAAACAGCTGTCACCATGACGACCGCTCCCTACCTTCAGAGTAGAGCAGGATCTGCATCTCCAGTAGCACGCAGGTGAACAACTGCACCAGGTTCTCCACCCCCAGCAGCTGGAAGGCCTCCCCCAGGGGGAAGTCGGCCAGGGGGAGCTCGCCGGGTCCGGGCCGCTGGCACAGGATGGGCTCGTAGACGCCGTGGAACTTGAGCGAGCGGCCGGGGGGGGGCAGTGGCACCTCGTAGAGCACGTTGTGGATGTAGCTCTCCAGCGGCAGGGGGGGCGGCTGGGTGGCGGTGACGGCGCGGTGCAGCTGCTGCAGGAAGCGGCGGCAGGCGTTCATGAAGGGCATGGGCGTGATGAGGCAGAGCGCCTTGGAGACGTATAGCGTGTCGCGCGACGCGTCATACGCCCCCGAGCAGCCCTCGCACGGCGTCGACGCCGCCCCCGCCACCGGCGTCCCCTTCCCCGGGCTGGAGCCGTCCGTCTCGTCCAGACTGCTGGCCAGCGAATCCATGCTGGAGGACGAAGACGAGGAAGAGGAGGAGGAGGCCGTCGGCGTGGCGCCGGAGGTGTGCTCGGCGTGATGCATCTGGTAGAGAGTCTGCATGGCTGCGCAGATCTGCGGGCTGGTCACCTCCTCGTAGAAGGTGTAGACGAAGCCGTATGTGCGGGAGCCGTCCTCGCGGGTGATGATGAAGGAGTGGAAGCGAGGCTCGCGGCTGTCCAGCTGCGTCCGGAACGACAGGCCCTTTGGCATGCAGAGCTGGGGGCCCGGAAAGGCTCGGCGGTTAATATACAGCACCGTGCAAACATCTTAGGCAGCTACAGAAAATGGCATTTAAGTGATATTACATCAATCAAATTGTGTCAGTTTAGCCTTTTCAGAACGTCTGCTAAAGTCACTCCAGCATTAACAACAACCATCCAATACGCCGAGGTATTTGTTGACTCTACCATAACCTATGTGGCTAATCAGTACCTCACCGAGTCATTTAACTACATAATTAATCACTTAATCGAGCTGGTTGTGAACTTTAACAAACATGGAATGGCTGAGGTGCCCCCAGAGGAGAAGGTTTGGGACCAGAAGTGCTGTTCTTCTAGCCAACCTGCAAGACATCAGTAACCTTCTGGGGAACACAAAAAGTTCTTGTTAGTTTTTATCGTGTTACTGTTAAATAGCTTACATTCTAATGTTCGACTGTTTTTTTTTCCTCCTAAGCAAATATACCCTTACTGCCCAGGATAAATGGCCTTAAACATTTTCTTTGACTGCCCAGACTTCACTCGGCAAATACTCAGATGATATATTCTGAAAAAACATGGCTGTCCTTGAAAGACTTGTCAACAAAGAAAATGTGACACTGGTCACTGAACCATTCAAGACAGTAGAAACATAATATTAAAAAAGATGCATTGAATTGGTAACACCCTTCATCGAGCTAGTAGAATAGCAAATTATCGTGTTCCGCAAATTAGTTTTAATATCCCTTTATCCATCTCTCCCACTAGATCGGTGCTTCCCAACCCGGTCCTTGGGAGGGAGCAAAAACATGGACTGGCTGCGGGTCCTTGAGGATCGGACTGCAGTTCATTACTTCTGTTCTGGTCTATCTGCAGAGCCCCATACTAGCCTTCGTACTATGAAGGAAAACTGTGCTCCAGAGACGGTCTAACCATAAGCACCAGGTTGACCAATGAGTCTAAATCTATTGGTGTCGCTCTTTTTTTTTGTCCCATCCCAGAATATGGCCAGTAGATGGGGACTAAATGTATCCTTCAGCTCATGCAAACACCATCTCAGTCTAGCGAGCTGTGCAATTCATCACTGTCTGGGTCTCACTTTGCGACGTAAAGAGGAATAGGCCAAACTGAGTCGCAGATTTTCCGCCGATTTCCCCTTTTTTTGTCATTCCAACTGGGTGAATCGCCACCTCATGTTGTTAACATATGTTGAAAAAGAGACTGACCAAACACAGCCATCTGGGTCATTGGAGAAACTCATTTTCGAGCAAATAAACACTCATCAAGAGTGAACGGGTGGTCTTTCGAATGCACTGGAGCATTAGAGCGCGATGAGCTGCTCTGGACGGCTTACAGAACGTTAGTGCTCGCTTGGTGATGCCTGTCCAAGGTTCGCGTTCAGGTTTACGGAACCAAATCTAAATGGAAGGTGGAGTAGATACAGATGCAATTCACGGGAAAACTGGAATGGCTATCGATCAGAACAAGAAGATGGAAACATGTAAGGTCTGGATCAGACATGGTGGACAGGCCAGTCAAAGCAGAGGAGATACCAGGATAATTAAGCAGGAGACAAATTCACCCCCGTGTCAAATATCTTCAGGAGATTCTAGAAGGGTACGAGGTCACAAGACCCTACTTAGGATCTGTTAAAGATCAGTTCCACTCTGTTTCTGCTCACGTGTTATATTGCCCAGTTAGGACTGTGATTACCTCTACAATGGGTTTTTTACCTCTACAATGGGTTTTAAAAATACGGGAGACACACTAAAGGTTCAGTCCATACCATAATGCAATTCATGGCCACGGAAGACTGTTCACAAAGCAGCGACTATTCACAAAGCAGAGGCCTACTCTGGACAGAATGTGAAGTTTCCTTAGAAGGACACGCTAGTTTTTATGCTGATGTTGTGATGAAACAACCCCAACAATGTGCTTTTGTGTTCTATTTTGCGACATGGAAAACTGTTCAGGACATCTGTAACTGGCATAAATAATTCTGCAGTGGCCACAGAAGGGCAGTAATCTACTAGAACACACTATGACCATTCCTCACTCCCATTTGCAGTCTAAGTTGGCTGGTCTGCTCAGTCACCAGCACAGACATCACGCTCAAACACACCCTACAACAAGCAAATGCATTTCATAAAGTGGTATTCTTTAAATTACCCACAATCCCCCGATTGAGCATTTCAGAATAATTTATAATAAAAAGGTCAATCTATGTTCCGTCATGGACCTACGAAGGTGTCCGTCGCTGGCTGGGAGTCGGCATGGCGACAGTTTCCGTTCCCACGTAAGCAGAGAAGCTGCACTGAATTATTCAGCATAGATGATACTGGAGCCCTTTAGCTTGTTTCGGAAAATCTGAGTCTGTATAGAAAGGAAGGTGCTGTGATTTAGAGTGAGTGTGTGTGTGTGTGTGTGTGTGTGTGTGTGTGTGTGTGTGGGGGGGGGGAGGTACAATGCCCTTTTACCCTCAAAGGAGACACACGATTTTCAGCAGGAACTTCTATATAGTGAGCAAAGACCCAACATTTAATACTAAAGCAATAGTATTACTAAAGCATATATAATCAATCAAATGGAGTTCTCATCTGAAAGAACCCGCCCCCCCCAACATCAGCTCTCGATTCACCCACCATGTTGACGGCATCCTGGTCAAAGGGGTTCCACTCAACGTTCTCCGGGTAGTGAGCGAGCACTTTGGACTTGAAGGTCCTCTTGAGCGGGATCTGCTCAAAGTGTTCCCCTGGAAACAGCAGAACAAAGAGGCAGAAGGAATGAGAAGGAGAGGTGAGAGTCCAGTCTAGGGGGCTGTGACGTACATGAGAGCAGAGGAGAGAGAGAGGGAGAGACGCAGGATGAGAAGAGAGGGCATTCATTGTGCATGGTGAAGAGTTAATCACAGCAGAGCAGCTGCAATGATTACAGAAGCACCCAGCACTGCAGACCACTGCATTAACCCTGAAGCCCTTTTCCAGCTGGCCAGTTCCTCAGTTACTCAGAGTACCTCATGCCCATGTTAAACCCAGGGTACAATTACTCTAGATTTCAAGTCATTGTTTGAAGATCACAGGCAAGATGGAAGAGTATTTTAGAAGGAGAATGAGTGAGTGTGTGTGTGTGGGTGTGCGTGTGTGTGTGTACGTGCGTGCGTGTGTGCATACACGCACATGGAAAACAAAGGATGTAGAAACAACAAAAAACAGCATGCCCCAGTACACTGCAGACCGAATGGCCTGAAACTCTCCAGTATCCGGCTGTGGGAAGCATTGTGTAGGTCACTGGGACACTAGGCTCTCAGAATGGACGGCCCACACAGGAAGGAAGGGAGAGGCCAGCAGACAGAGCTGGCGGACTGAGGCTGACCAGCACAGTGCATTGTGGGTACATGGGTCATATGACATGATGCCCCTCAAGATCCGCTTTTCAATTCCACAGCTTTGCACATGCCAGAAGAATTCCTCAGCGTCACCACTGCCACCAGTGAGCCTCCCATTCACAACTAGATGGTGTTTACACTGGGGAGGGAGGGAGCAAAGAAAGGCTAGATCACCCATTGCTCCCGACAAGTCCCACCCCTCTGAGGCAAGCAAGCATCATTGACAGTGAGGAACTGGACCATCGAAGCTCACAGGCAGATCTCAGGTTACGTGGAGAATGAAAACCAGAGAAACAAAGCAGGTGAGGGAATCTACGTCAGCTCAATGTACACGAGGTTCATTTAACAAGCCATTCCCATGCTATAGCAACATTTCTGAATGAATGTCAGTATACTAGCAGGATAAATAATGACAGTTAGGCCGCCTATGGAGCCAAAATTCATAAAACTGAGTCCTGACAGTCAGTACAATCTACCCAGGTGTGGTGAGCCTCTCCGTGGACGTTCACTAACTGTGCTGCGGATCCAGTGCGCAAAATGCAGCCGGTTTCAGCTCCTGCTCAACCAATTTATCTGGTTTGGCGTGGATGTTGGCAGCATCCACCTCAACAGATCAGTAAAGACTCGAAAGTCAATGTGAAAGTACGGCTTCTAGAATTCACAGTGACAATAAGTGATAAACGGACACGCCAGCCATACGAGAATCCATACAAGCATGTCCTATTAATGCGAGGAAGAGGATCTATGTATGGAAGTATTGGATTTATGATACATATAAAGAGATTAATTTAAGCATGGACGATATTATGCATTAAATATGAAAAGTCATCCATAATCAAAGTTGTATTATTGCAATTTAAAAGCCCCGATAAATTATTGAACCTAAATGTTGGAGATTTATTTTACCAAAACTGATGTGGCGATTTAAAATGCATAAACCCGCACAGGCTAAAGTGCAAGAACGGCAAGTGCAGGCAGCGTGTGAAAATGTGCAAATGTGCTCCGATCAGGTGTGACCCATCAGACGAGGAGGCAAAGCGTTTGCAGCCCGTCGTGGATTAAATCTGCATTTTGCGTCTTTTCACAGCAGACAGAAACTTAATTCAATTTATAAATCCCCACATCGCTGCTAAGACTACAGCATGATTCAGCTTCCATGTACGAAACTTTCTTATTTTTGCTAAAACTTCTAATATATTTAGTGACATAGAAAGTAACAACTGGATCTCGAAAGGCTGGGGCTGACTGGGAGAACTGGGAGACTCTTCTGGGTGTCTCTGGATCAGAACCAGACCCGAAACACGCATATTAACTGAAATGCGCAGGGACCGAGCTCCAGATGTAAAGAGCTTCAGAAGGTCTCATCCCAGCAGACATGCCAACCTGCTAGTGACACACTGACATTTCCCATTACACCTTAGGTTCTGTTCACACCTCAATCTTATCATCTGGCCCCCAAAACCCTGTTTGTACCTTTTGGCAACAGTCTGCTAAAATTACGTGTCAGTGAGGGGAGTGATAAAATGCACTGACACGGAGGACAAATATGGAGGAAGGCAGGGAATTAACACGACTGAAGCTACCGTGTTCCAGGTCTCACCGCAGAGATGGTAGTTATGGGGATGGGATTAAGGTTCCTCTCTCGTTACCTTCAGGGAGGTCCCAGGGACGGCCGTCTTAGGACCAGCCCCCCAGGCTGAGGGACGTGGGGGCTGCTGCATTACAGCGATCGGTCAGCCCCCCCCCCCCCCCCCCCCAAAATCCACTTCTGGAACCAATCTGTGGAGACCTTGCTTGTTTTCTCTTTCCTTAGAAATGTCCTTTTCTTACTTAAAAAAATAACTTATTAAGCCTTCTGACCTCAAGTCACTACAGTGTAGCTGGTTAAATACTTTCGAACTTAATTCAATTTAATTCACTTTCGGTTAAACATGAATATGGGATTTGCCTTCTATCGAGTTATAGCATTATGCTGCTGAGTGACGTTTGGGCTCTGTGGTCAAAGCCACGTCCCTGGGGGGTTAATTAGCGCTCAGATGGCATTCCCGGACTCGAGAAAGGTGCACGCTGACGTGATGAGGAGTGAGAAACTGGAGGGTGACACCCAACCCGGGCTGTTCTCTCACTTCCTCTGAGAATGCAGGGTGTGTGAAAGCTGAAGAGGTCAGCTGTCACCTACTGGGGCACACACACACATGCACGTGCACGCACACACACACACACACACACACAGGCCATGGGTCGAGACATTAAAAATAAATTCAACGACAGGACAGCAGCAAGATTACAAAAACAATGTCGGCAGGAACATCGATTCATGGGGGACGGGGGGGGGACGGCGGGGGGGGAACGGGTGAGAGAAAATGTTTGAAACCCAGTAAAGATCGGAAGGACGCTAATCTACACTGACTAAAGGAGGGACAGAAGACCTGACGAGGTGTGAAAACTGGAATTTCCAAACCAGCAGGAGTAAGGAGATGACGGCTCCTCAGGATATAATTTCCTTCACAAAGTAAAACTCAGCAAGGTAAGGATTTGCAGCAAACTGGCGGTTAGGCTGGGCCTGGGTAGCCTGCAGGAGCTCATTTGCAGGTAAAGTATAGCATTCTCTGCTGGTAGACAAAGGCAGGCAAGCAGACCCCCCCTCCAGGCCTACATGAATATGTGAGCGTGATCCTGACACTGAGCTCCCAGGGGGTAAGTGGTCTTATTATTCAGAACCAGTCTCGAGGTAAAACACATCTACAGTGCTGGGGGGGGGGGAGGGGCTCATTTGCAAGGCTCCTCTCAATCAAATCACAGGGTGTACCAATATTATCAATAGCCAATGATATGCTTCGACTCAGTGACTGACAGAGGAGTGGCCACTCCAAGGATCAATCTGCCCTGGTGGCCCTGCCCCTTTGTACCCCCTGCGCTTTCCAGAGGATGTGCGTGCGAGGCGAGCTGGGGGGCGACACTGGCATAGGCAAACTAGGGGGGTTAAAAAAAATTTAAAAGCCTGCAGTGAAGGGGGGCTGTAAGCAGCAGGTGAATCAGAGTCAAAGGAACTCAACCCACAATTTACTACAGAACTGGATAGAATCCGGGGGAAGCAAAAATGGAGAAAGAAGATGATTAGGAAGGATGGATCTGAGAAGGGGGGGGGGGGGCAAAAGCTTGGCAGCTGGGCAGCCGTAGGTCTGGTTACCTGCGTCTGCAGAGTCTGGGCTCCTGCCTTGCCGATCTGCCTCTAGCCATTGGTACAAGGCTACGGTCACACAAGCAGGACATAAAACACAAAGATGGTGCATGTGAAAACCAACAGGGCAGGCCAGACACAAGCAAACATTAACAAGCATGATGCAAAATAAAGAAGCACAAACAAAGAATGGTTAACATTTCAGAACTGGGCCAACAAGCAATGGAAAACTGTGTTTGGTGGAAAACAGCTGCAGGCACAAATAAAACAATTGGTTATGAAGCATGAATCAGGTTATGACAGCTACATAAGCACATATACATAACAAACATATATACAGTACATACACACCTTTATGGTATCAGTGAGTCGTACTGTAGTATCAATAGTCTTACTTTCCATGTATTTTTTGCAATAATATGTGGTTATGAAAAAATTATGATAATTTTTTGTCATTCTCATACAGTAGTACATTCACTGGGTACAGTTTTTACAGCTCTTGGGGTTACTGCGTTACAGTAGTACATTCACTGGGTACAGTTTTTACAGCTCTTGGGGTTACTGCGTTACTGTAATACATTCACTGGGTGCAGTTCAGCTCTTGGGATTACTGCGCTACTGTAATACATTCACTGGGTGCAGTTCAGCTCTTGTGCTTACTGCGCTACTGTAATACATTCACTGGGTGCAGTTCAGCTCTTGTGCTTACTGCGTTACTGAGTATGTCTTACGAGGATTCACAGGCATCAGCCTCCCACATTTATGAAATTACCTGGACTGAAATGTGAGTTTTAAAGTTTTTAAATCTTTCCATACTGCTGTATACACTGTGCTATATGATTCTCTAAAGCACAGCACAAGAACCTCTGCACCTGCCTCTCGTTAGGCACCCTCACAAATCGCAGCTTCGTACAGCAAAGGTGTCCTTCTGGTATTTATATAGATAACACTAACTAGAGTAGCGGCCTTGCATGAATTCCAGAATTTTCCACATGTTGTTCTCCTCTATTTTCAATTCAGACTCACACGCCCCTCCCCTCCCAGCCAGTGGGTGATATTCCAACAGGTCTCTTATTTAGAGATTCATGCATATACACTCCCGGTGATAATACTTGTTCTATACATCCATCTTTGTGTGCGTGGATCCTCTGCTGGTTAATTGATTCATACAGTATATTGCATAATATTATGTACCTTGATACAGCAATAAAAACAAAACAAAACAAAACAAAACCTTGACAGAGAGTGAGCTCTTGGGTAGCTGTGATGTGCAATAGTCAGCTGCCAAGGGACACACTCCCCCAACCAAAATTAAAAATCAACTGCACCCTGGAATCCACAATGGTCAGTTTCCATTGAGTCTGAAAAGGTTCTGGAAGATTCACTGCTGACATGAAGCTCAACTCAGACTCTCCAGAATCTTCAAAGACAAGGCGACGTTAGAATATAAGCATTTTTAACGGGGGCACTGCAGGAGTGTCACGCCATCAGAGTCAAAACATTAAAATTAAATGCAGTCTGGGCTGCAGTGGCGGCTGTCAGCCAGAGCTGGCGATGAATTAAATATCACCTGTTCATTGACTCACTGAACGGATCAGAGCAAAAACAGCATGAAATATTTAAAAATCATCCTCAGTCCATTCAGAGCTCCCGCATGTTTAAAATGGCACAGAGTCAGAGCCATGCTGCTCTCAAACTCACCATGTATGTAAATCAGAGGGGGGAAAAAAAAGAGAGTAACTGAACACAAAGACCACAGAATTGGACCACAACCCTGATACCACTGAACACTTTACCCACAGGATGCTGAGTAATGATAGAGAAAGAGTGTATCTCACGGACACGGGAACAACGGGCTAATCAAGGTGAGTTAACTGGTCTGACAGCCAGGGAGAGACCTACCCAGGGTGGGAACCTTTCTAACTTTCAGACAGGTGAGAAAAAGCAATGAAGTTACTGCAATTAGCCTAAAAGATTAAGTCTACAGCGACGAGTTCACAATGACAATGCCGTTCCGCTACAAACCACAATGTTAATAGACTGTCAGATAACCAAGCCCGCCTCTACTCTAATTTAGAATTTAAATGCTGGTCATTGCTGGCCAGATCTGGGATTTGGTCGTTTCCACATCACAGGCAGAGAAGATAAGATTATTTCCCCTGACTGCCACTTAAATCTCATCTGGGGAGGAACCACGTGCTTTAACAGGGTGTACAGAGAGGGAACATTTCAGGATCAATATGGTGCAGCCAAAGAATTACTAAGAGACACATTTTTGGATATGGACTTCTCTTCCTAATTTGCAAGATTGGACGATAAACACTCACACTTCCTCTACTGAACAAAAAGTTCACATATATAATTGGCACAAGATTCTAAAACAGCATGCAGTTACTGCAAAGCTGGTTATGTTATCTGCAGTAAGTCATCTGGTAAGGAACATTTCTTGATGAGGACCTGAGTTTTACTTCTGCTCCGAAGGACGGTACCATTTCTACAGTGCAGTGCAGTGTTCTCCTCACCAGGGCACTGTCTACAGTGCAGTGTTCTCCTCACCAGGGCACTGTCTACAGTGCAGTGTTCTCCTCACCAGGGCACTGTCTACAGTGCAGTGTTCTCCTCACCAGGGCACTGTCTACAGTGCAGTGTTCTCCTCACCAGGGCACTGGGACCCACACAGGCCACAGGATAGCTTAACTTCCTGGCCACACCAATACCTCTCCCAGCAGCAACCCAGCTTTCTAAGTTGGTCTCCCACCCAGGGATTGGCCAGGTCCAAACCCGCTTAGCTACAGGTGTGATAACCCAGCCTGAACTGCAGGTGGTACAGCTGCAGACTGACATCCACAGCACAAACACCCAGGCAGGATCCTGCTCTCAGACAAATCACACATACCCTTCCCACTTCCTAATCGGCGCCCAGTGCCCACTGCCACGGACCTCCCTACACACAGCCGTCCTGACAGCTACTATGGCAACAGAGTCAGAACGAACTGCTCAAGGACACCGTAGATCCAGACTGCTCATGACAAAAAAAAATCACACACATGCAAGTTCTATAAACGGGTAAATGTGGTTTTGTCACTCATGGTTTAAGTGGTTAGTTAAGGAACGGGATTTCGCAGGCTAGCCACTGTGTGCAAGTTTAAGAGGGAGAATTACTCTTAAAATGTATAAAACAGAAAACATTTAGGTTGCAAGAGTCAGACTGACGGACAGTGCAGTGAACGAGACCCTCTCATTTGAAGACCTACGTCCTTCCCACAGTCTCTGCAGAAAACACAGACAGACAGCCTGCAGTCAAACACACACCGACCATATTTTTTTCAAAAAAACTTGCACTGAAAAGCTAAACTCAACACCAGCAAACCTATCATCACGGACATCTCAGGGGGTGTCAAACACACACGACGAAAACAATGAACATGTGGCTGCTGAAATGAGTGTTTGAAAGCAAGAGGACCGGCAAGTACAGACTTTATCTCCTCACATCTCCCCCGGCTTGCACTGAGAGACGGCTGTAGTAGCGACACAGCCACTTATCGCTTCTATCAAAGGCACTTTAACACTCAGCATATGAGTGTGAGGGAACACCGAGTTAGACGAGGATGTGGCTCCGTTTAGCATAGTGGTGAATATGATGCACCAGGAACCACTGGCCATGAAAAAAATAAGTCCACATATACAACTATACACTATACAGTGGTGGTTTAATGGTTAGGGAAGTGCACTTGTAATTGAAAAACTGCTGGTTTGAATCCCCGACGAGCAAGGTACCGCCCCCAAGCACTGCTCCCCGGGCACGGAATTAGCTGCCCCCTGCTATGTGATGATGTCACATATGGATTAAATGCAGAGGACACATTCCGCTGTGGTGTGTTAACAATGAGCACAGATCTCTAAATTCAATTTTTTTGTTCCAATATCAAAGATTGGAATGGGGGGCTGATTCAGGCATTTATTTTATTTTTTATTAACTGCCATGACTACCTCAGCCCGATTCAAAGACCGATTTAATTTTTCACGTCCGGCTAATTTATGTCAGTCAAACAGATTGTAAGGTTCCGTCACGCGCTGCAGTAAAGCTTGAGGCACATGGGCTCCAAAATGACAAACTGCAAGTCTGGAAATTCTTTAAATTGGAACCTCTAAGTAGCACCAACAGCTACCTGCAATGTCGTCCTTCCAATAGGAGTTAGCGACCTGCAATGATCGAAATGTCGTCCTTCCAATAGGAGTTAGCGACGGAGTGTTGTTTAATCCAATTAGGCCCTTGCAAAAACATCACTAGGAATAATACTGCTAAATCGTAAAGCTTACTCAGACAAACAATGTACTGATGCCTACTGTATATACATGTACATTTAAATGTTGCGATGGGGACTCTGAATCGGCAGATGTAAATTTCAATTGGATCAGAGTGAGGTACCAAAAAAGTGGGTCATCCTTGCCATAAAATCAGTGTCGTTTCTCCTACTCATTATGACTGCAATTCTAGGATTGGTTTTGTGGGAGTGGCCAGTAGCCAGGCAGCATTAACCGACATGGGAAGGCGACGCTGGGCTGCCCGTGACAGCAGGGCCTTTTTGATGTCAAACACCAAGATCAGACACCGCTGCACTCTAAAGGGAGGGCCCCCCTTTCAGTCAGTTTCATCAGCGTCCATCACAGCGCCTAGCGTCTGGAAAAAAATCTATCAGGTGGTACTTCTAGAGGAGAAGCCATTAGCATGAATTTTGACTTTAAAATTTCACATGCCAACAACGCTGACCTTGAGCAAGAGCATCCAAGCCTCAGCAAGGGTCTACTCCGATACGGCAGAAACTACGCCATTTCTCTTGCCAAATTTACCCAGGGATATTCCAACAGGAATATGTGAGGGCAGGGAAAGCGGAGGGCAATACATTAATTGTGTCACATGTGGAATCTGATCTGTGAGCAGCGACAAGCTCTGTGATGCAAATGAGTACAAGAAACTCAACCACGGATTGTACCCAACAGGCAAGTCATCCCCCCCCCCCTCTCTCTCTCTCTCTCTCTTGCTCTCCCGCAGTCACACAGAGATCAGAGTCTGCTAACAAAATGCTCCCTCCACACTTGCTATCTGTACAAAACCGTTTGACCTGGGAAAGTTATGCTTACGGAGTCCTGCTGACACGCGCGAAAACAACCCTACGTGCGACTTCACTCTGCTATGGGCAGCTGTATGTGGGTGGGAATGAAATGTACCACGAACTGTGGTTTTAAGCTGCACTGCACTCTCACACTGCACACAGGCGCTTTCTGTTTAGATGCTAAGGGCACAAACAGGAGAAGTGCTGCCGAGTTGCCAGTTAGCCTAGCGACCTGCTAAGACCGCGAGGCGCACAGCCAAAGGCCATCATCGATTTTTCCCTTAGTAGGCTATATCAAAAGAGGCCGAAGCTGGACTCATGAGTAAGTGCTTGCCGTGATCAATCCAGACATGTTGTTGCTTTGACCTTCCCACGTAAAGGGCACGGCACAGCATTAGACAAATGGTCTTCGCCTGTTCTTTCAATACCAGTTAAAGAAGAGGAAAGAACATTTTAAAGAAAAAAAAATAATCAATCACCCTCACAAAATTATATACTGAAGCCCAGTGCACCACACTGAGAATCAATATGCAGAAATCTCTAAAATGATCAGTGGTTTTCATAAATCATAAGCCAATATAACTCATATTTAATCGGAATGGATGAGCTGTCTCATGGCTTCACAGCACCGGTTTGAATATTCAGAACCGCAGATTAAGCGCAAGACAAGGACTGAACTTCCATTTTTCATCTGAATGAAATGATCTTGATATTCGCAATGGGTACAGGTGTACTGGGATTCTTTCCACATACACCATCATGTTCTCCTTTGGCCACATATGCACACACATTACATAAAATATCTGGGCCTTGCCTAAGGGCACAGCGGACATGTGATTATTGGGATTTGAACCAACGACCTGCTGGTCACAAGCACAGGTGGTTAATTTACTGCACCATAAACTGACCCCCACCAAATAACCCTTGGGCCATCAGTACCAAGGGAATGAGGACATGGGGAAACTCACTGGAGTTATTTATTTATTTATTTTTAAAGAGTCATGAGATTGACCCAAACAATAGGAAAAGACTGTCCATTTACACCTTCAGCACAGTAAATGGAGAAAATTCTAGAATGACAGTTGGTTTGTACTGTATCTAAGGGAATATTGATAATTCTCTACTGTTTTAGCATTCTGGGAAAAAGCTTCATACAGACAAGTGGGATAGATCTAAGGGGACTTCTCAAAGCCTGGGTTTTAAATGAGGATGGTATGTGAAATAAATACAGGCCGAAGTCCTGGATCATGGCTAGAGAGTAAATGGACTGCAGAACTACCGCAGTGTCCTTGAAGGACAGGAAACTCCAAAACATATATGTTACTGGTAGGAACCACCACCACAGGGGACAGGCTCAGGGAGGGGGGACGTCACCGCCTCTCTCGCGTGGCACAGCTCGGGTGTCATTAAGATCCGAGGACCGTTAACTGCCGACAGCTTTGGCGACCTCGACAAGAGCAACAGGAAGCACGGGGGAGGGAAATCAGACGGCAGATGTGCGACCGAGAGCAGGCAGGACGTCCCTCAGACGCCGGCCCTCGTGCCGTTCAGGCACCTCACTTCTCCTGGAGCGCCGCCTCGAGCTTCTGCACGAGCGCCAAACGGCAACTGGGTCAGATCGCTGGGCAGGAGTCCAGGCACCAGGGCCGCAAACACGCAAACGTGGGAGATAAATGATCAGATTGTGTCTAATAGTCTCATATCCGCTCGGAATCTCTTATACAGCAGGATTCTGCATGATACAGTTTAGGTGAGCTATCCAGTAACTTTCCAGTCCACTCATCCCAAATGCCCTCTGATAGGCTCTTTTGGGAATACCGTAGTATTTCGAAATGTCAGAGACAAAAATTGAGGGAGGGATTTCCCCACAATAAAATGTGACATTTGGAGGAATAGGGGAGTAAGCTTTCCTTTTGCAAGTAACATCAAAATACTGTATACTGAGGTGTGATGTCTGGACGGTATGAAAAATTTGACACTGCCCAAGCCTACCCACTTCCCTAAACTCATGATTTCTTCTAGAGATTTTTGATCAACTTCCAAATCAGACCATCTGCCTTGTTCAAGGGTAGAACCTCAAGGTTCCTCCTGAGACCTGCAGCTGTTACAGGATCGCACCTGAAGATGCCACATGTTGCCTGAGTTAGCATAACATCTAGGAGTGCAAATTCTGACTACAGTAACCTGAAGGTTAAAGCTAGCAGTGGACAGGACCAAGCCTTAGCCAGGTAGCTATGACCACGCTCATGACCAGCAAGAGTATGACGAGAAGCCTCCAGACCATTCAAGAGATATGATCCTGGCATCTAGCATAACAGCACCACAATGAACGTAACCAGAGCGCAATTTAATTTTCAACCCCAGGAAGCAAACATCTGGTTGTTAGGGGTCAAAAAACGGGCACCTGAAGCAATTTAATGTCGGCCAGGCCTCAGAAAACGCAGCCAGGTGACTCCTATGTGCACAGTACACTCACGACACGCTTCATGCAATAAAACACCACAAACCTTTTAAGGTTCTCTTGCATGCTTTCCCGTACATAACAGGCATCACGCATCACTGCACTGAAACAAACCCCTCCCCCTTCCATATTTAACATGGGTGTGAATATTTACCGCTAGCTGGGTAAATAAAATACATCTGGACAAAAAAAAACAAAAAAACAACACCTTTAACATTAAAGAGACACTGAATCTCTTGTCAAATATGGCCCAAGTACAAATCAGTGAGCATTTAACACTAGACGTGTTGTTTGTTGTAAAATCTCGGTCAGGGGTTGTGTCAGAGTGCGGCCAGACACTTTCCACAAATTTTGCAACAGGCGTAAAGATCAAAAACGCCACCAGCTGGGATTTGTAGGATTTGTAAGCACACTGGTTAGCAGACGCACCATAATCCATGGGCTTTAGAAGGAGCGTGCTGGCCTACACACAAGCGACAGAGAAACCCGGCGTGATGAAAGCAGTTTGGGGGCTGAGGAGCTTGGAAGCACAGCTTGGCCTTCAGGGGCGGAAGTGTCTGGCTACTGCAATGTGCACAAGCAAATCCCAGTACCATCCATGTGTCACATCTACGGCAAGCCACAGGGGACACACACTGCCTGTCACAAGTCTCCCAACAAACCCATGACCTCAAAATGAGTAATATTGCCAAACTAGGTATAGAAGAATCGCATCATGAAGCCTGGGTACATTAATGACGAGGACAGACGGCGAGAGAAGCCCAGCCCCCCAGAGATGGCTTCCCTTCCATTAAGGCCTCATCAGGGATCTCAGCAGGCTTTTCCAGACTGTAGCGAGGATGTTAACAATCAGGAACCTGTCCTCATTTAAATACAGCGATAACGGATCTGTTGAAGCGTTGGGCTTTTTTGTGCGCTTGTTGGGGGCTTAATCCATCTCTAATTACAGCTTGAAAACTCCAGGGGTGGGGGGCTCCACTGATGATCATGCCCCCATAAATGACAACCAGAGGACCTCTGTCTATTGAATCTCATTAACTGAGGTCAGGCGAGGACTGGGCCCTCCCTACTAGTGCTGAATACAAGCCCCACCCCCCCCCCCAGCTTCGAACACGCTCACTCTGACAGCCATGCATTATGCATGTCGTCCCGTTCCACCGGCGGCTTAAAGTTCAAACACGTGTCGCCAGGCGCATTGACGGAGCCCTGCTAGCGGGGAGCGGGAGTGATTGGTGGGCGGGGCCGACCTCCAGAAAGAAGTCGGCAGCCGTCCAATCAGAGCGGCCCGCATCCATTCTCAGCAGCTACCGCTGTGAAGAACGGGACGCGTTCAGATTACAGAGGGTTTAAAAATAAAACTCATCCTTCCTCCCATTTCACTTAAAATGTGACAGGAGATTATTGAAGGCTGCTTGAGACTGCGGTTTATAGCGTACAGATTTACAAGAAACCGGTGAAATGTCCCCCCCCAACTCAATCCACAGGTTATTATGAAGGCAGCAGCGGCCAGCAGACCCCTTGGGGCACCGTGGGGGGGGGGGCGATAAACCAGTAGCTTTGTGCCACAATGAAGCACCCATCTGCCTCCTGGCTACCACAACCCTGGGGGGGGGGGGGGGGGGGGGGGAGAGAGCTTAGACTATTGGGAATCACCAAATAATCTAATTGTCCAGAGGCATCTTTGCACACAGACGGGGCCTCTATACAGGCGAGTGGCAGGACTGAGCTGGAAACACGGTCTCATCAGCTGGGTCTACACACATGCTAGGACATCACAGAGCCTCACAAGACTGTTGGGGCGTGGGTGGGTTTAACTAAATAAATAAATCAAAATAAAAACAGCTCTGGTCGCCTGGATGTCACAGAAAAAGCTCTAAATTTACAGGAACCACACCAAAGGAGCAGAGGTGATGCTAGGTCAGAGGCCTGCCCCCCCTCCTCTGAGCATCGCTTCAATCGCAAAAGCGCACATCAGAGAAACTGAGGCTTCGGAAGGGTCGCCGAACACCGTCCTTGGTGTGGTGAGGCGGAGGGTGACAGATCTCGCTTTCACCCAGGTGGTAAGCAAATGAACGCAGGTGCAGACTCAGCTACCCGGGAACATTCTCGGTTTCTGCAGGAAAGACACATTTACAGATTCAAAGCAGCACTTCTGAAATAAACAGGTGATGATACCATTCAGATCACTTCTACTGTTACTTCTTTATTACGAAACTTGCATCGGTTTCCTGCTTCCGGGGCCCCGTATATTAGGAAAAATGCAGACTAAAAGACAGACCGACGGACAACAGCAACGGCCGCCAAGCAGGAACGTGACAGACAAGAATCTCCAGCTACTGGCTGAGTCATGACGATTACCCAGACTCCCTTGCGGCGGCACAAGTTGGGGAGGGCCAACTGAAGAGCGGGGCGGCAGCACCGACCGGGATCCAGTCCTGGCCCCGATAGGACGGTATAAATAACACGATCCGATGCTCTGAGATGGATCAGTCAGCGCAGTTCCCGGAAGAGAGGGATTTTTCAGGACAGAATAAGGAGAAGCGGTGATGCTGCACTGACCTGGGAGGGGGAAGCTACAGCCCCCTCCCCTGAAACACCGCTAAAAGCATCTGGGTCAGCTGAACGTGCATGCATTTGGGTCACTCTTAATCAGGGCTTGGTGATATGGCCGGCATGAAGCGTCGCCATCTTGGACTACACGGTCTTCCAGAGGTTCTGGGGACACACATCGCTGCGATGACCCGCCGTGAGGCACCGAGGAGAGGCAGACTGAGCTCACACTACAGCTTCAAGTTACCTTACAATAACCCCTAACCAGCCCTAACCAAACCATAAATACAAGTCTTTTCATATTTGAAGTCCTTTGATTACAGTCACAGATGTTTGTGGGGACTTGAAAAATGGTCCCCGCAACATTAAAAAGGAAAAAAAAAGAATTGTGGGGACATCTGGTCACACACAGCACACACACACACACACAGCAGCTATACAAATGCACCACACTTGGATCAAAGGCTTTGGGCCTGAACTGCAGACACATTCCTGACGTGAGATTCAATGCAGTTCCGGGAAGGAAAGACCAACAGCAGCGATCGCTTTATTGAAGCATTGGGTTTCTTGTCTGATGAGGCAGGCATTGAAAACACCTGAAGCAGAGCCTCAGAAACAGACATATCACCATGAAAAGCGGCCGTTATGTTATTCATGGGAGACATCATAGCGTCTGTGGCTTCTCTACAGGGACCAGCCACACACACGCTTTACAGAACAAAATCGGTCATCGCCTGGCCAGACAGTTCCATCACATGCAGAACACTTTCGATAACCATCTGCGAGCACCAAACATACCATAATACTTTCATGCTGTCAGCTGGGGGGCAAATTCACCCAACAAAGGGCAGGAAAAAAAAAACAAAACTCCGTCTGACAAATGCATACAGCACAAAAACAGAAAGCATGCACTCTGCCCTCCACTAACACGGACGTGACCCAGTTCGTGCTTTAGGTCAGCCCACAGAAGATCTGTCTAACACAGCTTCCAAGCCCGACCATAACAGTACACAGGGCGGGGGGGGGGCATTGTTTACAAGCACAATTACTGATATTCTAAAGTAGGGGGCTGGGTACTGCTAACTAGCCTATGAGACAATGCATCACTCTATTAGTAACACTGTGATGGTAAATTATCATTGTATTCTGATGGTTACACTCCAATTCTGAAATTGGAACTACTGAAATCTCAAATAGGCCAGATTTAATTAATAAACATTAATAGTTTTTAACTACCAATAGGGGTGTAATGGTACACAAAAAAATAAAAAATAAAAAAAAATTACAGTTTGGTACGCTGAAACAAAACAAATTGCTTTTTTTCCCTTCATTTCTTTAATCAGTAGTTTATTGAATAAAGTACTTTATTTAAGTCTTTCTTAAATAAACAGTCTCTGTCAATCGTATTGCAACCTACTAATAAAAAAACGAAAATGTACTTAAAAGCAAATCAAAAATAAGAAATATCCATTGAGGTGGACATTTAGAAATTAACTGAACCTGATCTGTACTGCATTTACATTAAAAGCTTTCAGCTTCATATTACAACCAGAGCTACACAATGCCCAGCATTCCTGCCCTGGCTTTCAGATCAGTGAGTGTATCCCCTGTCCCCTAATAGAGAGAAAGGAGCCTTTGATACATGCCAGGGAGGAAGCATCATTCCAGCGCTCTTCACGCCAAACGATTCTCATGCTTTATTGCTTTAAAAATCTTTGTTGCTGCTGCATGGCTGAAACTTGCAAGGAACAGAAAGTCAAGGTCGAAAACACAACAGCTGACTGTCATCTCTCCCTGTGCACAGCTGACAGATGCAAAGGAGAGAGTCAAACAGGGATAGAAAGCTTTATTCAAAGAGCCTGTTATTTTTTCCGCCTGTACACCGGGCTAGTCACATGGCTAGCCTAGTTTAAATGAGTAGGTGAGGCGATTGCTAATCCCATGGCTCAGCATCCTAATACTGACAAGCACTGCAAGAAAATGCAAGACAAAACACCAGAGTTTAAAAACTGTCGCTACATTAACGGACTGATTAACCCAGCTGCAGTGGAGAACAGCGAAGCATTTTTATCTTTTAATTATTTGCCCTGCTAGAGGCGTAAAATATCAAGGGCTGCAGACATGCTGTAAAAGTGCCTCACTTCAGAGAGACAGTTCCAGAATGTGCTGGAAAAGGGAAAGAAAAAACCTCCGGCAAAACGGCAATAAGTAGCCTACAGAAGGGCCGATCAATAGAGAAAATATTAATTGAAAACAAATCAGAAACTGCGCCTTGAACGACATAATAGTTAACATTGTACTTAAACAATCACTGAATGAGCTCAAAAAAGGCCTTCTGCCTTTTTGGTACCAAATATGGATCGGGGACAAAACCTTTAGATTATTAGACCGTCAAGGTTTGGCCGAGGAAAAAGCAGACTATCACAGTAACGTCGTAGGACGACTCGAGAATGAGCAAGGGAATACAATGGAAACAAGGAGAAACACCTGACAGATAAACTCAAGAAAGGCAGAGGTTGAGTTGAGGCCTTGAGCAGAGAAACAATAGCCTACTAGCGCTTGAGGGCTACAAATGCAGCAAGGTCAACTGGCTCACAAGCAAAAGAACTAGTATGAATGTTGCTGCAGTGCTACAATCACCCTGAATTTTATTTGTGAGCTGATGAACCTATCCCTTCACATATCCCATCTTTGGAACTTTGTTAATCATGCTGCTGGTGATTAAACCATCTTAAGTAAATCTGTCTACTAGTCTGCCACTTAATCCAACAAGGGTCCTTAAGCTCAGACACTAGAGGACTCTAAACTCCTGGGCTTGCTTGCTGGTCACAGTGCTCCTGCTGTCCGGCAAGATTTGGACGATAGCCGAGGCGCGAGTGGCACAAAGCACTCAGCGCGGGCAAGTGCAGGGCAGTGACAGCGCCTGGGCAGCAAACAGCTGCGTCGTATAAAACACCCCAGGATTGGCACAGCGTGGTACCAGTGCCCCAGCCTCCACATGTGGCACGGCGCCATGTGACGACACAATAAAGACATGCGGCTGATTGATGTGCACCACAAGCTCTTAGAGGAATTTAAAGCGATATACACACATACTAGAATGACTTGAATAGACTTGCTGTCCCCTTGCTGCAAGGAATTACAACTCAGGGAAAACTTTTTGTTGGTCATGTTGTTTTCATCATTGTCCAGCCTTCAGAAATGAGCAAAATCAGTATCCCCGAAACACAAACCGATGGTAGGGAACGTTATTACACGATGGGCCACCAGGAGAATTGTGATCCTAACCTAATTACTTATGCTGCGTGCTAATGGACCTCGGAGGTCGGAAGCTGGAGCTGGGACTGACGTCACACCAGAGGTAACCGCGTTCCAGTACAAGAAGTCGGAAAGCCATTTAGCAATACCAGGGACCCATTTCAAAAGCAGGATTTCTTGCTTGGCCGAATAACTTGTTGGATTTAAGGCATCCTAGCTTCGTTCATTTACGTTTAGCCCAGACTACCTTAAATCTGACAAGTTATCCAGCTAAGCAAGAAATCCTGCTTTCTGTAACAGGCCCCATTTCTGGCCAGGTTTGCCGTTAGCCATTCTTAGCAATACCAATTGATGATAACACATTTTGCGGCATAAGCACTGCGGTAACATGTCCATGGATAGCGTTTGTGTGTACGACCGATTTAATGAGCCACAAATAAGATGCAAGTGCTATAGTATATAACTACAGCTTTCACTTCTGTTAATAAAGGGCGCAGCCATCTTGAATTCTGAGGTCAGGTATACAGAGGTTCCTCCGACTTTCCGAGCCTGAATTCTGACTTCAGGGGGTGTTGAAATATCTGACTAAGAACTTGGAAATTCCAGCCTCCGAGTTCAAATGGAACACAGCGCTAAATCAGGGCGGGTTTCCCATCCCTTATTTAAGGGGGTAACCGCCTGCCACAGACATCCATCAATATATCTATTTTCTGACTGCTTATCCTGGTCCGAGTCACAGGGGACCTGGAGCCCATCCCTGGCAGCACAGGCCACACGGCTGGGGTACAGCCTTACCAGAATGCCTGTCCCGAGCAGGACATACACATTCACACACAGCAGGCAATTTACAGACCTGTAGAAGACAATCCAATCCAAAACGCAGTCAGACGGACACCTGAGCTCTAGAAAAAGACCAGATCGGCTACCCCTCCCCTGCTCGCCATTAAGGCACATTAAACGGACGGAAATGAGGGCAGCACCGCCGATCACATTTTCCGCAGGAGAGACCTTGCGTGACACAGCCGGGCAGAGAGGGACCCTCTTACTCCCTGTGCGCTGGGGCTGAAATCCATAGGCACTATAAAAAGCGCAGCTCAGGGGTGCATCGGCCCTCCCCTGCTCATCCCCATCTCTGCCATGTCATTCTGCTGCAAAAAATAATAATAATAAATTTCACCCTCCTCCACAGACACACAAGCACATCCTATCAGCAGTACAGAGACCAGTGATGTGTGAATATGGGAAAAGCTTCATTTAAGTGCCACAGAAGTGGACAATCCCCCAGTACACCCACCCGCGACCTAGAAGAAAAATACAATAAGCCGCGGGAAGGACGACTCCCTTCGCTAAAGGCAAATCCAGCTTCCATTCACAGTAACGCTCCCCAAACCCGGGTTTAATTACCGATACAGTAAATGAAGGATCCAAGGTGACTGGTGCGATTTCACACATTCAGGAGCCTGAATGTTTTCTGGAGCACCTTGAACAAGGTTGGAAAAGGTGAGCCCGTGACTTTCCCAGCCAAGTAATAATAAAGCACATGACTGCACTGTGCAGAAAACTAATGTTGACCAGAGTAAATACATTGCCCACATATTTCAGGTAACAAGCTGGACTGGAGTGGATATGGAGATGTTCAGAAGGCAGTCTTCCCCCGCTGAGCACCTCGGATTTGGTTCCGTGCTAGAAAAACTGCAACAAATGATTACAGTAAAATCCAGACCCAACACTCAACACGGGATGTTCTCAGGTGTCCTTCAGGTGGGCGTCTGATCGCTGTGATCAAGGCTGAGTTACAGGCCATCCCAAGAGGTTATCAATAGTGACACGGGCAAAGACACAAATCAGGAAGCGAGTATAAGTAGTCTCACAGAGCATGAGAACATGCAAACACAAGAAACAATACATACAAATACGTAACTGATGTGACTGACGTTAACAGCGGCACTAATAGAAATGCTCAGGTCCTCATTCGCAAACCCCACTGTGCCCTAAGAGTGACCTCATGCTGGCAAAACACACGGACCACATGCTTCAAGTGTCTGGGCTTCCAGACGACACAGAAAGATTAGAGACCCTTTTACCCCAGAGAGTTATCAGCATGACACCTTGGCTGGTGCCCCAAGGTTCACACCACATTTTATAAGGAATGTTCATGAATCACCCAGTGAAGAATCACAAGGGAGTTTATAACCCTGGACTGAACCTGGGTGCAGTTATCACTTTCACTTTTAAAAACTCTGCCTGATGGGATTGCGTCTTGCGCAACAGAGCATTTCCCTCAGCACCAGGGTCGCAAGGTTCCAGAGACCTTCACAGCTTACTCAGCAAATTTACTTAATTATTAAGCAAATTCTACATTAACATTGTCTCGGGACTTTTGTTGCCCGCAGTTCAAGACAGAGAGGGATTAAATAGGTGACAAAAAAAAAAGCGATAAGATTTTCAGTCCTTATCAGATGTCAACGTGGAGCTCTGACTGTCACTGGTCAAAGTTGGCTTGACAGAGCAGTACTGCTGCACAGGGAAAAACCTTGGACTCCCACCCTACAACAGCATCTCTCCAGCACCAGCTTTTATAACAACACGCTCAAACAAATGGCCGCAGCAAGAGGTCTCATTAAAGTGCACTGAGGCGTCAATCCAGCCTCCAGATTTACATCCAGGTAATTCCACAGGACTGGTACAATACAGGAGGGAAGAATCTTCAGTGGAACGAGACCAGTCAAGTGAAGTAATATATTCAGCACAATGCCACAAATCCAATTATGCACCACGATCCCTATTATACCATGCAATAAGAGATTAACATACAGGTAATGAACATGTTTCAGATGGGGCAAATAAATGGCAGAAAGACCCCCTAGCTGTTAATCTATTAAACGCCCATGAAGATGGGAATTGAATGAGGTGTATGGGAGGCGTACAGCAGAATAACGACGTGAGCAAAGCTGATATGATTACACCCTCGACGCAGCTCTGCGTGAGCCTTCTGCAGATATGGATACACTCACCAAAACATCACGGGTGAGATAGTGACTGTTATTAGATTTGAGCAATAAAACCCAACATGGGTCCATAATATATTTGCCAGGATTTCTGTCCACCAATCCCATACAAGTGGACATACATTCTAACATCCTTACTCCATACAAAAGTCTTCTATTGGGATTATTGTGTTGCACACAGTGGGTAAGAAGACTTCACATGTCAAACCGTGAAAATGTTGAGTGGAAAGAAGAATGAACATATTTCAGATCAGCTACTGCTGCAATATGTGATCCTGGCCTCATCACAGTCATGGATCCTTGAAGATCACCGGCATGCAAAAACCCAGACTGTCCACATTAAAACAGCTCCTTTCATGTCTGCCTTCAGAAATCCATCCAGACCCATCTTTGACAATTCCCCTGCTGAGAAGCATCACAACATGCCAGCAGCGAAGAAACTCCTGGTATTTTTTTTTATTCATCCACATATGTATAAGAAACCTCAAAATGGCATGTCCCCCCCCCCCCCCCCAAGTTGTCGAAGCGTCTGATAAACTATGAAACGTCACGTTACAGGCAGGGCTGCAATGCAATATCGCATTTTATGGACAAGGCAACAAAGATTCAATCCATGTGCAGCTCTGTGCCAAAGCAACCAATTTCAGGGACAACAAACCATGACTTGATTCCATTCAAACTCTATCATGGGGAAAGAGGAGGATGGATCTTGCATCTCTATACATACTGCGACTGCGAAATTACCAGCACTCACTGTAGAGCTCAGCTGTCAAGACTTGTGATGAAAAATCCAGACAATGGCTTTGTTATGACTGTTCAAGCAGCATGGGGGTGTAACCATTTAAAATGTGGGGGGAAACATAGCATTTATTCATGTGGAGTGGAATGCCAGACACTACAGTCACCCCCTGTCAATCGCAAGCCATCTCCTGCTATTCCCACTGAGAAAAACAATCTTTCCTGGCTCCATGATGTAAACCCCCACCCAAGCATCCCAGTTCCACCCACCCCTGAATGCAACCACAGCTCCAGGGATGCCTCAGCCCCCGCCCCCACCCCCTCCCCTCTCACCCACATCTGCGGCGACAACAGTCCATATGGCTCCCAGGGGTCAAAGTTTGGCATCACACCGTAGAGTTCAAAGGAGCATCTGCGCTCAGATTATCACGGAGACTGTCTCTGCATTTGCACGACAACAGCAGTGACGCTCAGAGCTGCCCAGCTCCCGCGGCCCCCTCAGAGGACACATCTCAACATCCTAATCAGGGCCACAGCCTTTCAGCCTCAACTTTTTAAGCGGACAGTAGAAAAAAAAAATCACATTTATTGTAAGGGCCTTCAGTGTGAACGGTTGTCCCAGCCTCCCGGGGCAGCAGATCTGGCTACATTCCACACTTCTATGCTTGTGTTTAAAAACAGACATTAAATCTCCGTTTTAGCTTATCATTTCACACCACCCCTGAATTTTCAGTCCCCCAAAACGGAGACTTTTTTAATGTTCTCACATCTGTATAGTTTGGAAAACTGAGTGTCGCAATGTGGGTGAGTGAAAACGAAGTATTTTTCAAACGCAAACTTTAAAATGACCCTAACGGATGCCTACTTGTCACGTGACCCATCCCTGATTTGATTCTGCTAGTTACAGCCTCTCATTGTCTGATTGTTCACCTGGTCACCCTAGACTGAAGTAAATGGTATTCAAACATGGCAGATATGGAAGGCCTTCAATGGCACTTTCCCTACTGCTGGTCTATACGCAGATAAATAGCCTGTTACACGGCGAGATATTTCACCAAAAGAAACCAACTCACTACGCCAATGTGCATGTGCCCAATGCATAAAAACATAAATGTTTTTGTTCATTTCAGTGTGTTTGGAAATACTTCCATAAAACATGTTTGGATGCAGCTGCAGGCCAAGGATCAGCAATAACAGAGAATCTTACACCAAAAAAAAAAAAACTCCCATTCTGTGGCCATTTAGACGACTCCAAGCGAGACACTTTCCAGCCAATGTGTGGATGGGGTCTGCAAAGTGTTTCAGGGCTTTGATCCTGAAAAGGGGACCTGAGGTGTGCAACAGTCCCCCCCATAACAAAGACCCCCTTCCGGGGCCACGGAGACTTGGCCAGATTTGCATATCCATTGTGGAGACGTCGAAGCCCAGCTCCCCAGGCAGATGGCAAAGTATCACGTCCTTCTGCAGCCTTTGTGGTCTGCGCTCCGTACGCAAACCCGTGGGTGCGGCCTAGGACATCAGCACGGGGGAGGCACAGTGTCCCGGGGGCAGGTCGGAGCACGAGGTACGGAAAACAGAAGGTAGGAGGGCGGATGGGGCCGAGTGCAAGGCCGGGGTGGATCTTTCACAGCGAAACACATAGCAGTGATCTAAAGGCACTCCAGCACTGCCAATATCATGGTCTGACACCTCACACGTTGAAAGACTACATTTACGTGGGGGGGGGGGGGGGCTTCAGCTGTGGAGGGCTTCAGACTGAAATACAAGCATGCGTGTCTGTTCGAGGTTGTACTGGTATGAGGCTTTCCGCACTGGGAGGCATCCAGTCATCATGGAACGTGACAATGTCAGTTTATAACCTGTTGCGCCGCTACTGCGTCGTGGCAGCTGCCGCACCGACGTCGATGCCAAAAATAGACGGCCGCGTTCTCCGCTTTCAGCACTGTGCAGCGCCAGACCAAGAAGACCTTCCATCTTGAAACACAATAAGACCCCTGACTTCTGTTACACTGACGGTAGGGCGACCTCCTCGACATAGATCCAAACACAAAAACGCTCGATGAAGCCTTATGGAAAAGCCTGCAAACTCCCCACATGGTGGAACCGTCTTATTAAACAGATGCACTTAAATGAGAGACTCTCAGGTCCATAAGGGGGATTCAATCACTCTGGATCAACAACTCCAGCTGAGTAGCTAAAGTCACACAAAAAGCTAAAAAGGGGGAAACACGTGGCATCATAAACACTCTGGGTAGCAAGAGGCTCTGACCAGCCACTGATTTCTACACAGGTTAACAAGCAGAGGATAGCGAGGGGTTAGTAGAGCCTGCAAATGCGCAACGGAGCAGCTGCATATTGGGAGGGAGACGGGGCAAATGATGCCCCCCCCCCCCCATAACCCCACTCTCCGATGGGAGGAAACAGACACCATTAAAACCAGCCACTGCAAAATAATGGTGGGGAGCAATTACAAGATACAAAGCAGTAAGATTACACACCTGCCTTATTCTGCTATTTATTTAAAACCTTACAATGGGCCAGACTGAGAAAAGCAGATGGATAAAAACTAGAATTCGTACGGGTGGAATTACAGGGTGAGCAACAAAGTAGCCAATCAGCATAGCGATTCATTTTAACTTTTAAAATCAAAGGCGGCCCATCATAGACAGAGGCTACTGTGGCCGGCGTGGCGATGGGGTACGGACAGAATGGTGGAGGGACGAGCAAGATGGGCCACATAGGGCTTCTCCCACCCCACCTGCAACACCCATCAGGAAGCCTGGCTCTCCCGTCACAATGGAGCTGCTTGGCAAAAGCTGCCACTCCCATACCACAACAATGGAGCCCACGGCGGAAAGGAAGCGGGGACCTACCGCACAATCATCTGAACCCTGTCAGGCCAAAAATAACTCACTGGGCGACTGGACACTCAATGTAGGTCAAAACCGCCCCCTTTGTGTTGAGGTAGGGGCCACACTGGCAGAATGACATCACTGTAGGAAGGCTGATGGCAGACATCGCGCTCTCCTCGCACACACAGCAACGTGTGCATTTATATGTATGGAATATAGAACAGAACACAAATGCTCCAAACCAAACTGCTGTTCCCTAGGGACAATGGTTTTGCTAATCTACTGCGTGTCGATCGACATGACTGTGCTATATATTTATGAAAAAGGAGCTTTCTCTTGAGGTTAAAATAACCCCCCGCCCCCTACTGTGGGGAAACCCAGAGATGCAGCTAGAGGGACAGTATCGCAGCAGTGGATATAGATACAAACTAGCTGGTGGTAAACCACAGAACGGGATCAGCAGCGTGGGGGGGGGAAGAGACACTGGGAGAGACGAAAGTGCGTAAGGTTTCTCTCTAAGCCACGATTCACACATTCTACAATGATTCCTCCCCAAATCAGGAGCAATAGTGCTGTCAGACAGAGAATGATTTGGGGGGTTATGGGTCATCAAACTGATGGGGAGAGTCGAAGTCGATCCTATTTACCAACATTTGGAGACTATGTGTGGTGTGGTACCAGATACCAGGTGCCTGCTCTTATGTTCCATATTTAGACTAACAACCAGGCTTTTTAAGTTAATAACCAATCACATCATCTTCCAATTTTCACAGGAGGTAAAAGGACAGGATACCAGACAAGTACAAGTCATTGCAGCAGTGAGATATGTTGAATATCATTTTCTAGTGGCAAAATCAGGGCACGACGATCCAACTCGCCAAAAGGTGAGGTTCACATGTGACCTCATCCGGCTGCTTGGCTGTACCTTGAAGGACGTCCCCCCCCCCCCACATCCCCCAACTAAGGCTCAGGTCACCAGGATCAGCGTCTTGATAGAAAAACATACAGATGTGCAGCTATTTAAATGTCACCTCTGGATGATGTCTGTATTTAGCAAAGCAGACGGGATATTACAGAGACATGCATGACACTGCAGCCTTTTTGCTAAAATCAAATCAAGGGGCAAGAAAAGCGTGACTGGGCAAATTCTAGATTATTTTTTTTAATCAGGGTGAAGGACACTTATCTAGGACAAGGGGGTTCCGCAACCATTGTGGCAACTATTCAAACGACTCCCCACACAAAACCATTTGCTGCAAGTACAATATAAAGGGAGCTCACTTCCCAACCGTGCGAGCCTTCGCAAAATCCGCAGGACCACAGAACTATTTATAATTCCTGGGGCAAACTCTGAGCTAGCAAGCGTGCATGTATTTCATGAAGAGCAAGAACGCAGTCGTGGGCTTTTGCCAGAAATTCATCTAGCAATGGCCTGAAAACACTGGCACGTGCCACAGCCCAAGTCAAGCAGAGCTAAAATCCAATACCGCAGACCGACACAAACAGGACTCAATAGCGACAGACAAGCATGCCTCAGAGACGAGCTATGTGATAGGCCCAGACCCTGAGTTACATATAATGACCAAGACAACAATGAGACCTTTCCTGTTGAGACAGAGATCACCAAAGCAATCCTTAACACTGATTTATTTCCCGGAACAAGTGCCAAACAGAGCTGCAACAGAATTTAGGTGTAGATCCCCTGTTCCCAAAACGACATGTCCTGAAAGTCTTAAAGCTAAAAAAGTCTGTTGATTTCTATTTAATTTAATTTAAAATATAAAATATATTTTTTTTACAGTGGACCCTGCATCTGTCCAAAAGGCAAACCCCGGGTGTATTCCAAAAAGCAAAAGGCTGATAAGATAAAAGTTAATGTCTCAGTTGTGAAGTTCTGAGCAGTTTAATGTTTAACATACATAGAATATACGTAAGATATACGTAAATCTTCAACATGGCCCATTACAAGAGCCACATTCATTAACAACAGCATTTTGAAATGTTCATGTTCACTGCCAAAATAACACATTTGATATTTTTTTTATGTGTGATTTTCTTTCCATATGACAGCACAGGGTGGAAGAAGAGACTATCAGAAGAGACTGCTCACGCAGCATTGCATCACTCTGACCTTTGTGCTAAGCACAGCTGAGAGTGGCAGCCCATTAACTAAAGCACAAAGTCATTATCAAACCCCACAAGCTTAAGAAAATGTATACAATAAAAAAATCAGAATCAACGGAAGTGAATATAACGCGATCTCAAGGGAATGGTTCCACTGGGGATTGGAGATGATCAACATAAACTAGATCCCTGTCACGGATGTCATCTCTTGTTCTGTGCTATGCGTTCAGTAATCAAAACACAAATTGTTTGCAGTAACATCGCCAGATCTGAAACATACACAGTAGTTTCTGGCCCAAACAAAGCTAGCATTCTATTGAATTCACTGGTACTGGTCTACTTTTAAGGCTAACTGGTCATACAATACAGGCTGTTCACTAAAATTCTTATCTTAAGCTCAAATCGCGCAAAAATCTGTGTGTGTGTGTGTGTGTGTGTGTGTTATTGAAACACTCCGTCACACCTTAAGCTCACGAACAATTATTTTTAAAAATACACATTTTACATGCAGTTGTCAATACATCAGAAAACGACGGATATCGAACTGTTCACTGAATCGAACAATTCGAACCGAGAAAGCGTTCGATTAGTCGCACTGGCAACGTCACAATGCATCTGGAATGACATCACGGACACGCAGGATGTCTTGTCTACTCTGAATTTTTATATATTGGGAAACGCACGAAACGTTTTCTGCCTCTTAGGTTATATGAGGAGCAGAATACCCTCCAAAAAGCCGTTCTCAATACATACTAAATATTTAACAATCAATGAGGGAAATGATAATGGAAAACTAATAATGCTGCAGAAAAGTAAACATTTCTAAAGCAAACACTATCACAAGCCTGTTGTGTCGAATTAAGCGATACACGATTCGTTGGATCTAAAGTGTGCCAGAACCCTCATATACAGTTTTGCTTGTCAACCAGACTTAAGAACCTGACACTGTAGGCGAACGCCAGCACCATTTTTAAAAATCCCTTTAATACTAACTTCCCGGAGGCGACAATATGTGAATAATAATAATAATAATAATAATAATAATAATAATATAATAATAGCAGCCTAATAATAATAATGATAATAAAATAATACGTTGCTTTGTAGTTTTAAAAGAGTGTTTTAATTAAAATAGCAACTACATTCAAAGCATATAAACGAGAGGACTGCTATTTGCCATTATTACAAAAACTACATTTGTTAGCCTCTTAACGAGTACTGACAAAAACACAAATCCACGCAAATATATCGTTAGATATGTTCTTCCAAAATCTTACCAGAATTCCCCGATTTTGATCAATACGTCTCTCTATGCCACTGAATAACACAGATTTGTAGACGCCTTTCATACACAACCCAACCATAATATCGGTACAAGCAGCGACACAAAGAAAAAAAGGTTTATAAGTGAAATCCCACCTGCTAATTCGTCCGGTTCTAAACCCGTTTCCACGTCTATTCCGCACGTTGCGAAGTAGTGGGCGAAGCGGCACGGGGCCGCTCCGGTTCCCGGGGCGCTCACACTCATGCTGGGCGAATATCTTCGGGCTGCTTCCCCACTAACACACCAAAATATCCATCGTAAAAAACAATGAACGGCTGTTTTTAAGCAGAACTGACAGCACCCTTAATAAACATATATGGAATAAGACCTCTGTGGTGTTAAATATTTGTAAAAGACTGTCTGGCTTGCAAAATATTTCTGATTGCAATGAAAGAGCGTCCGCATCTCTCACAGCCTGATCGCGACTGTCCGAAAGCGGGCGCCGGAGCGCTTGTTCTACGCCTGGCTTTCTGCGATTCGGGGCGGGCACTGAACACTGAGCGACGGCCGCATGGCGGGGCGGGACGTTCAAAGACAATAGGAGCTCGTCGGGTTAACATTACGCCTTTCAAAATAATCACTTTCACGGGTAAGTAAGTTACAAATGAATGATTTAAGTGTATACGGACGTCAGCATTAAAGCCACAATAAATAATAATTCTAAGACCCCAAAATGTAGCATTACATGCACCAACATCAGACACATTGACAGACGGGTGTGCAAAACAGAGGCAATTTTTATATGTTGATAGAGAAAACGTGCTTTCACGTATAGGCCTAGTATGTAATGTATGAAAACAACTCATAAGCTATCACTCAGTTACATTCGGTTTTTATAGCTTCTGTCATAATCTAAAAACACTCAGTAGTAGTAGCCTATAGAAAAAATCTAATTATAATCTGTACAGTTGGCAATTATGTATGTTAATATATATATAACCGTGTTTCCATACAAAGTATTTTGCGGCACACCAGGCATGTATAGTGGAGTCAGTACTGCTGAGCTCTTTATTTATTGCCCTGGATTGAAATGTTTTTCAAATGCTTTGTATCCATCAAATCAAGTGAAAAATGTCAGTTGAGATCAGCTTTAATCTCGCTAACCAGTCTAAAATATGATGCAAGTATTTGTACTGAAAAGGTGAGCTCTTAATATATTTTGAAAGATAGCCTATAGGGGAGAGTGGGGTGAGTTGTGCCAGTTTTTACTTAAAGTGACTTAAAAGCAAGGCCATGACAGTAATACTTCAAACTAAAATATGTACATATATTTCAGGGTGTGGTGCATCCCTGGGAACAATCACTTTGGATCTGAAATACAGTATTTAAGAAATATAGGTTTCTGAAAAAAAGTGGTCCCATGGCACAACTTGCCCCCGGTGTGGGGTAAGTTGTGCCTTTGGAGAGAATACATTGGGGTAAATTGTGCCATTGATTATTTAAGTAAAACAGTATATTTTGATCTCAGAAACTGTAATTCTATATAAAAGCTAGACAAATTCAAAACAAAATTGCTCATTTAAGGTTGATTTAAGGTTATTTTACAACATCAAAGGTCAATTTTCTACAAGCCTATTGCGCCACATGAGCACATGTTCAGAATAAAATGAAATTCAAATGAAGACCAAATTGACTGCAGTTCTCTTCACAGATCTGGCCTACTACATGATATCCCACTTGTTGAAGCTATAGGGGAATATAAATTTCTGCTCCCTTCTGGCTGTACCACCAAGTTTTTGTGGTGTGGGTAGTTTCTTATGCACATCTTCTATAGGGATGAGTCCTTCATCATTGTCTTTGAAAGTGCAGATGGGCTTTCCATCCACAGACCTCTTACTACTTCCCCTTCTCCACCTCTTTCACTGCTCTGTCCATCTCATCTAGAGGAGTGGGAGCCCTGCCTGTCTTCCTTTTATAACTCCGTGGCATGATGGTCTATTTCTATTTTTGGTATAAAATTAAGAATGCCACATAGTTTTAGTGATAAAATGTAAGAATACAATGTACAATTACAATAAAATAATATGTTTAAAATATTCATAAGTTGGCACAACTTAACCCAGGCCCTTTGGCACAAATCACCCCAACACCATCCTTTTGGAAAAAATGCATCATCCAGCAGCTTTCAGCTAACATCATGCTAGCTGTATAGACTCATAGTGTAGCTTACAAAAGCACTAAAACATGTGTGAAATGTTTTAAAACTTGTGTATAACTGTTCAGACGCAACAATCAAAAAACCTTGATCATAGAAATTTTACTTTGTAAGGCAAAAAACAGTTTTTTGAACTTAAATGTGTTTACCTCTCATGCAATTACGCTCTCTTCTTTGCAGGATGAGTAAAATGACTGACCCTTCAAAAATGTGTTGTCACATGACTAATTTCTTCTATGGTTCCCTAGAAACAGGGGGTGGCACAACTTCCCCCCTGGCACAAATCACCCCACTCTCCCCTACTTTGCACCACAGCAATTGTTCCCAACAACAATTTTTTTTCTCACAACCAGAGAATCAAAAGAAGAACTATTAGACTTAACGCGATTTCAATTAAAATCGTGGGGGAACAAAACCGACCGTTTAACATAATCAAGTCTAATCTTATTTAATTAAGAGCTTAAGTGCGTCTAAAACTACAGGGTACGGAGTACGTGAGGACCACGGCTGGGAAATGCGCTTGAATAAAGTAACCAGCAGCTGAAGGCACGTGGATTATCTCATTTTCCATTTCCTTTTCCAAGGTCGTATTCCTTGAAGTGTTGAGAATATAATCTCTCGGTTTTACATTATTGATGGAGTTACCTCACGGTTGAAAGATGACACGACTGATTTTCCCCTCAGCACTTTGGACAGCTCTCAGTAGGAAATACTTGCCATTCTGTCCTCTGCCCATGTCTACCTTGTTTGCAAAACATGTTTTTCTCCTTATTATATATGTTTATGAATGTTTTAAATCGGATGAGGGTTATCCAAGCTATAAAAATATATTTGTAATTATTAGACTCTACATGTTTATGCATTTATTCACAATTACATTGCCTGACATCACAGCTTTAGAATACCCATGTTTTATAGTACATTAAAATTGTATTTTCTTGAACTTACGCAAGTTACATGACATTATATATGCAATATCGCTCCAAGATAACGCGTTGCTAATAAATCGAGCACGAGAATGTTTTCACTGTTCTCTGGTTCCACCTGGCGCTGGAAACGTAGAACTGAGCTGTAATCGTTGTGTAAACCGTTTCATGTGACATAAAGTGGAAATATATTTATCTAAATGTTATAAAATGCATTAAAATGATGTGACTTATTGTTTGTAAAATAAATGTGTAGGGCAATACTAGGCCTAGGCCTACTTGTGTAGGCTAAGCAAGTATGAAAATGCGCGATGGGAACCATTTTTAGCGGAACCAAAAATGTCAGTTTAAGAGAAAAGCGGAATAAAAGCAGAGACACCGGATGCGCTTTTATTATTGGAGGATGCATGCAGTGTTTGCGTGGGATAAATTATGAACTATGTGATGGCATGTTCGTTTGAACAAACAAGTTGGTAATCGATTATATCAGCAAAATACAACACATCTGAGTTAATGTGCTTTGTAGTAGCGTAAGTGCTGACACAATACTACTGATAAGTAACCTTAAAACTAAAATCTTTTCGGTTTTTTGACGAGCCATTGTGAACCTTCCCACTATGTTGCACCGTTATCTGCAACGCTTACGTTTTGCGACGAAAACTAATATGGTTAAAAAAACCATCTGCGTTTCGTACTGCACCGCAAATGACCATTATAGTCACATTTTAAACGTTAGCTCTGAAGACGATATTAAGCAGTTTATTATAGCAAATACAGACATAGTGAGGAGAAATAATTTAACTCCAGAAATCAGCCTAAGACTGTTTACTCTAAATTCTGGCACGCAAAACCAGAGTTGTGGCCGTTCACTGACCCATATTGGGCTATTTACTGGCCGGGTGGACAAGCACTTGCAAGGTATTTAAATACTTACTTTTGATTTAGCAGTGTTACAATGTAATGTCAGTTTAAAGTTTAGTGAGATAATTCTGACAGTGTACAACACCCTTATTTAACAGGTATCTCTTAAATAACCCGGAAGTGGCCCGGGGTAGGAAGGTCTTGGACTTGGGCTGTGGATGCGGCGCCTCCGCCATCGCTGCGGAAATCACCGGCGCTGTTTACGTTTTAGCTAACGACGTAGATCCAGGTAGGCGTAGGTATCTGCCAAAACAAATTCATGTATGTTCATCACATGTAAGCAGTGAAATGTAACCAGGCATTCCAGGCCTAACATGTTTATGTGTGGGCGTTTTACAAAGGAAAAAATTGTCCAGGCATGTGGACATTTAGCACACAGACTTTTCACTTGTTAACCCTATGATAACGTAACTTACCCATTAAATCTCAGTTGCAGCAATCGCCACCAAACTGAACTGTGAATTAAATGGCTTAGAATCCCTCCCCACTGAGACGGAGAACTTGATTGGCACTGAGCCCAAGGGCTGGGACCTCATCCTGCTTGGAGACATGTTCTATGAGGAGGTGCTGATTGACAGCCTGCACACCTGGCTTCGGAGCTGCATCCAGGCCCATGGCACGCAGGTCCTGATTGGAGACCCGGGACGGGCCCACCTGGAGAGCCACGTGATTAGGAGACATCTGCGTCTGCTAGCTAACTTTCAGCTTCCTGAATCAATTAGAGAAGAGAACTTTGGCCTCTCCAACAGCTGCGTGTGGAGCTATCAGCCAGAGCTATGACTTTGCCTAAATACTGGTGCTATATATAATATATAAGTATGTCTTATTTACTATATAAATTGGGTAGTGTGTGTGTGTGTGTGTATCTTACAAAAAAACAGGTTGAATCCTGATGACATTTCAGTGCAAAATTCTTTATTAACACAAACCACTGGGGTGCACACAATACACAGATCCACTTTTGATAAAATAACAGCACACCAAGTTAATAAATATACTTACAAACACCTTTACAATTAATAATACATACGGAATGTAATACTCATTGCTTCCCCATATCTTCCAGTTTCCCAGTGATGTTACAGTAGTGCACAGGCGAGTAACATTTAAAGAATCACACTAAACACATAATCACAAAAGTTGGACTGCCCTTTACCTCAGCTTTGCAAACTATTATTTTTTTAATTGCAGCAATACGTACTGAGCACAAACGAAGCACTACCAGCATTCATGTTGGGTCACATGGCACATTCTTTAAAGAGAATGTATAAAGATTGATGGCCACTAGAGGTCACTGTACGGCTGCATTAGCATTTCCTTAACCTATGACAGCAAAGAGCAGCACATACTTTATAGTTAGACGCAAAGGATTATAAATGTACAAAATGTAAACCCCATTATCAAATACTTTAACAGTGTTTAAGCAGAACATGTTCCACCACAGTTAAATGTGCTGTAATGCAATATGAAGTCAGGGGCACTTTTGAAACAAAGCTACATGCTACACTGAAGGATTGAAGTCACTGCATGAAACATGTTGGTTAAGTCATGAAGAACTTAAGTTAGGGTATGAAGTAAGACTCGGTGATCTGTATTTAAATAAACACTAAATGTGTCGAAATGAACCAGATAATGCTACTAATGTGTAACTTAGTGTCGTTATTCCCAATAAGCACAGCTGTAATTCGGCCCTGATGACTACACCCCCTGCCACTTCAGGTACTTTATGTTATATTGGGTTTGTGTATCCAGTCTGTCAAATGCAGGACACCCAGGCAGTAGCTTATAAGCATGGAATGTTAAATCAATAAAGTTGGTTTGCTATAATGTTTTGGAACTTGTTAAAATTGTGTGGATATACTGCAAAGATCATCCGCTGTCTTTCAGAATGCATGCCGCCCTAACGGCAGTCCTCTCAGGATCTAATAGACCGTCCATGACACCTGCTGGATCTTATCTGGGCCAGTGAGGTTCTGGAGAGCTTCTCTGGAATGGTCTGACGGGCAGATGCACAAGAGAAGATTTCCAGGTGTACAAAAAAACGGGACTGACGCTATGACACAAGCTCCAAATTAAATAAAAAATTAACCCAACAATTCAGGTGGTGAGTGTTAGAGACAAGAACTTGTGACCTGTACATCATGGATTCAAATCTCAGGAGATGCACTTCTATAGCACTTCTAGATAAACTGGAATTAGTGCTTAACTGGAATAACTGCAGTGAATAAGTAACTGTAGAAGTGCTGGTTATGCAGTGAAATTCAACCTAAAGACTGAAAAACAAAATCTGCCACATTATGGAAAAACACCTTTTTAGAATGTTTTGCCAGAAGAGAGAGAGAGAGATAATACCGCTTTCGTCAAAATGACAGGTCTTTGAAGTTCAAAGGGTCAGATAAATCAAATATGACAGGTCTGGGTTGTGAGCCAATTGAGTGTTAATTAAAGGTAACAAATCAAAAATGACAGGTCGGGGTGAAGCAGGTGACGTCACGATTAGTGACGTTGGGAGAGGGGGTGTATTTTAAAATTATTTATTTATTATTATTATTATTATTATTTATTATGTATTATTATTATAATATATATTAATTATTATATTATTATTATTTTATTTTGAGGAGAGTGAAATTAAGTTTCAGTGATTTGTCGGAATAGCCCCGTGCTATGAGGCTGGCGGAGCTGAGCGCGGAGCTGAGCGCGGAGCTGAGCGCGGAGCTGAGCGCGGAGCTGAGCGCGGAGCTGAGCGGGTCGGTTACCTGATGGAGCGTGAGCGTACGCCGGGGGTGCCTGTGGAGCGCTACCTTGGGAAGGTCCCGGTCGGTCCGGCGGAGCGTGTAAATGTTGTACTTGGGCATAGCGCAAAGGACTCAGAGAGAGCGATGCTGGAGCTTATCCCAGTGCTGCGCGAGACTGAAAGAAACTCTGGGAGAATGAGAAAGTTGGAGCTAAGAATGAGAGGAGCAGGAGGTGGGTCTGACGCTATCATCCAATGAACGCTTAGCAGCAGCAGTTTGGCCGTGTGTGTGTGTGTGTGTGTGTGTGTGTGTGTGTGTGTGTGTGTGTGTGAAAGTTGACACCCCATCTACAGCAGCAGTTTGGCCGTGTGTGTGTGTGTGCATGGTAGGGTTTTTTTTTTCTCAAACTTGTTTCAACTTTTGGTTTTTCTCATGCACCTGTTATGTACATATCGGTAGGTCATCCGGGTCATCTGTAATAATTTGGGCCACACATCAAATTAGACATTTTGTCTTAGAGTAAATTTTGTTTGAAGTTTAGGTTTTTGCGATATTTACATCCCGGTAGGTCATCCGGGTCAAACTGTAATTGGGCCACACATCAAATTAGACATTTTGTCTTACAGTAAGTTTTGTTTGAAGTTTTGGTTTTTCCGATACGCCCATTATGTACATCCCCGGGTCGATCGCATCGTCATAACTACAAATATGAGTTCAAAGAAAAACGCGGCAATGTACATCAAATAGACTTAATTAAGAAAAGAAGATAATCCTAAAAAACTTGACAGGCTCTATATTTCTCCTTAAAGAATCCTAAGAAAAAACCATCCGCAGATATTTTTATTATGCCGAGCAGGTTTTCCTCCTTTGGTAAAGAAGCACAAGTACCCCCAAGTATCATCTATGGCCTTACCCCACTGGAAAAAGAAAACTACACGGGACTTGCATAGAGTGAGTATATTATTTGTTTTATACATGTTTTATGATAAACGCTATACATTAAAAATAACTATCATTTTTTATTTATTTTTAGAGATTCAGCTATTCTGGGTTTTTTTTTTTTTTCTACGAGAGACGGTGCGGATAGAAAACTCCATATAGTGAGTATATTATTTCTTTTATACATGTGATAAACGCTATACATTAAAAATAACTTCTTATAATAATAGGTATTCTCTGTGTTTTATGTACGAGAGACCTGTACATCATGGATTCAAATCTCAGGAGATGCACTTCTATAGCACTTCTAGATAAACTGGAATTAGTGCTTAACTGGAATAACTGCAGTGAATAAGTCAAGAGAAAATCTACCAGAAACCTGAATCAGCAGGTATGGATGGAGCAACACCCCCTCCTATACCCGAAGCCTTATTAGATGAAATCGACAACATCAACAACGCTAATAATAATAATAATAATAATGATGAAAATGATGCGGTTTATCAAAAGTACCTCGCTCAACACGACTCGCCACCCGCAGCGTCTGGTGAAGCGAGGGCCCAAGAGCCCTGTTTCCTACCATCCTTTGAGATATTAATAAGCATGTTAAATTAAAGGGGCTCTGAAGCAGAAGCGGTTTCAACCCAAAATTGAAACAAGTTTGAGAAAAAAAAAAACCCTACCACGCACACACGGCCAAACTGCTGCTGCAGGGGGGGTGTCAGCTTTCACACACACACACACACACACGGCCAAACTGCTGCTGCTAAGCGTTCATTGGACGATAGCGTCAGACCCACCTCCTGCTCCTCTCATTCTTAGCTCCAACTTTCTCATTCTCCCAGAGTTTCTTTCAGTCTCGCGCAGCACTGGGATAAGCTCCAGCATCGCTCTCTCTGAGTCCTTTGCGCTATGCCCAAGTACAACATTTACACGCTCCGCCGGACCGACCGGGACCTTCCCAAGGTAGCGCTCCACAGGCACCCCCGGCGTACGCTCACGCTCCATCAGGTAACCGACCCGCTCAGCTCCGCGCTCAGCTCCGCGCTCAGCTCCGCGCTCAGCTCCGCGCTCAGCTCCGCGCTCAGCTCCGCCAGCCTCATAGCACGGGGCTATTCCGACAAATCACTGAAACTTCATTTCACTCTCCTCAAAATAAAATAATAATAAAATAAATAATATATATTATAATAATAATACATAATAATAAAATAATAATAAATAAATAATAAAATTAACACCCCCTCTCCCAACGTCACTAATCGTGACGTCACCCTGCTTCACCCCGACCTGTCATTTTTGATTTGTTACCTTTAATTAACACTCAATTGGCTCACAACCCAGACCTGTCATATTTGATTTATCTGACCCTTTGAACTTCAAAGACCTGTCATTTTTGATTTTTGTGACCTTCGACCCAATCTGTCATTTTGATGAAAGCGTTATTATTTATCTCTCTGCCAGGAACTGAATGGGATAACATTACTAAACTACACCAAATATGCTTTATTCGCTACGCTTTGTCTTAACCTTGTGCTCAATAATGTTTCGTGAAGTGAAGCGTACCTGTGATCAGTGGACAGCCATGGAAGATGAAGATCCTGATGTTGCTGCAGTTGGAAAGGATCGCCATCACAGCTCTGTCTGTCAGGGACTGACAGCGTGCCATTTGCAGCTCCTGGGACAAAACCACGGCAGCATGACATGAAACCGCAGCGACAGCATCACCATCTAAGGGCCGCCCAAGGAAGCAGCTGTTAAAATGAAGCTCATAGGGGTGGCTGCTGTCTAGAATGGTGTGTTCTCTCCTGAAGCAGTAACCTCAATAGCTACTCTATTAGGAGAAGTACTTGGAATTAGATGTATGGCTTCCAGATCCAATGGTTCTATTCAAGAATGTAGAAGAAATTCCTAAGGAAGGAAGTGATGTAATCTTGTTATCCATAAATGAAACGTGCATCATAAGCATGGTTGTTGTTGACTGATTTAATAACACTGAGAGATGATATCTGGAAAAAATATATAGGGCTGATATTGATGGAGCAGATGTACAGTCTGCTCAAGGTGCTAAATGAGGTGTGGAAACGATAAATCGAGGAAGATCAGTGTAAAGATAAGAGCCTACGGTCAAGACAGATGTAATGCAAAAGATCACATTATTTGAAGAACTGGGAAGTGCTGAAAAATGGTTAGCGGAGTCAAAAAGTCAGGAGGTGATCTAGAGTGTATGGTGACCTTTGGAAAGTACTGAAATAGTGTGGGCACCACTTGCACATGAGCTGAAGTAAGCAAATTCAGTTACTAAGGGCAAAAACTAGTTACGGAATGTAAGTGAAATCATTCTCAACAAATCTAAGTCAGAAGTTTGGATGTGTCATGTGTCACTAAAGACATATACGACCTGTAACTGCTTGCAGTGGAAGTGAGCCACTCTGACAGAAATCTTAGGTGTGACTCCCTCTGCATGCAAATTGAATAAAAGTAACCAGACATTTAAAGAAATTCTCCTCCTGTCTGTTGCTTAATGTTTGTTTGTTTACTGTAATTCTTGAGATTCGATTTTTTTCCACTATGGGAAATGCATGCATTTAATATAAAGTCACTGCTGTTTTTCAAATTGCCACATGTCACAAAACAGTTAGGAATGTTTAAAATAAAAATATCTATAAAAGCTGAGAAAGTATGCAGAATATTGTTAGTCCTGCAATCCAACAAAATGATCCAGCTCTGAATGTCAACATTTATCACCACAAAATATTACTTGATCTAATACAATGATATTGTAAACCAGGGGTGGGTAATCTTATGCACAAAGAGCCAGTGTGTATGCAGGTTATTGAGATATCAGCTGTTCAAACCCAGGTGTGAGAACTCTTCAGCCAATAGGTTTTTAAATATAATGATTTTTTTAGGCTGTGAAAGCTGACACACTATCAGACGAGGCCACCTTTCTGCTTTGGGTCTTCAGCACGGTTCCATGCGCTCATACATATCAAAGCAAGGAACCTTCCAGCTCATGGGTAAAGGGGTGGTTAGATTAGTAGCTTTGTCACAAACATGAAACCTGGTATATGTGCCCTCCTCGGATCCTCCTAATTTATTATTATTATTATTATTATTATTTATATATACTTTTTTTCCTTCACTGGTTGTTTTACTGCCTGTTTTATTTAACTTTTTCTTTTTTGTTTACTGTGTTGCGCATTAGGTGTCAGAGATGCAAGTTACCCATAAAATGTATTATTATTAGTAGTAATAGTTGTAGTAATAATCATATATAAGATCAACCATAACCATATAGAACAACAAACTCTCAGAAGTGTTGCTTTGGTATATTACCGTTTGGGTACACAAGCACACACCGACACTACTTTTTACCTTCAAGCTGCTGGAACACATCCCATTAGCGAGTCCGATGACACCCTCATCAGTCACCTGAAAAACCATAAAACACGGCTAACCCAGGAACAGAATTAATCATATTTCAAAAAGAATTCATGCATTTTAAGTAAAGGGGATTCCCAACGAATTTGTAGCTACTCTGCAATATATTTCTTTATACTCTTCCACTACATATTCATAGGCTTGATAATAATCAAACTTAAAATGATTACTCTGGTTTTAGTTGTTCAGGCGAAATGATGTCACTGAATGGCCCTCAGTCTATCCCTGTGTGCGTGATTGCGAGAGGCTCCGCATGAGCACAAACATTATTAAACACAGCTCAGCGGTTAGATGATCAAAGCCACCGTTTTGAATCTTTGGGGAATTACCAATAAATAGAGCCATTTTAATTCATACATTTCAGCCAATAAATCAGGATGTCAAACACAGAACAGAGCCCACTGGTCCAGTGGCATTCCATCTTACCCGTGTCTCAGAGATGTAGATGCTATGCAGAACTTTGCAGTTTTGTGCCAATGCCAGTAGGGCGGCGCTGGTGAGACCCAAGCAGCCGCTGAGACTGATGACCTCCAGAAGCCTGCACTGGGCCGCCAGGGCTAGGACGCCTTCATCCGTGATGGACCTACACCTGGTCAGGTCCACGACGATTAATCCTGGGCAGGAGGAAGCTAATGCCTTCACACCTGGGGAAGACAGCACTGTAATTAAGATCACAGGGCTGGACTGTACTGAAAGGGAAATCATATCTGCTCCAACCTGCCAGATGTGACCAATGCTTGTGCTACAAATATATAATTATATGCTTGGTGGGATATGGAGTGTGGGGGGCAGGTTCATGCTGTGGTCAACTGAGGAACCTTAAGGGACTAGCAGAATTAGACGTGCAAACCTAGGAATAGGTTCAAAGGCAGCAACATCTGTGCTTTGTCAAAGCTAGTGTGTTTCTTTGATGAACACAGGATAAACCCAGAAAGAACAAAAACACGGCCGTGCAGAAACAAATAGACCTACATAAATTACACAAGTATTTGGCCATAGAGAAGGAATTCCCTATGAGAAGGAATTCCCTATGGCTAAAACAGAGATATATTACTTATACATCTTATTACAAAGTGAATAGCCTATGTATTACATACTATTTTTCCTGAGGAAATACACTCCTGAGAGACATATTTTATTGCGTCCTTGAAGTCTCTAATTAGAAGGAATTCTGGAATCTATCAAAAAGTAACCAAAGGAGCAATAAATTCTATTATAAAAGGGAAAGCAGAGGTAGAACTTCCTGGTGAGTGAATAACCAAGATGCAAGAAAGGAGAGGAGCCAGAGCAAGGTGACAGATTCGACAGAAAGGGAGGATTCCCTCCCCAAAACTGACAAACATCTTTTATTTGTCCTCAGAATACCACCCTTATTGCCATTTTGCACTCTTTGTTGATCTAGCACCCAGCTTTCACACGACTGCAACTTTTGCTTTATAAAAAGTACAACAAAAGCACTCCACAGACGGCCGGCATTTGGCCAACGACCACTGAAGTGTTCAAAAGCCTTAAGCTGACCCAAACCTCCCCCCACTAATCACTCATCATGTTGTCTGCCGCTACACCAGTTGTAACTATCTGTCAACGGCTGAATAGTCTGAATAGTCTCTCTAGAGACACTGTGCAAATCAACTGGCACCGATGGTCACAGACTTTTTAATCAAAGACGCCACTGTCACAGGACCCAAAACGCTAAGGATCACAAGTCTGTATACCGCTAGTTCTGACCTCTGCAGTCATCAAGACTTTTAAAAGACTTCAGAACAATGACGAGAGGCCTTTCTAGATTTTGCTTATTTTGAAGATGGGAAATGAAAAACTGGGAAACAGCGACTTTTCGAATGTGGTTTGGAAAAATGACACTTCAAGAAATAAACAATAAAATGACACACAATACAGAGGAGGAGGATTTCTCTGAATGCTAGGCACAGTTTATCACTCTGCACGCAAGGAGGGCCAGACCTAAAAAACAATGATTGCACCCATGTTTCATCACTGTTTTATCCTCAAGCTACCAAGTTTTCAGCAAACTCAGGTCTTTCTTTACTTTAGGTTATATGCGAGTCTATTTCAGATCACCTCCAAAGGTCATCATTTACAGACACTTAAATCACCTTGACTCTCCTGACCATTATGCAAGTCCTAATTCCACATTGACGATTAGTTTGAATAAAACTGCATTGTCTGCATTTTACTTCTGCGGTTGTTGTGTGGGGTGGTGGGTTTGGCTGCTGTGCCTGTAACTGCAGGGTTGGTGGTTCAATTCCAAGAGTCTGTAGATTAGTTTCCCCTTTAGCCCTGGAACAAGACCCTTAACCCTAATCACTCCCGGGACCATCAGAGCCTATCTCCGAAACAGTGCATCTCTTTGGATTAAAGTGTCATCATTTTACATGCAATGTAAGATCTGTGGTAGAAAAATTGGAGGATAGGAAGGAGGACCTGATTGGACTGTGGTCAAGCCTTGATGTTGGTCTGTGTATTTCTGAATGACCTTCCCCAGGAAGGAAACTTTAGAAAAAAACATGGTGGATGTTCCAAGAGATTGGAAAAACAGGAAACTGCACATCAGTGTCAGAGAGAATATTGTACAGTTACCAGTAAAAAGCATGTGAACCAGGTCCAGCAGAGGATGGGAATTAATGTTGATACTAATATTCAGCCACACAGTTATTAAAGGAGGGGTATTTTATACCGTTTTATTCAGTAATTACTAGGCGTGTGGTGATTCTCCAAATCCACTCTTCGGTTCATACTTAGTTTTTTTTTTTTTTGGGGGGGGGGGGGGGAAATAAGGAAAACCAGGGGGAAAATTCTGGGTTTTATTAGTCATTTGTGCGCTGCTAAGATCAACAACAACAACAAAATGATTTTTGTATAGCGCATTTTCACAACATTACATTGTCTCAAAGCGCTTTACAGCATCCCTGCTGTTGGAGTCGAACTCCGCCGGGTCTGTTGATGAGAAGAGATTCACAGCACAGTCGAGGAGTAGTTGCAGGTCACCAGTTTATTCTCTATTCAGGTTGCAATCAGGGAGCGACCATCTGACATACATTCAGCATGTACAGTAAGAAGCTCGAACCCTCGGTGTCAGTTCTGTCCCTTTTATTGGCCTTCTAGGGTGCTGCCCCCCACCCCCCCCCTTCTCGGTACTTTCCACCTATGTGACCACAACATATTTTGACTTTTGTTCCGATTAGTCAGTGTGTGCATGTTTCCCCCCTTTTTGTTAAGCATAAGTGAAAATAAGTGTCCGTTGTATGATGGGTTCCTCTTTTCCTGCTATCTCGTGCAAGGTCGTCCTGACCTGCTGGTGTGCTGTCAGTTCCTGATTTTTCCAAAATGCATGGGGTGAGATCACCCCATCCTGCCGGCCTAACATCGGTTCCCATGTCTACTGTCTACATTATGTTAGATACTCCTCTATTAGCTACGTTCTTAGTAGATATTATATGATTAACCCCTATTAGCTACATTGTTATAGAATTAGTAAGTGATTATATGCTTAACCCCTCAATTTCTGTCTTCCTGGTGTCTGGTACGAGGTCATCCTGACCTGCTCTCTTGCTATCAGTTCCTGATTTCTCCCAACCTCATGGAGTGAGATCACCCCATCCTGCAGGCCTAGTATCAGTTCCCATTTCTAGTGTCTGCATTATATTAGACACTGAGTTATTAGAAATTAGTAAATTAGTATTTGGATTATTGTAAAATTACCCCTCATTATTGTATAATTAACCCCTCACTGCCCAAAGCTCCCAGTGAATATGCCAGAGGCGACAGTGGAAAAACTCCCTAGGAGGAAGAAACCTTGGGAGGGACCAGACTCAAAGGGGGAGCCCGTTCCCCTGGGGCTGGCAAGGAATGCAAACCAGTGTAGGCATGATGTCTTCTGAAATGCTCCAATACCACTGACTAGAATGTGCCCCAGGGGTCTGCAACCTCATGGTTATTATCCATCTGAACCTAATGAAACCAGCTATCACCCCAGGCATCATCACTCAAACCATGATTGGACCAAAATAGTCACGTGACACACTCAGCTGGAAGACAATAGGTGTAATATTTAGTAAATATATAGCTTGCTGTAACTTTAAACAGAATAATAATTTTATTTACATGTGTTATGGTGTTAATTGCGAATTGAAAAATGACTTTTATAACATTAGTGATGTAATGAGAGCTGAACAGGCTCAGTGGGTTCAGGTTGGGGGGGGTGTCAAGGTATATCTTCCAGAATCATGACGCGAGATTGTGAATGTTTGTATTGCGGTTTCGGTCTCAGATTCAGAATCATTACACCATTAGTAATTACTCTTTATACTTATTATGAAATCTTTTAGTTACTGGATAATGTATTCCAGTATTTAGTCATAAGGGTTGGGCAGGGATTTCGACCATGTGTGAGCACGGAAATAGTAATAGTCCGGTCCTGATGACCCAGGAGTCTGCAGATGGCTCCTGGGTCATCAGGACCGGACTATTACTATTTCCGTGCTCACACATGGTCGAAATCCCTGCCCAACCCTTATGACTAAATACTGGAATACATTATCCAGTAACTAAAAGATTTCATAATATATAAGATAATAATAATATAATAATAATATAAGATTTCATTATATATATATATATATATATATATATATATATATATATATATATATATATATATATATATATATATATATATATACACACATACATACATACATACACACATACATACACACACACACACATTCCCTGGGATTTGAACCCACAACCTTTTATGTTGGTGGCACCATGCTCTACTTGTTGAGCTACAGTGAAGCATCACTACATCACTAGAAGCACCAAGCCAGATTCCTTGTAACTTACAAGGCCAATGAAACTCATCCCATTTCTGATTGTAAACTAAAGAACTTCATTCAGCAAGGTTACAGCACTTAGTAATATCCACAGAAAAGCATGTGGCTCTGTGAACCTCGCGGCACTCAGATAAGACTCATAAAATGGTATCTCATCGCCTTCCTTTGTTCTTTCAATGAGTCCTGGAGGCTTTGTAGCATTCAGACCTGGTGCTCAGATGCTCTTATCTTTATTACCCTAAGGGGTCACGCCATTTGCAGGCATCTGAGGGACTGGTACCGCCCAAAACCCACTGATATGCAAAACCTACATTCACAAAATTCCTCAGGGTCTCCTGCTTTGATTGTGTAAAAAAAAGGCACAAAGCCTTTTTTCATAAGGGTATATTTTTCATAATTAGCTTTTGAATAATCTGCTTTTCGAATGCATTTTTTTTATATATAGTTGCAAGAATGCCTGGGTGACAGACAGCTGACACCCATGAGTTTAAACCTCAGTTCTCTTTTTGCACACATTTTTTGGAGCATAGAACTTGTTAGAATTCACAAGAAATGAGGGCTGGGGGACAAAGGTGTGAGCGTCCAGTGCACTTATCAGAAATGGCAGGAACACCACAAAGACAGAGGTCATGTGTAGACCCACAGCATGTAGCTTATATGAAGTATATACATACATGCTTGCAAGATGCAAACTGCATAAAGCATATGTGTTGCAAAGTGCACACCCTACCCTAACCAGTTTGATCTGGGTCTGAGGAGGGGGCGTGAACTGTCTGTGTAACCCTATGAAAGTTATGGTGACCAGAAAGTTCTTTGAACATTAGCACAGAGATATCATGGAGGTGGTTGCTCCTTGAGCTCAAGAATAAAAAGCACCGACTAAGTGTCATAAATTTCTACGACATCTTCCTCTAGCCTCCCCAGTAAAGCCCTGCATTATGCTCAAGCCACTGAATTCGTCCGTGTTTTCCCATGGTCACAGATGCCAGCCTCACCGTTATGAGCGGCTCAGAGGGTGGACCTAAGCAGAGACTCCACAGCGATTACGCTTATTTATACAAATAATACAATTTATACAAAAACTGTATCATATACAAACATTATGTTTTGTCATAAGCAGACATGCATGGAAATATTTCTAATACAAATGTTTAAATTTAAAAAAAAATTTGATTAATCGATTCTTTCATTGAACAACAAAAAAACCTGAATGTCGAATTACTAAATTGCTACATGATATAGGCTAACCTGCAAATTTGCAGATTTCCAGTTTATTCCCATTAGTTCCCATATATTCCAGTTAATTTCCATGGAAAATTTCCAACTTTGAAAATTCCCAGAAATTTGCAACCCTTGCTGCAGGTGGAGAAAACCAAGGACCCCCAGACAGTTCATGTTTTTGCTCCCTAACAGTGTGGACAGTCTGGTAGGAAGCTGGCAGGGAGCAAAAATGTGGACCATCTCGGGGTGGGGGGGGGGGGGGGGTCCCCGAGGACCGGGTTGGGAAACACTGCCCTGTGTCAGGGTGTCAGAGGTCAGGACGGGGGTACCTTCCGCAGTGACGCCTTGGCACCCCCGCAGCAGTATCTTCCTGAGCTGCTTACAGTGGATCTGCTGCAGGGCAGAGTCTGACACGTTGCAGTTCTGCAGGTCCAACGTGTTCAGCCAAGGATGCAGCACCTGCGAGCAAACAGACGCAAGACAGCCAGTCATTAACTTAGCTTTGGAACTTCTTATGAAATATCCACTATTAAAAAAACTAATAGGGGCCAATATGGCACCAAGGAAAATAATGCATTTGGGCCTAAATGGGGGGGGGAGGGGGAACAGACACTCAGCAGTTTCTCATGGGTCTTGTGCTCTGATCCCCAAACAACAAGTACATACATCTTTTATAGCCAAAAACACGCCAGTTTACAGACAGTTCAAGGGGGGGTCGGATATCAGTCCCCATATGCTCCTTTGCCCCCTCTTCACGTAACCTTGACCACTAACATACATGCATTTCTGCAGCAGCCTTACTTCTCAGGCCAGGTCTGTACTTCGATCCGGTACCTTTTGCAGAATAAGCTATCATACCAAAATAGGTTAGTTCCTCTTATCTAAAAATGAAAACCTATTACTTAAGCAAGCTTGCATTATTCCATTATATGTTTAGTATATTAAATGATGCAAGGCAGAAGTTAATCGGTATAATCACCGTAGTTGAATCTTTTTTTTTTTTTTTTTTTTAACTATCTGAGGCTCTTCTGATTTCCACCAAATAAACAATTTCTCACATAACATTTCCACTCCCTGAGATTCTACTAAAGTAAAGATGTTTGCAGTTGTGGTCAGGGTGTAGTTTAATTTAAATTATAATAAATAAATAAATTATAAACTAGATTCTCATGAAGCTTAGTATCCCTCAGAGGTCTGTGATGCCTTTTCACTCTCATATGTGTCACACCCACACAGACAAATTCCAGGCACAGATTGCGGTACTCAGGGAATAAATTGCATTCATAACACTGTCAATGGTCTTATGACGGGTTAATTCTAAAATAATACAGCTAATAGAAACAGGAACTAACAGTGTGCCGGCAGGGCAGGGTGACCTGACCTAGACGTTTGGAAGATAGAGACAGATGACGTAAGCGATACTTATTTAACTCTAGCCTAACACAAGGAGGGGTGTAAAAGTGCTGATGCGATAAAATGCTTTGGCTGGGGAGACATGTACTAACTGACTAATTGGAGCAAATGTCAAAATATGTTGATGACACATAGATGGGAAAAATACCAAGAGAGGGGGGAACACCCCGGAGGGCCTATAAAAAGACAGAAACGACAACTATTGTTCGAGCTTCTTACTGTACATGCTGAATGTATGTCAGACAGTCGCTCCCGATTGCAATCTGTCAGAGAATAAACCGGTGGCTTGTAACTACTCCTCGTCTCAGCTGTGAATCTCTTCTCATCAACGGACCGGGAGGAGTGCGGTTCCAACACTTATCAAGCTTCCTTTGATCAATAAAGTATCAATCTACTGTACCCCTTTGAATCTATTAATGTGACTAAGATTCATAATCTAAGAATTTAGTAATTTTTCGATTTTTTTTTTCCGGGATTGCGGCATAAAATGATTAACAAATCTATAGTGTCTGAACGCTAGTAACTAATGTACATAACGAATAAGGTAGGCAGTGTAATGCAGATATAAGTGTGATACTGTTAAGGCATCAGGAAGTTCGTCCTTCGGCGACAGCCGTCTCCCGTACCCCCTTTACCACATTCATCCGCCATTTACCTGACTGATATTGAAGTCGGTGAGGGTGCCGTTGGAAGTCATTAACCGCACCAGCTTGTCCTTTATTCCCAGGGGCAAAGTTTTAATGTCCCCGTGGAAGTTGCCGGCATATTTCGCGACGCAGCCCAAACTTCTATAAACAAACAGTACATGAACACTCACGTATTAGACAATCAATATAGAGGCGGTGAACATTTAATAAAATAAGCGCTAAACCTGCATCTAGCTGACATTCCTGCCCACTTACAGGTCAAAGAGCGAATACAGAGCCATCCTGTTGAACGCTACGTCGGACACAGCTAGTTGTGGGGACCCATTTTGTACCAGCGAATTCAATATCCACGAACTAGCTGAGCCGGATTTACGTGATGAAACGAAGCCGAACTGAGTCGATTGGCAGAGTGAAACTGAAAATCTGTACAAAGGTTATTTTAAGATTACGATACGCTTTAATATTATTTAGCTGCACATACTAATAACGTCTGGTTTTCCAGCGCCGTCGCGAGCTTATGATGACAAGTTATCGAGGCATTTTGGTAATTGTAGTTTTATTAGCGATGTCTCTGCATTCTTATTTACAACAGCAATAACATTATTATTATTATTATTATTATTATTATTATTATTATTATTATTATTATGATGTACCGGATAAGAATTATTTTATTCCTCTGTGCAACACTTTGGTCCAAAAGGTTATTTAAAGTGCTTTACAAATAAAGCTGGATTGGATCGGATTATAACGTAATCATTAGAAGCATGTTTCCCAATAACATTCCAATACAGTAATTTATTTAAATACTAAAGTCGTCTGCTTTCGATCTTATAGTGTCCTTTCGTCTAACATTCAAAGCAAACTATTTTATGGGGAAGGCCAGCTATGTCATAGGACTGCACCATGCATGGCGTCGTTAGGTTCAATAACTTGGGGCTATGGCCATGGCTATTTTAAGCCAAGCCTGTAGTATTTTAGCCCTGATGGCAATCTTCCTTCAAAAACAAAACAAGTCAATCCAGGTAAACTTGACTTAGCCCCAGATCAGATTTTTCAACAGCTAGAAACCACCCTAAGACTGACCCTGGACCCACTAGAGAAGAGGTGGCTAAAATAGCCAATATATTGTGGTTAGCAATTTTGCCTCTAGGGTTGTTGGTTTGGTTTCTACCCCAGAGTCTCGTGGAGGGGGAGCTGATGGGTTCAGATTGGCAGAAGGCATTGTGAGATTGATATCTATGTTTTATGCCTTAGGCATGAAGACAATTGTGTGTATGTGCTGTTTTGTTGAGAATGCAGGATGCATGAGCATCTTCTCCAACACACACTCCAGGTTTATCCTCAGGAGTGGGCTGGTGAGTAGAAGCAACAGGAAACATGTGGTTACATCTGGAGTCTGCTGATACAAGAATAACTGGCTGGCCAAGGTCAAGAGAGGCACAGAATTGACAAGAAGAGGAACCAGAGTTAACTGGTTGAGGGGATTGATTTTCTTAAGCCTTGTTTCCACCAATGCGGTGCCATGCTGGGCCAGACATTTTCCAAATCCGGCACTAGTTCTACGCGTTTTGAGGGGTTAATTCTAAAAGAATGCAGCAGACTGAAACAGGAACTGAGCAGCGTGCCGGCAGGGCAGGGGGGCCTCGCCCCAGAGAGTTGTGAAACTGAAACAGATGGTGCGTTGTTGCCGAGTTGCAGAGAGGGTAAGCTGTCCTTGCTTAACAAAGGGATGCTGAGCTTCTTACTGTACATGCTGTCAGAGGGTGGCTCCCGGATCACGATCTGTTGCAGAGAATAAACTGGTGACTTACAACTACTCCGCGTCTCTGGTGTGAGTCTCCTCTCATCAATGGACCTGGAGGAGTGCGGCTCCAACAGTTTCCACCGCAAAAAATGGCCCTGGGCCAGAAAAAACGGCTCCAGCACTGCACCACAGAAAAGCTGGGCATAGAATGTGGCACCATAACAGCTATGCCGTCCAAACCTTCTATATACCTGGAAAATTCAATCCATAACTGATATAGTTCGTCTAATAATGGGGGTGCTGGCAGTGAAACAACTTACCAGCTTATTAGTGGAATAAGGTTACATTGTTTTTTTTATTCTGAGAAAAATGAAAGATCGATCTGCAGGAGAGATTTAATAATAAAGTATAAATATGTCGCTGGATAAATAAAATATTACGGTGTTTGGGTGGTGAAGTGATCATGAGGTGGACTGCAAAGTTTAGTTTTTATTGCGTGATCCTTAAAAGGACAGCGGTATAACAACAAGTGAGAGTAAAGTATTAACTCTCACACACAGACGGGGAGCCTTTAAGGAGACAAAAGTGGATACCAGCAATAGAGACAGGGCGCAATGAGTCATACTTCGGTTCGGCAAAATAAATCCAAAAAGCGAAATACAGATTAACCCTTACTTTACTTTTGCTTCCGCCTACGTAACATTTCTGTTCCGTTCTCATACAGACAAGTTTCTTCATGCCTGAGGCCTAAAACGTGGCAGCAATCCCATAATGCCTCCCTCCCAACCTATCTGGTCAATTTGCAATCCACAGTGGTTTGGTGCTACAATACTCCTCTTATGCAGGAGACACCATTGAAATGTGGCCCACTGCAAGAAATTCACTTGAGAAATCTCTCACCAGTATATTTCCTGTAAAACAACTTATTGCAGGACAGAAAAATTCACGTGATAGGCATATCTATATATAGGGAGCTAAAATGCAAAAAAGGACAGATTCTTACTCCCATGCATACTGCATAAAGGTGTTGCTTGTGAATTTTCACTGAGAGATTGATCTCCTGGATGGTGGTGAGCGTGGGCAGGATGATTGCATCACTCAATGGTAAGTGTGAAAGCAATTAAACACCTTCCCATACAGATGCTGATTCACTCACCTCCTTCTCACCTTAGTGGTGCCAGATGAAACCCCCATTGTCTCTGGCTTCCTCCACAATCATGATTGACTTTGTGTCCTTATTCAAATCATTCCAGAGAACCCTATAGGTCAGGGCTAACCAACCTTTTCTACAATGAGAGTTACTTAGAAAAAATACTGAATCGTGACTGCATATTGTGCCAACTCGGGGGGAGGGGTCCCTCCTGGTATATTTTGCCACCAATGATGTAAAGCATTATGCATTAATTATGTCACGATTGACAATATTTGCAAACTCAGCAGCTGGCAAGTAATTTAATTTTGGTCTGTTTTTAGATGTTTTTCCCTCGAGCTAGGAGGTGCTGCTTCGGTTTATTTGTCCCCCCCGAAACTGCACCCCCTCCAAAATTTTTAGCACCAATCAGCACTGACTTATACATGTATTCTTATTACAAAGTGAATAGCCTGTGTATGAAGTACTTCATGCCTTGAGAAAAGACACTCCTGCAAGACGTTACCACATCCTTGACGTCTCTCATGCTCAGATTAGAAAGGGATCCGGAATCAATCAAAAAGTAACAAAGACAGCAATAAATACTATAAAACGGACAGCAGAGGTGGAACTCCCTGGTGAGTGATGAGGGGTGCATTAGACAATAATGAAGGGTTAGTTTCACTATAATCCAAATATTAACTTACTAATGTTTAATAACACAGTGTCTAATATAATGCAGACACTAAAAACGGGAACTGGTAGACAAGAAAACAGGTCAAGATGACCTCGTCCTAAATAGATTGTGGGGTTAATCATTTAAGAATGCAACTAATAATTCTATAATCAAATGGCCTCTAACCCAATGAAGAAAATAGACCTGGGAACCGATGCTAGGATGAGGGGATCTCACCATGTAGATGGGAAAAACCAGGAACTGTTAGCATGAGAGCAGGTTAGGATGACCTTGTTCCCGACAGTAAGAGAACAGGAACCGAGCAGGTTAGGAGGACCTTGTTCCCGACAGTAAGAGAATAGGAACCGATCATGTAGCTGACACTTATTTTTACTCTTTTCTGGGGACAGGCACACACACTAACGAGAGTAAATGTCAATGTATGTTGTAGTCACGTAGGTGGAAAAGTACAGAGAAGGGGGGCCACACCCCAAAAGGCCTATAAAGACCTAGAGCCGACACCTACGGTTCGAGCATCTTCCTGTACATGCTGAATGTATGTCAGATCGTTGCTCCCTGATTAATCAGAATAAACTGGTGACTTGCAACTACTCCTCAACTGTGCAGTGAATCTCTTCTCATCAACGGACCCGGCGGAGTTCAGACTCCAACAGTGAATAACCAAGATATGAGAAAGCAAAAGAGATGGAGCAAGGTCATTGATTACGCAGGAAGAGAGGATTCCCTCCTGATAGGAGGCATTCAGCTTGGTTCTCTAAAGTGTCTATGCACCCTCCGCCAATAATAAAGGAATGAAGAACTTAAACTCACCTGGTTTCAATGCTTATTATTTTCCTACGATAACAGTCAAATGTGGAGATTTTGCCAGCTGTAGTGGATAAAACTGATTGACTGCAATCATTCAAGGTGGTTTCTGTTTATCTGTCATTGTTCCAATGTGACTGGATGAAATTTTCATGGGTGAAATTTTCTACTTTCCCAACCAATCTGTCAGCGTCATTGGACAAGTTGAGGATTTCTTACATTTGTTTAGCCAGGCTAATCATTACCAGAAAATGTAAGGCACTCCATGCTTTTCTTAGAAGTAATTGAAAGTTTGTATAATTTAAAAAGTACAATAGAATTCACTAACAAATTTAAACCGACTTATATGAACTCTTAGTGGACCCTCCAATGGTTGCTTTGTTTTGAACTCTTTTGCACACACTTCAAAAGTGACATCCTGCCCACTATGACCCTTCCATCTGCATCTCCATCCATCTTCAGAGCCCGGTCACAGACGTTCTTCCAAACACAAGTCTGAGAAGAGACAGGCAGGCTAGGTAGGTTAAAAAGAAAAGCTTTAGGTTTCTAAGTTACTTGGGAAACCTTGTCTTTCTTTTCAGCTATTGGCTTAAAGCTTGACCAAAGCCTTAGGGCTTGTCATAGTAATTGAAGGAGCAAGCAGATAATTCTAAGTCAACAGACGTCTCAAACTATTTTTCATCCGTGTTATGCAGGAGTCTGTTGGTCTCTAAGGATGTGGTTTCTTTCTCACAGCCAGAGAGAACATCATGAAAATCTTTGTAGGTGTCACGTGCACTAGCAGTTAAGGCTAACACAGTAATGCCTGAATTTCTTTCACACCATTTCTCCTGGTGAGGGTCATGATGGCAAATTGAAGGGTTAATCATTTAAGAATGCAACTAACAATTTTATAATTATATAGCCTCTAACCCAATGAAGAAAATAGACATGGGAACCGATACTAGGATGAGGTGATCTCACCATGTAGATGGGAAAAATCAGGAACTGTCAGCATGAGAGCAGGTCAGGGTGACCTTGTACCAGACAGTAAGAGAACAGCAACCCATCATATAGCTGACACTTATTTTTACTCTTTTCTGTGAACATGCACACACACTAACTAGAGCAAAAGCCAAAATCTGTTGTGGTCACGTAGGTGGAAAGTACCGAAAAGAGGGGGGCAGCACCCCAGAAGGCCTATAAACGAACAGGACTGATACCGATGTTTTGAGCATCTTCCTGTACATGCTGAATGTGTGTCAGATGGTTGCTCCCTGATTATAATCAGAATAAACTGGTGACTTGCAACTACTCCTCGACTGTGCAGTGAATCTCTTCTCATCAACGGACCCGGCGGGGTATTGATCCCAACAAAATATACTGGTGTGGGATGCTAGTACTGAGGCAGAGGAATAGGGTCTAAGGACTTAAAGCAAAATGATATAACCAGGTAAACAAAAAAAGCCCCAAACTGGAGCAGCAAAGCAGTGGGGTAACAATGCAGGCAGGGAGGTGACATCCTCAGGTGCTGCCTGGGTCACCTGGACAGAGGTGGCATCTGGTGCCCACTGAGGTTGCAGGAAACAGAAAATAAAAACCACCTGAACCAACAGAGGCCAATGATTCCAGCAGGGGGGGGGCACAGGTTGCAGAGTCCAGATCCAGTCTGTGGCCGTCGCGGCCAGAATTTCAGGTGGCGATGTTCTCTCCATTCTCTCCCAGGCGCTTCCTTAGAAATGCAAGCGGCGCTCCAGGACAGCCTCAGCACCTGGGCATTACTGCTATCCACCCCAGCGACTGCCTATGCTGATCCTGGGCTGGCCAGACCAGTTCGCCTCTGGCCTTTCCATGGTTGTCAATGTCACAATACTAAGCAGGTTAGAGGGACTCCATTTAAGGTAATGGGTCACAACTACTACTGTATGTGCAACCATGTATTGTTTGTTTTCTTGTCCAAGATGTACGCCACTGCTAAATTTACAAGATGAACAGTGGTTTAAAAAGGTCATGGCTATTTGCTGCATTCTCTTAAATGGAAAATAATTGTACTTTTCACTCTCAAAGCCAAAACCATCCTCTTACCCACCCGTTGAACCGTCCATATTGTAACACCTCATTAACCGCAAAGCAAAGGTCCATTTGCCATCGTGTAGTCTTCACACCAGGCACTCAGCTAAACCAAATGGACCTATTGGTTACAACTTACAACAGGTTATACTAAACGGTAAACATTAACCATATTTATTGTACTTATTTATTGTCAAGTCAGGTACAGATCAATAATCCCAAAGTAAAAAAAAAACAAGAAATAGAATTCCTGTTTATGAATGTAATACAAAACTGTAAGGTATTCCTTTACTCAAACAGAGAAATGAGAGTTTCCATAGGAAACGTGGTAAAGCAGGACGGTGTCAATCCGTGCAGTGCATTCTGAGATCGGTCATTTCACAGCCTTTGCTAAATATCGCTTCTTATACTCTTCATATGTTGTGTGTGACTGGCCGACTCTGCGTGATGGTACATCAGAGATGGGTGGGTCTTTTTTATTTGGACCATAACGCCAGTGACCTATAAGATAAATATTAATTTGCAGTGAATGGATTAAAAAAAAAAAACTCAGCATTTCCATACACATGTAAAAACAAATACAATATCCACAGCGAATCTGGCAAATTAACTTGTAAAGAAAAGACTTACTTTTCAGTTTCCAGGTTGTCGCCTTCAGTGTTCGAGTGTGTTCGACTCTTTGGGGAAAGGCAGAATCTGGAGAAATTCAGAACTTAATATCTTATCTTATTAGAGCAACAGCAGCCAAAGATTACTAATCAGGATGCATTCTTCACTTCAAGGTTTGCTCTGCTTACCTGTAAGTTCTTTTGAGGGCTTCTTCATCACTGATATTTCTTGAGGCTCTCTGAAGTTGAAAGACGTGGGCAGCAGCTTGAATTCCAGAACCTTTTCCTCCACCGGTATTGGCATCAGAGCTGGGTTCCCCATCTCGTATTTGCTCTTCCCCACAGAATTGCTGGAGATTGATTTGCGTGGCTTCTTCGATATGTGAGTTGGCCCCCCCTTTTGGGAAATTTTCCTTTTCTTCCCTTTTGAACACAGCAGCTGTTCATCTTCTTTTGACGGCTGGCGTGTGTTTTGAACCATCCCACGCTTTAATGCACCAGGATCTTTCTTTTGAACAGTTTCGGAAGCAGAATTGACTCTGTGAGTACAAGTCATGCTTTTATTCTTCTCATATTCATGACATTTCTTGGGTGTGACTGGAGAAACATTTTTTTGGGAAGACACCCTACTGCTGCCGGTTCCCTCCCTGATTCTTGCAATTTCTGATGATGCCTTTGGTTTTTTGGCAAGTTTATGTGAACCCTTGCTGTTTTTGGTTGGCCTTATCTTTGATTTAAAATCGCCCTGTTGTTGAACCAAGCTTCTTTCCCAGGAGGAATACACCCTTTGTCTTGCTGCAGTACCTTGTAGAAGGTTGTCTTCTTCCAGAACTTCTCTCTTCTGGGAGTGAAGTTTTAGGCTAATTGTTGTAGGAGGCCCAGTCGTGGTGCTTGTCCGAGGCTTGAGATCAGGCTGTGTGCTGGAAACAACCATGTATTTTTGCTTTTGAGGAGAAGACCCATATAAAGCTAGACTGGCAATGCCTTCCGATGACACAGATAAACTTTGTAACCTTTCAGTTCTCCGAATTTTTGCCTCGTTTTCACTCGCTTGCTTGCTTTTACTGCAAGTGCCGAAATGCAGTTTTGCAACATTCAAAGAGTCTTTTTTGTGTTTATTTGTGCCATTAAGTGTTTTTTGTTGATTGCTGTGACTACAATCCACGTTTGTTTTAATGCTGGCGATAGACCGAGAGCTGGGTGCCTCCTTTTGTACGGTCTTAAGACTTTGAGGCAAAGGCTTCTGAAATGGCACTTTGGATTTGGATTTTTGCATTTTCTTTCTTCCACTCAATTTTTTCTGTTTCCTACTGAAAATCCTTTGCCTTAACGAGTTTGACACAGTCCCTGTCAACTTCGCTTGAAGGTCAACCAACTGCATACCCTCAAAAGTACTTTCTTTAAGAATAGCCCCTATTTCCCCAAAAATCACATCTTTAGTATCAGTTTTGCTACTCTGACTTCCCCATGACTTTTGTTCAGAAAGTCGTTTGCTGCACTGCTCCTCAGGCGTCACAACAGGTGCTACAAGAACTTCTTCAGAATTGCAATTCACATGTTCAACTTTTAAGTCACTGTCAGCAGCAGTAGACAACTTGGTTTTAAGTTCCAAGATGATTTCCTCTACTGCATGCTCATCAGGGCCTTCTGCACTCATGTCGTCTCCTTTACTGCATTCTGGACGAGATTCCTTAGTTACTACAAGCACGTCCACATCAGAGTTAAGAGGATTTTGAATTACATTGCTAGTTGCTGCACATTCATTAGATGTTACATCACTCTCAGTCGGTGACTCTGAAGCCATCAATTCAGTTTGCCGTATTGGACTACGATTTGGCTCTGCTTGTGGAAAACAGTGTTTTTCCAAATAAGTTGTCGTGGATGGTCCCTCCTCCATCTTTCTCTCTTTATTAACCATTTCATGTACCTCCTGTCCTTCCTGAGAATTAACTCTGCACTTGCAGAGTGAGCTCGCTTCATACCCAATAGTTACTTCCATCCACCGAGAGAGACAACAATAAGACTCCACTGCACTGTCATGATCATGTGATCCTTGAGCCACTTTAGTTTCAGGATCTTCTATGGTGTCATTTTCACTTGGCTGGCTACCAAAAAGGCACAATTCTCTTGCCTCTGTAGGTGATAAAACCTTAATCTGTAACAAAGACAGGGGATCAGAAGCCCCCACCAAAGGGCACAGCTTCTCAGTCTGGGGCTGTTTCTGCAGTAATTCAGTGTCAGTGCCAGGTTCTTCCACTCTGCATTTCTCATCAGGCTTTATTCTCCAATTGTCCCTCTCAGTTACTCGTACTTCAGTACTCTTTGGGTTTACATGGTGTTTGTCTACATTGTCTGTCCTTTCACAGAGATTTAGCGACAGTGGCTTACATACTGGATCATTAGGAATGTAAGCATCTGGTCCCAGAATGAGACACGCTTCTGCTAATTTCGCACTGTATGCAGAGATAACCTCCGAAAATATGACTGGGTTTTCATCTTCGCTGCATGTCCTCCAAGTATCAATAATAGTCTCCTCAAAATTTGCATCTAATGCACTGTAGAGATGTTGCTCACAGCCAACCCAAAACATTTCAACAATGTGAGGTGTTGGGCTCTCCTCCATCTTGGACTGAGGTGGTGTTGAGTCTTTTTCCAGTTCAGCAATCAACTCCCTTAGTTTGTCAACAGTCCAAAAAATGACAGGAACTGTGGATAAATCAAATATATCCTTTGTAGGCAATTCCTCATCTTTGTTAGCATTCGGCTGAAGCTGACTGCTCCCCACATTGAAAGCAGAGGTTTCCGCTAACACAGCAGATTTTTGAATTGATAGTTGTGCTTTAACCACATCTGAAGTCTCCACTACAGTAGGTATCACATTACATAAGGATCTGCCTGGTGAAGAAAATGTGGGAGTGCTCTCTTTTACATTATGAGACAAACCGGGATTATTTGGTTCACTCTCAGGGTTTCCTCCAACATTTTTATTGCGAAAAGTAGTCTGAATCTTGAATTCTTTATCTTCATTTGCAATACCAAATGTTTGGTCAGTGCTTGACTGCTGTGATATTGGAGGAACGACGGCAATTGCTTTCATCCCCACCAATGCCGCAGATAGATTGTGCTGCTTTTTGGTGTACTCAAGTTGCCGAATACATCCTGGAGAAGTCGTGTCAGTGTTCAGACATTTGGATCTGTCCTCAGAACTGTTTTGGTAATGGCACCTTTCTGAATGCTTACTAGAGTCAACTTTGGTAGTCTTGCCTCTAAGCATTTGATTTTGCTCCGTGGCTAAAGCATAGCTTGGAGGCGGATTCTTCTCAGCAGTAAAATGATTTCTTTGTCTGCTCTCTTCCACTGACAGACAGTACTCCTTTCTCTGTTGATATGCAGGAGGGGCAGCATTTGTCCCACTTGGTAGCTGCCCACATGACCGCACTACTTGGTTTGAAGGCCAACTGTGACTGCGTTTAAAATTATGAGGATCAGCAGCAAAAGTTGAGGGGGCATTTGTGGTGGTGCAAAAGCCAAGAATGGGCCCTGAATTTGTTATTGCCTGACTCCTTTGGCCATTCACTTGTGCCAAAGCATAGGACTCTCTAGCTTTATTCTGGCATAATCTCTCACGTGGCAACTCCTGGTTCTGGTAAACATGAGGTACATTCTCACACAAAACTCTTGATCCTTGAGAATTATTGCCAATACTTTTCTGTTCTTGTGGTGCAGGTGGTGGGGGCAGGCACATGGCAGGGGAAGCATCACTTTGCTGCTGGATATATGGGAAGCCGTGAGGAACGATGCCACCACTGGAATTACTGGGTAAGTTCTGATGAGACTGCCTAGTGTCATATGGACCAGATGAAGGCTGCACATGGGCAATGCTGGAATAAGAGATACTGTTTGAGTCACTGGTGCCATTTGCAAAAGATGAGTTTGTATTCATGGTCAAGGGAGGCAGGTCAGGGGTGGTAGGAATTTTCTGGTTGGGCACTCTAGCACCCACCTGCACTGTACTTGATTTCTCACTCCTCATTCTCTCTTGGTCATACATTTTTCTAAGCAAAACTTCAACCCTATTCTGGAAGGCAGAGACTAAGTTAAAAGCCACTGTAGAATCGTTTGAGTGCGACCCCTGCATGTTCGTTCTTGAAGTCACAACACTGGAAGGCTGGCAGTTTGCATTGGAACTTTGCAGTACTGATGATCCAACTGCAGGTGGACCTTGACCATGACCCCAGGTCACTGCCTCATGAACTGGGCTTGCCTCCTTACCACAATTTGTTAGCCTTTGAGCACTTATTACTTCTTGCACCACATTCACCCCATTATTCATATCTGCCATTGGGTAATTTAGATTAGCACTCTGTGTCACAGCAGAACCAACAGTGGTGGACATGGGACCATTCCTCTGTCCGTTATTGACCAGCTCACTCCCACCATACGCTGGACAGTGGTTCACTGGGGCTGTCATCTTTGCGTAAGTCGTCCCCCCAGCTTGTTTCGTAGGATAAGGAGAAAAGGAGTTTGCGGACCCTTGCCTCCTATCACATACCCTATCCAGAGGTCTACAGTCAAGGTGGTTAAACACAGGATTAGTTGAGACAGGGTGAAGAGAGCCATTCTGCCCTGCCACAGAAGACTCTGTCAGATTTGGAACAATGGAACCATTCTTTGTTGAATTCCAGCTTGATGATGGACCCCACTGTACTCCGTTTGAAATAGTGCACCCCCTTCCGTCAAACACAGATTGATTTCTTGATGCCAAGGAGGATGCAGTTCCTCTGAAATTTGCTTGTATGTCTGTGGAAGGTGCTGTTGGCACCTGTAGCACCTGGTAAATCCAATGACTGTCATTGTTGACATTTCCGATCAACTGCGATACTGGTCCAGTTTGCGATCGTGACTGATGTTGACCAACATATGTGCAAGGAATTCCATTAGCCCCTCCTCCATTAAAAACATTCTGGTAAATATAAGGTGTCTGTCCTTGCCCTAAGGGTGGATTATTCCATCCACTTGCAGTCCATGAAGGGGCTTGCATTGGGCTGCAGTTCTGTTGTCCTGATTGGAATCCACTTTCACTGAGGCGTGATGGAAGACAGTCACATCTGCAGGACGATAGGATACAAAAACAAATGTCAGTTGTGGAAAGAAGGTTCCAGTAAGGCCAGGAGAGATGTGCAGAGGCAGTGCTGTCAATGTCTTGGGCAAGAAGACTGTGTATGTGTGTCTCTTGTGCTGACCCTGAAACTGGAAACTGAAACCACCCATTCATGAAAATAATCAGTGCATCCTTTGCCTTGCAGAGAGATCGGGATGTATTACGCAGGCTGCTCAAGGCCGGAGAGGAAGATAACGGGGGAGCAGTGAGAAATACCGAATAGAGAAACAGGCGTATACTCTTATGTAGTCATATGTATTAATGTGCATAATCTGATTTGCTTGATTGCATGGAATGGATTAAATAGAAAATTGAATGAAGTACAAAGCAAGGGTGGGATGCAGCTGATGGTGACTGGCTGTCTGCCCCTGGGCCTGGAGGATTGTGGAGGTGCATGGGATCAACTCTGAGGCCATCATGCTTTTCATCTTAACCAATGGGTTAGAAGATTTCTTTTTAGTGTGGGTACAGAAATGTATAAGAACTGAGCCTTTCTGTTGTTCAGGGTTCACTTCTTTGGAACAGAAATATCCTTGTTTCTTTGATATCAACTCCAGGCACGACCTGCTTTAATAAAAAGATTTTGTCTTACTCAAGTCACGTCACATATTTACCTTGTACCTGTTGCCAAAAAGAATTGAGAGAAAGAAAAGTGAATATGGATTTTTACTTCCATACTTTCAAGACTGTTTCCCCGACCATTATATTAGGGGGGGTGCCCCCCTTGAAGGTCAAGTTAATTTTATTTAAAATTTCTATATAGCGCCTGATCACAACAGAAGTCATTTAAGGTTACCTTTCCTATAGAACGTGCGTTTACAATTCTCCTCTGCTCTCTGTATCGTGCATGGCGGAGTTTCGCCCCGATGCACGCGCACAGACACGTGCGCGCATATACAGGTGAGCACACTCCCACCAGCGGACAGACAGCGCGCGTCGGAAAACATGTTGCATCAACCACCTGAAAAGCACGGTAATAAATACGTTTCACAATGGGATGTTCTGCTGTACACTATCACTATTTTAAGCTATCAGCTATCACTTTTAAAGCCTAACAGTTAATGTATTTGCAGGTCAAGACAAACATCCGCAATCTGAGTTTGTCCGCATGACGTCACACTCGCTATAACCACAGTGTATTATGGGTCGAATTGCCATTGCTGTCATTAAAAGAAACACATGAACACCATGTGTTGGTGTCTGTCTAAAACCATCCCCCCCAAAGCTGTAAACCTAGGGGAAACACTGACTTAGATTTCTTTACAACTATTCTGTCACCGCAGGGGCTGCCAGTCTTATCGGCAAAGGGCTGGTGTATATGCTGGTTTATAGGCTTTATAGGCCTTCTGGGGTGTCAACCCCCCTTCTTCTCTTCGGTACTTTCCCCTGCTCATGACAACAACACATTCCAACCTTTATTCAACCCTGTCTGGTACATCTCCAAAAATAATTGTTCTGACATTATAGACTGATTGGCCAGCAAGCTTTTGATAGGTAATCTATCTTAATATAATGTTCTGACGTTATGGTATGATCTGCCCGCAAGCCCTTTAGCCAGTAGGTTCATGTCCCCGTCTCTTGTCTGGCACCTGATTAATATAAACATTAGTCAAATGCTAAGTTCCTGTTTTTATGCACATTCTGTTCCTACTGGTCTGCACCTGCATCGGTAAGCTTTTTCCATAGTGCAGGGCCAGTATCAATTCCTCTTTTTCTATTATGATTAATGATAGATAAGCTTCGGTTAGATATTAGTGGCTGCGTGTCTGCACATATGTCTTTTATTAGGTATTAGTAGTTATACAAGCACACTCAATCATTAACCCCTCACTGCCCACCCCAGAGTAACAGCATCTGATTTTAGCACACCCAACACCCAAAATACACTTAATACAGAAGCATTGCAGTTTTATGAAGGTGTTACTCCATTCATGAACACTGCAGTTCATTCAAGCAATTCCTCTAAACACAGATGGAAGACAACTGAAAGTCTAGAGCACAAATTCTACACACAACAAAGGAGTCAACATACTGAGCCATGCGGTAACAAACGTATCGTTCGGAAACCACAGGTGACCCACACATGGATATCTTGATCATAAAGACGATGCGGAAAGAAGAATTATATCCGCTTAAAGTTTTCAGATGCAAGTAGTGCTTGCATAATGAACATATTTTTGATCTATGCAGAGTAGTGATGTCCCAAACGATAATTCTTTAAACGATTGATCTAGCGATTATTTTTGATTATTCGACTAATCTAACAACTAATTTTTCGATTGATCTGAAGATGAAAATAATTGCTTATCAATAAATTTAAGTTAGTGATTTAATACAACGATTCACCCCCTCCCCCCCCCCCACACACAAATCTGAAATTCTCATTAACATTTCTATTTATTAAAACAAATGTCCTTTTTGCAGGGTAGTAGGAGATCTCTCATAAATATTAATGAGACAAGGGTTACATGATTGGCCAGTGCATGCCTTACAAAATAGTGTGGCACTGCTGGCACCGGTGATATGCTGGCACCGGTGTGCCAGCAATGCAATTTTGTTATAAAAAAAATATTGTGGTATTTATAAAGCAAAAAACAATCTCTCAGAAACCTGTCTAGGATTTAAACAGCAAGGATGAAAAAGTACAATTGCCTTGGTGAACGCATGCAGCTAAAGCAGAAGAGGAAAACTTCTCAAAGTACCAAAAAGTACGGTAGCTGCTGCAGTGGAAAAGCACCCTTAAGATGTCAGGAATCTTTTTGCATAAAGATATCTGTAGAAAGAGTGTTACCATGACAACATCAAAGGTCATCAATGGGCTTGGTAGGGGGACCTCCCAAGTAAAGCTTTGTCTAGCTCTTCAGAAAAGGTACATCAAGCCCTGCAAACTGGTCCAATTACACACAAAAACGGACTTCTCTAGAAATATGCAGGCGAGAAGTACTATTAAACAGGCATTTTTTTAAGTCACAACCTTTTCACCACGAATGAGCACTGATTATGTAGAAGAATTTTTTGGAAAGTTTTGTAAGGATTAAGCTTACGAAACTGGCCAGGTGGGTAGCCTAATGAATACTCTGGCAAGTATCTATGATTGTATATAAGAAATATCAACAGCTGTACCTGGAGCTAACAGAAAATAAAACCACTCTTTCAGGCAACGACCAATCAGGCTATGAAACACACACACACACATCACAAAACCACTGCAATACACACATTTATGTCACATTTCCTGTTCCAAGAATTTCTCTACTACCCTGACACTACTGTGTTCCCTTTATGTTCTTCGTCCGGCACATTCTGGTCATTTAATAGTATTCATATTAGATTCTTTTGCTTTGCTTGGAAGATGTTTAGCTCTTGCTCAACTACTGCTTACAGTTGGACCCGAGAATTCCTTGGAGGCTCAACCTACCTGCAGTTATGGATAGTCGTCTGCTAAGGCTAGTTCATACCTCATTTTTGTGCGTGCTTATTGTCGGCATACAGAATGAAAGACGTAAAATTTTGTCATCAGGGGTGTACACAGGATGATGCACGTGCAGCTTATTTTTATGTCCAGCGGACATTATGCACGTTGACTGCGCAGGCCCAAGGAAATTGTTTCCAGTAGGTGGCAGCATTCAGTCACGGAGGTACCCGCATATGACATATTTCATATAGTCCAGACATTACACCAGTTTTTTTTTTTTCTCTCAAAAGCAACATTATTCTGGCATGTTGAAATCTCAGTGATAAATTTCGCTGAGCGGGGAGGGGGGGGGCGTATTTGATATCGCCCTAGCCTGCAACTTTAAACACATTCTGGTCATTTAATAGTATTCATATTAGATTCTTTTGCTTTGCTTGGAAGATGTTTAGCTCTTGCTCAACTACTGCTTACAGTTGGACCCGAGAATTCCTTGGAGGCTCAACCTACCTGCAGTTATGGATAGTCGTCTGCTAAGGCTAGTTCATACCTCATTTTTGTGCGTGCTTATTGTCGGCATACAGAATGAAAGACGTAAAATTTTGTCATCAGGGGTGTACACAGGATGATGCACGTGCAGCTTATTTTTATGTCCAGCGGACATTATGCACGTTGACTGCGCAGGCCCAAGGAAATTGTTTCCAGTAGGTGGCAGCATTCAGTCACGGAGGTACCCGCATATGACATATTTCATATAGTCCAGACATTACACCAGTTTTTTTTTTCTCTCAAAAGCAACATTATTCTGGCATGTTGAAATCTCAGTGATAAATTTCGCTGAGCGGGGAGGGGGGGGGCGTATTTGATATCGCCCTAGCCTGCAACTTTAAAACTGTACGTAAAAAGTGTACCCAGTTTTCTAAACTGCGTATATTTTTGTTTAAAACTGCTCGTATTTTTGCAATACATCTGTCCTCTCCTGGTCTTGTGGAATATAATTTCTGTACGCATGCGCCGACTACGACCATCTGAGTCCCCGCACATGTGTATGTACATATGAGGCCGCGCGGGCAGTACACGCACGTGGGAAAGTGAAATATGCACCGAGCTTCAATTGTTCTTTAACAAACAGCACGTTTGTCTGCAATGTGCCACTTGTCCAAGTTGCACGCCACTATGGACAAAAGAGTCAGATAAAAAAAAGGGTTGGGGTGCCAGCTAACCTCGACAATTTGCTATAATTCCTACCAAAGCCGATGAGGGGTTAATCATATCATAATTTACTTACTAATTCTAATAATATGTCTAACATAATGTAGACAGCAGATTTGGGAACCGATACTAGCCCGGTAGGACGGGGTGATCTCTCCCTACCCAGTTTGGAGAAATTGGGAACTGACGGTACGCCAGCAGGCCAGGACGACCTGGTACGAGACACGAGGAAAACAGGAACCCACCATAGAACGGATACTTATTTTTGTTTATGCTTAACAAAAGAAGGAAACACGCACTTACAGATTAATTAGGAACATGTACTCACTGGCTAACTAGAGCGAATGTCAAGATGTGTTGTAGTCACGCGAAGGGAAAATTACCGAGACGGGGGGCGACACCCCAGAAGGCCTATAAAGGGACAGCCCCGATACTTATGGATTGAGCATCTTGTTGTACATGCTGAATGTATGTCAGATAGTCGCTCCCAGCTTGCAACCTGTCAGAGAATAAACTGGTGACTTGCAACTACTCCTCGACTGTGCTGTGAATCTCTTCTCATCAACGGACCCGGCGGAGTTTGACTCCAACACCGATATTTCAGGAAAAATACAATTACGAATAAGGAATAATATGCTTTCAAAAGAGATTCAAGGGGCACAAGTGTGCGCATTTTTATGGAGAGAAAAAAAGCACGGACTTTTGGAGGTCAATATACTGTTCAGCAGACACCACAGCAGCTCTTGCCATTTAAAACGAAATTGAATCGTGAGTCCAACTTAATGGGAGAACCCCAGCGCTAATTCAGCTCATACAGCGGGCCGGATCAACTGTTTCAGCCCTTTGATCTTTGGCATTATCGAAAAATGCGAAGAACTAGGTAGTCCGTTACGCGTTGTTTAAGCAGCTAACTTTTTAAAGCTTTACTGGACTCGTTTTACCACTGCAGCCCGTTCCTCGATGGCAGCGAATTCATGATTGCTGACAATCACCGACTAAGGCAGGGGTGTCAATCTCCAGTCCTGGGGGGCCGGAGCCCTGCACATTTTTAGGTTTCCCCCTCATTTAACACACCAGATTCAATTCCTTGTGCCAATTACCACACAGCTCTTGAGTTGAATCATTTGCGGTGGAACAGGGAAAGACTTAAGCTACACAGGACTCCGGCCTCCCAGGACTGGAGTTGGACACACCTGGACTAAGGCAAAACGTAAAATCATCGATATGTAAACAGTCGAATTTCCTTCAGGAACTGCTGGTAGCCTATTTTATGGGCGACGAAGAGCACTGACAGGCTTGCTACAACATGCAAAGTTAATTTAATTGCCTTTATTAAGTTGTTTCCTTTTATTCAATGCCGATTCACCAATGACTGCACATGCGCATATATATATACACGCATTTGCATGTGTGTAACAGTTTTATTACCTTGTAAAGTCTGTAGGGTTTGCAAACTACCTCAAAGCTTTTCATGCAGCTAATTTTAGGTTTATAACCGAATAATATAGATTTGTCGTAACATTTCTCGCGTGAGAGTCCGAAGGCGTGAGCCTAACGCCGGATGCATGAGAGCCTGCAACCCTGTTTCTAAACACGTAACATTTTAAACCGAACAGAGCCGGTCACAGCGGTTTAAGTTAAGCACAGCTCAATTTCTAACTCACATGTCGCCGACGGGGCATCCAGCGTCCAATCTGAGAGTCGCTCCTCCGCATCCAAACTCACCAGACTAACCTCAATAAAATGAACTCACGTCCTAACGCTGCAAGCCTCCACCCCAACTCCGTTGGTGGGGTCTCCTGCAGAGAGACAATAGACTAATGCGTCTGCGTCACTTTCGCGCCTGAACACGCCCTCAGCCGGACGGCTCCCCCCCCGAAAAAAAACACACACACACACGAATAAAACCGTTCCTTATCTTTTATAATGAATCCGCGCGTTACTTATGGAATATAAACCTATAAACTTAAGACTGTCTCGCCAGCATCGGCGTCGTTAGGTACGATCATGTTAACCCAGAATATTTTTAATTTTAGCCCCGAGTATTTTCGCACTGAAAAAGTGAGAAGGGTCTGTCTGCGTGTGGGAGAAGGGGGTGTTATAACAAATCAACACACACTGACTGTGGAATTTGACTTGCAACGTCCTATCTAAGGACGGGGGAGTAATCAAGCTTTGCACAGTGCATGGAAAAGTTGGAAGTTGTACGCACCCAGATGAAAAGTTCCGTTTTTAAAAAACCTGTTTAGCCTTCTGTTGGAGTCAACCGCTCTACCGAGTCCGTTGATGAGAAAATGATCGTTTTTGGAGACGTGGTATAAGTAATACTTTATTACCGTTACCAAAGCTTTTGGGAACAGTCACTCAGCAATCTTTCATGCATCTTGTCAGCTGCTCCCCGAACAACAGGTGGATACATCCTTTATAGGCAAAAAAGTTGCAACACATCAGCAAAGAATTGCGACATATCAGCATATTAATTATTAAGCATCTTGTAATCAATATGGGAGGTGACTGGGCAGTGGAAATTAGTCTATGGTCACCTTGCTATTGGTGATCATCAGGGTAGGGGTGGCTGAGTGGTAGAATTTAGACTGTGGTTACCCTGTTATCAGTGACCATCAGGACAATACCAGAATTAACCTTCCCTGCAGCCGTCCCCTGAGGCTGTTTTCGCCCTTGCATCTCACTTGTCCCTCAAGCCCCCTTCCCCGTGACTATTTATATTGTTTTATGTTGCAACAGCTTACTTCTCAAACTTAGATCTATACTCTAGTTTGGGCCTCTTGAGATATACTAGTTCTGCACTTTAAGCATTACAGCCTGCTACAGAATCATTGCATCATCAGAAGTTTGAAACAGTAAGGTCATATAATAATCATACAATTATATATATGCATCTCCGTTTAACAATTACTTCTGGTAATGGTTTCAAGCAGACAGGTGCTTCCTGTTATTTTAGCAAGCTCTAAGTCGCATAAACATGTTCTACCTCACGCCGTCTACATCCTCACGCACGCCCTGTCCTCCTGACCTCCTCGCTCGCCTCTGCCATTTTCCGCCTCCCACACTTCTTGGTAATTTTAGGAAGAAAACTCAAGATAAA